>NW_027142353.1:19755344-20955344 GCF_026170545.1 Melanerpes formicivorus
AGAAAGAAGAAAGAGAGAAAGAAAGAAAGAAAAGAAAGAAAGAAAGAAAGAAAGAAAGAAAGAAAGAAAGAGAGGAAGGAAGGAAGGAAGGAAGGAAGGAAGGAAAGAAAGAAAGAAAAGAAAGAAAAGAAAGGAAAGAAAGAAAGAAAGAAAGAAAGAAGAAAGGAAAGAAGAAAGAAAGAAAAGAAAGAAAGAAAGAAAGAAAGAGAGAAAGAAAGAGAGAAAGAAAGAAAGAAAGAAAGAAAGAAAGGAAAGAAAGAAAGAAAGAAAGAAAGAAAGAAAGAAAGAAAGAAAGAAAGAAGAAAGAAAGAAAGAAAGAAAGAAAGAAAGAAAGAAAGAAAGAAAGAAAGAAAGAAAGAAAGAAAGAAAGAGAAGAAAGAAAGAAAGAAAGAAAGAAAGAAAGAAAGAAAGAAAGAAAGAAAGAAAGAAAGAAAGAAAGAAAGAAAGAAAGAAAGAAAGAAAGAAGAAAGAAAGAAGAGAAGAAAGAAAAGAAAGAAAGAAAGAAAGAAAGAAAGAAGAGAAGGAAGGAAGGAAGGAAGGAAGGAAGGAAGGAAAGCCACTGTTCCTACAACATTGAAAATAGAGAAATCATTTTTTTTTTTTGCTACCCATGTGTTTGTATAGATATTATACTAGGCACAGAGAGGAAAAGCAGGAAAGTGTAGAGCTGCAGAGAGGGAGGGCCAAGAAGAATCAAGGGGCCATCATTAATCTTATGAAAGCAAGACTTTCACATGCAGTAGCATAAAGAGTTCCTGTGAATATTGAGCTTTCTTATTACATAATACACAGGAAAGAGCTACGGCAGCATAAAGTGAATGGCAATTCACTTAAGGTGGATATTATCAGAAATTAATACAATACCGTTTCAAAGAGATTTATGACAGCCATATAGCTTTTCAATGGTTAAATAAAAGACCTTTTTGCGCAAAACTGGCTGTCACGTCTGCTAAGTGGAAACACATGCATTTTCATTCCATTGCATATAACAGAGGCATTTTGTCCTGAAATTTAAAACTCACACCCAGTACCTCAGTAATCAACCTGCATCTAATGCTGCATGTAGATCTATGGCAGGTGTGGAAGCTTATGTGGAATCATATAGGCATGTGACTACATCCCATTTCATCTGTAACTTAAAATTTTATGGAGTCACGTAACTCAACTTATTCATGATGAATTCTTCACTGTATTTCTCTGCATGCATGACTCGTGAAGGCCACCTCTAATCTCTCATACTTGCCTCCCTACCCCCATCCCTCAGCATCACCAGGCTTCACCTTTATGGTGCAATGCAGGGTACAAAGAAATAAAACTACAGAGAAGGTTGAGACAGGATATAGAAAGACAAAGAAATGAAGTTCAACACAAGGGATAACCTCTGCTCATTTGCTCCTCTCTGCTACGAATGTGGTTAATCTACAGTGAAGTTCCTCAGAATCTAGGTTTCTGATGCAATATTCACTAGATAGATAGCGAGCAATTGCCAAAGAGCAAAGAATCTTGATTTTGGCTGAAGGGATGAGTTTACTATTGGTAATGAGCAAGTGATGAGTCTCCAAATTATCTAATTTGCCAGCCTGGGTGTCTTCACTTATTTCTCTTCATCCTGAACCTCTAAACTAGGAGGAAAGACAGGCACTCATTTCACTAGTTACCACTACCCTAAAATGTTTTCTCTTGAGTTCTTGATTGACTTTCGTGCTGTTAATTTAGCTTCTAATTTTATTTTGGGGTTGTTTTTTTCTTTTGCTGAGTTGGGGTTTTCTGGGGTGGTAAGAGAATGTATAACTCTCAAGACGAGTAGACTTCTTTTCTGTGTTTTGGGTTGTGTGTTGGTTTTTTTTGGGAGGGGGGGGGTGACTGGTTTAGGCTGTGCCTTTAGGAAAGGGACAGTTGCTGGAACACTCTGGCTGAATGTTTTGAAAACAATCAGATATTCTAAACAAACTTCATTGGTAGATTGGTAGAATGCAACTTTAAGTTTTAATTCAGTTTGAATCTCTGTTCAGTTCCAGTCTGTTCTGTCTTTTCAGCCTGTCTGCTTCTGGGCAACAGCTGCGGGAGTTAACCTTGAGAGATAACAGATAAGGAAAAAACTAATCCTTGCACGCGCTCTGAGCTAACAGAATTGTCCTCCTTAATAATTACTTTTTCTGTCTCTCTCTAACCCTTTTGGGAAAAAAGGGAGGTAGAGGGAGAGAGGGGGTACAGGGGGGGAACCCTCCTCTGCCTGGAGGAGGGAGTTTTGTTCTGTATTACTTTCTTTGCTGTGTATTTCTGTATATATTGTTAATACTGTATATTGTGTATATATAGATTTACATTTCATCCTGCTTGTACATATAGCTCATATCCTTTGCTTCTCTGACTGAGTTAGCTGTGGTTTCTTTTGTGGAGGAGGGAAAACTGAACTTTCTCTCACCACCACAGGGGGGTGGTTTTGGATTTTGGGGTTTTGTTGGGGTTTTGCTGTTCTTGGGTTTGGGTTTTTTTTTTTTTTGTTTTGATGGTTTGGTGTGGGGTTTTGTGCCTATTCAGGCATAGCCCCTCTGAAACACAGTATGTATTTTGTTGCCTACTTCTGCAAAGTCTACATCAAATTATTCACTTGAAGAAGGATCATCCTTTGATTAAAAACTGGTTAGATACAAGAGAACAAAGACTGTCATTATTTTTTTTTCACAATCTAAAAACTACAAATAACAATTCCTCTAGCATCCAACAGAAAAAAAAATGTGCTTTGATTTACTTTTTAACACATTGATGAAGCCATCTTTTTGAAAGCTTTGCAGCATGATTATTTTCCAGCAGCATGTTATGCAAAGCCAAATTGAAACAATTAAGGTGATGTCCAACAGCTTCAGTTATATTTGAAGGATATGTTTGTCCTAATACATTTCTGTATGAACAACATCATAATGTATGTTGATGGGCCACCCTATGGACAAATTACAATCTTAGAGATGAGCATTAAAATTACTTTTAGAAAGCTGAAGTTCAAATATAGGTAGGGGAAAAGAACTTCCTTCCTATGCTTATATTTACTAAATAGCAGTACCACATCCTGCAAACAGTTATCCAGAACATGAAATGCTGCCTCTTGGTTGCACATAATTTCTGATGGCAGCTGTCTGTTATAATGGAAGAAGCATCAGTGATGCATCAGGATCTATCTGGAAAGGCACCATGAGGTTCTCAATCACTCTGTCTCTACAAACTGACATCTGTTGCAGTTCATGGTTTCTTCGACAGAAACCTCAATGCACTGAAAATGTCAGGTTACAGTGGCAGCAAGAGCTACATGTATTTATTCCAAACCGAATATAAAACTGAAGTCCCAGAACTGAGTGCCTCTGATACATTATATGAGTTTCTTCCATTCTGAAATGCTATCAGTGCTTTTATTTCTTTTTTTTTTATGTAATGCAGTAACATCTTAATCAGAATCAGGATCACTGAGTGGGTCCTATTAACCTGTGCCAACCTAAAAAGTTTCCATCAAGAACGAACCTTTCTTGTCTCTACCTTGGGCTACAGTCAGTGCAGAAAACTTTCTCTGGTATGCTGCAGTGTGCTTACACTCAGCCTTCAGTACTGACCACCTTACCCTTCAGTCTTTCTCTGTGTTCAGTGTCTTTCTCTTTTTCATCCTGTGTCTCAGAAATGAGATACATGGCCAGCAAAACAGTGAGGCAAACGATGGGAGGGAATAGAAAAAAAGAGGTTGGTAGTAGCTCAAGATAGGAAATGCTATTACTTAGATTATTCTGGTCAAAGTTACCTGGTTTTCAGCCCTTTTGATTTTTAGAAATAGCAACATATGCAGAAGTTTTGGTTGTGTTGTTTGGGTGGGTTTTGGGTTTGTTTTTTTTTGGTGGTGATGATGGTGGTGTTTTTTTGGTTTTGAATTTTGTGAGTGTGTTGGGTTTGGGGATTTCAGTGGTGGTGGTTTTTTTCCCAATTCATAATGGTAAATATAGAAACAGGAAGGTAGGCAGGAAAAGCTGCTGTTCACTACACTGTACTTAGCATAGCATATCCATTTTTTCCACTGACATTCCCTTGATAACTATGTACATGATTCTTCTCTGTTTTCCATTTAAGTGGTGCACTATTACTTATGAAAAGCTTTTTGCTTTTCATTAATTGGCTAGTATTGCTTTTCCTTTTTCTTCAAAATGTCATTATAGCAGTCTTTTGAAGCAAGAGTTTTCCTATCACCCACTCCCCCCCACCCCCCCCCCAACTAATAATACTTTACAGAGCCACATGAGGAGGAACCGTGAAGGTCATGGAACACTGGAACAGGCTGCCCAGAGGAGTTGTTGAATCCCCTTCTCTGGAGGCTTTCAAGACTTGTCTGGATGCATTCATGTGCAACCTGAGCTAGATTCTATGGTCCTGTTTAGCAAGGGGGTTGGACTCCATTTTGGTTCGAGAGACGAGCAGAACCAGAGCTTTGGGACTGCTCCGATTGAATTATGACCTTTCTGCTCGGCTTTTCGCCTTCCTTTCGAGCCTGTGCGGGAACAGGAGTGTGACGTCAGCCACGGGAGGTTTAAATCTCACCCGGACTGTGCGTGCGGCACCATTTTGGTTTGAGAACCTCTCGGTTGATTGCATTAAAAAAAAAAACAACAAGCAAACCAAAATAACAACAACAAAACAAACACACAAAAAAACAACAACTTTGAACTATGGTTGTCACTCAGACAAAGGGTAGAAAAACAGCATCTACCCAGACAAAGCTGCTTCATAAGCATGCTGGAGTCCAGGCTGCCAGCTGCAGAGAGTGCTTCAGCCTGCCAATTGGAATAGAAGGGGGAAGGAGAGAACACCTGTGTCAGGTGTGACCAGGTGAATTTTCTCTTCAGTCTGCTGGCAGAGCTGAAGGATAAATGGCCGAGCTGAAGGAGGAGGTATCTAGGCTGAGGTCAATAAGGGAAAGTGAAAGGGAGTTAGATTTGTGGGAGAAGGCTCTGCAGATCTCCCCTGCTCAGGGAAGGGTCCCTGGAAACGGAGAGGGATGGATACAGGTCCCTGCCAGGGGTGGCAAGAGAAATCCACCCCGACCCTCTCCTCCTCCTCCGCTGCCCTTGCATAATAAGTATGAGGCCCTGCAGGCTGAGGGCAGTGGGGATGAGAGGGCTGAGGCTGAGGAGCAGCCATCCAGAGGGGAGCCTAAGGCCAAGTGGTCCCCACCAGCTATAACAACCAGCTCCGGGGAGGAGCCGAAGCCCAAGAGGTCCCCACCAGCTATAACGACCAGCTCCACAAAGAAAAGGAGAAGGGTTATAGTTGTTGGGGACTCTCTCCTGGGGGGTACTGAGGGACCCATATGTCGTCCCGACCCATCCCACAGGGAGGTCTGCTCCCTCCCTGGGGCACGGGTTAGGGACATCACAAGGAGACTCCCAAAATTAATCCAGCCTATTACCCTCTGCTGGTAATACAGGCTGGGAGTGACGAAATTGACAAGAAGGGCACCAGGGCGATTAAGAAGGAGTTCAGGGCCCTTGCACAATTGATTGATGGAGAAGGAGCTCAAGTGGTGTTCTGCTCAGTTCCCTCAGTGGCAGGGATGTACACTGAGAGGAATGGGAGAACCCATACCATCAACAATTGGCTCAGGGGATGGTGCCAGAGGCAGAACATTGGTTTCTTTGATCATGGGACAACTTTTACTGCACCCGACCTGCCGGGTCCAGATGGGGTGCATTTATCTAGCAAGGGTAAGAGCGTCCTAGCACTGGAGTTGGCAGGGCTGATTAGGAGGGCTTTAAACTAGGTCTGAAGGGGGTGGGTGAGGAAATCAGTCCCTCTGCAGAGGAAAGAGTAGGGCACAAATTAGGGTCAATCGAGAAGTCAGGAGCCCAGATGAAGTACGTGTACACCAATGCACGCAGCATGGGCAATAAGCAAGAGGAGTTGGAGGTCCTAATCCAGCAGGGTGACTATGATGTAGTCGCCATCTCAGAAACTTGGTGAGATAACATGCACGATTGGAGTGCTGCACTGGGGGCTTACAGGCTCTTTAGGAGAGACAGGTGAGGGAGAAGAGGAGGAGGGGTGGCCCTGTATATTAGGGAGTCACTCTCTGCCACACAACTTGAGGCGGAGAAAGAAGGGATTGAGAGCCTGTGGGTTAAAATCGGAGGGCAGCCTAACAAATCTGACATCCTGGTTGGAGTCTGTTATCGACCACCCAACCAGGATGAGGAGGCTGACGAATTATTCCATAAGCAACTGGAGGCTGTCCTTGTGGGTGACTTCAACCTGCCAGATATCTGCTGGAAACTTAATTCAGTAGAGAGGAGGCAGTCCATAAGATTCCTGGAGCGCATGGAGGACTGCTTCATGATGCAGCTGTTAAGTGAGCCTACCAGGGGACAGGCTCTGCTTGACCTGCTCTTCTCCAATAGGGAAGGGCTGGTGGGAAATATGATCGTGGGAGGCTGCTAGGGTGCAGTGACCATGAGATAGTGAAGTTTTCAACATGCAGGGAGATAAGGAGGAGGACCAACAGAACCCTCACTTTGGACTTCCGGAGGCCAAACTTCAGCCTGTTTAAGAAATTTATTTGTAAAATTCCCTGGGTAGCAACCCTCAAGAGCCGTGGGGACCAGGATGGTTGGACCTACTTCAAAGAGGAGCTCTTGAAGGCACAGGAATTGGCAGTTCCCATGTGCTGAAAGATGAGCCAGCAGGGAAGGTGACCAGCCTGGAGGAGCAAGCAGCTTCTGGAGGATTTAAGGGAAAAAAAGAGGATGTATCACCTTTGGAAGGAGGGGAAGGCTTCTCGAGGTATGTTTAAGGAAGCTGTTAGATTATGTAGGAAAAAACTAGAGAGGCAAAGGCCCAGCTGGAACTGAAGCTGGCCACCTCTGCGAAAGATAATAAAAAGCATTTTTACAAATACATTAATGCTAAATAGAAGGGCACTCCTTATTGGACCTGGAGGGGAACTCTGTGACTGAAGACGAGGAAAAGGCTGGGGTCCTGAACACCTTCTTTGCCTCAAATTTTAACAGCAAGGCAGAAGTTCAGTACGAGTGGCCTCCTGAGCAGAGCGATGGGGTCAGGGAGCAGAGTAATGCCCCAGAAATCCATGAGGAAATAGTCCGGGACCTGCTGAGCCACTTGGACACTCACAAGTCCGTGGGACCGGATGGGATCCATCCTAGGGTGCTGAGAGAGCTGGCGGATGTGCTAGCTAGGCCACTCTCCATCATTTTCCTCCAGTCCTGGCTCACCGGTGAGGTCCCAGATGACTGGAAACTGGCCAAATGTGGTCCCCATCCATAAGAAAGGTCGGATGGAGGAACCTGGAAACTACAGGCCAGTCAGCCGGACCTCAGTGCCTGGGAAAATCATGGAGCAGATTATCCTGGCAGCAATAACTGCGCACCTGAAGGATGGCCAAGGGCTCAGGTCCAGCCAACACGGATTTAGGAAGAGTAGGTCCTGCCTCTCCAACCTGATCTCCTCCTATGATGAGGTGACCTGTCTGGTGGATGTGGGGAGGCCTGTGGATGTGGTCTACCTGGACTTCAGCAAGGCCTTTAACACCGTCCCCCACAGCAAACTGCTATCTAAGCTGTCAACTCATGGCTTGGACAGCAACACTCGGTGCTGGGATAGGAACTGGCTGGAGGGCCGAGCCCAGAGAGTGGTGGTGAATGGTGCCACGTCCAGCTGGCAGCCAGTGAGTAGTGGAGTCCCCCAGGGATCAGTGCTGGGCCCCATCCTCTTTAACATCTTCATTGATGATCTGGATGAGGGGATTGAGTCAGTCATCAGCAAGTTTGCAGATGACACCAAGTTAGGAGCAGATGTTAGTAAGTTAGAGGGTGGAAGGGCCCTGCAGAGGGACCTCGACAGGCTGGACAGATGGGCAGAGTCCAACATGATGTCATTTAACAAGTCCAAGTGCTGGGTGCTGCACTTTGGCCATGGCAACCCCATGCAGAGCTACAGGCTAGGGTCAGAGTAGCTGGAGAGCTGCCAAACAGAGAGGGACCTGGGTGTGCTGATTGACAGCCGCCTAAACATGAGCCAGCAGTGTGCCCAGGTGGCCAAGAGGGCCAATGGCATCCTGGCCTACATTAGGAATAGTGTGGGCAGCAGGAGCAGGGAAGTCTTTGTGCCCCTGTACTCTGCATTGGTCAAGCCGCACCTTGAGTACTATGTCCAGTTCTGGGCCCCTTAGTTTAAGAAGGACATCGAGACACTTGAACGTGTCCAGAGAAGGGCAACAAGGCTGGTGAGAGGCCTTGAACGCAGGCCCTATGAGGAGAGGCTGAGGGAGCTGGGATTGTTAAGCTTGGAGAAGAGGAGGCTTAGGAGAGACCTCATTGACCACTACAACTACCTGAAAGGTGGTTGTAGCCAGGAAGGGGTTGGTCTCTTCTCCCAGGCAACCAGTACCAGAACAAGGGGACACAGTCTCAAGCTGCACCAGGGGAAGTTTAGGCTCGAGGTGAGGAGAAAGTTCTTCACCGAGAGAGTCATTGGTCATTGGAATGGGCTGCCCAGGGAGGTGGTGGAGTAACCAGCCCTGGAGGTGTTCAAGGGGAGATTGGACGTGGCACTTGGTGCCATGGTCTAGTCATGAGGTCTGTGTTGATAGGTTGGACTCGATGATCCTCGAGGTCTCTTCCAACCTTAGCAATACTGTGATACTGTGATACTGTGACTCACTGATGTCTAGAGGTCCCTTCCAACCCCTACCCCTGTGTTTCTGTGCTTCTGTGTGTGCCTTCACTTAGAAGCCAGAACAATTTTTATTCTTTTTTATATAGCCTCAAGGAGAGGGAGGAGAGCGTAAATCAACATTATTTTATCATTCGTAGCCAGATCTAGGAATATAAGATCATAATCTAGGAATTAAAATAATACATTTAACGCTGCTAAGACATTTTGTATCCATCCAACTCCCAAATACAACCCAGTAAGAAGAACTATTCATTATTCTGATATTTCACCTCTTTTTTTTATGTTAGGCTACTGAGAGAAAGAGTACTAATTTAAAGCAAAGGTGCTGTGCTTACAAACATCAGTTCCTGAGTATTTTCACCTTGTGTCTGCAGCTGAAGAGGTCAAGAGGGGAATTTGCATTTTCAAAATTAAGAAGTCGATCATAAGTTGTTATTTTTATCAAAATTCCAACTGCAATAGAAGACCATGTTTCTGACACATCAGGAAGCCCTTACACAGGTTCAGAAAGACACAGGGTTCGTCAGGACTAGACATTATGAGTTCATCTCATCAGTCTGTTGTGTAGTGCCTGCAGGATCAGACCATAGCTATGGAGCACTCCCAGAGGCAGTACCAATTCAATTTGGAACTGTGCCTTGATAAGGGTGTTGCCTGATATGCACAACTTAAGTCAAAATATTGCACTAGCAATTGTAATGTCATTTTTTAGTTTTGATGATATTGATGTGCCCTGTTGTTCCTAGAGGAGTCTCCCCTAATTCACCCTAAATGAATGGTTTAAGAAACACTACAATAATGTGAATATCTGTGACAAATAATATTTTTTAATAAGTGCTACTTGATAATGGAATGCACCTAATTCAAAGTGGAGAACAGAGAACAGAGAACTTGCTTTTATTAAAACAACAAAATATAAATTAGTTTGTAATGAAATACTCTATTGTAGAACACTTAGAACAAGTATTAAGAGCCAGAAAGAGAACTCACAGAAAGTTGTCAATATATCTTTTTTTTCAAATGGTACAGTCAAAAAGGTTTGATGCTAAAATTTTCTATGGTGTTTTCTTTTAATATTACGTTCACAGAATTCGTTCTGTTTGAAAACATCAAACACTTCAATATTTTCATTCAGTATTCTTTCAGATAGGGCAAGTACTTCTGAAAAAAAAAAAAATCTTTAAATAGCTAAACTATTTTCCAGATTTTTTTATGTATTTCACTTAATTGAAATCTTACTTTTGGAAACAAAAGATACCTAGGGTTGACTACAAAGCAATTTATTTAAAACTCATTGACAAAGTATTATTAAAGTCTTACTTTTATAAGCAGAGGAAAGGATGCCACCTGAAAAAGAAGAAATACCAGATAGCAACATAGTCATGATGAATACAATTTGAAAATCGTTGTAGTGTCAGCTGGGTCATATTTTTGTAATAGACATTTTCAAGAACATCAGTTATAATGGATTTTATCCTATCATTCCAGAGTTTTACATTACTTTAAAAGAGTAAGGAAATTAGTCATATATGTGTTTCTGTATTTGGAAAGATAAAAGCTTCATCAGTAATTCTATATATATTAAGAAAAGACTAGCTTAACAGGCTTTTCAGTTGGATTACTCTGGAATCTTAAATTCCTTATAAAATGTCAAATGGAGCTGTACAGGAAGCTTTAAGGATCAGTGGCTAATTCTGACACTGCATGAATTTTCATACAATTTGCCAAGGTGTGAGTCAATATAAAATGTTGTGAATGACTTCAATGAATCATGAAGTGCATCTCCTCCGAGAAAATGATGAGATGAAGTAGTTGGTGCAAGAAGCAATTGGGAAATCCACTGAATATTCACTTCCTCACAAATCTCATAGTTCCTTTTGAATTGAAATAAGCCACAGAGAGCAGACTGAGCATCCTTGTAGTGTTTGCTTAGGAAAACACAACATTGGTGTTGATTAAAAAAGATAAGCCTGAATTCAATAAATTGCCTATATTATCTAGAGCTGTAAGCAGAATAAAAGCATAAACACTACCTTGTAATACAGGATTTGAGCACATTCCAATAAATATAAAAAAGTGTTATACTTTGGAGAGAGGATAGGTGCCCAGATCTCGTTTCTGTATTGAACAGAAGCTTCTTAAGCAGGGATCCAACTAGACTATATCAGACCAGGAAAAAATTGCAGATAGCTTTGTTTTGTTTATCTGCTTAGACTGTTTTCTACAATTTGCAAGAAAAAAAGTGTGCAGACATATCATGACTCCAGTCATTCATTGTAATGCAGAGCAGTTTCTTCCATTGCAGTTGCAGTTCATAGCTGAACATTGTTGTCTACATCACTTTTAGAAGTCCTGGTCAGTCAAGGATCAAAGCTCAGACTTTACAGGTGAGGTACAGGCATTGCATTTTGCATGAGCATAAAAAATCAAAGCCAGGATGATGTATAACCTGAGCAATATTTTCACACACAAATCAGAGTAGGCAAGCATCTGTCAGAAACTAATAAACCTTCAAGCTACTCCAGCATCCCTCCAACTACTTTATTGACCTTTTCAGTGACCAAAACTGCCATCAGCATTTTTCAAGAATTCAAATTACTCCTTGCAATCTGTCTACTTTAGTTGAAGGAAGAACTGAACAGAGAGATGGAAAAAAGATAAAACTGAAACTGGAGCCAAGAATACAGTCATGGGAAGAACAATGCATGGAAGAGAGATTAGGCCAAGCAGGGTGAGAACGGAGTTAAGAGTTCTGCAACCTCTTTATAGCACACGACCTGCAACATGTGGATTGCTAGTAGAGTTTACATTGACTGAACCCTGAAGTGGAATCCAGTGGCCTAAAAATGGCACTTGCCACAAAAGTAAATGCAAAGTACCCTGCCTGCTTTCCAGAAGTGTTTGGATCAGTTATAGAACTTCACTGTTTGCCATATCTTCTGCCCCATGTGGGTAGGTCAGATATGCTGCAGCATTAAACATTTGCATCTGGGCCAGTGAATTCCCTGACATGTTTTGCAGTAACATTTTAAAGTAATTTGTTTTCCTAAGATATTATCATTTTGACATATTTTGTAAAGATTTGAACACTGTTTTGAAAGGCCATTGGAAACTCTTGCTCTCTACTATTGTGCAAGGAAATTGTGAAACACACTTTCTTCCCATAAATTTGTTGCTCTTGTACAATTTCTTCATTTGAGCAGTTGATCCAAGTGGAAAAGAATACTATCTTTATCACAAAGATTGTGATTCCATAAGGAGAGCTAGTGACACCATGAACATATGTTATATCACTTGGATACTCTCCAGCCTTGCTGCTATAACACGCAGGCTTTTAAAATAGCTTTCAAAAGCAGCTTTTGATGAAGATGGGGACTACATCTTCTTCCAGTTTTGAAATGGAGCATGTTAGAGAACATGGGTGAGAAGCCAACGCTGCGGTTACCAGGTCATTAAAGCAGAAAGATATTTTTTTTCTGTGGCTGTTCTTAAATACAGCACAGCAAACCCTAAGGCTTCATGTGCTCTAGCCCTTCACACATACTCCTGTGCCATCTGTAACGCCCACACACATCCTGTACTATCTCTCTGGTATCCTGCACCATACAACTCCTGAAGAAATCATGCCTAGCAAGTCAAACAATCACCATTAGGCTCACTGGGCTGCTCCAGCCACAGTGTTGTGATTCTGACTTTTCTCAGTGCCTGGATCATTTGAACAGCTGCAGCAATCAGAGACCAATACCTCTTTTGGGGAGTAGGTAGATTCCTGGTATTTGACAGTGAAGTTCAGTGTTTTTCACCATGCACATTGCTTTGAGGTGTATGTTAAGAAAGGACAGATTGAGTCAGCAAACAGGGGATGCATCTCATACGTTCTACTTTTTCTAAATGAAGCAATATCCAGTGAAGATAGGAAGGTCCAACTCTTACTCTTCATCATTTACTACACTATCTGGCTGAAGTAATTTCAAAACACAGCACATCTGAACTGCCACGTTAAGACAAGATGGAATTAACAACCCAAGTGTTTTGTTGTTTTGTTTTTTTTAACTGCAGTAAGCCATATCTAAGTTTTGCCAAACAATCACATCTCTAGTCCTGACAGCCCATTGCACATTTTACACTGGAAGTATTGGTGAGTCGCCATAGTAAGAATGGGGAAATCTGGAATATTGAAACCACATTGAAAAGGTATCTTACCTCTGATCATCCTCCAGTATTATGAAGCATTTTGGTGATCTGTTCTTACCGATTAGCCAAGGGGTTCCCTGGCAGCTCAGATTTGCCTTGACCCTTTTGTCACCTATACAACACCTCAGCAGCTCCTGGGCATCAGCAGGCAGGATGTTTTTGAAAGGTACCAGCTGAAACTTATCAGAGATCCCCAGGACATTCTGTCTAGCAGTTTGAGTGGATTAGATATATGATACTAAGGTGTCTGACAGCAGGTTTTCAGTTACAGTGGGGCAATTTCTCCTTACATCAGTCACTGTCTAATATGTACATGCTGAAACAAAATATACACATAGACTTATATGTAGTTTATAGATAGCTATATAGATAGCTATATAGATACAGATACTAGAATAGAATAGAATAGAATAGAATAGAATAGAATAGAATAGAATAGAATAGAATAGAATAGAATAGAATAGAATTAACCAGGTTGGAAAAGACCTTCAAGATCATTAAGTCCAACCTATCACCCACCACCATCTAATAAACTAAACCATGGCATGTATAGGTATGCAAATATATGTATATATAAAACTGTTACACACATACACTTGAGAGACTGGGTTTTGTTTTAGAAATTGTGAGATAACACATACACGGACAAACCTTGATTAGCCTGAGTAGCAGACTGGATTTATAAGGGGGTTTAGGGAAAATTATGTTGAAAATTCTCAAAGCAAATCACCCTCCAAGCCGAACTGGCACTGATGTAATGTCAGCAGTCATTTGTATGTGGAAGAGCAACATGGAAGCTTAGTTCTCTAGGTTTCTTTTGTCTGAGTAAAAAGAAGTGTAGCAAGTCTCATAATTCTGGTGAGTTTCTCTACTGCTGCATAGGCAGCTGAGAACAGGTACATTGCATTCAAGAACAGCAGTCACTTCACCCTTGATCAAAATGCTTTTAAAAATGCATGCCTACATGCATGGATTTTCCTCTACATTCATACACTATATGAAACATGATGGCCATTATATCAGTTTTTTACAGATTTTTATACACTGTAATCACAGTTGTAACAACAGAGCTACTATAATATGTTCAGCACTTTAATGAAAATAATTTCAAGGTTCACTCAGAGTTTCTCAGCAATGTAAATAATACCAAGTGCTGCCATCCTATATCAGCAAAATAACTTACTGGTAAAATTTATCTGTGTGGCACTCACAGAGCAGCTCCTGGAAGCATCAGCTATCACTCAGAAAGCTTCCCCTTCTGCTTGATTTGCATCACACAAATGCCCAATTTCCAACAAGTAAATGCAGCACAGTCAGATGAGTGGTGAAGAAAGGAAGGAGACACTGGGTCGCTCTTCATTTTGTCCTGCAGACTTAGAGCCAACTGCTACGTGGATGGGGAGGGACGGATGAAGAACAAAGGTAAAATTTCAAGTGCTGGTGCCAATATCTCACCTTAGTAGCAGAGATCTTTTTCAGGCTCTGCAGCTAGTCTTCTGAAAAGGCTGAGTCAGAGGAGCTGCTCAGGTTGTACCAGGCGGTCATAGGCTGCTATCACTAACGTACAACATTCTCAGAAATGCTCTTTGGCTGATGATGAATTTTAACCCACACACCAACATGCTGCTTCAGGCAATAATTTCACTTGTACCTAATGTTGGTATCCCATAATCCTGTGGATGGGATTTATCCTTGTGACCGTTTGAGGCTGTGCCTTTAAGAAAGGGACAGTGCTGGAACACTCTGGCTGAATGTTTTGGAATAATAACGAAAACAATCAGATATTCTAAACTAATTTAGTTGGTAGATTGGTAGAATGCAACTTTAAGTTTTAGTTCAGTTGGAATTTTTCTCAGTTCCTCTCTGTTCTCCCTTTCCAGCCTGTCTGCTTCTGAGCAAGTAGCCAGAATGACCTTGGATAACAGACAAGCACTAATTCTGCATGCGCTTGGAGGCCGAATACAAATTCTTTTCCTTAATAACTGCCTTTTCTCTCTCTAACCCTTTTTGGGGAAAAAAAGGAGATAGGGGAGAGAGGGGTACGGGGGGGGAGCCCTCCTCTGTCTGGAGGAGGGAGTTTTGTTCCTGTATTCTTCTTTGCTGTGTATTTCTGTATATATATTGTAAATACTGTGTATTGTGTTTATATATACAACCTGCATTTCATTTTTGCTTGTAAATATAGCATATCCTTTTGCTTTTCCGACTGGGCTAGCTTTGGTTTCTTTCTTTGTGAGGGAGGGGGAGATAGGCCTTCTCTCTCAACCCACCACAATCCTTTTGCTCAACTACTGTCTACTGTGAGATGCTGGGATCATATCCTGCATATGCAGCCTTGTGATTTCCATGGTGATGCATACTCTATTTAAACTCAGCATCAAGATAATTGGGAGAGTATTTAGCCATTATAACAGAAATAAATCATGCTGTAAGTCCTGTTCTTTCTTCTGTCTACAGCTTGCAAACAAGATACTAGCCTTTACATATAGAGAAAAGGGACATTCTTTCCCCTGTCTATTTGAGCAGTTTAATTTTTATAATGCAATGAGAGATTAACTGGGCCAACAATGCAACAAACATTAATCTGTAGCTTCATGTTTGGAAATGAAATTACAGTCCTGGAGTCACTTCACATGCAACAAAGTGCTCATTGTGTATTTTACCCAAAATCTATTTTATGCAGTTGCAAATGGAAAAAGACAATTCTACCCTGAGAGCAGCATATGACATCCATCCCTCACTCTCCCTCTAGGCTAGCCGACAATAGGAACAGCATCTTTTCTTGGACTCCTCACTATTCTTATAAACTATATGGTACACATCCTAGAAATTAGAAAAATATATTTGTCATAATTAAGTTTTTCAGTAGCCAGGTGCCCTTTAGGAATACAAGCCCATGTCATTTTCTTCAGAAAACACAGTACAATTTATTACAAAAAGGTATTTTCTTCACAGACAAAAAAGAAAAAAAAAAAAGTCTTAAATTTATTTCAATTAATAGAAAAGTAGGGAAAAATAACATTGGCATTGTCCAATACTTGTTACAAAGATTTTTTTTTTTCAAATTGTTATAACATGATACTGAGCTCAGTAACCATATAATAGTACTGTAAATATAGGATAATCGACAATCTGAGTAGAATGTAACCCCAGGATAATTATGCACTTCTCTGTATCTTTAAAACAAAGCCTTATCCTCATATCTAAAAAGTGGAAGTTACATGGTAATTATTCTTTGAATTACTTCATAACTGGTAGTATAATTATCAAGTAATCTGCATGAAAATAATTAGGTATTTACATAGTCTTTGCAACATAATTACAGAGTAGTTGGCTGATTATGCAGCGTGTGTCTTGCAAGAGAAAGTGATACCAAAAAGACAACATAAAAAAAAAATCCATACTAATACTTGCTATTTTGAGTAAAATGAATTAATTCTGAAGAACAATTTCTCTATATTTTGCATGAATGTGTGTGTGTACACAGAAGTGCCAGTGTCCGTACATGAGAAGGTGGAAAGTAATACAGAATGAAACAGTGTACAAATCACTGAAGCAGTGTCAGTTTCCCAGGTGGAAGAAACTTGTAGAATTAATAATTTTCCAAGGCATAAACTTATCTCAGAAGACAATAAGAATTTGTTCTATAATTCACAACTACACTTGTTTTTCCATCCCACAAGCCCTTCTGTATTTAGAGATGCTTAATAAGTTGGTAGAAACAATATGATACAGAGATTGTTTAAAAACTACTATTCTGGCTGACTTTCACTGTCATCTGAAAAAAAAAAAAAAAAAAAAAAGGGTTAAAGATATAGGTTTTATTTACATTTTAAAGACATTATGAATTTTATTTTTTTTTTAGAAAAAAAATTTCTAATAGCAATAGTTCACTTTTGTTGTGAAGCAGCCCAGTAATTGATTTTGATCCCTGTTGTACATATGCATCTTCTGCTCTGGCTGCACATTTCTAGTCATATTCAATTATCAGATGCAGATCCTGCAACAATGGGCGTTATTTCTTAAGCAGAAAGTCATTATTTGTAAAAATTTGCATTAAAATAGCAATACAGAGTGAATAGAATGTAAGTGCTCAAAACATTACATATATGGTCAGAGAATAAATTATAAATGTAGAAAAGAGAGAACATTCCTTGACTGTTACACACAACCAATAAGCACCACCAACAGAAAAAAAAAAAAAAAAAATCTAAGAGTATTATTTCATATTTGTTTGTGTTTCTTCAAAGGTAATGTGAGAAATTGTTTTTAATATTTGGCTTTCGCAAGGGGAATTACTGGGGACCGTGGGGTTTGATCATTGGGCTGATTGGTTGGTTATGGTCTGTATTGTGAAGGGTATTGGGAGAGAAAGGTGAGGGCCAACAGGTCTAAAGACTGGCCAGGTCAAAAGTGCAGGTTTTGACTGTCCTGATGGAGAGGGGTGGGAGCGTGCTGGGGAATATATATGTTTGAATATGAATATGTATGTTTGCCGTCTATATAAGTTCAACTCGTGTTGTTAGGGTGCACCTCTAGCAAATTCGCTATGCGAATTCGCTGTGTTGCCTTTATTTTATAATAAACTGGTTATAAATTTCAGCAGTGAGTTCATTTCTCACAGTAACAGCCATTATTTTTACACTTTTTTTTTTTTCTTTTAGGTAGTTTTAGCCCTTATCTTTCTAGACCTACGCCATCTACATCCATTAGTATCAGTTATGAAATCAAACAAAAATATTTTCTGTGGAATTTCAGGGCCACAAACCATTTAAGACCTTCTGTGTTAACCTTCCACATAACAGAAACCAACTCCTTCTTGTGTCTAGCCCAGATAGTTTTGCCAGAAAGCTCTCCTTTAGATGAGCAGCTATTTTTCTTCTTTGTGTTTCTTTGCTATGGACTTTACGCAAGGAATTCACCATTGTTCTTAAAATGAAATTGCCTAAATGAAATATTAAATATAGAACTGAATAAGAACTTCTATCTACTATTTTTTTTCTTCTTTTTTTTTTTTTTTTTTTTTTACCCAGTGAATAATATAATCTGATGGGAACTATATAAATTAGTTTTTAAAATAGATTTCTAAACCTCCCACTTATTTTTATTTTGAATGTCTGAATTACTCTCTCATGAAATATTCCAGCAAAAAAATACATGGTTCAGTGAATAGCAAACCCATGTTGATGCACCTCAGATGTCAAGAATGTACTTTTCCTGTTGAAACAAGAAAATGTTTCAAGGAGAGTAAGTGTGAGAGAGTTCATGTTTCCTTTCAGTGTTCATCTTAATTTTACATAAAGGCTGAGGGCAGCTAATAGGACTGACACTCAGGTCATTTCTTATGTATGATAATAGAGAATTTGAGTGTGACAAGATGCATCTATCACTTCCAAAACTTACTCTGCATCAGAAGTATGGTCCTTACACGGGTTATAATCTCATCTAGAACCTAATTGTTGAGGAAAACAGCAAGAAGACAAAGGTCCAGATTAGGTCCACTTATTAGTGTGCCTATTAAATTGATCTATTTAATGGGAGAGAGTTAACCAACTAATTTTAAAATTCTGCTCATAACTACAAAATATCGTACCTAACCAATCGAAGTAAAATGGATGGTTGGAGTAATTAACGGGCTGGTATTTTCTATATCTGAGGAGCAGTAGAGGAAAGCATGCCCAGCTACTTTAAGAAGCAACTTTCATTACTTTGCTGTGTCATTAAAAACTAAAGTTCACAGTAAATACCAGTATCTCCTCGGCTGCAGGTTAAAAAGACACACACAAAACACACACACACACACAAAAAAAAAAAAAAAAAAAAAAAAAAAAAAAAAAAAAAAAAAAAAAAGGGCGTGGGGAGGCTCAGCTCAGAAAGACGGGAGAAGAATGGGAAAAAACAACAGGGGTCAAATTGAGCTGAAGTATCTGTAAAGGGACTGAACTTAATGCCAAGTTTCAAGTGTGATAGGGGAGATAACAGGACACACCAACTCCTTTGCAGTACAAAGCCTCCATTTCCCATTGCTAACTGACTGTCATTAGAGATACTCCAAAATGGAGAGGCGCTTTTTTTTTACGTCATTCACAGAATGAATCAAAGAAGCATTCCACGGCGTCACCGTGATGAACCCTAGAGAGAAGACTCATCAGTGACAGCTACGTAGCTTTATAAAAAGTGTTATTCAGAAGCTGTGGAAAACTGAAAACAAACAAAACTTTGTCAAACAGATAAAAATCTGTGTGGGTTAAGATAGACAGTGATATTAAATAGTTAACAATAACAGCAAGAAAAATATATTTCCATTCACAACATGATCAGTATTTTAAGCTCCATATAGCCTTGAAATATCTTCGTGCGAGTTTATGCCATCAAGTTTCACTTCTGCTAGACAGCAGTTAAGACCTATTTCCACTTCATTCAATTGAGTTACATGATAAATAGTGCCTAAGCCAGGACCAGCCACTGTCTCTTTCTCCAGCCTACATTAGGGAATCTAAGGCACTCAAGGCCCACGTGTTTTTATTCCTTTTTGTTATTTTGAATGCACATTTCTCTGTTAATTTCTGAATTACTATGGTTAGTTAATAGAAGCTGGAACTATTAATGGGTAGCGGGCTACATAAGACAAATTTTTGAATGCTGCATAGCAGGTTAAATTGGCCTGTTACTCTCCAGGACAAGCCTGAATGGAGGCTCTGCAGGGGCACAATTGGAGTTAAGAGCTGTAAATGCTCTTCTATGGCAAATGGCAGTAGTCTGACCCTGCAGGACTCATTCCCTCTTGCTGCAAAGTGTGATAAAACAAATGCCTCTCCGATTAGGGGAATTAGTGCTGCTTTGCCTCCTGTGTGCTTGTGTCAGTTCTTCGAGCCAAGTACTCTGCATCAGGTGCAGACATACAGTGGCTGGGGGCCAAGACCTTAAGGGGCCTAGAAGACATTTTTTCTACCCGCCCCATATAGTTCACAAGATCCCTAGTTATATAACAGCAGTTGCTGCCCAGCTGCATAGTCTCACCCCAATTTAAAAGGGGGCTGCTCTCTCTTTGGAGGACGTACACTCGCTTAGACCAGATGATTATGAGAAAAATGGCTGTTTCTGCTTGACATGCAAACAAGGCAGGCAGCTGCAATCTTTTATGCACTTTATTTCATAGTGATGCTTCAAACACTACATTTTTATTATTTGGGAATCTCTAAGAAGCTTTAAACTCACCTGGAAGCCTTTTCTTCAGCTGGGTCACCTAGAATGTCTCCTTCCTCTACCAGTTACTATTTTCATAACAACTTTCAAACACAATTATCTCAGTGATTACAGCTTTCCACCCAATCAGACAGCAGGCTGGAGAATTTCCATAGGAAATCAGCCTAAAAGAGCACTAGAGCTGAATAGACTTTTATCGGATGTGCCTGTGTAAATAGGGTTCAAGTGGCTTCTGGAATGTAAGATCTTTCTTTGAATCAAGGCATAGTAATGGACTGCTCATCAGCAGTCATTAATACTGGATCAGGTTTCATCGCTTACACTGCTCATCAATTATTACACTGAGCTTATATGCATCTGTTTACGCTATACCTATGCATTAAGAAGCTTATCTTAAACCAAATATTGAAGCCAGGTGAGTATTCTAATTCATTTTTATGTGATTCACTTATACACTTCTGCAATGTACATCTTCCAATGACAGCTAAGTCATGTACAGGATGTGACAAACTGTAAGTCATGCTGTAGAACAAGGATGACACCAACAAATATCCGCCCACTTAAGCGAAGAATTTCAACAGTGTGTAGTCTTTGGAAATATTATGTTTATTGTTAATCTCAAACCTCAGAATTAAATCAAATAATACATTTAGGTTTGGACTTTTACTTTCCCTAAAAGCCACTTAGCACAGGTAAGTGAATAGTAGTTGTTCTTTTGGGACTTTCCTCCACACACTTAACCTCACCCTGCATCTGGCTCATGTTCCTGGCTTCTTTGTCCTCCACCAGAAGTAGATATGCGCAGTTATATAGTAGCCTTGGATATTGAGAGACAAAACTTGGGGACCTTATCACATTCAGAAGCTATCATCAATGTGATATAGATGCTGTATATCAAAATTTAAAAATTAGAATACTGCTAGAAAGCTTGCACTGCACCAGAAAGTCATACTTCATCTAATGTTTCTTTTGCTTTTGTATGAAATTCAGGAAACACAAAGCATTTTATACAAATAACGATGAGTTTCACATCCTTGCTAGGGTGCAACCAAGAACTTCTGATTTCTCCTGACTCCTTTAATCTTCAGGAAATATCATACATCTTCACTATAATAGTTTAATCAAAATTGTCCTCCAAAGTCCAGTAAGGAAGTTTAGCAAGTATATATAAGGCACTGAAACTATGAGGCTGAACAAAGGAAAACAGAAAGTCTGAAGAAAATGACAGAAATGGGTAATGTTCAATCTGGCACAGGGTGTGATACTTAAACCAAACAAAAGTGCCACAAAGGAACTCCTACCTGCAAACATTTCCAATAGCTGACTCTGCTGATAGGTGCTGGGTTTGCAAGTATTGTCTTTCCGAATTCACCGATAGCACTGAGTTAGTAATTTTGTACAAAAGGGTGAGATCCAGGCATTTCCAGACATATCTTTCAGATGACAGATTTATTGCAATCTCATTTTTAAGATATAGCTGTATAATGTGCACTGCTATTATTGTCATGTAGCAGGCTGGTGGCTTTTCTTCCGTGAACTCATTTTGCTACCAGGTGTTGATCCTGCTGGGAGATGCAAAGTGTTGACTCACTGCAGCAGATGGGGCTCCTGAACTTTATCCTGTTTATACCTGAAGCAGGAGAGTCTCTCTGGAAGACAGGCTCTGTGCTGAGCTGTCCTAGGGAAGACACATCCCAACCACCTTAGTCTGTGTAGTCACCAACCTAGAATGCCACTTATTTTGGTAATAATTCTTGAGAATAAAATTATTCTTAAAAAAAAAAAAAAAAAAAAGAAAAAAAAAGAGAGAGAAAGAGAAGCTGTCCTGACACAGGCTTAAAAATCTGGTATTACATTCCAGATGCACCTGTATATGCTTCCCCTTTGTCAGAGGACATGAATGTTAGGATTAGGTGTATCTACCAAACTAGTATAATTCCACTGCTTTTAGTTTTACTTGCTGTGTCTGTTATTCAAAAAGTCATTGTTTGCTGGTGTTTAGCTTTCAATCAGCTATCTTGACTGTGTGTTACAAGTACAGAAAAACTGGCTGTTGCAACTGTTTAATTTGAGAAATACATTAGAATGTGCTTTTCCCCCACAAGTCATTGTCATTAGAACAGCATACTTCAAGCACACTACACATATGCTCTTTGTATTTTCCCAGGATAGTTAATTTCTTTGACACAGCTACATCCAATATTATGTCCAACACTGAAGTATTTCATAATCATACATACATCTGAGAACAGTCCTTGTGACAAAAGGTAGTTGTTCCAAACTACTAGCAATTCAGAGCCAGAGACAAGTACTAAACTGCTGTGAGACTTCCTCCCTAATAGTAAGATCATGAGTCAACTTTGAATATGCATTCAAACTGACAGGAGATCTGACTAGTAAGTCTTTGAATTAGTTCAACTTCTACATATATTCATCACTGTGCTTATCCGTAGATATTCTGAGGAGTGTAGAAATTCGTTAAGAGTCTATTGTATAGCCTAGGCACTGTCTGCACTTCATACTGGATTTTCCTATACCTGCAGCAAACAGAACGCCTTTTCTAAACAAAATCGATGACACTTTTATGAAAACTGGTTTGAAATAAAAAACAACTCTGTTTACTTTATCTTAAGCTTTATGTAGAAGATATTTCAGAAATCTCTACTTGTGTAGAACTGGCTGGAAAATAGAATTATAGAATCCTTAAGGTTGGAAAAGACCTCAAAGATCATCAAGTCCAACCCATCAGCCAAGACCTCATGACTACTAGACTGTTGATTTGTATTCATTTGCTGCTGCTGTTGAAATGCAACATTTCAGGGAAATTTGTGAGCAAAATTTAAGATTTAGAAAGATTCAGACACCTTAAAATTAAGCTTTAGTTCTGCTTGTGTAAATGTATGGTGCAGAAACAAGTAAAACCAATATCACTGAGGGGTATGTCTGCACAAATGTAATTATTTGTGGCCAGTGTTCTGATAAAATGAAGCTGTAGTATAAGGATACCTACAGGATGCCAACAGGACTGTTTAACACAAACTCTGGAAAAAGAAAGAAGGAAATCAAAACAAAACCCAAACCCAACCAAACAAAAAATGTTATTGCCAAGAAATGACCATGGACCTTCTTGTAAGGGCTCATTAAAAACAGAGGGGTCTCAACCAGAGTACAAGAACTTTTTCTCTGTGTGTACTGGGAACAGTCTTATTACATTTTATTGCTGTTCATTGTAATCAAAGTGAAAAATGTGAAACTGATAAATCATGAGCTGCTCTAAATGTCTCCTTTTTTTGCCGCTGTATTGGTTTTACTATAACACACAGAGTTCAGAAAATAGTGAAGATTTCTTTAACTCTTCATTCTGTCACTGACTAATTGCTCTCACTACAGTGCACTCCCTTATTGCACTGAAGTATTCTATTCTGAAGAAGATACTGCAGTATGCTGTCAATACAGCACATTTCTTTCAACATCAGTTTATTTCTTTGGTAAATAAAATATATAAAATATTGTCTTCTTTCCATTTGTGCGCATATTGATTTTTCATTGATTTCTCAAAATTTCTAGTAGTGCTTCATTGCAGTCAGTCAATGTACAATACACGTTTTGAGATAAAAAAAATAATTGAAATCTTGGCCAAGCTTTTTGTCACCTACTATTAAGTAAATATTTTTTAAGTTTTAGTGGATGCTTTCTAACTCAAGACAGCCAATATGGATTTACTGGGGCAAATCATGCCTGACCAACCTAGTGGCTTTCTACAATAAAATGAATATGTCAGTGGATGTTTCTGTGAAAAACCAGACTGGTTATAATGCAAGTGAGTTACTTTATGAGAGTCCTCAGAGCAAAACGCTTTTTATTTTGCATTAAAAAGAAAAAAGGCAGATCATAAATAGCTGATTATGCAAAACACTTTACACTTTCTTAAGAAAAAAAAAAAAAAGGAGAGAAAAAAAAAGAAAAAAAAAAGAAAAAAAAAAAAGAAGAGGTGATTACAGATAGCACAGTTGCCAGGCAAGAAAAAATTAAAAAAAAAAAAAAAAAAAAAGTAAATTAACTCCAAACAAACAAAACCATCAAAACCAAAGCTAACAGGAAAAAACAATCTTGCAAGGTCTGAAGTATTTTTAGAATTTAATGTACATGATTATTCTGGCTGTAGGGTAATTTTTTTCTAACTCACTAACCCGCCTGAATGATTCAGACTCTGCAAAACCTGAAGACTTTCCACTTAAGACAGGATTGCAAAACAAAGCCTCAAAGATTCCACAGGACAACTTAAAAATTTACAAGGGCTAAAGGTTAAAAAAGAGAGGTTTAAAGATGGCAGTAAATAAAATATTTAACAATTTAACAACTTAACAACGAGTCATCATACCATAAATAGAGTATTCCAGGCAATACATAACACTCTGAAGATACTCATAATGGTGGTCAATGTTAACCACATAGTATCTTCTTAAACCTAGGAATAAAAAAAAAAATAATAAAAAAGCAACCTCCAAGTCATAGACTATATTCCCACAGTCATCCCCTTGGTTTGATGAATAACAACAGTTATCAAGTCATCCCCTTGGTTTGATGAATAACAACAGTTATCAGCTGGATAATCCATTTGCAGCCTGTTAGAGGCCTTGGCCTGGGCTAACAGAAAGACTTGCTCTACAACTGAAGGAAAGGCTTCAGAGACCAAGGAAAGCAACAGGATTCTTGGGAGAAGAAGTAAAACAAATGAAACAACAGAGGCAGGAATGAGATCAAACGATCTAAACAGAAGTACAAGATGAGACAAGTGCAGACGTCTGGACAGCAGCCACATTTCTGCAAAACATTGCTTAGCAGACAGTGAAGACTCTACCCAGATGATGAAGTTAGTGTCACAGCTGCAGAGTCAAATCCAGAATAAACAGGGGGTGGAGAAGTAGAATGTGGGAGGCAAGGAAACAAAGAGATTGTGCCATGTTGTGTGATACAGTTGTAGGCAGCCAGATGTATAATCAATTCGATTCAAACGAAGAGCTGCAGGCATCTGTCAGAGAGACACCTCCCCCACAGAGCTTCCTCCTATCTGGCTGACGGATGGCTTCAGAGTTGACAAATATATTTGTTCATCAGTAGAAAAGCAGCACCAAAAGCCATTCCTTATTAACCCCCTCAAACGATTTGATCAAAACCCACTTCCAAAAGTATGTGAGGTAGCATAATCTGGACAACAAATAATTTTTTCCCGCAGATATAATGTTCTTTTTGTCCATCACTTTAGTATCAGAACATCAGACTTCCTAACTAAATCGGAAAAACCCTGAATAAAATCAGATTGTGTGGTGTCTGGGCAAAAAATTTGAGTTTCTCAAAAACAGCAGAAATGTGTGAAGTTTTCTTTCATGTTAGAGAAGGCAGTGGAACAGGATACTTCTTTCCCGATATACATGGGAAAATATCATCTTCTAGTCTATTGCCTCTTCTCTGTGTCTGTTACTATGGAGATTTAAGAGAATAATTTCACAACATAATTCCCACACAAATACCTAGAGAGTCATAAAGATAATGAACAATAATTCTAACACTATCACTGAATATCAGACGAGTTACATTGATTACCAGACATATATTACACAGAGCCTATATATAGACTGCCCTTGGATGTTTGACCCTTCTATTTTAATGACATGGACAAAACCAGTGTATTTTAAGGTGGTCAGGATAAAAGATCCAAAATAGTTGTATCCTTTCTGGCAATCATGCTGACTCTTTGATTTTTTTTCGTTTGTTGTAAGGAGAAAAAAATATCTGCTTGTTCATTCTGAAAATAAGAAGACAAAATACAGGTTCAACAGTAAAAATATATCCCATGAAGCATTTCAAGCCATTTTCCTTAAAAGGACAATCATTCAAGGGATTATAGTTCATCACTTCCCTAAGTCCTCCCACAGAGGTGATATTCTTTTAGCAATCTCACATGCTCCTGATTATTCATATTTGAAGTGTTAGGGCCATTGACTGCTCACACTCTTTCAGGGATTAACCTAATTTCATTGAGGTGAGCTTGTGCTCTGCAAGATTAGAGCACAGAGCCTGAAATGTATTTCAGGCCATGCATAGCTTGTCCATAACTACACAACCCTGAAGTGTCATAGCATTTTTTGTTTCACAGTGACTTCCACAGTAAGACAAATTTTTAAACTAGGCATCACTAGGCAGTGGGTCAGAAAGTATGTTTATCTCACTGAATTGTTCCAGCTTTCTAAACAAGAGAAACTGATAATTTGGGTCTCTGAATAAGGCTTAGCTCCCTTAGAAGCTGAGCTATGAAAGCATGGGATAAGCTTTCAAAGAGACACATGGGGTGTAACTGTATGTTTTTCGTGTGATATTCAAGAACAAAGGCCTGCTTCTGCATTTGCAGTTTGGAGCATCTGGGTAAAACATGCATATCTATACAGTATTTTTTTTCTTTTTAATGTTCCTTTTTGATATCAGAATTTCTGTGGTTTACTTGAGACGTTCATATCCAGTGGCTGCAGAAAGAGAAATTCTTTCTTCAAGAAAGGAATCTGAGCTGGGTAGGTAATCACCTGGGGCCATTCCCTACCAACTCCTAGAGAGTTTTGTGAGTAATCTGTAACTAAAATGACTTAATGATACTTAAGGTATCTAATAACATATTTCCACACCTGTATGCCACATTGCTGCAGACATATGCAAGACCCAACACATTCTATGTTTACAGATAGCCCCCTTTCACATGCACCTTAATAGTTTTAAAATAAGACTTTGTATGAATATGTTTTTTTTAGCTTTTAATTTGTTGAAAGAAAAACTACTATAAAACAAAAATGAAAGCCATTCCCAATACAGCAAAATATTTTGCTTAGTAAACTAAATATAATTTATATTCCTTGTTTCTCTGCTTAGGCTGATGAAAATGTTCATATAATCCTTGATAAATGCAAATCTATTTTAAAACAATTTTTAGAATCTGGAACTCAAAGCTGGTATTTACATCAAGATCTGGAAGCCATACTAAATGAGATGTTTATATTGAAAAGCTTTCTGTACTCTTACACAGTAAACTTCTGGATGCTCTCTAACCTTTTTTATTAGAAGTGTACATTGTTTATGTGGGAGATCAAAAGCCTTTCAAAAATGTGTTCTCATTTATCCACATAATTAGCCTTGTTTATTCCAGCAGAGAAATAGAGTTTAGTTATATATTAGAGCTAGTCTTTAGGAATTTACATTTGCTCTAAAACTCTTAGCCAAAACATTTCGTATCTGTAATCATTAAATGTGTTCTGTGGGATAAAAAATTCCAGCTCATGTTTTCCATTCTGGCTTTCCTTTAATGAATTCACGCTTCTATATCATATTTGTGTATGGGTTAACTGCATACACATAAAAACAACATATAATTAGAAAAAAATGTTGGAGGAGTCATTAAATATTTGACCAACTATTCAGCTAGTCAATTAGCTAGAGAAAATAAATAAATTTTAAAAGGAAAAAAAATTGGAAAAAAAGCTTTAAAAAAAAGTAAAATAAATGCTCAAAATGCTGGGTTGGATGGTTTGGTCTGTGTTTTGTTTTGTTTTTAATTTACAACAAAAAATAAGTGGATATACTTAAGTAGTGTTGTTCACACAAGATGAAGATAGGTCACTAGTATGCATTCTTGTGAAGAAGAAGCAGTGTTATTTCAAAACAGTTTTGCGTGATATCAGAATATATCCCATAATATTTTTCTGTTTGCCATAGTGACAGATGTTCTTACTCATGATCAGGCATATTTACAGTACAGGCTTTGAGTTACATCCAAGTTTGGGCTAGGAAGAATGCAAGGGGGTGCGTGTTGTTACCCCACCCTCTAAACCACAGCTTTCTTAGGAAAAAAAAAAATCAGATAAATAAAACACAACAGCAAACCAACAACCCCCTTACATTATAGTTAAAAGAAAGAGACATACCTTTGTTGTGTTCATCTGCTTCATCATTCTTTTATTAATTCTGTGTTTCTTACCTTTGAGATAATAAGACTATTTAGAAATAAAAGCCTACGAGAACTGTTATTACCCATGTTCAAATAAGCATAAAGTGTATGGTCATGTGGATGGCTTTAGAGATGTTCAGTGTTAAAACTGGTAAAGATTCAGGTAGTACTGTGGTTTAGAAATGTTTCTGAACTTCAGGTCATCTGTGATAACAGTTTTTGCATATTCTTTATTCACAGCAAGTATAAGGCAATTTTGAGTTAACTCAGGGTTGAGGAAAGCTGAGTTAAGTTAAACTACTTTGTTTTTCTCTCAAACTGAGTGTGCTGTTGAAAAGTCTGCATGCAACAATTCAGTCATGCTTTTGAAACCTAAGAAAATACCCAAGGACTCTCATTACAATATTGCATCTTGCAAAACAATCACTAAGGAGCACACTGAAGAAAGAGGTAAGTTCTTCTTACTATGTAAAAGAAAATTTCAAAAATGTGTTAACAAGATATTAGGCAACAAATTCGAGTGATATATGTGAGTTATTTATATTCAAAACGCCAACGGGTGACTATATGCAAGGGTGCTATACACCCTGACAGCTAATTAAACTTACGTTCTATATAGGAATAGCATCACATCACAGTTTATGAGCCAGAGAGTCAGAATTTCAGATCCTGTAATAATGCCTTACATAATTTTCATTGCAAGTAAAAGACAGCAAACATCATCTGTTTTCTTTAAAGTGCATGAACGCATCTTGTATAGTAAAAATTACTGGTAATGCATGAATAGCATCTACCAGCTCTGAACAGACACTTAGTTTAGATGTTGCTTCCACATAGAACAAAGACCACTCCTGACTCAAATAATAAGGAACATAGAGGCTTTGCATGACTGCAAAAATATGAGACCTAAGCAGAGAACCAATCAGAAAGCACCAAGCTTAATATACTAGAGACTAAGATCTGTATTACAGTTCACTATCACATATACATTTACATTCCTTCCTTTATTAGAATAAACCTTTATTAGAATAAACCAAACCAGGTTGGAAGAGACCTTCAAGATCATCGTGTCCAACCCATCAACCAATCCAACCCACCCAAACAGCTAACCCATGGCACCAAGCACCCCATCAAGTCTCCTTCTGAACACCTTCAACGACGGCGACTCCACCACCTCCCCGGGCAACCCATTCCATAGCGCAATCACTCTTTCTGTATAGAACTTCTTCCTAACATCCAACCTGAACCTCCCCTGGCACAGCCTGAGACTGTGTCCTCTTGTTCTGGTACTGGGTGCCTGGGAGAAGAGACCATCATCCGCCTGACTACAACCTCCCTTCAGGTAGTTGTAGAGAGTTCAGTTCTGTTTCATGTCTTCCTTTCAGCTGATCAATTAATCTTTATTAAAACCAGCTTGGCTTCACTACACTGGATCATAGGATCACAGGATGTTCGGAGTTGGAAGGGACCTTCAAAGATCATTGAGTCCAACTCCCCTGCAGGACCATAGAATCTAGCGCAAGTCACACGGGAATGCATCCAGATGGGTCTCCAAGAGAAGGAGACTCCACAACCTCTCTGGGCAGCCTGTTCCAATGCTCTGTGATCCTTACAGAGAAGTTCCTCCTCAAGTTGAGGTGGAACCTCCTGTGCTGTAGTTTATATGCATCACCCCTTGTCCTATCACAGGGTGCAACTAAGCAGAGCTTATCCCTTCCTTCTTGACATCCAGCCTCCATATATATATATATATATATATATATATATATATATATATATATATATACATATATGTATTTATTAAATCCCCTCTCAGTCTTCTCTTCTCCAGACTAGAGCCCCAGGGCTCTCAGCCTCTCTTCATAGTCCACATGCTGCAGTCCCTTAATCATCCTAGTAGCTCTCTATTGGACTCTCTCCAGCAGATCCTTGTCCCTCTTGAACTGGGGAGCCCAAAACTGGATGCAATATTCCAGGTGAGGTCTCACCTGGGCAGAGAACAGGGGAAGGAGAGCCTCCTTGCATCTTCAGTACACGCTCCTCTTAATGCACCCCAGGATCCCATTGACCTGCTTGACCACAAGGGCACATTGCTGTCCCATGGATAACTTCTTGTCCACCAGGACTCCCAGGTCCTTCTCCACAGGGCTGCTCTCCAGCAGATCACTTCCTAACCTGTACTGATGCAGTTTATTACTCCTTCCTAGATGCAGGACTCTTCACTTAACCTTGTTGAATCTCATTAAGTTCCTCTCTCCCCTGCTCTCATTCTGTTCAGGTCTTGCTGAATGGCTGCACAGTCTTCAGGTGTATCACCAAAGCCTCCCAGTTGGGTGTCATCAGCAAACTTGCTGAGCAGACACTCTGTTCCCTCATCAATGTCATTGATGAAGATGTTGAACAGGACTGGACCCAGCACTGACCTCTGGAGGACGCCAGCTGGACTTGGCACCATCGATCACAACTCCTTGCACTCTGCTTTGTAACAACCTCCTAATCCATCTCACTGTCTGTTCTTCTATCCCACACTTCCTGAGCTTGATCACAAGGATGTTATGGGAGACGGTGTCAAAAGCCTAACTAAGGTCAAGGCAGACAACATCCACTGCTCGTCTTGCATCTTCCCTTCAGTTATGACATCATAGAAGACCATTAGATTAGTCCAGCATGATTTCCCCTTGGTCATTTTGGTTCACTAGCCGATTAGGACCACTGCTTCGGGACCACTCCGCCTGAACTGTGAGTTTCTCTCGGGGTTTTTGCCTTCCTTTTGGGTTTTTGTGGGTCGGAAGGACTCCTAGTAGGGGGGAGCTGGCAGGATCGTGCTCTCACGAGCCTGCACAGGAACAGAAGCCTGACGTCAGCCACGGCACGTTTAAATCCTGCCCGGACTGTGCACACGGCGCCATTTGGTTCGATAGCCTACCGACTGCTTCCCAAAAAAAGAAAAAAAAAAGGTTTTTTTTGTTTTGTTTTCACTCAAACATTGCACCACGGTTGTCACTCGGATGAAGGGTAGAAAAGCAGCATCTGCCCAGACAGAGCTCTTTTACCAGCATGCTGGAGTCCAGGCTACCAGCTGCAGAGAGTGCTTCAGCTTGGCACTTGGAATAGAAGGGGAGGGAGAGGACAGCTGTGTCAGGTGTGACCAGGTGAATTTTCTCCTCAGCCTGGTGGCAGAGCTGAAGGACAAAGTGGCTGAGCTGAAGGAGGAGGTATCTAGGCTGAGGTCAATAAGGGAAAGTGAAAGGGAGTTAGATTTGTGGGAGAAGGCTCTGCAGATCTCCCCTGCTCAGGGAAGGGTCCCTGGAAATGGAGAGGGATGGATACAGGTCCCTGCCAGGGGTGGCAAGAGAAATCCACCTCGACCCTCTCCTCCTCCTCCGCTGCCCTTGCATAATAAGTATGAGGCCCTGCAGGCTGAGGGCAGTGGGGATGAGAGGGCTGAGGCTGAGGAGCAGCCATCCAGAGGGGAGCCTAAGGCCAAGTGGTCCCCACCAGCTATAACAACCAGCTCCGGGAGGAGCCGAAGCCCAAGAGGTCCCCACCAGCTATAACGACCAGCTCCACAAAGAAAAGGAGAAGGGTTATAGTTGTTGGGGACTCTCTCCTGGGGGGTACTGAGGGACCCATATGTCGTCCCGACCCATCCCACAGGGAGGTCTGCTCCCTACCGGGGGCACGGGTTAGGGACATCGCAAGGAGACTCCCAAAATTAATCCAGCCTATTACCCTCTGCTGGTAATACAGGCTGGGAGTGACGAAATTGACAAGAAGGGCACCAGGGCGATTAAGAAGGAGTTCAGGGCCCTTGGACAATTGATTGATGGAGAAGGAGCTCAAGTGGTGTTCTGCTCAGTTCCCTCAGTGGCAGGGATGTACACTGAGAGGAATGGGAGAACCCATACCATCAACAATTGGCTCAGGGGATGGTGCCAGCGGCAGAACATTGGTTTCTTTGATCATGGGACAACTTTTACTGCACCCAAGCTGCTGGGTCCTGATGGGGTGCATTTATCTAGCAAGGGTAAGAGAGTCCTGGCACTGGAGTTGGCAGGGCTCATTAGGAGGGCTTTAAACTAGGTCTGAAGGGGGTGGGTGAGGATATCGGTCCCTCTGCAAAGGAAAGAGTAGGCCACAAGGTAGGGTCAATTGAGAAGTCAGGAACCCAGCTGTGATGCATGTACACCAGTGCATGCAGCCTGGGCAATAAGCAAGAGGAGCTGGAGCTCCTGATCCATTAAGGCAACTATGATATAGTCAGCATCTCAGAAACATGGTGGGGCAGATGTTAGTCAGCTAGAGGGTAGAAAGGCTCTGCAGAGGGACCTCGACGGACTGGACAGATGGGCAGAGTCCAATGGGATGGCATTCAACAAGTCCGAGTGCCGAGTGCTGCACTTTGGCTACGGCAATCCCATGCAGAGCTACAGGCTGGGGTCGGAGTGGCTGGAGAGCTCCCAAACAGAGAGGGATCTGGGTGTGCTGATCGACAGCCACCTGAATATGAGCCAGCAGTGTGCCCAGGTGACCAGGAGGGCCAATGGCATCCTGGCTTGCATTAGGAATAGTGTGGCCAGCAGGAGCAGGGAGGTCATTGTGCCTCTGTACTCTGCTTTGGTTAGGCCGCACCTTGAGTCCTGTGTCCAGTTCTGGGCCCCTCAGTTTAAGAAGGACATCGAAACACTTGAACATGTCCAGAGAAGGGCAATAAGGCTGGTGAGAGGCCTTGAACACAAGCCCTATGAGGAGAGGCTGAGGGAGCTGGGATTGTTTAGCCTGGAGAAGAGGAGGCTCAGGGGTGACCTCATTGCCCTCTACAACTACCTGAAAGGTGGTTGTAGCCAGGAAGGGGTTGGCCTCTTCTCCCAGGCAACCAGCACCAGAACAAGGGGACACAGTCTCAAGCTGCACCAGGGGAGGTTTAGACTCGAGGTGAGGAGGAAGTTCTTCACCGAGCGAGTCATTTGTCATTGGAACGGGTTGCCCAGGGAGGTGGTTGAGTCATCGACCCTGGAGGTGTTCAAGGGGAGATAGGACATGGCACTTGGTGCCATGGTCTAGTCATGAGGTCTGTGTTGATAGGTTGGACTCGATGATCCTCGAGGTCCTTTCCAACCTAAGTGATACTGTGATACAACACGCACGATTGGAGTGCTACACTGGGGGGCTACAGGCTCTTTAGGAGAGACAGGCGAGGGAGAAGAGGAGGAGGGGTGGCTCCGTATATTAGGGAGTCACTCTGCCACAGAACTTGAGGTGGAAGATGGGGGAATTGAGAGCCTGTGGGTTAAAATCAGAGGGCAGCCTAACAAATCTGACATCCTGGTTGGAATCTGTTACAGACCACCCAACCAGGATGAGGAGGCTGATGAATTGTTCTACAAGCAACTGGAGGCTGTCTCAATATCGTCAGAACTTGTCCTTGTCGGCGACTTCAACCTCCCAGATATCTGCTGGGAACTTAATTCAGCAGAGAGGAGGTAATCCAGAAGATTCCTGGAGCGAATGGAGGACTGCTTCCTGGTGAAGCTGTTAAGTGAGCCTACCAGGGGACAGGCTCTGCTTGACCTGCTGTTCTCCAATAGGGAAGGGCTGGTGGGAGACGTGATCGTGGGAGGCTGCTAGGGTGCAGTGACCACGAGATAGTGAAGTTTTCAATATGCAGGGAGATAGGGAGGAGCACCAACAGAACCTTCACTTTGGACTTCCAGAGGGCGAACTTCAGCCTGTTTAAGAAACTTATTTGTAAAGTCCCCTGGGGACCAGCCCTCATGAACCAAGGGGTTCAGGAGGGTTGGACCTACTTCAAACAGGAGCTCTTGAAGGCACAGGAACTGGCAGTTCCCATGTGCCGAAAGATGAGCCAGTGGGTAAGGCAACGGGCCTGGATGAACAAACAGCTCCTGGAGGATTTAAGGGAAAAAAAGAGGCTGTATCACCTTTGGAAGGAGGGGAAGGCTTCTCGAGGTATGTTCAAGGAAGTTGTTAGATTATGTAGGAATAAAATTAGGGAGGCAAAGGCCCAGCTGGAACTGAAGCTGGCCGCCTCTGTCAAAGACAATAAAAAGCATTTTTATAAATATATTAACAATAAGAAGAAGGGCAGGAAGAACCTGCACTCCCTATTGGGCCTGGAGGGGAACACGGTGACTGAAGACGAGGAATAGGCTGAGGTCCTGAACACCTTCTTTGCCTCAATTTTTAACAGCAAGGCAGGAGTTCAGGACGAGTGGCCTCCTGAGCTGGGCGATGGGGTGGGGGTACAGTGTAGTGACCCGGTAATCCATGAGGAATTAGTTCAGGACCTGCTGAGCCACTTGAACACTCATAACCTTAATGTCCCCAATGAGTCCTTTTGTATTAGTTAACACAAGGTCCAGCAGTGCACCTCTCCTTGTTGGCTCCTCCACTACCTTCATCAAGAAGTTATCATCAACACACTGCAAGATCCTTTTGGACTGGCTGTGCCTGGCTGTGTGGGTTTGCCAGCAAATATCAGGGTGATTGAAGTCACCCATGCGTACCAAGGAGTGTGTACTAGAGGCTGCCTCCAGTTGATTGTAGAAGGCCTCATCAACATGTTCTACTTGATTTGGTGGTCTGTAGTAGACCCCCACAACAGTTTCACCTACCACTAGAAAAGAAACAGCTTGTTTTACAGCTGCTGAGAAAGATTAAAATATTTAGAGCAAGAGTACAAAATTACCAGGATTTTAGTGTCAATTTCTAGTGAACTCTTGCCCTGAAGAAAATTATGAAATCTGTTTCTGTTTCACAGACGATAATAAAGACCATGGTGAACATGACCTCCTGAAGTTAGTTTATCTTGGATTCTAGTTCGAATCTTGAACAACTGATGTAGTTAAAGGAAGTAACTATTGCTTATTACTGAATTTATATGCGGAGTACGCTTTGGAAAAAAGTCTTCACCATACTATTATGCAAACCAAAATACAAAAATTATAGATGGTATTTCCATATGTTTCCATAATTATTTTCAGTTTATTATCAGCCTTTCCTCAAAACAGGGTTTGATAGAACTTATAAAAATAACTCCTTGTGAACTTAAATTGTAAACACACTCAGCCTTTGATGATGGTGGTACACACCTTAATAAAAATATTTTAATGAGTGTTTAATTTATTTGATTTTAAGGGCTTTAAAAGGAAAAATGCTTGCATGTCTAAGTATAACCACATTCCACAGTTGCCACTCCAATACCATTGCTCCTTTCAAGAAAACAATCTTGTACTTTGGAAATTGCAGATACAGTCAGAACATCCCTGAATTGTAGTTGTTTAGAAATTATGATGAATATATGTGGCTTTTTCCACTAACTAGCTACTAAAGAACAAAAAATAATACATGCCAAACCACTGCTGAATTATGTCAACTAATAAATCTCCAATTCTAAAGCTCCCATCTGAACTGGAAAGGAAAAAAAATTATTGGGGTTTATAGCACAAAAAGTACATGTTACATTCCACGTATTTTGATAATGGGAGTGACAAGAGAGTGCAAGTCTGTTGGGGTTGGAGTGAGGAAACCAAGAAGAGATGAAGCTGAATGTTGCAAATCATGGTTTGGGGCACAAAGCAGGTTTCTGAAAGGCACTGTTAACTTCTGCAGCATTTACACACCAAGTGCACAAAAGACATAGAGCAATTTTGGGCTCAGTGTCCTGCAGCACTCTTTCCCCTCTGTCTTCCCTTCTTACAAGAATAACAATATTCTCAGTTTTGCTTCTTACTTGCTTTGTTTGATTGTGAACAACAATAAACTATTTCAGCAGGCAACCAAATGACAAATCTCCTCAGCAGAAGTAGAATTGGGATCAAAACAAGCACAGAGTGAGCGACATAGATGCATGTGTGCTTGCTTTGAGTATTTAAGGTGACATGATGAATCATTTGATTTATATGATATTTGATGAATTTTCCTTGCTGAGGGTTAGTGTGAAAGGCAAGGGTATACATGTTCTCAAAAACTGATTCAATAAATGCAGGAAGAATAACATCTACCAGCTCAAGAAGTGCCTAATTAATTAATTACTGGAAGAGGACTAGGTATTTCTATCACATTATATGGAGTCTTCCTTTTTCATCCTTTTCCTGAGCTGCTTCTGTTACTGGATTAGATGAAATCTTGGTAATTTCCATTAGTTCACTTCTAGTTTTTAGTTTGGGCTTTCAACTGCTACCTAAATTGCATGTATAAGTATACATGCTTGCATGTATATAAGCTGTATATCCTTTTAAAGCCACATCACATTGAAGTGAAAGTCACAGCTACACATTAATGCTCTATTAGCATTACATTTTTTATATAGAAGTGTGGGTTTATTTCTCTTTGAGACTCCATTGTTTGGGATAAATGTTCTTCAGTAAAATTTGTCAGAATCACAGAATCACCAAGGTTGGAAGAGACCTCAAAGATCATCAAGTCCAACCTGTCACCACAGACCTCATGACTAAACCATGGCACCATGTGCCACGTCCAATCCCCTCTTAAACACCTCCAGGGATGGTGATTCCACCACCTCCCTGGGCAACCCATTACAATGGCGAATGACTCTCTCAGTGAAGAACTTTCTCCTCACCTCGAGCCTAAACTTCCCCTGGTGCAGCTTGAGACTGTGTCCTCTTGTTCTGGTGCTGGTTGCTAGAGAGAAGAGACCAACTCCCTCCTGTCTACAACCTCCCTTTGGGTAGTTGTAGACAGCAGTAAGGTCTCTCCTAAGCCTCCTCTTCTCCAGGCTAAGCAATCCCAGCTCCCTCAGCTTCTCCTCATAGGGCTTGTGCTCAAGGCCTCTCACCATCCTGGTTGCCCTTCTCTGGATACTTTCAAATGTCTCAATGTCCTTCTTAAATTGAGGGGCCCAGAACTGGACATAGTACTCAAGGTGTGGCCTAACCAGTGCAGAGTACATGGGCACAATGACTTCCCTGGTCCTGCTGGCCACACTATTCTTGATGCAGGCCAGGATGCCATTTGCCTTCTTGGCCACCTGGGCACACTGCTGGCTCGTGTTTAGGCGGCTGTCAATCAGCACCCCCAGGTCCCTCTCTGTTTGGCAGCTCTCCAGCCACTCTGATCCCAGCCTGTAGCTCTGCATGGGGTTGCCATGGCCAAAGTGAAGCACCCAGCACTTGGACTTGTTGAATGCCATCATATTGGACTCTGCCCATCTGTCCAGTCAGTCAAGGTCCCTCTGTAGGGTCAATGATAGAGAAGAGCAACAAAGGGAAGTGGAAGTGCATAGTACAGTGAGGATATCACCAGCCTCAAGGAGAGTAGAGCTCTACTGGCTTTACTATGCAACATCCATTGAAGTTGGAAATTGAAGGCCTTCAGAGGCATTGTATTAAAAAGCCCTAGGAGGCTCATCAGAAGACAGCTGCCAGCTCACTCAAGATGCTAGCATATAACACAACAAGAACAGTGCTGTCTTGAAATTTGTGCTATTCAAAGTGTGGTAAAATCACATTGCATTGTTTCTGTGATGGGTTATGCCCATCCTGAAAGCAGGAAGGGGAGGGCTTGTGAGACCCTTGCTCTCCCTGGAGGGTGTTTTCCCCCTGGGGAACTGAGTTAGTCGGTTCCACTCCCCCTCCCTGTCCACCAAGCCTATAAAAAGGAAGACACTGCAGCCATTTAGGCTTTTACTTCTGCTCCACAGGGAGGAAAGAGAGTTGCTGCTGCTTCCTGGTTCCACATGGTCAGGCCTGGTCCTCCTCCTCCCTGCTACATCCACACCTCTTCAAAGGACTCCAAAGGACTGGTTTTGTATACATATTTTTCCCCATCCATCCTTGTTCCTTACCCTTGTGAAACCTTTCTGTTATTGTTATATATATATATATTGTTTAAAGAAAATTTTTACCTCTCTACTTCCAAACTGACTCCAAATTATTTCTCAGTAGATTTTCTCTTTCCCTTTCTTTTTCTCTTGATCAAGAAAGAGGAGGGGGGAGCAGGGGAGAGATTCTCAGCCTTGCCACCCCCCCCATCTGAGCTCTTAAATCCCAGTTAAGGCTCAAACCGCCACAATATTTTGGTGCTCAACGTGGGGTTTGAACCCATGACCCTGAGATTAAGAGTCTCATGGTCTACCAAAATACCTTCAGGGAGAGCAAGACTCTCACAAGCCCTCCCTGCCCCCCCCCCCCCCCCCCCCCCAGTTTTCAGGATGGGTGTAACCCATCAGTTTCCCAACAAGATTACCCAGACAAACTTCTCTCACATTCAGCCTCTGTGCTCAAAGCGTTGCCTTTGCTCACATGGGTAGAAGCTGTCTTCATTTAACATTTCTCAGCAGAGTCAGAAGGCCATGTTTAACAGCCCAGGTTTGTCACTTGTAATGCTGATGTAATCTGCAGGCCTAAGCAGATACTGAAATGCGCATTCCATAACAAAAGGCTAAAAAGCTAAACTTATGTGAGGTTCATATATATATATATATAACCTTTTTCCCCATCCCAGTTGTTAACTTTCCTTGAAATGAGCTAGGTATGTGGACATACTGAAAGAGATACTAATATTGTCTGGATACTGTCTACAAGGGTATGCAATGACCCCATGCTCCTTCTGTGAAGAGGTAGTGCTGCAGTTGCTGAAGAAATGACCTGTTTCTCCATTAATAGCTCACAATAGGACTTACACCCATGTAAGCAGGCATACAACTGTTCATACTTACAAGTGTCACTAGTGGTAAAGCAAGAAAAGACAAAATTCTGAACTGCCATTATTTAGCCTCTGTTTTTTACTTGCCTGTTACAATCTTTTGTATGTATTCTTTCTAAATTGATGAAACAGTTATTATTTGCCTCTATTCATAATAATTATGGAAACTAATTTTTAAGAATAAAAAAAATGCAATTTATCTTTGTATTTAGGAAAATGAGTTTGAGATATGTTCTTGGACAAAGGTGTTTCCTGTGTGACCTGTTTTTCTTACTCAGAGTTAAAAATTCTTCAGTATTATTTAGGCATAGTTATACGGGGGGGGGAAAGTGGTTTATTGCCATGAGCTAAATTCTCTAAACATCTTAAAACAATCTGCTGGTAACTTCAAGGACTTTCAAGAGAAACTCTTTCCTTCATTCCTGTTCCACTCCCCCTTGCCACCCTTTCCTCTTCTCCTGCCATCATCAGCCAACAAATGCAAAGTATTGTAGTACTACAAGAAAAGGTGGGGTTTTTTTTATTATTTCCAAAATATTAGTTTGACTTTGTCAGGTTGTGTTGTAATGTGGCTGTAATGTTGCCATTTGGGTTGCTAACTGCATCCTGGATGTGCCTAAACTTTGTCCAGTGTTTTGACTGAGAATGTTCCATTTCTGCATTCCTGTTGCTTGAAGTCTTCGGAGGAGAAACTTAACTCTGCTACTAAACAAAGGCCTTTTGATTTTTTTTCTAAGCTGTTGTTGAGTGATTTTTGCATGTTTACCATTAAGCAAACCTACAGGAACTGTATCAGCATTGTAAAGCTTCGCAGTATGACACAATGTAATGACTGGGGAGGAAAAATTGTCAGCTACAATTAAACAACTATTTCCTCATCATTTCAGTCACCCACATTTTGACTGTAACAACACACAAATCCCAAGATATTTCAGTTGTTAATATTTCTCCTTTCTTCCATTCTTTCTTGTCAGCTTCCTTTCCACAAATTTATCAAATTCTTGATAGAACTTACTAGAAAAATGAACAAATATTCTGTGAATATGTCAATTATAAGCAAAAAAAATAACCTTTTTCATTATAACAGTTACAGAAAAGTACTCATTATGCAAATAAAGCTTTTCTTCTGTTATGACTACTAGAAAAAAGATTAAAGTAACCCAGCTCCATAAGAATTTAGTTAATAATATCTCCTCAGCATCCAAAGATAAAATGACAGGATGTGGCTATACTAAAGCAGGTCAACTGAATATATCAATGATGTTCGGAAATACACCTGCTCTGATGACAAAAAACACCTCCTAACTGGTTTCAGTGGGCCTTTTTTTTTCTTTTTTCATCAGAGTTTTCTTTCAAAAATGTTCAAGTTTTATCTTATAACTAGTTCTCACACCTTACTTCTAACTCTTGAAATATAACAAAGAAAAGGCCTGGTTTGGTACAAAATGATCAGATTTTATTTTTCTTTATTCCAACAAACCAGTTACTATATAGAAAAAAAATCAGCTTTAAAGCAAATTTATGTTAATTGATATTAATACTAAAATCACTTTTTTTTTCTTTTTAAACTGGCCCTGGACTTTGTTGTCACTATTCCAAATCTTTATTCAGTTTATAATATTCTACCTCTCCACCGCCATAGTTTCTGTAATTATTTTATTATCACAGTGGGTATGAGTGACCTGCTTCATACTTTAGGACAGTGCGGACACTTACTTTTAAACCAATCTTTGTTGACTAGTCTAGGAATGAGTCTCCTGGACTGAAGTATTATGAATACTATCTCAGATCATTCAGCTGTTTTTTGTAAATTCAGACTTTGCACTACAGAAGTTTAAATATCGTGAACACTTCCTTTTCTTTCCTTTGAGCTAGATTAAACCTGTTCTATAGTTATGTAGGTCAGTTTCCAGTTGAAACAAACATGTCTCATATTTATACTGTTCCTGAAGCATTGACACACTAACAATACTTTGTTTTCCCAGAAAGCTAGCTTTTTCTACCAATGCAACTTGCAAGCTAGAAAGCTCTAATCTCAGTCAATAAAATTAAGTACTTTGCCGTTATTTTTGCACTAATTTGTTTAAGACAGACAGGTACTACAATAAGAAATGCTTAAGCAAAAAGCTCACATAGTAAATATAATTTGAAAAACATCTAACAAATAAATCCTAGTCTATGTCTAATATTCGAACCCCACACTGAGGGCAACTGCTGTTAACAGATCTATTTTTCATAAAATGGAGGTAATCACCTCCTTGCTTTACAATGTACAAATGAAAAACATAATCCAGATTCTCTATTTTCAGGTGATACCCAAGATGACACTTAATCATTAAAATACAGCTTAAGCAGAAATTAGATTATTAAGTATCATAGTAAATTCAAACAAACATGCAAACAAAAAACCCATGCATCTCCTATATCGCTCAAGCTTCTGAATTTTTTATCAAAATCTTTGGGTGGGATACTTGCATTGTGCTCAGAAATCACCTCTGTCTGTAACCTACAGGAACAGCATCTTCCTGCCAACAGCTGGGTAGAAGCTTCACCACACGCCTGGCCATCCTTCCTAGGCTGCATACTAGTTTACAGATTAAGCATGTGAAATGCTCTTTCTTGATCGTTAAAGAACATAAGACATTCATTGCAGGGACCCAAAAGGATAAAATCAATCTGGAGCAACTAGGTCAAAATATAGTGGACATTGTCTCCTGAAAGAAAGGGAATAATGTTTTGCTTTTTTTTAATGCATTGTACACAAGAAAAGAGTTAGGGTTTTGTTGAAACAGAATGTAAGAGATTTCTTAACAGTTAAGCAAAATATCTAAGTAACAAAACAAAATAAGAAATCTGTATTTTTCTAGAAAATGAGAGGCACATAGCAAATTTTAGCAAACCTTGTTTTTGTATTTGTCTTGCCAAGGATTTATGCTTGTTAGTTTTATGCTTATTACTGGAGAGGAAAATATATTTCAAAGAAGCAAAAAACACAAGCCCTCATGCAAAAATATTAATCTTCACCTTGTCTTAGTGATGGAGACTGTTCCGTTTCATTTATTCTCACCTATAGAAATCTCTGCAAGTCTACTCTTGCTTACAATTCATTGTTTTCTACTTCCTTCTTGCTCCTTACTCACTTCCCAAAGCTCTTCCTAAATGTCATGTTAGAACTATCCTTCTCCGATGCTTGGAGATTGTATTCCTAATATTTTACCTTATAGTGTAATTCTGGAATACCCTGGCTATTTGCCAAGCAGGAAAAAACCAAAAACCAAACAAAAAAACCCACCACCATAAAACAAACAACCCACCCCCATCCAGTTCTCCTAACATAACATTCAGCAGCACTGAGGAAGCAAAATCTATACTACGAATAATAGGAGAATCAAACCACAATTCCTGTGCCTACCTTTGTCACTGACTCAATTTGTTACCTTCAGGAAACCATTCATATCATCAGCTCCTCAATTTCCTTCTTTGTAATATGATGATTATATTTCTCATTTAGAAGTCTTGACAGATAATCCAGAATAAACAAACACTATCTGACTAGCATTGTAACAGGCCACCAGCTAGCCAAGGCATCTGATCATTCTGGTTAGAAGCGGCCCTAGATTGCATCAGCACTGAGATAAACCAAGACTTAGTCTGAAAAAATGTGATCAGTAGGTTTGGGTTGATCAGATCAGCCCAGATCAGCTCCCTTTTAATTTTTCATAAGTATGCAATCTTTAAGAAGACATGCTTACTTGTATTATTATTAAAGACAATTAATACATTAATTTTAATGTCACAAAAATTATGGGGGTAAATTTCATAATATAAAAATATTTGTGTTTGTAATATCAACCAAGGACTTGTAAATATTGTTTTTGTTAGTCATTTAACTCTATTTTTATCTATCATGGTACAAATTATGACAATGGATCTCTAGAATAAAGATTAAAATGCATCTCTATAGCTCTAAGGAGTTATAACCTGCAGTGCAATTTTGTAGTACTTGGTTATTAGTTATTAGGAGCTTTGCCTCTCCTTCAAAGCAAAGTTATCAAAACACGCAGAGCTAGAGAGTCATCAGATCCTGACTACTGCTCTTGGTCCCATGGTTTGCTAGTTAATTTCCATACATTTTGGCAAGAGAAATCTGATGAGAAATTAAATAAATTATTATGCTCTCATAATACATAAATCTATTCCATTCTTTATTAGAAATCTTTTACAAAGAGTATTAGATAATTAATCTGTTATATAGTAACTCATGCATATCAAATATTTCAGCCAAGAAGGTTAATTGAAGCTCCCTCTTCATCACTGTAAATGTCTTCAAACTGCTTTGATTGGGTCAAGTTGAAACAAAGTAAGTAGACTCTAATAAATGCTCTGAAAAAATTAATGACAGAAAAAAACCCTATAGGGAATAGTATATTTCTTTGTATTTATGATTTTTTAAAAGAATCTTAGACTATTAAATCTTTTTAATTTAATTTGATTTCTAATATCAAGTAGTACATCCTTCAAAAACCAAACTGTACTCTCAAAAGTACCATTATTAAGAACTTTGCAGTAGGCACTAAACATTGGATTTTGTACATACACTCATTTCTTCCCTGGCAATAATTAAGATAGATGCACCTTTATCAGTAGTTATTATTTGCTTCTGTTTGTCTTGCCTTATAGCATAACATATTGTTCAACTCAACCATTTTAAAGGTATTTTCCAACCTAAATGATTCTATGATTCTATAGACAAGTCAGTCTCACCTCCATCCCCAGAATGGTTATGGAACAATTTATCCTTGGCACTGTCTCTAGGCATATGACAGACAAGAGGGTCATTAGGAGCAGTCAACATGGTTTTACCAAGTGGAAGTTGTGTTTAACCAACATGATAGCCTTTTTTGAGGACATAACCAGGTGGATAGGTGATGCTAGTGAAGTGGATGTGGTTTATCTCAATCTCAGTAAAGCATTTGACACTCTTCCACAGCATCCTCATAGCAAAATTGAGGAAGTCTAGATGATTGGGTAGTGAGGTAGATGTGAACTGGTTGAAGGGAAGAAGTTAGAGAGTTGTGGTAAGTGGGACAGAGTCTAGTTGGAGGCCTGTATCTAGTGGAGTCTCTCTGGGGTCAGTACTATTCAAGATATTCATCGGAGTACAGTGTCAGTAAGTTTGGTCATATAAAACTGGGAGGAGAGGCTGACACACCTGAAGGCTGTGTTGCCCTTTAGCAAGACCTGGACAGGCTGGAGAGTTGGGTAGGGAGAAATGTAATGAAATACAACAAGGACAAGTGTAGAGTCTTGCATCTGGGAAAGAACAACCCCAAGTACCAGTATAAGTTGGGTACTGTCCTAGTAGACAGAAGGATGACCATGAGCTGTTACAGCCAAAAAAGGCCAATGGCTTCCTTGGGTGTATTAGAAGGGGTGTGGCTAGTAGGTCAGGAGAGGTTCTCCTCTCCCTCTGCTCTGCCCTGTTTAGGGCACATCTGGAATATTATGTCAAATTTTGGGTGCCTCAGTTCAAGAAGGACAGGAAACTGCTTGAAAGAGTCCAGTGCAGAGCCACAAAGATGATTAGGGGAGAGGAAAATCTAGCTTATGAGGAAAGGCTATGGGAGCTGGGTCTCTTTAGCTTGGAGGAGACTAAGTAGTGACCCCATTCATGTTTGTAAATATGTGAAGGGCAAGTGTAAGGACAATGGATCCAGCCTCTTCTCATTGATGTCTAATGATAAGAAAAGGGGCAACAGCTGCAAGATGGAGCATAGAAGGTTCCACATAAACAAAAGGGAAAACTTTTTCAGTGTGACGGTGACAGAACACTGGAGTAGACTGTCCAAACAGGTTGTGGAGTCTTCTCTTCTGGAGACATTCAGAACCCACCTGGACACGTTCCTGTCTGACCTATTCAAGGTGATCCTGCTCTGGCAGTGGGGTTTTACTACATGAACTTTCAAGGTAGCTTCCAATCCCTAATGTTTTGTGATTCTATGATTCTGTATTGACTAAATACATGCATAAGTTGGGCACAACTTAAAAATTAGCTCAGTGGAGACCAGTACAAGACTGTACAAGATACAATCTCAAAGGCCAGACAACTTCAGCTAACTTCCAAAACTGTGGTAACAGTTCTGGGGGCAGGACTTTCAATTAGCATTACTATTACTGCATGGTGCAACCTTGGCTTCTACATCATCCACTTGGGTATACATCACCTATTTTACTTGCATTTGCTTTTTACTTATATAGTGGTGGGTAGAAAACAAGGAAAGATTTTACAGCTTTGCCTGGAAGGAGGTGAGTGGCTGATGTTGCTTTTTTTTTTTTTTTTTTTTTTTTTATTTAATTTGGATAATTCTTTGCAATCTTGAAAACAGCTACTTTAAAGTATACAGTTCCTACAGAACTCACTTCTGTTAACTTCAGGTCTTCTTTAATTGAGCTGCTTTATTTCACAAGTTCCCAGCCATCCCCCAAGAAAAACTACTCTTTATTCTTTTTTTTTTTTGCATAATGATGTAAAAGACTCCCTAACTACTGAACCATGATACAGTCTTTCACTACAGCCAGCTTCTAAGGGAGAAAGGTCTAAATAATTATCAAAGTATAATGAACATTGCTACTAAATGTTAACTAAATGCCTCAGTGGAAAATGTGAAAAGGATTAATTCAGTCAACAGTCTGTCTTTATCTCCTGTATTTCCTGGTTCTAATTCTTCCTTTTTTATTTATTAGTAAAGTAATTTGCATAAAAGATACATCTTTGTTTCTCCCATATTCATTTCCATTTTCTCATGCAGGATATCATTCTGCTTCATTGAAAACAATGGCAATTTTACTAGTTAGTTTCAGGAAAGTAGGATTAATAGTGAGAAATGCTGGATATCTCCAGGTCTTGTTGAAATCCACTGTCAGGTAACAGCCCTCAAAATCCTTTTGGATCAGAATCCTTGAAGTGCAGCTTCTTTTGTGTGACTTAATGATTTGCCATTGCAGAAATGCTGATTACTTCATCAGAGATAATGACTTTATGCAAGGAGTAAATAGCAAGAATAGGGGGATTTCTAAGTCCACCCCTTCTGAAACCTTCTCTTTTCATGCAAATAGCTCTAATTATATCAAGCAGCAAGAGAAAGCAGAAAATGCATATCAGAGAAAAGCAGGGTATCAAGAAGCAGTTTTCACACACTACTGGTAGTTCAAAATTTGAACCACCAGATGCATTGTCTGCTTCAGAATATCTAGGAAGCATTGTGGTAGTTTTAGGCTATGCCTTTAAAATTTAATTACAGATTTTGAGCAGAAAAGTAGAAAAATATAAACAAAGCACTATTGGGTGTAAAAAGTGAAACAAAAGATTATTCTAAACAAATTCATTGGATAAATATCTGCCATAAAACAGGCTGTACCTAAACAATTTTCTCTTCTTTTCTGATCTCTCTGCTTGCTTTGCTTGGGAAAGACTTACCTGCTTGTCAGCCAACCTTGGCTGCATTGGTTAGTTAAGTCTAACCCATTGTTTTCTCTCTGCTCCTTTCTCTCTTGGGACAGTGGGGTGGGGCTGGGGGACAATGGAACAGCTTCCCTGGTCTCTGACCAGGGTTTTTTTTCATGTTGTTTGCTAAATGTAAATATCTGTATAATATTGTAAATACTGTATATTTTGTACATATTTATTGCATTTCATTGTAAGTGCAGTATTTGCTTGTAAATACAGCTTCCATTTGCTTCTAACTGAATTGGTCTGGCAAAGTTAATGCTGGGGGGAAATTTCAACCTGCCACAAAAATGAACCATCACATCTACATGGTACCAAATACCTTTTGTACTAAAATATCAGGAGGGAAAAATCCTAATTGTCAATGAAAACATTCTGACGCTATGTTACAAAGTGTTTCGTACAAACACATTTCCATCATTTCACAGACTGGTTACGTTTTCAAAACAGCTATTTCCAAGAGGAGTTTTTGCTAAATTTGTTTGTAAGGATGTGATTTGTTCATCAATGAAGCTTCAAATTTTTGGCATGTGTGTGTCTGTAAATTAATCTGCCAGGGTCAGAAAATGGAATTTTGATCAGAAGGTCCTGTTGAAGTCTGTCTGAGTGAGGGGTGTGCTTTTCACCAGTGCATTCTGTAATCCCCATTTCCATTGGTTAGGTATAATTCACTGTCACACACAGAACATCCTCTCTTTCCTGGGCGCATCCAGTAAAGATTCTTCATTAAACATTTACATTCTGCCACACTTGATATATAGGATGATCACGGAATCATAGAATGTTAGGGGCCTGAAGGGAGCTTGAAAGATCATCTAGTCCAACCCCCCCCCTGCCAGAGCAGGAACACCTAGAGCAGATCACACAGGAATGCATCCAGGTGGGTTGTGAATATCTCCAGAGAAGGAGACTCCACAATCACCACCACCAACCCACCCCCTCACCAGGCAGCCTGTGATGCTCACAAATTATCCAGTCAGAATCTTCCTTAGAAACACTTGTATTTTGTAGTACAGCTCATTATTTACTGTTTGTCAGGGGACCATATGACCTACTATTCTGTGTCAGTCATCACCTTAAACCTTTACTTAGAGCCTTCAAGCTGGTTTATCACATCTCATAAAATTTAGAAATGCATTTTCACTGCAGGAGAAGAGAAAAGGCTGAAAATACCACTAATTAAGCAAAAGACAGCATACTCTCTGTCAAGTCCAGACATGGATTTAGGTATTTGCAGAATGTTTAAGAGAAATCAATGTGCTAGCAGCAAATAAGAGTTACTTATTCTTTATTCTCTCTAATGCAAATACACCCTCTGCTTTTCCCCACATTTAAAGCCACAAATCTTATAATTGGAGTACATACATTATTAGATATAAAGTCTCTTAAGACAAAAAGTCTTTATTTTCTTTGACACTTAAAAATACTAAAACCAACTGCAAGAACACCAAAGCATCTAATGTGCCTAGGCCACACATGGGTGGTGCTATCTCTATATGAGAATGGTGGGTAACTAGTCAAATTCCATTGATAAGTCCAAGACAACAAATGGCCACAAAGCTGTTTGGGCAAATCTTATTTTGATATTGTATTAAAGTAAATGTCTATTCTACCTTTAAAAATCAACTGCTTGCAGACCTTCAATAACCTTATGAATCAAAACAGACAAACAAAAAAAAAAAGTCTTTCTCATAAAAATTTTGGCATACTTTAATGCTGCAGGTTTATCCTTTCACACTTTCAGAAAAAAATGTGCTGAATACCATTTCCTGAAACAGAGCTGAATGTCCAGTGAAGTATCATAGTATCATAGTATCATAGTATCATTCAGGGTTGGAAGGGACCACAAGGATCATCTAGTTCCAACCCCCCTGCCATGGGCAGGGACACCCCACACTAGATCAGGCTGGCCAGAGCCTCATCCAGCCTGGTCTTAAACAACCCCAGGGACGGGGCCTCGACCACCTCCCTGGACAACCCATTCCAGGGTTTCACCACTCTCATGGTGAAGAACCTCCTCCTCACATCTAGCCTGAATCTCCCTGCCTCCAGCTTCATTCCATTCCCCCTAGTCCTATCACTACCTGAGATCCTGAGAAGTCCTTCCCCAGCCTTCCTGTAGGCCCCCTTCAGATACCGGAAGGCCACAATTAGGTCACCTCGGAGCCTTCTTTTCTGCAGACTGAACAGCCCCAACTCCTTCAGTCTGTCCTTATAGGAGAGGTGCTCCAGCCCTCTGATCATCCTTGTGGTGATAACCACATGTTCTTCCTTACCAGGAAGATCTCACCACAATTTGGGGAATCTTAAAATTATGAAACACAGACAAAAGTAGGAAGTTTAGAACATTTAGAATAAAGTGGGACATTTTAGAATAAACCAGATTGGAAGAGACCTTCAAGATCAGCGCGTCTATACCCTTCAACCAATCCAACCCACCTAAACAACTAAACCATGGCACCAAGCACCCCATCAAGTCTCCTCCTGAAAACCTCCAATGACGGTGACTCCACCACCTTCCCAGGCAGCCCATTCCACTGGGCAATCACTCTCTCTGTACAGAACTTCTTCCTAACATCCAACCTAAACCTCCCCCGGCACAGCCTGAGACTGTGAGTTTATGCAAACTATTTTATTTATTTAAGCAATGTGACTTCTAAAGGAGGACAGCAGAGTATAGAACAAGTAAATCCATTCTAGTGTCATTACCTTGCTCCTGCTCCTCCATGTGGTATTTTTAATTGCAATGTTATAATTGTAATGTTATACCTGTAGTGTTTTGTTATATACTCTTCAGGTGAGCACCAGCCATGTGATGATGGAGTTTCTCCTGAATCAGAAGATGCATTTCTAAAGTTCAGTCTTTAAATTGAAGAAAATTTCACAGTTAAAAATAAAAATGTAGAGCTGATAGTGCTGTGATTCATTCAGCCAGGTTATTTGTTACAGCTACACCAACAAAGATAGAGGAAAATAAAGCCACCGCCACCTCCAGTCTGTCACACATTTCAATACAATGGAATTCACTGGGGACCTCTTTTAAACTGTTAAGATGTATCTATTACTTGAACTCACCCAGTCATTAACATGAGAATCACACCATATATATATTCGTCAACATAATAAAAATATTATGAGCAAATTTTGCATGGAGAATTAGTAACTTTAAAAATTACTTAAATATTTTATTAAAGTTATATAAAATTCTGATTTCCAACAACAGTAATCCAAAAAGAGAATTAATTAATTTTAAATAATATTTATACATAACAGTTGACATAAGTCTACTCTAGTTTATAAGATAAACTCAGACATCTTTGGCACCTCCTTCTTATCAGTGATGTAAAACTGTTTGTTAGAAAAGAAAGGGTATAATACTTTGCCTGTGCATTTCCTGGGAGGGGGAATGGATTAAGAAATTAACAGACAGGAACTTGAAATCATTCCTTCCAACAATCACACATGTTGTTACAGAATGTTTTTGTCAATATTCATCACAAAAAAAAAGTATTTTATTGGAGAAGACAAAATCTGTGCTGGTTGTCATTATAAGTCAACAGAAAGAAAATCACTGAGAAAACACTGCAACACTTTTAATACTGTTGGACTGTAAGATTTTGTTCGCTGTGTGTTGTGTCCAAATGGATTCATTACAGAGAAAAAGACTACAGGGTGATGGAATAGATGTCATAGATAAGCAGAATATTCCTTTGGAGATCCATCAAATTCAGGCATGCCATTAAGTGGCACATTGAAGTTCAAGAGGGAAAAATTACATATGATCTGCTCCCCAATGTGTGCGCTCAAGAGTCACTGAAAGCTTTTCTACAACTTTATTATATTATCTGCCCTTTTTTAGGACTAATATTGTCTTGCCCTCTGTACCTTATATGATTTTCTTCACATAACACATTTCTGGCGCTTCTTTTTTAAATTTCAAAACATAAGAATGGAAGAAGGCTCCATTTAAGGAACAGATGATCAAAGGATTCATTTCTTATTTCTCTTCTGTGGTAGCAGGGAAGATCGAATCTGTTCAGTAGAAAGCAAAAGGGTGAGAGAGGGATTTTACCTCAGAAAAAAGAGAGCTGACTTCTCTACAAGTAGAATTATCTCATCACTATTACCAGGTCAGTGACAGAGTTCTCAAACACTCGTGACAGGGTACCTTTTATGATTCATAACTTTGATGCATAACTCCCATGGAAATTGAAAATTACTGGGAGATATTGTTGGAAGCTAAGTACCACTAGAGAACTTTTGGAAGCTAAACCATAAGTTACTGATTATTTATCTCATTCTCAGTGAAGTTCTAAGTAGCACACTCTTTGACATGCTCATATCTGTAGCCATGTTTGACATGCTCAGGTCTGTCCCAAGTGAAAAATACACATTCTTAGTTCAAGCAGTATCAGCCAGAGAATAGCAATTATTTTATTTTTTCAATGGCATAGCAAAATCCAGCATTCAGCCTTAGTTTTCTATTGAACTGCTCCTAAGTTCCAAAGGCATTGTTTAAAAAAATGAGCAAGAGAAAATACTAAGAAAGTGGTAACAGTTTCAGAGGGGGTTAAGAGCTCAAAGTATAAACATAATTTGAATAAAAGTCTTCACATAACTATTCATAGACATAGTAGTATAGCATATCCAGATAAATGTTAAAGATCATAATTTCTTTAGCTTAGAAATGTCTTAAAAGTAAAAATTGGAAAACTTAAAAATAGTTTAAAACTCCTGTAGTAATGAAAATATTAAAAATCAAGTTAAACAGAAATTACTTATCTTCTTAGGACATTCCTGCTCACTCACTTTTAAAAAGATGATCTAAAATAGCTTTCTGCAAAAATTTCATCTGGACCTAAACTTCACAATTTCAAATTATTCTTTTTAAACAGAAAATGTGGATAATTGTTCATCATTTGATTGTAAGTTATAGGTCTCCTTTTTACTCAAAACTGAAAGATGACTTTTTTCTCAAAAACTGATCTGTTTCATTAAGGCTGTCTTCTTTAAGGGAAAAAAAAAAATATCCATACACCATTTAGGCTTAACTTCCATGAAAATCAACAGCTTTTAACTGCATAACCTTAATTTCACCTTGGATTAAGTGTGACTTCAGAAATATGTAATGTAGACAGAGTGGCAAAAAGGACATATTTGTTCTCTAAAGCACAGATCTCACTCAATACAATTGTATAAATCTCTGTCGCAAGAGTCAGAACTTGTAATGTTTTAGTAAATGAAAGTCAAATGCTGTAACCAGAAAACACGTGGCCCCAAAATGCTACCTTTCTGCTTTATCTTTATCCTATGGACTCAGTCATTGCTCTTAGAGCTTCTGATTTTTAAAGCATTATTTTTTGCTCCAGTCTCCTCCGTCCATATACCTAAGACAGTACATACACTACAGGACATTTAATGAGCACTATTTTCATTCCGTCTTACCTCCCTGTAATCTGGATGCCTTTCATGAACTTAGATATTTCTTGTTCACTACAAAATGATCTTTGTTTCCTTAAATTACTGAAAAATAAACACTTTCATCCTATCTTATGTATATGGAATTATTGATATTTCTACAACCTCTGACAAAAAGGTGGGTGACAACCCTGTTCTCATTTCAACATGGATGTCATACATTTACAAGGAAGTAGTTTTTTTAAATTTCAGGGATTACAACCCCTGTTTATTAAAAATGTAGAACCAGAACAACTAAAACCACATGTATTTCTCATTGTTATAGGGGGGGGGTGGGGGGGTTCAGTATCATGAACAGACAACTTTACAGAAGGATTGCTCTTCCACAGCACTATATTAGAAAAGATAATCAAACAAAAAGCATACTGCAGTCACTCATCAAAATTAAATTTTAATTATATACTACCTTATAGATTTGCTGCTATTAACAAGCCATGGCATTCAACCACTGCTTTACATGAAGTGTTTGCCAAATCATTCTTTTGCATACATGGATAAACAGAATTTTAAAATGTTGAGGGAATCAGGAGTTGGATATTAGCTTTAAGAAGATTGTATAAACCTTTTTTTGATTCATAGAAGGAAGTCACATTAAAGTTTCATCAATTAGTTGCAAGAACCTATGATACAAAGCCTTCTTTCAAAGATGAAGGTAGCATAACATAAATATAACTTATATAGCAACATACATATAATTTTAAATATACATACATTTTAATATACAATTATAGATTAGATAAATGATTGACTACACTTGATGAGAAAGAGAGAAAAAAATAATGTTAACTTTACCTGAAGATTATTGGGCTTTTTACAGATAGAAAGGATCTTTTAAAAGCTGACTTTATAATTAAGAGCCTCATCTCTCTCTAAACTATCCATAGTTACAAAGAGAGATGGGCATACCTAGGGAAAGGTTTAGGAAGGGACCCAAAATGAGGAGTTCAACGTTTCTCTGGAGCAATCTGTCTGCACACTCTATAGAAGGAGCCTGAGAAGCTGGGCCCCAAAAGCCTGTAGCAAGCATGTAACAATGCTCCCGCAGTACTTCATTCTGCCATAACACAACATACCTATCTTAGGTAAAGCTCAAAAGCACTGGATTCAAGTATTTATAACATTTCAGAATGTCAACTTTTTTTAAGTTATGTTTGGAAAGAGTCCTTTCAAACGTAAGAAAAACTAGTTAGCAATTTCAATAATTTCTCCCACTGTGAAATCGTAATATAAGATACCTAAACTTATTGCCATAAACGAAGTGTGCTGTAGCAAAGATTTCAGGCAAGAATTACAGCTTGGCATGAATTAAACCTGTAGTCCAAAGACTATGGAAGTTCCTTCAAGATGTTAGGAACAAGTTCTTTATCATGAGGGTGGTGGAACACTGGAACAGGTTGCCCAGGGAGGTGGTTGAGGCCCCATCCCTGGAGATATTCAAAGTGAGGATCTATGAGGCTCTAGGCAAACTGATCTAGTTGGGGATGTCCCTGCTTACTGCAGAAGGGGTTGGACTAGATAACCTTTAAAGGTCTCTTCTAACCCAAACCATTCTATGATTGTGTGATTCTAAGAGTGTGACACCTTTGATATCCTTTTACTGAAGGCATCTGTCATATAGGAAAAGCAGACAAGCAACAATGTCATCACACGTGAAAATACACAGAAAATAAAAGAAATATTCTCTTTAATTAAGGTAATTTTGAAGAATAGAAGTGTCCTTTCTAGGAGATGACTCATTTGTACTCTGAAGAATTTTGTTAAGATACTGCCTTTTCTAAAAAGAAGTAGTGTTATTTGACATTACTCTGCATTACACTCTGTGACCACATTATGACCTAGGACATGAAGCGATAAGGAAGAAAGTTGTCTTTAAATCAGTACAAAATAATCTTTTTATAAGGTTCTTAACAATTTTCTGGGGTTGGTTTGTTTGGTTGGTTGGTTGTGTTTTGGTGGTGTTTTTTTTTTTGGGGGGGGGAAGCAGGGAAGACTAGTATTGAGTTGAAAAACTACAGTGGCACTATGTAAAAGTCAGTGTCTTATCTTACTAAGCACTACACAAACGCATATTACTATTTCTGCTTAGGGGCACATATAAGCTAAAAGTGTTCCCCTGAAGGATTTTGATTTTCTTTTAAACAAGACAGATGACACACTCCAGATTCACTTTGATTGGTGCTATAACACAACAACTAACATCTTTCAAGTGTGGCTCCTTCTTCAGGCACCTTATTTTTTTGACTGCAGAGTGATTACAGATTCAAACAGATCTGTAGCAATAAAAAAAAGATTCTTTAGTCATATTTCTATGTAAGCACTCTGCTTCTGATCACTAAAGAGTACTTTTCTATTATATTGCTATATTGCTATAATTCAATTATATAGCTGTGTGTCCTGGTCTTGCTGGGACAGAATCACAGGCTGACCATTGTCAGTTCTGAGCCAGTCAGGACAGCCAGAGCAAGTTGGCTCGCAGGTGTATCCCAGACCATGAACTTCACACTCATTATAAAGAAGGAAGTTTGCTTCTTCTGGAGCTGCATGCTTTGGGGTCATGGTTTGGACTCCTCTTGGACTTCTCTTTCTCCTGCTCTAGACTACCTTCCTGGTTCACATGACTGCTGTAACTTTACCAGGATGAGTATAATTTTTGTACACTTTGTATTGTCTTTGCTGTCAGTATTGACATTTCATTAAATCCATTTTCATTTCAACCTAGTCGTTCTTCTCTTTTCTTCCCAGTCCCCTTTGTCTGCTGGGAAGGGGTCATTGGATAATGGAGCAACTGCTATATGGGCTAAATGCACATGCTCTGCTAGGAATGATGTAAATCATTATTGGAGATTAATTGACTTGCATTGATTTCTTCTTAGCCATACCAGTTTCACATAAAGTTGATTCAGTAAAGTGACATTTTATTTAGGTTTCTGGCTTATTTTTTTATAACTAGTAAAAAAATTACAGCTATACTGATTGGAGAACACACTTTGCTGGGCCATCAGTTCATGTTCCTTCACTTACCTTGGCCTAAATTTTTGCTTTTTGCAAACAAGCTCAGAACTAACAGCTATTTAGGAGTATTAAAGAATTGTGAGATATGTAGAAAAAAACAGCATATTGGGTGTAAGTGACAAGGTTTTAGAAGAGATGCAGGTGTGGCTTCTGTGAGATGGCACTAGGACCTATCCCTCTGTTGTCCAGAGCTAGTTCCAGGTGGCTCCAGGAGGGATGCAACACTGAACCCACCTATGCCGTAGGTAGTACTTCTACAACTATGCAGACACAAAGTTCAGTGAATGGAGATAGGCTTAGTGAACACCTGGCAGCAAGCCAAGGTTGACACATCACTCATATATTACTTTTCAACTGACAAGAGGTTCTATGAAAGTTCTGCTCTTCACACCCTATCACTTAAACAGTTTCTTTAGTATAGCTCATCTCTTTGAATACTACTTCATATTTCATGGAAGACCAAACAGATTTGTTGTTGTAACAGATTGACGTGTATATAATTTATTTCAGATGTTCTTTTATACAAAATTCTCTGAAGCATGCATTTATAATACAGTTTCTCATCCAGATTAGTATTCAATTTGAAAATCATACTAGTTAAAAAATAAATCTCTACAACCTTACTCTGCTATTTACCTGACAATTCCAGTAATTGAGTTGTGTTCACTTAACTGAATTCCTATTAAAGACATGAAATCTTCTATCCTGGTGGACCAACACCAAAGCTTCTTTCTTTATATGAGCACACTGACTAACAATTTTAGTGATATCTCATTAGGTGGAAGAATTGACTTGTCTTTGAACCAGATTTTCTCAAAGAGCTGTATCATATCAGACTGCCTATTACATGTCTATAAACAGTTTGTTCTTGCGTTTACCCCCCAACTATATCAGGAATTAAATTTTTAGTACTTGTCGAGGGTTGAAGGGGAAGGCCACAAGCCTTCTTCCCCCCCCCCACCCCCCGTAAGTAAAGGGAAGAAAATTGAAGGGAAAAAAAAACCAGACAGATTAGCAAAGGGATTGTGTGCTATATTTACAAAGCAGTTTAGGAGATGCAGGGATATATATACAGAATTTACAGTATTTACAATATATATACAGAAAATATACAATAAAATGACATAAGAATGAAATTCCCTCCTCTGCTGAGGAGGGTTCCCCACCCCTGTACCCCGCTTCTCTCCCCTTTTCCCCAGAGAGGGTTAGAAAGAGAGAAAAAGGAGCAATTGTTAATTACAAGCAGTTATATGTGTTAGTAGAGGCCTTATCTTTGCTCAAGGTCAGTCTGGCCGAAAGCCCAGAAGCTGTGAGCTGCACAAGGAAGGGGAGAAAATGCAAGACTGCCCACAAGTCTCTGCAGAACTCCAAGTTCAAAGGTGCTTTCTACCAATCTACCAATGAAATTAGTTTAGATCTGTCTTTCGTTTATAAACATTCAGCCACAATGTCCCGTTTCTTAAAGGGACAGCCTCAAATGGTCACAGTACTTTATGCTTTTTATTAAGATACTTATCTGATATCTGTCAGACTCTTGCACCAGAGCACTCTCAAATGCTAGCTGCTAAATTAAGCACACACCACCCTTGACAGTTCAGTACTCCAAAGAAATCTTTATGCTACTCATGCTTGAGAACAGGTGTGTTTGAGAGCTCACTTATGAAGTGACCTAGTTCTGTTCTTTTCTATGATCATTTCTGTCTCAAGTATGTTGTTTCTATTACATAATTTTAATCTTTTTATTTTTATCATTATTTCTACAATCTTAGCCTATACTGAATATTTCAAAAGTTGCTCAATCTTTCCTATCAGCCTTGTTCAACAAATTCATAAATTACTTGGATGAAGAGATAGTATGCCCTCAGGAAGTTTGCTGACAATGCAAAACTGTGAGGAGGGGCAGATACAGTAGAAGGATGCATTGCCATTCAGTGAGTCTTGGACGGGCTGGAGAGTTGGGCTGGGAGAAATTTCATGGAGTTCCACAAAGGCAAGAGTAGGGTCCTGTACATAGGGACAAATAAATATATGTACCACTGCTGGTTAGGGGTTAATATTCTGGAAAGTGGCTCTGCAGAGACTTGCTAGTGCTGGTGGACAACAAGTTAACCATGAGCCAGCAATGTGGTGTTGCATCCAAGGCGGCAAATGGTATTCTGGAATGAATAAAGAAGAGTGGGACCAGCAAGTCAAGGGACATTCTCCTCACTCTTTACTCTGTCCTAATGAGGTCACATCTGGAGTACTGTGGCTAGTTCTGGGATTCCAAGTTCAATACAAATAAGGAAATACTGGACAGTGTCCAGTGGAGTAGAGTACTGTGAAGCTGATTAGGGAACTGGAGCACCTCTCTTCTGAGGAAAGGCTGATTCCTGGGGCTATGTAACTTGGAGAAGACTAAGGGGATCTTTTCAATACGTGTAAATGTTTGGAGAACAAAGTGCCAGACTGTACTTGGAATTGCTAGCAACAAGACAAGGGCAAAGGGCACAAACTGGAACACAGGAAGTTCCATATGAACATGAGTAAAACTTCTTTAATGGTGACAGAGCACTAGAATAGGCTGCCTGGAGAGGCTGTGAAGTCTCCTTCTCTGGAGAAATTCAAAACACATCTGCATATGATACTGTGCAACCTGCTCTAGATGAGCCTGCTTTAGCAGTGGGGTTGGACTATATGATTTCCAGAGGTTCTTTCCAATTGATCACACTTTTAACTGTTTTCTTATAATACAAAACACCATCAGCCTTAACAGCTCTTAGGATACCAAACTTTCTTATAGTGCTTTTTGGTGACCCATTTAAGGAGTCCCATTTAAAGAGACCCACTTAAGGAGACGAGGAAAAGGCTGAGGTCCTGAACACCTTCTTCGCCTCAAATTTTAACAGCAAGGCAGGATTTCAGGACAAGTGGCCTCCTGAGCTGGGCGATGGGGTCGGGGAGCAGTGTAGTGCCCCAGTAATCCATGAGGAATTAGTTCGGGACCTGCTGAGCCATGTCCATGGGACCGGATGGGATCCATCCTAGGGTGCTGAGAGAGCAGGCAGATGAGCTGGCCAAGCCACTATCCATCATTTTCCTCCAGTCAGGGCTCACTGGTGAGGTCCCAGGTGACTGGAAACTGGCCAGTGTGGTCCCCATCCATAAGAAAGGTCGGATGGAGGAACCTGGAAACTACAGGCCTGTCAGCCTGACCTCAGTGCCAGGGAAAGTGATGGAGCAGACTATCCTGGTGGCAATAACTGCGCACCTGAAGGATGGCCAAGGGCTCAGGTCCAGCCAGCATGGATTTAGGAAGGGTAGGTCCTGCCTCTCCAACCTGATCTCCTTCTATGATCTGGTGGACGTGGGGAGGCCTGTGGATGTGGTCTACCTGGACTTCAGCAAGGCCTTTGACACTGTCCCCCACAGCAAACTGCTGGCTAAGCTGTCAGCTTGTGGCTTGGACCACTACACTTTGTGCTGGGTTAGGAACTGGCTGGATGGCCGAGCCCATAGAGTGGTGGTGAATGGTGCCACATCCAGCTGGCAGCCAGTGAGTAGTGGAGTCCCCCAGGGATCAGTGCTGGGCCCCGTCCTCTTTAACATCTTCATTGATGATCTGGAAGAGGGGGTCGAGTCAGTCATCAGCAAGTTTGCAGATGACACCAAGTTAGGAGCAAATGTTAGTCAGTTAGAGGGTAGAAAGGCTCTGCAGAGGGACCTCGACCGACTGGACAGATGGGCAGAATCCAATGGGATGTCATTGAACAAGTCCAAGTGCCGAGTGCTGCACTTTGGCCACGGTAATCCCATGCAGAGCTACAGGCTAGGGTCAGAGTGGCTGGAGAGCTCCCAAACAGAGAGGGACCTGGGGGTGTTGATTGACAGCTGCCTGAATATGAGCCAGCAGTGTGCCCAGGTGGCCAAGAGGGCCAATGGCATCCTGGCCTGCATTAGGAATAGTGTGGCCAACAGGAGCAGGGAGGTCATTGTGCCTCTGTACTCTGCTTTGGTTAGGCCACATCTTGAGTACTGTGTCCAGTTCTGGGCCCCTTAGTTTAAGAAGGACATTGAGACACTTGAACGTGTCCAGAGAAGGGCAACAAGGCTGGTGAGAGGCCTTGAGCACAAGCTCTATGAAGAGAGGCTGAGGGAGCTGGGATTGTTTAGCCTGGAGAAGAGGAGGCTCAGGGGTGACCTCACTGCCCTCTACAACTACCTGAAAGGTGGTTGTAGCCAGGAAGGGGTGGGTCTCTTCTCCCAGGCAACCAGCACCAGAACAAGGGGACACAGTCTCAAGCTGTGCCAGGGGAGGTTTAGACTCGAGGTGAGGAGGAAGTTCTTCACCAAGCGAGTCATTCGTCATTGGAACGGGCTGCCCAGGGAGGTGGTGGAGTCACCATCCCTGGAGGTGTTCAAGAGGGGATTGGACGTGGCACTTGGTGCCATGGTCTAGTCATGGGGTCTGTGTTGATAGGTTGGACTTGATGATCCTCGAGGTCATTTCCAACCTTAGTTATACTGTGATACTGTGATATAACCAAAAAGACAGTCTGAAAAAATAGCATGTCTTTAAGTAAGGTTTGAACACACAAAGATGCAAACTTTGTTTTTCTAATGACCCATATCCAAAACCTATTATCATTCAAATATAGTGAAAGACTTTGAATTAAATGTTTTCCAGAATTTTCCCCATTGTATCCCTTCTGATACAGTTATTTTGTTCTTTGTGGTCTGTGTTTACTCAAAGGTCACACATTATGTACTGTGACTAGCAAGTGTACATACTTGGTCCTATTTACATGGGACCTTACAAGCTACTCTCCTTAACCTCTGCCTTCAGGTGAATAGATTGCTCATTTTGGCATAAATCATGCACTCTTTGGGCTTCTTTTAGCTCTGTTCTGTGGCTTATGGAGAATACCCTTATCCTTAGTAAATTACTTCAGTTCCTCTTCATGCCTTTTCCTAAGCCTGAAAGCTTGACATCTTTTTAAAGCTATCACACATAACTTCTGAACCAATATGCTATTTTCTAATCATACAGTTTCAGAGAGTGTATTTTCCAGACTACTATTTGCTCATCCAGTTAATCCACACACAAAGTCAGTTTAGATCACAACCAAATCCTGGGTTTTACCAAGCATTTCTTCCTGCCTTAAAGGTAAAGATTACAGACTTAAAATAAGTGGAGTTTTTATCATGTAATTTTAAAACTTGTATGCTGCTTCTGTTGAATGAGATGTGCATACTTCCTCCAGCTTCACATCCAGATTTCTGTCCAAGATGACACAGAAGGGCAGCTGTGGGCTATACCTACAGATTATAGATAGAATATTAATGACTCTTTATTCTTCTGTAGTTGTGCCTCAAAGATCCTTTCAGCTTCTTAGACTATGCACTAATTTGACATTATTCCTGTCATGGATTAGGGCTGGGACGGCTGCTAAACAAGTCCCTTCTCCCTTCCCAAAGAGGAATAGAAAGGGAATAAGGTAGAGAGACTTATGGATTGGAAAATTAAGACAGCTTTAATGAAACAGTAACATTAAATATATACAGATATATACAAATCCAATATAAAATCAAACACCCCATCCCTCTAACCCAATACTGCCTAAGGCAAGTGCTTCACTGTCACCACTGGTGCTGTGAGCAGGCACTGGACTGATCCTGGCTGGACTCAGGATCAGACAGGAACTGAATTCAGGAGATGGGTTTGGGAACTGCATTCAGTAACACATGGATTGGGATCAAAGGCAAATGGATCAGCCAAATCCTTATCAGACTGCAGCCATTGAAGAAGAGGGTTTAACCCTTCTGATCCCTCAGCTTTATATGGAATTTGACACATATGGCATAGAATATCTTGTTGGCCAGTTTAGGATTATCTGTACTGTCTTGTCCCGGGAGGTGAAAAATCTTAGTTTACAGCACCCCTAACGTTGTACACAAGATTTAGTGGTGACCTTGATCTCCTTAGAGGCAAGAGTAAGAAAGAGCATTTCTGCATACCAGTCCTTGGTACTAACTATAAACATCAAGCATCATCACTTCTAGAAGCAGACGATGTCTGCAGAAACATGCCATTAACTTCAGAAAGTGCAGTCACTTAGAAGAGATTTAGCTGAAAAGTAAAATCACTGAAGTTAGCTCTGTTGTAACCCATACCAGAACAATTCCAAATCATTTATGCTTTTAAGATATTGGTGTCTTTCTCTATTTTTCCAAATTCTGACCCATGTGCAGTACATATTAACAGCCTCTGTTCCTCACCAAACTCTAATGGCTCATATCAGACAACCTGATGCTTCTCCCTTCATTTCTTACAAGCTATACTAAGGATCATATTAGTCTTGTATTGTTTCTTAAAGACTACTTAAGGTGATAAATCAAACATAAAATTGCTACAACATCCTATGTTATCTATGGGGTTGGATTTTAGGAACTGAGGAATTATATCAGCAAATCTCAAAAACAATTAACACAATCAAGCTTACTTTATCTGCTGTCACTGTGAAAGTGAGACAATTACCCTTGTAAAATATTCCTCTGACATTCCAGAAAAAAAAAATCCTTGTGATACATAAGCTGTCTAGGGAGGATATTTTATCACCATCCCTGAGTTAAAACATGCATAGATATGGTGCTAAGGGACATGATTTAGCACCAGACTTAGGTTGAGTTAGATCGTGGTTGGACTCAATGATCTTAAATGTCTTTTCCAAGGAAAACAATTCTATGATACTATGATCATCTTTATAGTCTTTCACTGGATATGGTCCAAAATGTTCACATCTCTCTTGCACCTAGGAAACAAACACTGGATCCAACACTTCAGATGAGTCTCACCAGGGCTGAGTAGAGCAAGAGGATCATCTCCCTCCACATGCTGGCAAATGTCTGCCTAATGCAACTCAGATCCTCTGCTGCAAGAACATGTTGCTGGCTCATGTTCATTTTGTTGTTCGTCAAGAGTCCCAAGTCTTTCATTGCAGAGCTGCTTTCCAGACAATTTCTTCCCAGTCCATCCAAGTCTGGTTATCCCTTCCCAGAGGAAGGACTTTGCAAAGATTTTGTCTGAAACTACCACACTATGACTAAACTCCATGATGTTCTTTTGGCCCAACAGTCCAGTATTTAGAATAAACCAAACCAGGTTGGAAGAGACCCTCCAGATCATCGCGTCCAACCCATCAACTAATCCAACCCACCTAAACAACTAACCCATGGCACCAAGCACCCCATTGAGTCTCCTCCTGAACACCCCCAATGAGGGCGACTCCACCACCTCCTGGGCAGCCCATTCCAATGGGCAATCACTCTTTCTGTATAGAACTTCTTCCTAACATCCAACCTGAACCTGCCCTGGCACAGCCTGAGACTGTGTCCTCTTGTTCTGGTACTGGCTGCCTGGGAGAAGAGACCATCATCCACCTGTCTACAACCTCCCTTCAGGTAGTTGTAGAGAGCAATAAGGTCACCCCTGAGTCTCCTCTTCTCCAGGCTGAGCAATCCCAGCTCCCTCAGTCTTTCCTCATACGGCTTGTGTTCCAAACCCCTCACCAACTTTGTTGCTCTTCTCTGGACTCGTTCCAGCAAGTCAACATCCTTCCTAAACTGAGGGACCCAGAACTGGACACAGGACTCGAGGTGTGGCCTAACCAGTGCAGTGTACAGGGGCAGAATGACCTCCCTGCTCCTGCTGGCCACACTGTTCCTGATGCAGGCCAGGATGCCATTGGCCCTCTTGGCTGCCTGGGCACACTGCAGGCTCACGTTCATCCTACCATCGACCAGCACCCCCAGGTCCCTCTCTGCCTGGCTGCTCTCCAGCCACTCTGACCCCAGCCTGGAGCTCTGCATGGGGTTGTTGTGGCCAATGTGCAGAACCCGGCACTTGGATGTGTTAAATCTCATGCCGTTGGATTCTGCCCATCTGTCCAGCCTGTCAAGGTCTCTCTGCAGAGCCTCTCTACCCTCCAGCAGATCAACTCCTGCCCCCAGCTTGGTGTTGTCTCAAGTCCCTTTGAAAGGTGCACAATCACCTGATATGTCATCCACCCCTCCTAGCTTTGTACCATCTGCAAACACAAAGAAAGGATTACTAACCAGAAAAATCATAGTAGGACCAAGAGGAGTTTGGGAAAATCAATACAAACTACTACAGCTATAAGGCAAGGGACTCCCTTCTGCCTTCCACATTATGGAGGAATATGTTTTATATGTCTTGCTGCTTTAAGCTTTTCTAGGGTGAGTGAAAAAAGTTGCTCTGAAACAAAACAGTCCTCTTCATGTAGCATCTTTATGCTAGCATTCTCAGCCTGGCATCCCTAGATTCTTACTTAATCTTGAAATGTAAGGATGTCTTTGATCTGTCACAAATGTACTCAACATCCTCTGTGAGTCTGTTTCTTTCTGTGACACCTTACTCTGTCACCCCCATTAAAGATCCCTTCAATGATTGTTCAAATTAAAAAAAAAAAAAAAAAAAAGGTCAGAATTCTACATCATTCTCAGTTGTTTTTTCCTTCTGTTAAGCATGCTGTATTTCTTGAAATCTTTGTCAGAAACTAATATTGAAACATCTTCCTGCCAGGTGGAACAGCATGCATGCATCATAATAGGTTAACAATTTTTTTATATATATCTAGCTGAGCAACAGGTCAGTTGTTAACAGATTCTGTTTTTCTCATAGACAGAATAATTTGGCATACCAACAGAGATGAGGGTAGCATGTGTCTCTGTGTGTGTTTTGTTTTCCAGTTCATCTAATTCTAAAATGTCTGCAATAGTGCCATCTATATTTAGAGTTTTTTAGTTTCCTCATTTGTGTTTTTTGCCACAGGGTGTTGTGGTGGGTTGAAATTTCCCCCCAGCATTAACTTTTAGCCAGACCAACTTAGTTAGCAACAAATAAAGCTGTATTTACAAGCAAAAACTACACTCTACAACAGAATGCAATGAATATGTACATAATATACAGTATTTACAATATTATACAGATATTTACGATTAGCAAACAACACAACCACCCCCACCCTGTCAAAAGACCAAGGAAAACTGTTCCACTGCCCCTCCAAACTCCCCTGTCCCAGAGAGAGAGAGGAGTTGAGACAGAAAGCAGTGGGTTAGACTTATCCAAGGTCAGCTATAAGCATGTTATCTCTCTCCCAAGCAAAGCAAAACAGTCGAGATCAGAAAAGAAGAGAAATGGAATGGGAAATGGGAATGGGGAAAATTGTTATGGTACAGCATCTCTTGTCCCACACATTTATCCAATGAATTTGTTTAGAATAATCTTTTGTTTTCCTTTTTAAACCCAATAGTAATTTATTTCTATTTTTCTACTTTTCTGCTCGAAATTTGCAGCTAAATTTTAAAGGCATAGACTAAAACCACCACAGATGTTTTGCATTAAGGATGACTATGCAGTAGTACCCAAAGCCTTGGGACTAGCAACACCGATGCTCAGCATCTTCTTACAGTTCCCACAGTCAACAAAACAAATACCCAGTAAAAGCTTAGAGGCATCAGAGGGACTGAGCATTTCTGTGGAAGAAACATTTTTTAGTAAGTAGTATTAGCTGAGAAAGATCCTTGACATGTGCAGCCAGGCAACATAAACACGATGAACACTGAGGATCTGGATGACTTTATAGTCCACACAGACAATGGCTTCTCTAAATACTTTTTGGTAGCTCTGACATATTGAAATAAGAAGTCTACTAAAGAAACAGAGCAATGTTCTATTGATAGCACTGGACACTTTTCTTAAAGAAGAAATTTGACCTATTGTGTTTTCTAAATTTGCCTTTCAGCTGACAATTTTTCTCCATTTTACAGGATTTCAATTGTAGGGCTCTCTGCATCTCCAAAGCCCATGGGACAACATTTTGGGGGTGGAAATAAACAATACCACCATGCAAACTCACTTTAAATGTCAGAAAATTTAAATTTCTCCATATTTTAAAATGTGATTTCCTGTAGGAATATGTTAGATCTTTAAATAGTTTGGTTTTGTTTTTTTTTTTAAATAGAATGAAAAGTAAGCACAAGTGGCATCCAAAATAACACGCCATATAATAATTGCATTTCATAGTTGTAGTTTTGTACCATATTACTGTTAAAAGTTATTTCTTACAGGTTTTGAATACCAACCATTTGTGACTTTGGGTAGCTTATCTACCACATTCTTTCTTTGCCTTAATTAAAAGTGAACAGCACAGAACAAAAATTTATATATGTGCAGATGGATTTACTCCATACACTGCCCTGCTAAGTTCGAACTCTTTTTCTTTTGTATTTCTGGAAATCATTTCACCACAGCATTTTCCCTTCCCAGATTTATTGGGAAGCAACAAATCTCGAGTCTCTTACTCACAATTAGACTCATTAAGTCACTGATATTTTCTTCTAGCAACATTAACCTCCTTCCATCAGCACTTCCTACTAAATTTTACCTAAGACACTTCCTTAAATCCAGTCACTTGTCTTCCTCCCACAGAACAGCAAGGCCTCCTTCTTATCTTGTGTCTCTTCCCCTGTAAGTTCTAAGAGCTCTCCATGTTACTTCTAGGCAACTGTGACACTTTCTGGCCACAAAAGTTAACATTTTAGTAACAGTACAGAAATTATGTCTTAGCAAGTTGTCATACTATCTTTACTGCCTTCATCTGCTAAAAGTAAAGTAAGTGGTTTTGAAACCTGTTCCTTGAAACTGAACATATAGATTCATTCCTGCTTCATCACGGTGGCTGCTAAAGCCTGTCAGGCAATTTGCAGTGATTAATTGGGAAATTATTGTAGACTCCGAACACTGAGGTTAAATAATTTGAAAATGACATATGAAAGTACAGCTAAGTAATTATGCCCACAAATGTGGTATTTAATGTGAAAGGCACATAAGAGAGCTACAAATGCATGCAGTTATAAGATTAAAGAAAGGTTGTCTACTTTTACCTACCCATTTCCAGTTTATCTCAGTCCTAGGCTTTCTGGTGTTGGATTACAAACCTGTTTCTTCCTTCTACAGAAACAAACTTGACCCATTTATATTCTTTATTTTGGATTGGTTTTCCCTGGTAATTTATTCCATATGGTTTTCACAAAACTCGTAAAGCACAGAAGTCTGTGTTGTGTTCCCCTCTATGAAGCATGCAACTTCAGTAAGTACCAAACCCAGTGAATTACGTAACTGAATTCCCCTGTGAAAAAGTAGCATGCCAAGATGATGCATGCTAGACAGTTCAGTTAAATCCCTCAAAGTAGTACAGTAAGTAATGGTTTCAAATAAAGAATGTCATTTTCCTCTCCCTTTAGGATCAGGTTGTTCTTCAGATCTCATGGACTCTTCTTAATAACTATAATAAAAAGCACCCAATATGCTAGGGTTCAAATGTATTATGTATAGATCATGTCATGTTTTTATAGCTGTATTTGATTGCCTGTTTATGCTTCTCTGCAGTCTGCATTCAAAGTTCAGATACTCTGTGTCACTTTGAGTGCTTCCTATAGGGAAGGACATTGCGAACAGGGTAGCTGTAATCTTCTCAAACAGTGCTGGTGTCTGCTTTACAGGACTGCAGAGCTCCTTAGACAGCCTGTCAGCACAACTGCTTTTCTCCTGATGACTCCCCTTTCTTTCAGTTATACATTACTGGAGATATTTAATCCCTTTCCTTCTCTAAGAATGTCCTCCAACCCATAACTAATCATAAGGTCTTTTCAGACTACAATTTATTTCTGCCAAATATAAGGGAAATTGAAACAAAACTGGTTGTTTGTGTGTTGTTGTTTTTTTTTTTTTTTTTAAATAGGCATATTAAAAATAGAAGCTAAACAGCAAGACCTTTTATAGGGGATAAGAAAAAGCATTAAAAGGAAAGTACAGAGGAAAAGAAAAGAGAGAATAAGGACTGGAGAATGATGTTGTGAAAGCCGGAAAGAGGAAGAAGTGGAGATAATGAAAACAGATAGCAAAGGAAAGAGTGAAAGAGCATGTACAAAAAGAAACATCAACAATCAGGAAAAAACAAAGGAAAGAAACTAACATGGATTTAAAACCCCATTATTTAACAAGTAAGGCAAGAAAAGGGTAAATTAGATTATCATCCTAACAGCAATTAATTTCATACCGGTAGGTCCTATAAGGAGCTTTAGGGGGAATTATTTGCTGCTCTTACCTCAGCAAGGAAGAAAGCAGGTCCAGGCTTGGGTGCTGGACAGGCTGGCTGGCTGCCACCACTCCACCCCATCCCTCTGCATGTTGCCCATCACATGTGAGCTGATGAATATGAACATTTACTGCTGATGTGAGAGCTCTTGTAGAGATCATAATGGCCTTTCTGTAAAAATAAACAGCCAGCATGAGAAGAGCACTTCAGTGTGTATCTCCATTGCTCTGGTCTGTCTACTCACTGTAAAGGAAGGAGATCAGAAAGGAGACTATTGTGGCAATTTATCCCTGGGGAAAGAACAGAGACCTGTACCACTTATGTATTAATTTGACACAGAGAGTTTCTTTAGGTCTACTGCTGACCTTCATATGTTTAGATTAGTTTAACCCATACCAAAGACATAAGCACATCTTTAATCTCAACTAATTCTGCAGTGAGGAGACTGAATCCAAGGTCCAGGATCAGTGGACAGATCGACTACCTTATTCTATTGTGGCAGTCACTCTAAAAATCTGTATTTTCTGAGGTCTGTTTTTTCACTAATATATTCATTTTTCTTTTGGAAGTATTTGGAAGAGCTCTTCCCTATTAGAAAATCTGATTTGCTTCCCCATAGAGGGGAGCAGTTGTTTCCTTACTAAGACAATAAAAACCCAATTTTTGCTTTAACAGCATAAGCACTCTATATAAACTGCAGCTTTTTTTCCACACTCTTAGTGAAGCTAAAATATCATGCAGAATGAAAGCAAAAACTTACTAGGCTGTTCATTTGTCCTCCAGAGAAAAATGTGCTCCATTCTATGGGATTTGCATCTTTCTGAATTTTTAACAATTTAACAATGCATACAATGGTATTATCATTTTCACTACACACTCCAATAATGCTGGAGTTCTATCAACAGTGTACTAGGGAAATTGCCTTTACTTTTGTCTCGAGATCAACAGAATTTAAAAAACCAATAAATAAACAAAAAACCAATACGACAAGAATAAAAATAAATAAATAAGGCAACACCCTTTTTTCCCCCCTGAAAATGTTCTACAATACCAGTTCACACAAAAAGCATATCACCATTTGTACAGTTTTGGTGTTTTTGCAAGCCATGCAGTGACCGGGTTTCCTCAGATGGTGATTTTGACATTATGCAAGGAGGTAGTATTCTCATGCTAATTTAGAAACCTAAGCCGTTCACAAAAGAAAGCTCCCTGAATAGTGCAAAAGTTGAGTAGTTAGTGGATTGAAGCAGAGGTGGGGGGGAAAGCTGGTTTAAAACTAGTTTTGCCATTTTAAGATTTTATGAGTCTCTGTCTTGGTTTTTGTCTTCCTTTTAAGTAAAAATATTTACTTTAGACGACAAGATAATAAGTGTCAGTTTGCACAAGAAGTCACCTTGTGGTAACTGACTATCAAGCACAAATATTTGGAGAAATAATAACAACTTGAGTTATGGGACAGCATGAAACCAACTTTCATTATGTAGGAGTCTTTTTTATATGATGGCTGGTTTTGAAGTGCATTTGTGAACCATGTTTTTCCCTTAGGGAAAAGAGGATTTTTTTTTATCAACAAGACTGGAATTAATCATAATGTCTTATAATATTATTCAGAAATCTGCAAAAATGGTTTTGAGGTACAAACTGAGTTTAATGCAATAATCTACCACCACGTGCTGTTCACTATAATTTTTTTTCTTCACTAGGATTGGGGTACAAAAATTCCAACATATGAGAGAAAGATACAATGTATTTATCTCAATATAGCAGGGCAAAATATTTTATTTTTCAATTAAGGAAATGATAATGCTACCAAGAAAAATGTAAAAAAAAAAAAATGGGAAAAAATATATGGGAAGAATAAGTAAATTAGTCATAGGTTCATCCTCACAATAATTCTCCCTGTACACTAAGACAACAAAAAAAACTCTACATCATTTTCTTTCCACCTAAGATCTAATCGGTGGATTTTAATGGTTATTTGTGATTCTTAAACATTGTGTTGTCCCTTTGGACATAGCAAATTTCAAGCCTTGGTACTAACTGAGAAATAAAGGAATGCACAGCCAGATCAACTTTATATGTATGGTCCATGAAAAAATTCCAAACCACTTGTATAAGACCCATATCAGGCCCATATTGCAGATCTTACAGTCTTACTGACTTCACTGCAGTCACTCAAGATTCATGGAGTAATTTTCAAAATGCAAATAACAGCTATAAAAATAGGACAAAAAAGTATCTTATAGAGCTTTCTCCTTACCTTCTCCAGCATTTGTGATCTGAAATAAATGCTTATTTGCAGCAAAGTCACTAAGCCACCAGCAAGAGTAACTTCATCATCAAGTTACCAAATTAAATTTTGGGCCCAACACTGCTCCAACTAAAATGAGAGACAAGACTATATCTGACACAAATTTGAGCATGTTTTCAATGTGTATCTTTCACAAAGGAAGTAACTTTAAAAATAACCAAGGCACAGGTTTAACATTACACTGTGTACTAATTTTGAAGTTGGAAAGGTGACAAACAATCGCAACCGTTATACGGATGACACATATATATGGCTGTTACAAGAATTTTTCAGGGGACAAAAAGAAAAAAGATATTTCAGGGAAAAATAAATACAGAGACTAAAAGAGATGATACATATGACACAACACATACTTACACAGTCAAATCCAGCTCACTCTTAACTTCAGTAGTCCCACTGAAGTTAGTAGCATTAATCATATAAAGATGTGAGCAATTTCAAATTATACATAAACTGGTATAAAAGCTTATAATCGATTTGACATTTATCCTTGGCAGTGAGGGTGAGGTAAAGAAGGCTATCTCTTTTCAGACCAGTGAAAGATTTTAATTCCTGAGAAGAAACTACATGAATTTCACCAAAAAAATAATTTATTTGGGCTTAATTAACACTGGAGTTGTTGCAATTCATAATGAGTAACAGTTGAAACCCCTGAAATCAATATAGTTCATGTTTCTCTGAAGTACTCTTCAACTTATTCAGGGCTACAGTATGGAAGATTCAAGACCACAACAGGCATTGCAAGTGCTAACACTCTACTTGAACCTGCTCCAAAGTTTTTGGATCCAATGTATTGCAAAGTAATGATAATTCATAAATTATTGAACATATCAATCCACTTAATTTAAATGTAACATCAAGCACCTCTCAACACTTTGACAACAGAACTGCAAAATATCTTTACCCCTTGCTCTGAAAAGAAAATTACTCAAGATTGAAATAGTGTGTGTCTAGTAAATGTGTAAGGGAGTGAATTGGATTATTTTAGATACAAAAAAGCTGAGCATGTTGTCTTTGATCTAAGCTTACATAGGCTCCATACCGTAGTTTATGTTCTACATTACCGTTCAGCAATTCCATGTATCTGTTTTCTGAGAAAATATTGAAAGCCAGTATTAGTGCATTTCAACAGAAGATTTATAATCCATTTGAATATATAGGGAGTAGCTTGTAGAATAATCTTTTTATTTATTCATGTACATATTTTTACACATGTGCACACACATACCGAGGCTTTTAGACCAGGTTGAAGAAATGCATGGATAAGCAACCTTCAAGTGAAACAGCTACACCATGGTTTCGCAGACTGCATATACGCAAACTTCAGGTGACCAGTTACGTACTTACTCAGATGAAAGAGACTGCTGCTGCAGCCACTACTTCTGCACCATGAAGTCTGCAAACTCCTGATTATGCATCACATTTAATTCATACCAGCTCAGACACTTTCCTTAGTCAGTCCAGTGTTTGTGGCACCTCCATATTTATACCAGTCCAAACACATTCAGTGGACATCTAAAAAAAAAAATAAAAAAAGAAAACTTGAGGAAGTTTTGATACTTTGGGGGGGAGTGAAGGTGAAATCTTGTCTGTATTTAGTCAACAACAAAACTTACAATGGTACTAACAATGCTAGAAGACAATTGTATAAGGAGAATTCCTGTTTGTACAGAGACGATTAGTGTTCAAACAAAAGTCTGAGTACCTGAATGTCAAAACAAGACTTAGAATAGAAGCTACTTTAAAAATATTTTTGCTCACAGCCTCAAAACCTCAGTACAGTCAACTGAAGAAAATGGTTATCCGTGGACAAAATTGAGATCTGAGCCATTTTATTCTATATGAGATCTAAAATTTACTCTGTACATTCTATTAGTAACCTCTGCCTCTTTGAGTTTACAGGAAAAGAAAACCAAGCAGCATACACTGGTAAGACAAATATTGATTTACTGTTAGAAACAAAGCTTACTGCCATTATCGTTTTCCCATTTGTCGAGGGTTGAGGGGAAGGCCTCAGCCTTCTTCCCCCCACCCTGTAAGTGAAGGGAAAGAAACCACAGCTAAGCATAGCCGGATGAGCAAGAGAATGTGCTGTATTTACAAGCGGTTTTTTAGGGACTTCAGGATATATACATATATATACACAATTTACAGTATTTACAATATATACACAGAAATATACAACAAAGTAACACAGGAATGAGATTCCCTCCTCTGCTTAGGAGGGTTCCCCCCCCCGTACCCCCCTCTTCTCCCCTTTTTCCCCAAAGAGGGTTAGAAAGAGAGAAAAAGAGCAATTGTTAATTAAAGCAGAATATGTTAGTAGAGGCCTTATCTGTCCAAGGTCAATCTGGCTGAAAGCCCAGAAGCTGCAAGCTGTGAAAGGAGGGGAAAAAGTGCAAGACTGCCCGAAGTCTCTGCTGGATGCAGAGTTTAAAGTTGCTTTCTACCAGTCCACCAATGAAATTAGTTTAGACCTGTCCTTTGTTTATAAAACATTCAGTCACAGTGTCCCTCTTCTTAAAGGCACAGCCTCAAACGGTCACACCATTGAAGTAAAGATTGTCTTTTTAACAATAATTTTGGCAATGTTGGGTAAATATTTAACATCAGTATCAAACTAGGAACCCACTGTCTCTTTTCTCAACACTATAGAAGAAAACAATACCAGAATTTAGGCATCCAAATGCCAAGATTTGTCTCCAGGGAAAAGGCCTGAAAGCTGATAGAAAGCTGGCACCAGCACAGTATGCCAGTCCTTGACTCAGTCATGGGGAATTTCTAAGTAATCACTTGCACACTACTTCTACCTGTGGGTCCAAATCCAGCAGATAGAATGACAGCTCCAGTTTCAGAGATCTTTGGGCAAGTGGACCCATATTTTTAATACAACTCCTGATTTATTAACACAATTCTACCTGGGTTCTTGATGTAGCTACATGGCTTTGCAATGAGAAGTAGCTCAAAACTTTCTGTTTTGAAAAACAAACAAACCAACCAACCAAACCAAACAAACAAACAAACAAAAAAAAACAACCCAAAACAGGACAAAACAAACCCAACCAAAATCAACAACAATGACAACAAAAACATGAAAGCAGACCATAACTGAATACATAAATACACCCAGAGTGTATTTCTAGGATCCTTTCTAAAGCATTTTGAAATAGTGCTAAACTAGTAGAACAGAGCTGCAAGCTGGAAAGCTAGAAAGACAATGGCAGCACAATCACCCAACCAGTTCAACTGTTTTCCTACAAGAACATTATGGGAAAGGGTAAATGCATGACTAGGAAGAAGAAAATTCTTGGCTATTATGGCTCTCTTTAGTTAAGAAAATATGTGCTGACCCTTCCATGGATTATTTTTTTTCCTCCAAGACACCAATTACAGTTTTTGCTGTTCTAATTATTATGATTTAGTAGAAATTGTCAAACTGCTTAACACGACACAAAACCCAGATGGAACATACATTTGGCTCTAAAACCCTTACAATCTAAAACAGACAAGCAATGCAGTCCATACCTATAACCACTAACAGGTATTAAGGTCAAACATTAGAGTACCTTTAGTTTATTCGTTTTTAAAATGGCATTTTTGGGTTGATAAGCACTGAAAAACTGTTGCCGTATCACTTAGCTGATTTGTACTTCACATACACGATATGCAATCAAGATATCAAATGCTTCAGATGGAAATCTGTGTGTAGTAAACAACAAAATACATCAGTCATGTTAACCATGTGTCCAAAATAAGGATCTCATTTCCAGCTTTCAGGCTTCTATACTGTTTTTAAGCTATGTTTTACAAATACAGTAAGCATAAATATTACTAAGGAAAAATTAAAATATAACAAGTGTACACAAAGAGAATAATTTTCCAGTTATTGGGATTTTCTTTTTCCTTTTTATTGCTTTTTTCTGATCTGTGATTTTTAAAGCAGTTTTAATCCACAGTAAATATTTGTATTTTTATTCATTTTTGCATTTATTTTACAATAATCCCTGACAATATATGGCATTAATAGACATATTGAACATCCAACCAAAAGCAGATATCAAGCCTGTGCAATCTATAAATGTGTAATTTCATTTGACACATACACAGCAACAATTATGGGATAAGCATGTAAAACTAACAGTAACACTCAAGGATGCTAAACTCACATGATAAAGCAAGTTTGAGGTTTTCTTTGATCCATAAGAGATGAGATGTAAAAAGCATTTCTGTTCCCCCACTCAGAAATGAAGTATTCCTTTTACTGCATTATGCACAACATCATTACAGACAAGGTACAAGTCAAGAGCAAGTGGTTCAGATATCCTACTAGCATACTAAAATAGCACTGGGACTATAAAATGATTTAGATGCTATATTACACAGCTCTTCTTTGAATACCACTTATGCCATCACATTTGCCAGGAATCTTTCTTTTTTAAGTGTTCTAAATGTAAAGTTTCTGATATCTGTTCCCTGGAGGCAACTTCAACTAGAATAGGCAGGTTGATACAGCAGATGACTATCTGTTGCTTACAAACTATGTCTGATGTACTATATAATGATAAAAAGTCTCTTATCAGTTTGTATTCCAACTTAACATCAACTGCTGTCCAGATCTTAAAATGAAAGATAATGTAGTGTAATTAAAGGTCACAACCTCCAGATACAGTGTGCCAAACATCGTTTGCTGAAGTCAGAACTGGAATTTTTGGTTGTAAATTTACTCTGAATATTTTTCTGATCTATAAGAAGATTAAGTCCTGCTTAGGCCTTTCCCTTTCCTATTAACATTGACAGCCTCTTTTGCTCTCTCTCCCCCCACCCTTTTTCCTCCTGAGATATGCTAGCAAGCCAAATTTAAACACTTCATGAACACAGTCTATATATAACAATTGTGCTTTCTGTGTCCCCTTGCAAACTTTCCCAGACTTATTCTAGGCACTTGAAGAATGATGGTTCAAACATTCAGTCAGAATTACTCAATTTTAGCAATAAAATTTTAAATCAAATTTCCACTTAGTGTGCCAATGCCTCACACAATTTTTATGTGCAATTAAACTGAGTGAACTGGTAAATTAAACTGTGATTGGAAACATTCTCAGACATTGGGACAACTCTGGGTGTATCTATGGCAGCATTTTGGTTCAGATCAGGAGGCACTACTGGAGTAAATCTCCCAGAAGTTCCCACTTGCTGCACTTTGCTTCATATCACTTTTGGAATGTGCAAAATTAATTCCTTTCAGATAAAAATAAACCTGAAGAGGCAGCCTCAGAGAACATCTAATGCACTTTAGCTGCTAATGGACATTCAGTCTACAGGAGCAGGCTAGAGCAAGGCAACAATAAAACCCTCTGAAATACAAAGAGTGTGAATGTCAGTGTGGATATAATCTTCAGTACCAGATGTTTTCTTCTATAGATCTGGTTTTATTGGGCCTTTTTCCTAATATGAACATTCCCTAAATTATCAAACCTTTTCCTGGCACACTTTTGGTACATATGCCACCCAGCAGTTTAAAAAATTTCCCAGACCAGCTCTGGAATACAAATATTCCTGGGACTGCTTCCAACAGTCACTTTTTCATGCAGCCACCTAATTTCAAAGAATGAGGGAATTTATGAGCAAGAATGTAGTCTGTTCCCTGGTCCAGCAGTCTGAGCCTGGGAACATTTCAGGCACTTTTAACCCACTGGTATAATGGTTCTACCCCTACAACACAGTTGACGGTCTCCTGCACAGAGACCAAAGAGTGGAACTTTCCTCTGAATCTCATTTTCTCAGATCCTCCAGGCAAGGTTGCTTACAGGCTTGTGTCACGTTCAGCTCTTTTTTTCTATTATTCTATCTCATATTCACACAAAGGCTGACAAACTTCCAACTGTTAGTCACTCTATTAGTTTCTGTGACAGAGGTCAGTTCACTCCATCCAAATATTTTGACTTTACCAAACAGTATGTGATACAGAATTACAGAATGAGAAAATACCAACAAGCTGTCATATTCAAGTGCTTAGGGATTTTCAAATCAGACTTAAAGTTGTATATGTCTTCAGAGTCATAGAATCATAGAATCATGGAATTGTTAGGGTAGGAAAGGACCTCAAGGATCATCTAGTTCCAAATCCTCTGCCATGGGCAGGGGCACCTCACACTAGATAAGGTTGCCCAGAGCCACATCCAGCCTGACTTCAAAAACCTCCAGGGATGAGATTTCCACCTCCTCCCAGGGCAACCTGTTCCAGCGTCTCACCGCTCCAGTCTGAATCTACCATCCCCAGAGAGTGGTGGTGAATGGTGCCACATCCAGCTGGCGGCCAGTCACTAGTGGTGTCCCCCAGAAATCAGTGCTGGGCCCCATCTTGTTCAATATCTTTATCGATGATCTGGATGAGGGGATTGAGTCCATCATAGTAAATTTGCAGATGAGACCAAGCTGGGGGCAGGTGTTGACCTGTTAGAGAGTAGGAGAGCTCTGCAGAGGGACCTTGACAGGCTGGACAAATGGGCAGAGTCCAACGGCATGAGATTCAACACATCTAAGTGCCAGGTTCTACACATTGGCCAAAACAACCCCATGCAGTGCTACAGGCTGGGGTCAGAGTGGCTGGAGAGCAGCCAGGCAGAAAGGGACCTGGGGGTACTGATTGATGGTAGGCTGAATATGAGCCAGCAGTGTGCCTAGGTGGCCAAGAAGGCCAATGGCATCCTGACCAGTATCAGGAACAGTGTGGCCAGCAAGACAAGGGAGGTTATTCTTCCCCTGTACTCAGCACTGGTTAGGCCACACCCTGAGTCCTGTGTCCAGTTCTGGGCCCCTCAATTCAAGAGAGATGTTGAGATACTGGAACATAGCCATTGAAGGGCAATGAAACTGGTGAGGGGTTTGGAGCACAAGCCCTATGAGGAGAGGCTGAGGGAGTTGGGGTTACTTAGCCTGGAGAGGAGGAGGCTCAGAGGAGACCTTATTGCTGCCTACAACTACCTGAAGGGAGGTTGTAGCCAGGTGGGGGTTGGTCTCTTCTCCCATACAACCAGCACCAGAACAAGGGGACAGTCTCAAGCTGCACCAGAGGAGGTTTAGGCTGGATATCAGGAAGAAGTTTTTCACAGGAAAAGTGATTGGCCATTGGATTGGGCTGCCCAGGGTGGCAGTGGTGGTGGAGTCACCATCACTGGAGGTGTCTAACAAGAGACTGGATGAGGCACTTGGTGTCATGGTTTAGTTGATTAGATGGTGTTGGGTGATGGGTTGGACTTCATCTCAAAAGTCTTCTCCAACCTGGTTAATTCTATTCTATTCTATTCTATTCTATTCTATTCTATTCTATTCTATTCTATTCTATTCTATTCTATTCTATTCTATTCTATTCTAACAAGTCTCAGAAAGAGGCAGCACAGCATCAAGAGTTGCTTAGGAGGTAAAAAAATAAATTAAAAAAGAAAAAATACATGGGAAAGGTTTTGTTTGATTATAATGAGACTAATGTCAGTCCTTGGAAAATATTCAAAAGTCACTGGACATGGCTCTGCCTAACCCAATCTAAATTTAATCTAAATTCAAATTTTGAAAACACTTTAAACAAGGGCTTGGACCAGATAACTGCTGGTGGTCTCTTGCAAGTTACTCTATTTTTAAGATTGTCCTGGAATTTCAAAAAGGCCTGGGAAGCAGTTAGGTGGCCTGTTCTTATAGGATGTATTATACCTTTTCCAGCCACAGGATAGTGGCATCCTACTGAGAGACTGGACAGAACACAATTTCTATTTTTGTTCCATTCTCCCTAGTCCTATTACTACCTGACAACCTAAAAAGTCCCTCACCAGCTTTCTTGTAGGTCCCCTTAAGATACTGGAAGGCCACAATAAGAGCTTTCTCTTCTCCAGACAGAATAGTCTCAACTCCCTCAGTCTGTCCTCATAGGAGAGGTACTCCAGCCCTCTAATCATCCTCATGGCCCTTCTCTGGACACCTTCCAGCACGTCCAGATCCTTCCCATAATAGGGGCTCCAGAACTGGATGCAGTACTGCAGGTGGGGTCTCACCAGAGAGGAGTAGAGGGGGAGAATCACCTCCCTCAACCTGCTGGCTAAGCTTCTCTTGATACAGCTCAGGATGTGATTGGCTCTCTGGGCTGCAAGTGCACACTGGTGTCTCATGTTGAGCTTCTCATCCACCAGCACTCCCAGGTCCTTTTCTTCAGGGCTGCTCTCAAGCCAGTCGCTGCCCAGTCTGTATTTGTGCCTGGGATTGCCTCAACCCAGATGCAGGACCCTGCATTTGGTCTTGTTGAACTTCATGAGGTTGTCATGGGTCCACCTCTCCAGCCTGTCGAGGTCCCTCTGGATGGATCCCTTCCCTCCAGCGTGTCCGCTGCACCACACAACTTAGTGTCATCAGCAAAGTTGCTGAGGGTGCACTCAATGCCACTGTCCATGTCACCCACAAAGATGTTGAACAAGACTGGTCCCAGTACTGATCCCTGAGGGACTCCGCTTGTCACTGGCCTCCACTTGGACATGGACCCATTGACAGCCACCCTTTGGGTGCAGCCCTGAAGCCAGTTCTTTATCCTCTGGATGGTCCATCCATCCAACCCACACTGCACCAACTCTGAGACCAGGATGTAGTGCAGGACAGTGTTGAAGGCTTTGCTCAGGTCCAGGTAAATTACATCAGTTCTCAGGCTTCACCTATTAATGTTGTGATCTTGTCATAGAAGGCCACCAGCTTTGTCAGGCAGGATTTGCTCTTGGTGAAGCCATGATGATTGTACCCAATCACCTCTGTTATTATTCTGCCTCAGCAGTGCCTCCAGGAAGGTCTGCTCCATGGTGCTTACCAGGCACAGAGGGGAGTCAGACTGCCCTATAGTTCCCTGGGTCATCCCTTTTTCCCTTTTTGAAAATGAGTGTTATATTTCCACTTTTCCAGTCATGGGAGCCTCCCCAGACTGCCACGACTTTTGGAATATAATAGGGAGCAGTTTAGCACCCTCATCCACCAGTTCCCTCAGCACCCTGTATGGATTCAAAATACAGCCCATGTGTCAGATACAATAATGAGTTTTCAGTGCATAGAGCTGAAAGTCTAGCAAAGACCTACACTGCCTCAATGGTCCTTCCACAGAAATCATAAAACAAAAGGCTCTTATTTGTATAAGCCTTCTTTGGGAAGCCAGAGCTACACAGATCTGTTAACATTTAGCGAAAACCTCTCCAGCTGGTAAAACTTTTTGGTATCCACACATTAAGAATATCTCCACACTGCCAAGGTCTGCCCTCGTTATGCCTCTCCTCACACTAATAAGTACCACATTCATCTCACATCCTCACTGTGCCCTGTTTAGCTCTTCCTCAGCCTTCAGCTCAGAAGTGAGAACCCTGCCCCATCTTAGCTTCCCTACACTGCCCCAGATCACCCATCTACTCTGCTATCACCACATTAGTGCGCTCTTCCTGTGTTTTTGCTAAGTACTTCATACGTGGTGCCTTTGAAGTGTCACTGCAGACCTGCTTGTTTTGATGGACATTTGAGATTGACAGAATGAAGAACAAAGTAGAGCCGGAGTGTGTACTATGAATCATGAGTCTTTGAGACCGTTATTTTGTTTTGTAGCTTTAAATAGCTGGCAGGCTTCCTGGAGTACAGGTTGGGATTTGGTCACATAAAGTTTGTGAGCTTAATGCAGTGGGACACTTCCAGCAAAGTCTGAGGGACTTGGAAGCACATGTCCCACTGGCTTAATTAACAAAAAACATTAAGAAAATCATGAAGATGGTCCTTTCCAAACATTTAAACTCAGGTTGGAACACAGTTGGTTTTCATTTCATTATATAGCTGACATTTGTTAATCATATGAAAGATAATGTCAACACTGCACTGTCTGCTAGCTGTTTTTTATAACTGTCTTAATAAATTACCTAGTTCCATGTTTTTCTTTTACCTGTACTACCACAATTACTATAACTAGATTGCTGTAGAGTCAGCATATTAGTAGTACAAAGTATTTGATTTAGTAGTAGTAATTATTTAAGAATTAGTAATTATTTTCTCTGTGTCCTGGTTGCGTCTTGATTTTTACATTTCTATGCTGCTGCAGGGAAAACCTTCTGTACTGAAACTGTGAAGACTTATATATGTACACAGCCAGAAGAATATGGCCCATAAGCAGGTCTTTTGTATTCAGCTCCTCACCATTCATGAAGGAATTCATTAAATTTCAAAAGAGAAGAGGAAAATGAACTGGTTTCTCCGGAGAAGTAAACAGTACAATTACAAGAGCTCAATTTCAAGCTAGACATAAAAGGCAACCACCTAGAACAATAAAAATCATATTCCAGATGACAGGAAACAATAGACTCCATATTGTATAGACTGAGCAGAGTTCAGAACATGAGGCTGAAATTTAATGTGAAAGTTGTACCTGACTTCAAGGTCATTATTATCTGTATAATCTAAAGTTTAATCTAAAGTACATAAAACTGTGTAACAGACTAAAACAATGGAGGATGATGGGAACACCTCTCTTCAGGCACATTATTTGGATACTTATGTGGAAACAGGTATCCCTGGAATCCTCACATCATCATGGGGACTGACAGATTCTTCCCAAGGGCACTTCAGAGCAGAAGCCCAACAAAAGCTGTCTCAAGCTGCAAAAACTGGAAGCCTTTCTCACTTTCCAAGAAGCTCAGATACCTCTGGTTTTTGGGGGGAAAACAATGAGAGATACTGTTGTCCCTCCCCTGACTTTCCACTGCCTGTGGAACATAACCTGAAGTGCCTTGACCTGTCTTGTGGTGAAGACTCAGACCTGTTGCTGTCTCTGCAAGGGAGACATCTCCAGCATCACAGAGGCCCTGGTTCAGCTCTTGGCTGAGAACAGTGGACACATGGATTTATGTGAGGGGTGAGTCTCTAGCAACACCAGCACAATGCAACATCCCTCGGTGTCATAGAGTTGAGGGAAAGGCCAGGCCCTTCCCCCCCCCCACTGTGAGTAGAGGGAAAGAAAGGTGAAAGGGAAAAAAATACTCACTGCCAGATTAGCAAAGGAGCGGGTGCTGTATAGTTACAAAGCAGTTTAGGAAACGCAGGGAAATATATACAGAATTTACAGTATTTACAATATATACAGAAATATACAACAAAGTCACACAGAAATGAGGGTTCCCTCCTCTACTGAGGGGGGGTTCCCCACGTCTGCTCCCCCCTCTCTCCCCCTTTCCCCAGAGAGGGTTAGAAAGAGAGCAAAAGAGAAAGCAGTTGTTAATTGGAAAGCGGTTAATACAGGACTTGCAGTTTATCAGTGTAATGGGTTGGGGCAGGCCCCCCTCCCCACCACACGCAGAAATAACGACTCAGACAAACAGATTGCAAAAGTGATGGAAAATTTAAATAGAACAGTGAGTGCGTGCAGAGAACTAGAAATACAGTGACAAGAGAAAAGAACCCAAAACAGACCCAGAGAAATCCCATCCCTACCTGAGGGTACACCCGAGACCCCCAGGGCTCCTTCTTCCCCCTCCCATTGCTAGGCTAGTCTCAGCTGGCCAGATCTGAGACTGCCCATCCCCCTGTGGCCTTGGGCCTAGCCAGGCCCAAAGCCAGGAGATCTCTCCCCCAGTTACCGGCTGACGGAGGAGGAAGAAAAGAGGAAGTGCCAGACCCCGCCGTGAAACTTATAGTGGTGCAAGGGATCATGGTAGGAAATAACCTAATTTCCTGTGTCCACCCACTGGGCTGGACTTCTGGACACAGGAAACACCCCTGTAGCAGAGGGCAGCCAGCCCAAACTACGACAGGAGCCACCCCTTATTTCAAACCATGATCCCTGCACCCAAACACATCATCAAATCAGAAAACTGATGACATGTCCGGCGAAGTCCGTGTCTTCATCTGGGCGTCCACTCAAACAGTCTCTCAGTCAGGCTCTAGTGTCTGTCCATTCCAGTTCTTCTTCCTTCATCCAATGGAACCTCCCGGCGATGCAGAACTCATTCTCCTGCGGTGCAAGCTCTCCATGGATCCGTTGGGCATCCTGGTCACCTGGAACAACCTCACGACTTCTCAGCCAAGCCTCTACTTTTCACCTATGGTCACTCGGTGGCATATTCTCCACCCCTGGGGCAGGCCAGTCGAAACCATCCAACCCACGACTGCCTTTTTCAATCCATCCAGGGTGCCGCAACCAACCGCTTCCAACTGCGGTCCAGAACCACACGGATGCATGTCCGAGGTACTCCGCCCCCCCACTAGGCGTACCCATACCAAAGCAAGACAGCATCCGGCTGCACACCCCCCCCCCCGGAAAGGGAGGGGCTGCACCACAGCTCACTGAGAAGAAGGGAGGTGGAGCCAGGTGCTCGGCGCCAGTTTCGGAACTCGTCCGAAAAAGTCGGGGAAGAGACTAGGGCCGGCCCCGCCGCAGCCCGAGCGCACGGCCGGGTCCGCCGCCGCCGCTCGCCATGCAGCAGGGCTCCACCCACCTCTGCCGCCGCGGCACAGAATCAAAATCACCTCCACCCCTCGGACACTCAAACGGCTTCTCCAGCGAAAGCCATACGCGCGTTCTCAGAGCCCTTGAAAACGGCTGTCCAGCTGGAGTCCCCGTCGGCCCCCCAGGCCTTCGGGAGCTGGCTCGCCCGCTCGCAGCGGCTGGCTCTATCCCCGCAGCGAGAACGGACCTGACTCTGATCTGCTCGCCGCTGCCCCTCCCCCACTTCGCTTCCCGCCGCGGAGGAGGGGCAGGTTCCGCGTTCTCAAGCGGTACCCCGATGCCAATGGTCGAGAACCACCCCTGCCTGAAATAGCAGAAGGTCCGTGCCACCGGCAGCGCACCAGTCATCCCCCCACAATCCACAAGAGCTTACACGGCCGCCCCGGCAACATCACTTGAGCCCCCAACTGCCAAACCCAAACCGACACCCAGAACTGAATTTAAACTCTCCATCCTTTGCAATCGATCTGCAGAGTGGGCACAACAGCCAGCCCCACGTTGGTGCGCCAAAATGTAATGGGTTGGGGCAGGCCCCCCTCCCCACCACGCGCAGAAATAACGACTCAGACAAACAGATTGCAAAAGTGATGGAAAGTTTGAATAGAACAGTGAGTGCGTGCAGAGAACTAGAAATACAGTGACAAGAGAAAAGAACCCAAAACAGTCCCAGAGAAATCCCATCCCTACCTGAGGGTACACCCGAGACCCCCAGGGCTCCTTCTTCCCCCTCCCATTGCTAGGCTAGTCTCAGCTGGCCAGATCTGAGACTGCCCATCCCCCCGTGGCCTTGGGCCTAGCCAGGCCCAAAGCCAGGAGATCTCTCCCCCAGTTACCGGCTGACGGAGGAGGAAGAAAAGAGGAAGTGCCAGACCACGCCATGAAACTTATAGTGGTGCAAGGGATCATGGTAGGAAATAACCTAATTTCCTGTGTCTACCCACTGGGCTGGACTTCTGGACACAGGAAACACCCCTGTAGCAGAGGGCAGCCAGCCCAAACTATGACAATCAGTTTCAAGGTCAAGCCTGGCCGAAAGCCCAGAAGCTGCGAGCTGCAAGCCATCGAAGGAGGGGAAGACAGACTGACCAGAAAACTGCTGCACTCCCAGTTCAAAAGGTGCTTCCCCCCAGTCTACCAATGAAATTAGTTTAGATCCGTCTTTCGTTTACAAACATCCAACCACAATATTCCCTTTCTTAAGGGGACAGCCTCAAATGGTCACACTCGGTGATGATGATATTTGGCCATATAGACCCACTACCTGCCTCCACATGCCCCGACAAGGACTGAAGCTACCAGAGTTATAGCAAAACCAAGGAGACAAACTGTCAACAGATGCCAGTGAGTCTGGGCCTGCTGAACATTACCTTTGCACATGTGTGTTTTATTTGCTGTGGTAGCCAAGCTTAGATAGGCCATTAGAGCATCCTACGCATGCTCTTTTTCTGGCTCATTTTCTGACTCTCAGGATGCACAGTATTCTGAGTTTTCCTACAGAACTATGTCATGGGAAATTAGGAAGAAGCTTTAGCTCACAATACAGGTGGAGCATATACAGGTGTTGTGCATATCCTCCTGATAAATTGAATTTATTCACTACTTCTGCCCTTATCTTCTCTGCTCTATCCCTTAAACATATCTGAGTTTTATTCTTAGTGCAGAATGCAGGATTTCAAAGGGACTGGAAGCATTGCTATATCCATATCTACCTGAAACTCACCAATTTCCATCCCTAGTTTTTTATCTATATCCTTGGGTTTAGTTTCATGGGGGTTGCCTCTCATGAAACTCAGTTTGAGTTCCAGGCTCAAATAAGCCAAAATAACTCCCAGTAAGAAAAAAAGTTGAACCTTGACATGTCAGATATGTTTCCATAAATGATTCACTCAAAATTAGCCATAGGTTTACTTGAAAAGTTCACAACTTTACTTAACCTTTTGATAAACCTGGCTGAGTTTTCAGAATATGTAGGTGGAGGTTTTATAATAAAAGCTTTCACAGCTCAAGTCCTCACCCGTACTCTGCACTCTACATGCATCACAGAACAAGCCCTGGTTCTTTACTAAGATAAGTCAGATATGGTCCCTTCGAGCTGAGTTACATCTCTTAGGAAAAAAAGCCCAACAAACACCTGCTAAGAGCATTTGTATTCTCTTCCTAAAAGAATGTTGTGAATTTGCAAAGAAGTTCAAGCTTACTAGGTAGATCATGATCCTCTGAAATTCAAGCTCACTTGATAGATCATAATTCTGAGGAACAGAATGCATATTTGGACTGGATTTCTTATATAAATATACCAACTCTAGGAAAAGGAAATAGAAAATTTTATAACTAAAACCTGCATCAGAGATTTAATTTGACTGCAAATACTGTTAGATATAAAGTACACTTTGTAAAAGCACAATGATTTCAGTTAAGTCCTTACCTCAACTTCTATGTTCATTTTTCTAGAGAAAATCGTTTCATTGGAGGTTTAGGTTTGATGTTAGGAAGAAGTTCTATACAGAGAGAGTGATTGCCCATTAGAATGGGCTGCCTGGGGAGGTGGTGGAGTCACCATCATAAGAGGTGTTCAGGAGGAGACTTGATGGGGTGTTTGGTGCCATGATTTAGTTGATTAGGTGGGTTGGTTGATGGGTTGGACGTGATGATCTTGAAGGTCTCTTCCAACCTGGTTTATTCTATGTATTCTATGTATTCTATGTATTTTCAGACTGAATTTACCTTTCAGCCCCTTTTATGCCTGCAGATTTATGTAATCCAGAGTTCCACTTACTGAAGGCGTATGCTCTCCTGAGATTTGTCTCTCAAACACCTACTTGACATTTGCTGAGGACAAGAAATAAGACGAAGGATATTATATGGTTAAAAGTCAAAAGCTATAAATATTTTCAGCCTTTGAAATACTCAGTATCTTAATATGGTTATATATGAAGTTCAAGTAAAAAGCACTCTAGGCTCATTTTTCATGTTGTTCCTAGTTTGTGCTCTAAACTAATACAGTATTCAGAGTTTGATTCGCTGATCATTTAATGGATTTATGAACACTGAAAAGTGAAATCAGATTAATGTTTGTGCAGTGATGTTAGGATTCTCAGAGCACTCCAAGTATTTTTTCACATTGCCAAAAAACCACTTCATAAATCTTTTAATTTTCTCACAAACAGAGATGACTGTTAACCACTCGCTGGCTCTCAGATCTACAAATATAGTCAAACACCCAGCTCTTGATTTGTCTTCTAATTCCTCCTAAAGAATTAAAGGAATATTAGCAACTGCATTTTTTAGATATCTTATATTTTTGATTGCAAATTCTCAGTTATGACATAAAGATAAGAAACAAAACAGTACCTATTGGGTTGCAAAATTTAAATATGATGGGAAAGCAAAACAAGGTGTAAGTCATGGAGCAGTGATGTATTGGATGACTCTATCACTGTTTGCATAAGGCTAGCATTCCACTTAACACACACACACACACACACACACATGCAATATTAAAAAAGCATGTGAAAGCTGTCTAATGGCATCTGCTTAACCTGGCTCTCAATTTGATACCACAGTGAAAAAAGGTTTTAGATAAAATGGCCAGCCTGTAGATGCTTAAAAGCAGAGCTGGCTACACAGAGCAAATAACCAGGGAACCAGAACAAGAAAGGACAGTCTTCATCTAAATTAGGTAGAGATGCAAGTCATCCAGCAGATGGGTGTGAGGAGGGAGTGGCTCATGCCTAAATCTCTTCCTAAGATCACAGCTGTCTACTGTCAGCACACCGCAAAGGTATTTAGGTGCCTACCAGCCTTCCAAGAGATCCAGCTCTATATTGTATCTCCAGTACTTGCTTGAGCTTTCAGGGTCATGGGTGGCTTTCAAAATATAGCTCCTATTTTCTCTGTTCCTCTGGGGGAAAAAAAATCTCCTTTGTCTATATTTATTGCCACAATTAACTCATTAATTCTGGTACAATGCTGTGGAAAATAGTGGACATTATTTTAAGGGTAAATAGAAGCATTATGTTCTTTGTAGTGATAGGCAGGTTGTGTAACTTTGCTGGACTTGTGACAGAGCTAAGCTCCAGCAGTTTATGAAGGAGCTCTGTTAGTTCTTGCAATGATAAATCAGGCTAAGTGAAAGAAGCATTCCTGTTTCTGGCAGGTACATTCCAACACTGAATGCAATAAAATTAAATCAGCCACCTCTGTGCAGCCTCACACTTGACAGTATCTGAAAAAATGCTTCTTGTCAGCTACTGTACATGTCTTTTCCCTGAGCAAGGGTCTCTCAAAGATTCTTAGAACGACTGGTCATGAAATGACAGCACAAAGCTATTTGACCCTTCCATTTTCCTTTTTAAGATTATATATATAATTTTTAACACCAGTGACAAAATCTTACTTTCAGTTAATCTGTAGCCATTGTACTCAAGATTTGAGCACTTAGCCATACAGTTTGTCTGAAGTGTCTGACAGGAACATTGCTCTTGAAAAGATATTTTTGACAGAGACATTTTATCCATCATTTTTATTGTGAAGAGAAGGCAAGTGTCTCTCACTGGAAAGTGCACTAGGGGAAAAAAAAAAAAAAAAGGCAAATTGGGATGGAGAAGGTGAAAGGAAGTACTCATCCATTGCATGCTTGAGCAGCATTGAGCCAGAAGGCTGAATCCCTGAGCTGCTGTTTTAGGAAGCAGAAAATTCCTAGTTTTACTAACAGTAACTCAGTTCCAGTTCCTTTAAGTGTGGGAAGCCCTACTTCACTTGGTCTGGAAGTGCTGCAAATTCAATAGCATACATACAGTAGGTCAAATTGACATAATGTTAAAACACTAGTCACTCAGCTGTGCTGACTCGCAGTGCTATTGACATTTGCTGAGATGACCTGGTGCTTGCATATGAGCAAGTGACATATTTTTAGAGTAAGCCTCCAATATAAAGGGCTTTGGTGGGAAAACAAATAATTAGTTCCCAGAGTAGAGCAGTAGGAGAAACAGAATTCATTGTTTCTGTGAGACCACAGAAGTGCCTGTAAGGCATTTTTTTTTGTTTGTTTTTAATGTATCTATATTGAAGCAATTTTTTCTCAGTCTGGGTATGTGCAGCCTAAACCATCTTCTCCATATAATAATTTTACTCTGCTGAGAGGCAGCATCACCTGGGGAGGGGTAAAGTACTGAAGAAAAGCTAAGTAATTTTTCATGTCCAGTTTTTCCACTTAAAAGCTTGGTGGTGACCCCTTTTCATCAGATTTTGTTTATTTGTTTGCTTTTAATTTCAAAGGCTTTTTAATAGATTTGGACAGAGAAATGAAAACAGCAAGGGTTTGATAATTGTAGTCTTTTGCAATCAAATTTATGACATTTATAAATGTAGATGCATGGATTAAAATTCCTAGACAATGGAATATTGTTATTGGCCAACATCCTAGGCTGCATACCTGGTATGCTGACGTATAATCAAGCATAGGGTAGGGTTTTATGTGTGAAAGCAATGCTTGACTGGATTTAAATAGTTTTGATTGGAGCCGATATGATGCATAGTTGGACATAATGTTCATAATTGCCTATTTTTCTTGGCAGACAACAAGGTGCTTTCTGAACTGTTCACACCTTTTCTTTGTGAAGCACACCACAATTTAACGGTGATTCTACACAAGCTTGTGTTGCAGTCCTCTGACCTGGAGAGAATGCACTCCTTATTGACTTGATTTCCTCATTACAGCACCATCTCCTTTATCAAGGTTGAATCTTGGTCTGGTTTTAATGACAATTCCCCCAAAAGCTTTTGCTCTTTCCTTTTGCATTCTCTTCCTTTTCCTACACACATCCCAATAAATATTACCAAAATTCAGTCCTGTCTTCAAGCAGTCTCACATGTACTGCTCAGTCTAATATTATCTTTTATTTCATTAGTATTTGACACCATCCAAAGGAGGTGTTTTGAGACAAGCATCACAGAACAATAATGATTCTAGCCACCTTGACACAAACTTATGTGTGCACATACATATTTTTCCTCCACAGAGGAAAGTGTCTTTCTGAATTTAATGCCTGCATATTTTCCAGACTGAAATCAAGAGGACAACACCAGTCCTCTTCAAGCAGGGCTATTACCTTTGCTATAACCATGTAGAAGTATATATAGGCTCATTCCAATTGCTGAGGCATTCAGGAAGCCTTGCCTGTTCTACTCTATTTTGGTTTCCTTGCAGAATAGATTGAGGCCTTTCTGTTTATCAGCAGCTCCTCCTGGGGTGCACCTCATTGTGCTCTGTGAAGATGATTCCTCAATCACATAAAACTGTCACCAATAACAGTTTGCAATGACCACAATCCTGTTACAAGCTCAAGTATTTCCCCACAATGCTCTCTACTAGCATCTTTTAGCACTATTTGCTCCATCCCTCATTTAGCTGCCTTCTGTTTCACTTCCATCAATGTCCTTACTCCATGATAGCCTGCTTTCTTAATTTCTTCCTAATATCTAAACTAATCTAAATCTACACTCTTTCAAATTAAAACCACTAATCCACATCCAATCAATACACTCTCTGAGAAAGAGTCCCTCCTCAATTTTCCTCTTTAAGTAGGTCCTCTTTAAGTACTGGGAGGATGTTACAAGGTCTCCCCAGAGTCTTCTCTAAGCTAAACCATGGTTTAGTTGTTTAGGTGGGTTGGATTGGTTGATGGGTTGGACTTGATGATCTTGAAGGTCTCTTTCAACCTGGTTGTTTTTTTAATTATTATTATTATTATTATTATTATTATTATTATTATTATTATTATTATTATTATTATTATTATTATTATCATCAACCCAAACTCTCTCAACCTGCCTTCCTAAGGGAGGTGCTTCAGCCCTCAGTCATCTTCATGGCTCTCCTCTGGATCCATTTCAGTAAATCAATGTCCTTCTTATATTGTGGGGCCCAGAGCTAGATACAGTACTCCAAATGGGGTCTCACAAGAGTAGAGTAGAGGGTGATAATGCCTTCCCTCAGCCTGCTGGCCTTACTTTTTCTGGTGCAGTGTCCTGAAGGGACAAAAAGCATCAAAAATGCTCTGAACCAGACAATGGGGTAGGAGCCAGCAGGTCTGTTTTTTCAGGAAAATGCCCACGTTGCCTAGGCTTGTCTGAACATGCGTAGCTGTGTGTGCCTTTGGCCACGTTTGGAGAAAACTCATTCTATAGGTTACAGTGTCAGGTTTTTATCACTCAATCTTTGTTGTCACTGGCCATTATTGTCTTGGGAAATCTTTAAGTACCAGCCCAAAGAGCCAGAGCCTTTGCTTCGCAATTGTCCAAGCTCCGGGAGAAATCACAAGCCTCACTTGGAATCCGAGCTGTGTTTCAGTTTACCCAGAGAGGACTGCAAAGAGCCCTCGCTGCATAGCATTGGAAGGCTCCAGGGCAGAGAGGATGCGTCCTGGGCCAAGAGATGAAAAGCCAGGAGGAGCTGAGTCCCCGGGACAGTTTCGTTTTACTGGAAGAAGCGACGAGCGTCACTGTGAAGAATTGCAGCAGAAGAATCTCTTTTCTACAAAGCTTTCAGCTACAAAGCCTCAGGAGTAAATCCTGTCTCAGCAATAAGCTGCAGACACCAACAGAAAGTGAAACTGTGCTCCTGCAGCTTCCACGTGGTCGACACCATTTTGGTTTTGTTTAAATCCCCACGTGTGCCGTGGGGTGCCACGATCAGTGAGTAACTACGAAATCTGATTTTTATAAGCATCTATTAAAGGACTATTACTATTACTCCAGAGAATTCTGGAGTTCCCCCCTCCTTGTGGGCAATCTCTGGCATATTGCCGATATTCCCTTTTTTTTTTTTTCTTTACAGTTTAAAGTGCTGTTTGATGTTTCTGGATTTTTGCTCATGTTGTTTAAATTGTTACTTATCCCTGATGGTGAGATATCTGTTCCACAACTGAATATTTTGAACCAGTAAGTATATTTACTTATTGCAAAGATTAAATTCAGAATATAATGTTCAGCAAATTTACCATTTAAAAGACATGGACTTCACAGTGGTTTTGCTGCATAAAGGGATTTTGGTGATCTGGGAGGGTTCTGCTCCAGCAGATACTACATGAAATAAACAGACATTTCCCTACTCATTTGTCAGATTTTTGGTGCACAATAAATTAAAGCATTGTGTAAAGAAGCTGGAGTCTGCTGGTTCTCTGTGTTAGAATGCTCACACTTTGCTGATGTTTTCAAACCTGCTTTATTAAAGAGAAATAAGAGGCCGTGCAAATACACTTGTTATGGTTTGGTAAAGTCAGTTGCAAATCAGATTGTTCAAAGCTAAGTGTCTACAAGAGTTGAACGTCAATCTACATGAATTAGTGTAATGAAATTGTACAGGATTGCAGAAAGATGAGGTTTCACCTTTCTTGCTCCTTGACAGCTGTGCTTAATTTTCCTTTATATGAAGAAGGCAAAGGAGTAGAAGGCAAAGGAGTAGAAGGCAAAGGAGAAGGTGGCAAAGGAGAAGGGGAGAAAATTTATTTTGAGATAATCTCTTTGGAAATAGAGAAAAGAAATGCATGCCCTGCCTACTCCAGCTGCTCTCCACCCCAGGAGTAATAGTTTGAAGTAAGCTTATATATAAACAATAAACAAGTTATTTCTGGAGCACTTGCTTTGAGCTGAGACTATGTGTAAGGTATTGGGTTTGGAAGTGCTGTCAAAGTATCTACTTTTTAAAATTAGACTTTGCATCTCATGTTCATTATGATTGCCTTGAGCAAGAGTCTTATTCAAACTTTCTTTTAAGGTATGAAGTGTGGATTTGATGAGTAAAAATAACTTGAGTGAGGAATGTCTAAAAATGGAGGAGTTAACCACAGTGGTATTTATGAAGCCTAGCAATGTGTTTCAAGACACCTTTTTAGTTCCTCTCTTCTTGCAGTAATATCATTTTCCTACTTGCACACTCCATTCAAAAGTTTAAAGTAAATGTTTCAAAATAGGGAAGGATAAAATGTGATCTCTAGTGCTGATGCACATCTTTGGAGGATCTTTTAGTAATTTTTCATGCCAGTTCTGCTGCATTAACAATACAAATCTACCATCCTGTATAGAGTCTGAGAGACGCATTTGAGAGGATTTTATTTTCTTCTCCCTTCTCCAAGTCAGCTTGAAATCAATCACTTGGACAAGGTGCAAATTATTAATATTGGAACAAGTTTGTCATAAATAATAACCTTTTAATATGTATCTGTGTGATAATCTCTCCTCAGCCACTTGGATCCCCACAAGTCCATGGGACCAGATGGGATCCATCCTAGGGTGCTGAGAGAGCTGGCAGATGAGCTGGCCAAGCCACTATCCATCATTTTCCAGCAGTCCTGGCTCAGTTCAGAGGTCCCAGAAGACTGGAAGCTGGCCAGCGTGGTGCCCATCCACAAGAAGGGCTGGTTGGATGAGCCAGGGAATTATAGGCCTGTCAGCCTGACCTCAGTGCCAGGCAAGATTATGGAACAGGTCATCTTGAGTGCAATCACACAGCACTTACAGGATGGCCAAGGGATCAGGCCTAGCCAGCATGGATTTAGGAAGGGTAGGTCCTGCCTCACCAACCTGATCTCCTTCTATGATCAGGTGACCCACCTGGTGGATGTGGGGATGCCTGTGGATGTAGTCTACCTGGACTTCAGCAAGGCCTTTGACACCGTCCCCCATAGCAAACTCCTGGCCAAGCTGTCAGCCCACGGCTTGGAAGGGAGCACACTGCGTTGGGTTAGGAACTGGCTGGAGGCCCGAGCCCAGAGAGTGCTGGTGAATGGTGCCACATCCAGCTGGTGGCCAGTCAGTAGTGGTGTGCCCCAGGGATCAGTTATGGGCCCCATGCTCTTTAACATCTTTATTGATGATCTGGATGAGGGCATTGAGTCCATCATCAGTAAATTTGCTGACGACACCGAGCTGGGGGCAGGAGTTGATCAGCTGCAGGGTAGAGAGGCTCTGCAGAGGGATCTCAACAGGCTGGACAGATGGGCAGAGTCCAACGGCATGAGATTTAACACATCCAAGTGCCAGGTTCTGCACATTGGCCACAACAACCCCATGCAGAGCTACAGGCTGGGGTCAGAGTGGCTGGAGAGCAGCCAGGCAGAGAGGGACCTGGGGGTGCTGGTCAATGGCAGGCTGAACATGAGCCTGCAGTGTGCCCAGGCAGCCAAGAGGGCCAATGGCATCCTGGCCTGCATCAGGAACAGTGTGGCCAGCAGGAGCAGGGAGGTCATTCTGCCCCTGTACACTGCACTGGTTAGGCCACACCTCGAGTCCTGTGTCCAGTTCTGGGCCCCTCAGTTTAGGAAGGAGGTTGACTTGCTGGAACGTGTCCAGAGAAGAGCAACAAAGTTGGTGAGGGGTTTGGAACACAAGCCCTATGAGGAGAGGCTGATGGAGCTGGGGTTGCTTAGCCTGGAGAAGAGGAGACTGAGGGGTGACCTTATTGCTCTCTACAATTACCTGAAGGGAGGTTGTAGACAGGCAGATGTTGGTTTCTTCTCCCAGGCAACCAGTACCAGAACAAGAGGACACAGTCTCAGGCTGCGCCAGGGGAGGTTTAGGTTGGATGTTAGGAAGAAGTTCTATACAGAAAGAGTGATTGCCCATTGGAATGGGCTGCCCGGGGAGGTGGTGGAGTCACTACCATTGGAGGTGTTCGGGAGGAAACTCGATGGGGTGCTTGGTGCCATGGGTTAGTTGTTTAGATGGGTTGGATTGGTTGATGGGTTGGACTTGATGATCTTGAAGGTCTCTTCCAACCTGGTTTATTATATATGTAATCTACGTATATTGTTCCTGAGGCTTTCCATCAATAGTTATGAATACTGTTTGTACACAACAACAGAAACCTGATAAAAAAGGAAGGCAGGCAGGAAGGAGGGAAGGAGGGAGGAAGGCAGAAGGGAAAGGGAAAGGGAAAGGGAAAGGAAGAAAGAACATAAGCTTTAAAGCAACAAAATACCTCAGTGAATTTCTTGAAGCATTAGTAACTTGACGGCATCTACTCATTCACAACAAAGCCAGGGCAAGCTCAATATTTTATTCTTCTGCTCTCAATATTTAAGAACAAATGACAACCCTTCAGAAAGTGCTGTAGTTCTAAAATGTAAAAAAAAAAAAAAGAAAAAAAGAATTAAGTTATTTTCAAGCACATTGCATAGTGCTTTCTTTCAAGGGAACATGATCCCTAGTGCCTTTAATGGAAAGCTGGGTAACAATTCCTCTTTAATTCTCTATGATTTCACCCTAGAAATGACTCCTTTACTTCATTCATCTGCCATTACTTCTAACCACAAACATATTAAGTTATAAACCCAGACAAATCTAGTTGACAGAGCATTTAAAAATGTTTCTGGAAGGTGAGAAAAAAATAAATAGACAGGAGTATACACCTCATTTTTTCATATCTTAATTTTAAAGGCTATACACCAGTACTGAGTTTCACAAAACAGCACTCACTTCCTGACTAACCTTACTGGAAACAACCCAGAACAACTGTTCAAAATGGAAGAATCTGGTGCAAAAAAATGTAGAACTGTCTTTACTTTCTCCTTCTGACAATCAAGTAATTTCACATGAATAGCAATTGAGGGGGTTTTCCTTCTTAATCGAAGTACAGAATATATTGGTATTCTAGAGTTAAAGAAACCCTTCTTAAATGAATCATCCTATTTAACAAAATGTCCTCTTGCAAACACTGTTTTCCTTGATAAGTGCGTGCACAAATGAAAGAATGGAAAAGGGTAATTGTTTGCTTGAGATATAAGGGCACACAACGTGGTTAGCACTAAATAACCTGGTCAGTAGCCCGACTAATCGGCTGTGGTTTGTTTTCACAGCTTTGCTCTGAACATCAGTGTTAATGGCCTGACACTCCCTGCAGAGCCTGAGAGTGAATGGCAAGTCAAGATACCAGCTGCATAACGCTTCACCTGCGATGCCAGAGATTTGGAGGAGGGAGAATAACAGTTTGTAAAAACACTCATAAACTTCACTGGATTTTTCTTTCCTTCTTTTTTTTTTTTTTCTTTTTTATTCCACCCTGCAAACTTCCTGTCAAAACTGCCAAGTACATTGTAAGGTCATTATTTTCTTTCCTTTCTGATTTTAAAGCAAGCTTGACTTTTTGCCACTTTTTTTTTTTTTTTTTTTTTTTTTTTTTTTTTTTTTTTAACTTCAAATCGGAAATGGTAATGTGACAGATGAAGGGAATCCAATTGCTCTCAAGAAGGCTATACAACACAGAAGATCCCTGAAGGGTCTGCATTACCAAAACCTGCTCATGCAAAACTTCCTCTCCATCCACCATCTGTAGCATCTGTCTTGTAAAGGCAGCAAGATCCAGGAGAGTCATTGTGATTGCAAATCAGTCTCGACTTCAGCAAAACTGAACTAATTTTCTGAGCCACATGACGGAAGAATCAATTCTGCAGAACACTACCACAGAGCTGATCTGTTTTTGTCCATGCTTTGCTGCTTGGTGAGGTAAAGGCAGCCAAATATCTCACTAAAATTTCTCCATGCATTCAAAACAAAACATTGTCTGATAAGAGCTTCCTGCCTAATTATGCTTTTAGGCCTGATCCTGTTTGGGGCTGAGTGTTTCCTGACAAGGTCCATCATCTTCCAATGACAGCACCACTGCATAATCTAATAGAACACAGTCCTGTTTAGCCACTGTCATAGACCAGTCCACAACATATGTATGGCTGGTTTAGATTGCTTCCTACTCAGCATGTGAACTGTTACAAGTAATAGACCTAATTCTGCCCACCTGCCAGCTGTAAAGGCACAGGCAAAACAATCCACCTATTGTAGTATCATATTCAACTGTGGCCAACAGCAGGTGTGAAGAGACTAGATTATAGATGTATTTCCCTTATTTGATTTCTCATTCTCTATAAAATTACAACAGAAAGCCATCCTGAGCCATAGTCACCAGTAACTTTGTGTTGAATACCATGGGTATTTTTTCCTCATTGCCAAATCACTTTTCTGAACACAGGTAAATTTTTTTATATCCATAACAATTTCAGGTATAGAGTTCCACAGCTTGTCTCCCTTGTAGGCCCTGCCAGTTTCATTTGACTTCCCCTAGTTCTTGCTTCTGGAGCAAATAATTGGTTTCCAACACAAAATTTCTGGGCTACACATCTTTTTTTTTTTAAGCCTGAAGAGCTCTAACTGTATTTGAGCCACTCCAAACCTTAAATAATTGTTGCCATCCTTCCCTATACCATTTTCGGCTCTACTATATTGCTTTTGACTTGCTAGTCAATTGCCCATTCTCTCAGTTCAATGAGGTCTTTCTGTAAAGTCCTTTGTAGGAAGCTTTTTTTTTATTATCAAGTTCAATAGCTTGCAACTCTTAGCAAACTCCATCATTCTGTTAGATGCTTTCTGTCCAGATAATTTATGCCTGTATTGAAAGATAGATGGTCTAGGAGAGACCCCTGAGGGTCTTCACTTGATACATTCTCCCAAGGAGAAAAATTACTTTAATTCCCTACTCTTTGCTTCTATTTAAAGCTGAGCTGACATATTCACCTCATGGTTCCAAACTGCGTGTGATGCCCTTTTCAGTGTCAAAAAGTTGTTCACTACAATGCTCAGCTGTGAAGTATCCAACAGCTGTTTTGGAACTAATCCAAATTGCAACTGTAATTCTAGAAGACATCTCCTCATCTGAGTAATAAGCATTGCAATGGCTGCTTGTGTGTGTTCATTGCCACAACTTTAGGTCTCTAAGACAGTGAAGGGAAAAAAACAGTCATTTTAATGGTTAAATACAAGTCAACATGTTGTAACAGTGGTCTGTTCATGACTCTGCCACAGATGTGTGATGTACAGCAAATGTTTTTGACAACTGTCTTGGCTTCAGGTCCCAACTGTCTGCCCAGTATTTGCCATCTCTTTTAAATGTAACATCTTCAGGGCAGAAGCTGTGTTTTGTTATGGCTGTCTGTGACAACCCATACAGTGGTTCTTGATCTGTTGGCATTTCTTGGATAGAACTTCAAGGTACTATAGTGATAGTAAACATAAATAGTAATGCATATCAGAAATGTAGGATGTGAATGCCTTCACATTGTTCATTGTTCTCCTTCAAGATGCTTTCTATTACCAAAATGGAGCTTGATACCTCTCACATATGTAGGCCTAGATAGACTAGGTAATGCTTAGGGTTCCATTAGAAAGTAGTCTTGTCATGGCAGTCAGGCAAACCTACCAATTTAAGTATAGTTAGAATGTTCTTTTTCCTTGAAAATATATGGGAAAGGAATAGTTAAGTTTCCTGCTTGTTTCCCTTGGAGCATTATTTAACTCAAGAGGTAAGTCAGTATGATTAGTCAGGAGAATACAAACACTGCTGCAGTTACTTAACTGTTTGCATGCAAAGGAGGTGTATCTCTTCTGTAGCTATCTCCTCGTGTCACACTCATCCCACCAGGACTCTTAGTTCAGGGATCTGTATGTAAAATGGAGATCTGGATGCAATAAAGAGAAGTTATTTATTTCATCAGCAACATCTGGATCCATTTATTTATTTAACAGGAGTAGAGTAAGTAAGCATCTAATTATTTGAGACTCAAGCCTGATGTCATCAAGACTTTCCAAAAGACTTACCCAATATGTCTGGTAAGTGTCAACTGACTCTTGAAATGAGGTGCCTGATCAGTCTACAGGAATGAGATTTTCCTTCACTAACTGGGACTCTGCAGCTGCAATTTTAAAAGCTGTGAATGAGAAAGGAAAATAAAAACAAACCAGAGATGTTTGAAACTGCATTGTTGAAGTTAGCACTTCTGTATTTAAAAAGATAGGAAGCTTTCTGAAAAGGTGATCACATTTCACTCAATCAGATCTAGATTTATAAATATATTAAACACATAACATGGGCTGAATTAATTAAAAACTTTAAATTCTACAAAGCCAAAAGTAAATTATGCTTACAAGGAATGGTAATTTGTAGATTGGTAGAAGATGAGCATTCACATTTTTCTATTGTGAGAATTTCTATATGATTTCCTAAATGTCCTAATACATTTCAATAGAATATCTGATTCTCAGGTATGTTTTGTGACAGTTTAATAAGAAAGTGAAAGAAGCCATTTCTTGTTACAGTATTTCAGGAATAAGTTTACTCATGCAATGCCTAAAGCATGGGCGAAGAAAGGATAATCTGTGTGAAAGGAGATCAGATGTCCAGTGCTCATCCTGAAACTATTCCCTTTGTATTGAAGGCATGTAAGTGCTGATTTAATGACCTCTGGATAGAGGTGTTAGTTTGAATGAAGTGTTACTGCACAGAAGCTGCAAATAGTGCAGCTTTCATGAGAGAAGCTGCTTGGAAAGTAAATTAAAATTTTCACTCTAATGTGAGTATATCTACTGTGAGAGAAAGCATATCTACTGAAAAGATCTAAGTTTGACACTAGATATTGGAAGAAAGACTTCAGAAGTAAGAATATTTAATATGCCAGGAATTCTAGTGGGTTCCATATTATGTAGAAATAACAACAAATTCAAATAGTTATAAATTACATAAACCAAACTGCAGTTTTAAAATAAAATTAAAGCTCTTAATACTAGAATCATCCTACCCTGTTGTTTAGAGAAAATGGGATAATTCCTACAGTGTCAGATGATTCCTGGTTTGTTGAACAATATTGGAATCAGCTTGATTTTCTAATGATGAGCTTATGGATAGAAGGGCTGAAATTACTGAATTGTAAAAAGAAATGGCTTCATAGAGATAGTTGTTTGTCTGTCTTTCCTTAAGTATTTTTTATTAGTTTTGTTTTCTGAATTTTGACTGGAAAATGAGGCTAGAGATTTGGAGATATTGGGAGTCTCGTGAGTGTCATTCTGGCAGCTGGCACCAGGTGTGGGCTATATGGCTCTGCCATGATACGGTCACCTTTTGAATAATTTAGATGCTCTTTGGATCTACTTTGCATAATACTTTAGGAAAGAAATTAGGGAACACAGAGCCTTTCCATTTCAAATTCTTCTGGTTTAATGCAGCTTTTTCAGAAAAATAGGCTTCTGTTTTCAAACAAGATGTGGGGAAGCAGGAGAAACAAAACTAGACCTTAGCTGGGTTTTATTTGCCTGAGAAAGGATAACAGTTGCAAAAGCCTTAGAGTTGATCTGGAGATTCTGGAGTAGAATATTTAATGACCACAAATTTTCTACCAATTTTGAAAGAAAAAAAATTAAAATTCCCATCACTTAGGCAAAACATTTCAGCATTAAGAAAATATAACATATCTCCTGACTTAAGGAAATACACGCATATCATTTTTGGGATTTGGTATTTCTGTCTTAAATATGTGGTAAACACCACTAAATATCTAAATCTTTAAGATGGGTAAGTAAAGTGAGAAGCCCCTCTTCAAGCCCCAAAAGTTAATGGCGGTGTAAAAGCATTTTCCATCTACCAAAGGAAAAATCTTGGGTTTGTACTTAAAATTTACAACATTAAATTGCACTTTCTAAGTACAGTAGTTTAAGATCAGTCCCAAAGTGTCAACCATTGTGTAGACTGCCATTGCAAAGTAATTTTTCAATCTTTCAATTAAGCACACTGTATAATTTTATGGCTTCAGTCTGCACGCATGGTTCATGCACAACTGTGTTAAACAATGACAGCAGCAGCCTGGAATGAGGAAAAGACTACAGGGAGGAGCCAGTCTGACAATGAAGCCGACACAGTAAAGGTAAAAGAGGCTTTTAACCACTGACAGACACCCATGATTTTCAATTATCCTTTCCCAAGTGCTGACTGTTGCAACCCATCTCGCCCCCACACCTCTCCCTTTCTCTACCCTCATCTTCATCTCTTGCCTGCTCCCCGCTCTCATCTCCACATCCTAACATACCTTCACCTCTCTTTCCCTGCCTTTTCTTTGTCCTGCTTAACTGATCTACACCTACTCAAATCCCTATCAAACAAAAATAAAAATGTTTGGAACTTGCAGGGTGTTTCCGGACAGGCTGTTTCTCATTCCTCACCTGTGACTCAACTCTTCTCATCTCCATTGAGCTCCTGTATGGTGTGCCCTGGGTTTGCATGCACAGACCTTCACCCTACATTTCTTTTGTATTTTCAGGTGGCAAGCTCTTCAAGGCAACAACATCTGCTCCTTCACTGCAAACAGACCTGCACTACTGTGTATTTGTGCACTGCATATATTTTAAAAATTAATGTGAACAGTTACCCATAGTAGTACATCATGAACTTTATGTTACTCTTAGCAAACCTTCTTAGATGAAGGTACATACCCATAATGAACAATAGAGGATCATAATATTCTCACATCACTCATGTACAGCAATACCTCTGAAAAACAAGTGTATCAAAGCTGTAGCAGATATTTCCTAACTTCACTCTCTTCCAGGAATTGTAGTATTCAAATCAGTCAGAAATTTGGAAATATGTCAGCAAACAAGAAGAATAAATTTGAAAAATTTTTCTCTCTGCATGGGTGGCTACAAGTAGGATTTACAAATATATTAATGGCTCCTGGATGTGTATCTCAGATCTTTTTTTCATCAGTTCAGCCTGACTCTGGTATATTCAGGTTCATTGAGCTATGGTTCATTGAGAATTAGGCACAATACCACTACTCTGCCAAGTGTAATGACATCTTCCTAACTGACACAGAAAAGACTCTTTCAGAACACATTATTGCACTCTAAAACAGTCTCCTCTATGCAAATCGCTATCTAAATATTTTTCACAAGATATTTATTCTATTATAAAGCTCTAAAATGCCTATACAATTAATTATAATTTACATAAGGGTTTTTTTTTATTTGCTCTGATTAATTAAAAATATACTTGGATTTCAATAACTTTGTGCTGTTTAATTATTTAAATACAAGGTTTTGATTCATCCATTCCTTTATCTGTTCCATACAGGTTGCTTCCTCTGTATGACAGGTAAATGTCGTACAAATGTGAATAAAGAAAAAAATACCAGCTGTAGCCCATATGACTGATGTACATAATATAAAGTAATCTTTTATGGAAATATTTCAGATGCTGCATGCAATATCTTAATATCCTCCCAGGTGATGGTCACTATATTGCATAATGTTAACCCTAATGGTGTAATAAAAAATGGTGTACATAATGTAACCTTAATGGTGTTTCTCTCCTTTCAGGCACTGCTAACTTTCTCACATGCTGAAAGCTAACTTCACACATACATGCAAGCTTTCAGCATCAAGTACTAAGGTTTAATTACTAAAAAATGCATATGAGTTAAGCACCTTTGGTCTATTCTAGACATCTAACTTCACAGTCATGTGCAGTGGAGCACTTTAGTTTATGAGCATGATCAGATACCCTGTAGGTCAGGTTGCTAAGAATTAGCCACTCTAAGCTGTCAATGAAATAAAAGTAGTCACGAGATTTAGTCTAAATATTGTGCAAATGGGAACCATATCCAAAGGGGAATTTAACAAATTAACTTGATTCTACTCTGACGTGTTTATTACAAGATGCAATATGTTCTGTAATTAACAACAAACAGCAGTTATTAAAATCCACATGTTGAGAGGGAAAAGAATCCCAAACATCTTCCACTGTTTTAATCAAAACATTTTCACTTTGACTTTTTTTTTTTATACCAATCTCTGCTGCATCTATGAAATTTTTGACAGTTCCATTCTTGAAACCTTTATCTAGAAAAGATGTGCTGTCTGAGAACATTGCATAAAGTGCTGACATAATTGTAAAGATAAATAATCTGGCCTTATGTGCTGCACTGCACAGTATTGTAAACTATCACATAATCCAAGATCAATGTTTTCTGCCTTGTTGCATTAAAGAAAAAAAACCAAAACAATCAAACAAAAAAAACAATAGAAGTCTTGGTCTTGAGAGACCAGATTCCTTAGTAGACTGCAGGCTGGTTTTAAGGAGGCTGAATGAATTGATGATTTCTCTAAAAATAAATCCTATTGAAGTGATTTCCTTACTTAGATTTTCTCAAAATTGGGAACTATAAATGTAAAGGCAAAGATACAAACCAGTAGGGAAGAGAAACAGGAGTCTCATAATGGAAAACCAACAATAACAATAATAACCAAACAAACAAACAAATAAAAAAAACGCCAACCTAGAAAGTTGGAGTTAATTTGTTGTAGTTAACACTTAAAAGCACTGAGTTTTTTTCTAGAGCTATTTGTTTAGCTAACCAGTAGTAAGCTGCTGTGTTTTTAGGGGATAATAATCAGACACAACTAATGGTTCCCATGGAAGACTCTTGAAGGCTTTAAAAGTCTGTGAATACCTGAGTTCTTGTCCATGTGTGCAGTTTTGTTGAATTAATCTTTATCACTACAAGAAGAGATCCCATAAGAATTGCCTATACAGAGTGTGAAAAAGAAAGACAACTAAAAGGCTACTTCCACAACTAAGCTATTTGCAAGCAGTTCAGAATTTTTCATGACACCAGCCTCACAGGAAAAAGGCATGCAAGAACCTGTGTTCTGGACACTGGTGAATGATGAGATACTGTGAATTAGCAGTAAAATACCTGCTGTTCAGCAGTGCTTGATCAAGCTAAATAGTTGTTTAAAATGAAGCACAGATGATACCAGTCAACTCTATGGCTACTGCTGCTGAGCTTTGGAAAATTATTTTGAATGAGTTAGAAAAACTGTCTCTCAAGTAACTGTGACAAAGAAAGCAATTAAACTTGGCACAATTTTTATTACAGTTGATGAAGATCTAAGTAAAAAAGAAAATACAACCTCTGACATAGAAAGTCATAAATCGTAATCATAAGGTACTAGAAACTGAGGAACTACAAAAAGTATCATTCTATGAACAATAGATAAAATAAGTCTCTGGTTTGATCTAGCACAGTTTTTCCTATAAAGCACATCTTTTAACAACAATAAGAGGGAAGCAGCACTAGTCAGTGAAGCTTTGTATCCAGCAAAACTGATTTTTTGCTTACTGCATCCAACTGTGCATGTCAGACTCTAAATGTATTTCATTTGGCAAAGCACTGGAGCTGTTATACTTCCTCTGAGCCAAATTCTGCCCTTGGCTTCAGGCACGCATCTTCCATTGACTCCAATGTAAGTTGTGCAGAAGGAGATAGATTGCGTAAATTAGGCATGCTCTTGATATAGTGAAGAAAGAGAGATTCACAGCCTAACCCCAGAGTGGGAGTTCACCAAGGGTCAGCAAAGTCAGTCATACTAGTCAGTCCTTATGAACTCAGAACAGTGGTTTGTAAGATCCATAAAATAAAATAACTCATACATGCTGCTTGAAAAATCTATTTTTCTCAGCCTTTGAGGCAAGTCTTGCCTTTATTCATAACCTCAGAAGCAATCTATCCTCAAAGCATTTTAGTTCTGTACTGTAAGTGGTGAAAAGTGCTACTTTTTCTTCAAAAATGCACTCACCCAGGTCTGTTCAAGATCCTTTCTTACCTCTACTTCTATAACCCACATTGTCCTGCCACCACCTACATCCCTGTTGTTTTTTTTCCCCCTGGCTTGGTACTGGTTATACCCTTCGCCCTTTCTTGTTGCTTGACTACTTTCACTCCTGGAATCACGTGATTTATGTCTAATTTACTCATAGCTTTAGAATAACACAATTTATGTCATGCAAAATTTAATAGATAAGTGCTTTAGCTTGTATCTCTCAGTTTAACCTCCATGACAGAAGAAAAGGACTCTAAGAATAATGGAAATGAGCCAAACTTACTGCAGTTCTCCCACCCTCATCTACATAAGCAAAAACTATACATCTGTTCTGAAAATCCCAAAAGTCCTTGGAAGTTGTAGTTGACTTGCAATTAGATGAATATCAGAACCAAATCAATAGCACCACTTCTAATTTACTGTTTTAAGTGTTTTGGGTACACAGATAAAAAAAATTATTTTTAGGTCATACTAACAAACCCAGTGAAGGTCAGATTCTGCTTTGCTACTCACATCCCAGGGTCTATTTGTCCTGCAGACGAAATATGTATGTTTAGTAACTGGATGAGAAAGCTGCAGCTTACATTTTATGGATTTATTTATTATGTTCTCCTAAGGGGGAAAAAATCCTTTCCTTTATTTTTTTTCATCTATACATACTGTCACAACAGGAGAACATGAAGTACTGTACAAGTACTTGCAGGGGGGGGAAAAAGTCTTGTTAAACTAATCCAATGTAAATATGTTACAGACTTCTTGTCAGTAAGATAAAAGTATAATAAAACAGAGATAAAAGTGTGATGGAAGAAGTACATGACTAAATGACTGAAGTATGCTGGGTTTCTATGTTACCAGATAAAAATTTTTCCAGTTGTTTCTATCAGTTAACACCACTTTATTGGAGGATTCCTGCTTCCAGCCAGCAACCTTCTGCACGACAAATTCTTTCAAAATCATTCAATCCATTAAAAAAAAAAAAAAATTAAAAAAAATAAAAGAATTCTTCCTTGATCTTTGCAAATGACCAAAGTAGTTTGGTGGAAGATTCCTACCATTTTTAAACTCATTTAGCAATTCCTAAACACCATAAAAGACCAGCAAGTGCCTTAAACAAACAGGGCTCAGCAGGAAAAGGGAGAGGCTCTTGTAATCTAAGCCACTATAAACCCCTACATTTCTCAATTTACATTGCATGTATACAACAAAACACTGACCTGAGAAATCACTTCCTCTTTTAATTATCTTTCCAATTCTCTTTCCTCTTCCTAAATCTCTTTGAGTATAAGTTGTTTATAAGTTAAACAAAAGAATGAAAAACCTGTTCAGAAGGAAATACATTTTTTCACTGGTTTGATCAATTTCTACATAATTTAGAATATAAATTATAGAATAAGTTCCTCACCTGTTTTACTTATATTTATTATTATCAATGCATACAAATTTTGTAAGTATAAATAAATGAAATTTTACGTGAAACAGGACAGAAGTAGTATTTTTCAAATGTCATAGCTAAGTATCTGCAGTTCTTTATCTGAAGACTGTTAAGAAAAGTGCAAGAGAGGTTTTACATCAGGAAATTTTCCTGATAATACAGTTTCTTTTTAAATTAACTATGACTAGTTAGATGGAACAATAAGTTCCATAAAGTTTATAAACTTTACGGACAAGGAAGAAAAATAAGCTAGCTAAGAATAATTCAGGCGAATAATAAAATCAAACACAGGCTACATCCAATAAAGAGGACATCTTATGTCAAAGATTTTCAGCCATAAAGTAAGTTAATGAGTTGATGTTTTCCCTTTTAAAATATTATTATTATCGTTTGTTTTTTTCAGAATATTTATTCAGTGCTTCCCTTCAAAACATACTTCTTTCCTTGTTGATGTATCCTGATTAAGCATTACCAGTTCTTTCAATGACCTTTTATTTTCATAAGTGTTAGAACCCCACTGAAGTTCACCCAATTTATTGTGCTCTAATTCCTCACTTCTGATGGAGATGTTCTCTAGTGAGAATGAGCAAAAGATACCCAGAGAGAAAGTATTAGTGGCACCCAGATTAATAAGGGGAGTTCATACTGAATTTTTTTGTGGGAATGTTGTTTTTATTCATAGAAGTAAAGGACAGCACTCAGAAAGCTAACTTGGATAGTATTATGAACACAAGTCTGTTCATAGAAATTTACTTCTCTAAGATCTTTTCCATCTCATGGTTACTGATTTCTTTTCTGCTTCCACTGCATACCATATGATTTGTAACATTCAGTCACAGCTGAGGTCAAATCGTGAGAACTGCCATTCAGTTGAAATCACTTGATTTTATAGTCACTCAATAATAATCTTTGAGCCTTCTGTGGCTCAGAAAAACTTGGGTCTCTGAAAGAGCAAGCTTCTTAGAGCTCCTCTTACAATAGAAGCATTTGAATTTTTAATATTTATTGCATAACTTTAGAGAAATTCTATAAAGCACTTTCCTTTATATATGGAAGGAACATAGAGGCTAATTTGGGGTTATTTTTATTAGTTTATGCAATTTTCAGAGAGGATAGAAACAAAAATTAATTTTACAGTAAAATAAAAATAACAATGAGATTGAAATGCATTGATCTATTTAGCAAGGGGTTGTAAAGTCAGCATAACTGGAGAAACATGGATTATTGACTGTGTTAAGTAACATCTGAAGAATTTTATTAATTGGCTTAGAATTAAAGCACATCTCATACAAGTGACATACCAAAAAGCTTGTAAAAAATGTGAATACCTAGAGATAGAATAAACCAGGTTGGAAGAGACCTTCAAGATCATCGCGTCCAACCTATCACCCAACACCACCCAATCAACTAACCCATGTAACCAAGCACCCTGTCAAGTCTCCTCCTGAACACCTCCAGTGACAGCGACTCCACCACCTCCCCAGGCAGCCCATTCCAATGGGCAATCACTCTCTCCGTGTAAAACTTCCTCCTGACCTCCAGCCTGAACTTCCCCTGGCGCAGCCTGAGACTGTGTCCTCTTGTTCTGGTGCTGGCTGCCTGGGAGAAGGGACCAACCTCTGCCTGTTTACAACCCCCCTTCAGGTAGTTGTAGAGAGCAATAAGGTCACCCCTGAGTCTCCTCCTCTCCAGGCTAAGCAGCCCCAGCTCCCTCAGTCTCTCCTCATAGGGCTTGTGTTCCAAGCCCCTCACTAACTTTGTTGCCCTTCTCTGGACTCGTTCCAGCAAGTCAACATCCTTCCTAAACTGAGGGGCCCAGAACTGGACACAGTACTCGAGGTGTGGCCTAACCAGTGCAGTGTACAGGGGCAGAATGACCTCCCTGCTCTGTACACTGATAAATGACTGTGTATTGAACTCTAGTATAACATATATTTTTCTTTAATAAAGAAAATAAAACACATTGCATAAAAATTGTCAACAGCAGCATATTCAGTGCACAAATGTTTTTCCATGATTCATAAGGCAAATAAGCACATACGCCTACCATTTGATTTGTAGCATGTACTAGAAACCAGCCAAGATCATGATAAAGATGAAAACAACCTTGTAAAGAGCCAGCTCGCTCCTTCAGGTAGTAGAAACTTAAGACTAGCGGGACACAGACAATTAATAGGTCCAGTTCAATCATGAACAGATAACAATTAATAGGAACCACCTGGCTTATGCTATAACAAGTCATATAAGACCAAAGAAGGTAGTCTTGAAAAGTGGTGGAAAATGGGCCAGGGAGAGGGAATCACAGGGGATTAAACCTAGAACATGGTCTTCCTATGAAAGAACTGAAGCAGTACAAAAGGCTATGTATAAGCAGGCAATGTTTATTTTAGGACATATGTTTTGCACACTTTCCCAGGCAGTGGTATTTGCTATAGGAACCTCCTCAGAATGACTCAGAAGTGTCATTCCCCAGGCACACCATCTTTACAGTCATCCCCAAGCTGCAGTCTCTACAAGGAAAACCAACATTCTTTTTTACTTACAGGCAAAGCTATGGTGAGCCTTTCACACAGGAACTTGTGTACTGTTGTAGACTGAAACCAAAAGAGCTCTAGCAGTAGGGAGTGGTGTGTGATGCAAACTTGGACGGGAAAAGAGACTGGCTTTTCACTGTGCACATCCAATGGCCCTGGGTGAAACCACAAACAGGATTTTTCCATGACCTCTTCCACCAGTACAGCCCTTGACTCAAGCTGAGTAGGCAGCGTAGGACTCAAAAGTCAGATCTAATCCAGCGTGAACTCACATCAATCTAGTATTTCTGATACAGTGAAGAAAGAGGCTACACAGACATAAGGCAGTTATTTACCAGTGAAAAGTGATTCCTGGAAAAACTACTTTAGGTGGGCATGACAATACCAACTGAAATGATTAAGTCAATACATAAACATTATGCCAGGCTAAAGCCTCTACTTTGTTTACTTTGATATTTGCCTTTTTTTTTCTTTTTTTTTTTTTTTTAATGAAAACCAGCCTTTTCAATTTAGCTACATATAGGCTCATTTATCTTGTAAATACTTAGTCCCCAGTACACTCAAGTACTGGAAAAAAAAATCCCAAACACTTTTGAATGAACACATAGAACGATGAACCCTCCACTTCAACACCATCCTGCCAAAAATATGTAGTATCATATTTTCTTACATCAATCCCAGACCCACCAAAAACAACACATAAATGTTTCCATATGGTTTCCAAATAAATCCCTCATATCCTGTATTCCATAAATTGTTCCCTCAAGAGATACCAGCTAAAAAAGGTTAGCCGTCTATTCCAGCTCTCATGGGACCATCAGGCCTTATTTTCCAGATTGCACAGACTTTGTACTCAGGCAACTCCACTGCAGTCAGCATCTCAAAGAAAACAGCAGTTATGGGGTTGGCATGAGTATAGAGAATCAAAACTACCAGCTTTCTCCCCCAGACTGAATCTGTATCCAGATTTTTCTCCCTCTGTGTCATGATCCAGTGGTGAATAATTTAGCAGAAATCAAACCCTCTTGCTTTCCAGCTTGTCCTCAGATTATCAGTGGGGCTGGGTGCAGCTGATCTTAACTTCTGACTGATGCCCAGTTGGATCTTCAGTGTGACTAACTTAACATTTCCAGGAACAAAATTAAGACTCAAACGGAGCAAGGTGCCAAACTGCTTTATTTAACAGGCAACAGCTATAAATACCGCAGGGATCTGGAGGGAGCATGCGTCGCGATTACACAAAGGGGGATGAAGCAGCGAGCGGGGCCTGGGCAGCGGGCAGCACTCGGAGGTGATGACAGCTAGCAGAGATGCCCAGCAGCAGCAGTTCTCCACAGGTCTAGCAGGTTCTAAAACAGTTCAGCTCTCAGCAGCTTCTCTCAGCAGTCCTCGACAGACTCTTCTCAGCAGATCTTCTCAGCAGTAGTCGATTTTCCAAGCAGCTGATCCCCCTGTAGCCGATTCCCCTCGTAAGCGGCTACTTTTATCTACCATACTGTGACGCCTTATATAAGCTTCACGCTGCTACTAAAAATAGCCACAAGCCCCGATTCGGCAGTGGAACGCATGCCTTATGCAGACTGTGAGGTTCTAAAGGTGCTCTGTGTCGACTCTGTGGACCGGGCGTCTCCAGGGTCCCAGAGTCACTCGGTCGACCCCAGAGAGCCAAGGTCAGGCTCTCCATGTCGCAAATGATTCTCCCATCAGTGTTGAGCCACATCTATAATAATTACACTTTCACATGTTCAGATTGCATGGGATCAAGTGAGCGTGGGATCAAGTGGTAACACTCAGGCAGCTTACAAGTGGAGTGTGATGCACCCTGGCATGGGCTGTCAGGGCTGCAGCTCAGACAAGATCCCACTTAGACGGTATCTGCACTGGGCTAGGGGGATGCAAACCTCTATTTCTTGTTATTTCAGGTTTCCCTTATATATTCTGTGGGACTATTTGTAATATTCATTTTTAAATTAACCTATGGTAATGTGTGTAAACAAGGACTTCTTGCAAAACTTTGGCATGTGCAACATAAAACATTGTCTCATGCCCAGTCTCCCTGTAGACATAAATTTCTGCTTTAAATAGCCAAACTCCCTGAGAATAATTTAAAAGGCATAACGCTTACAAGTGCAGTGAATATTCAGCCTATAGGATGGCTAAGAAGATGAGGAAAGTGGCAGTTCTTTACAGTTACATTTTGTATTAGAGTGATGAATCATTTTAAATATATAGTTATAACTCAGAGAAAAATATTTTACTAGGGGTAAAAATCCCTTTGTGGATCTAATGTGTATGAGATAAGGCTCAGAATGCTTATTTGTAATCCAGTTATTTTTCTCAACAAAACATTAACCTTCATATATTTCATGTAGGATTCATACATTTTCCTGACTTTCAGCTTTCTTCTTTTTTTTCTTTTTTATTTTTTTTCCTTCCTGGAAATACGAGGACTACTTCAGGAAATGGAAGCTAATGGGGCTTGATTTCAGACTGGAAGGTTGTTTTTTTTTTCTTCCAAGAAGAACAAGATTTAAAATAAGTACTGGAGAAATGGTTCTTTGCAAGTCTGAGCATGAATACAAAGAAATATGCACCTTTCAGACCTAAACCCTAAAATTAACTCAGAGAGCACTATTCACAAACACTTCCTCAAGTCAGCAGGGGAGGAGGGAAATGAAAGACTTGATGAGAGTTGGGTGAATAAAGAAGAAATAAAGGAAGGATGAGGGAAATGGCAGTAGCCCCTCCAGCCCATACAAATTCCTTCTAAATTCTTCATATACATACATCAAAGTTACTAGCATGACCAATTTGCAAAGAAGGACTTAGCTGCCCCAAATGTGGACAAGCCTTTTGCACAATGCTTTAGATTCTCTAGTCTCATGCACTGGTGAAAGAGCCATAACCATGCTTAGGTATTTATGCAGAATAAAGCTGGAGAGGCAACAGTAATAAAAATATTACTTTAGCTGTATAAAAAGCACCTATTTGTGATATTATACCTTCATTTTAACACAGGCAAAAGAATCTCTTTAACTGCAAATAGTTGATTTTTTTTTCCCACTTAAGTTGTCTTGGTTTAGTCCTGCTGTGAATAAATTGAAAGGTGAAAGGGCAAGTTGTTTATATCTATGACTAGACCAGATTATTACACTGAGAAATGGTCAGCACATCCTGTTATTGCTTCTAACAGCAAAAACACTGCATGAAAAGAACTAGACAGACCAGTTGCTTGAGTTCTCTAAAGGTTTTATTTTTAGCTTAATGACAAAAATGTCTGTGTTTGTACAGGAAACCAGAATGATTGAGATGAGGGAGTGGAAATAAAAGTCTTAATCTAATTTTTAGTGATACATTAAAGACTAGACCTCTGGAGTGTCAGAAAAGTATTTAGCAAATGTTAGAAAAGCAACTTTTCTACCAGTCTTCTACCACCCCCTACTTTTCTGGTCATGGGAGCTCCTACATACAAATCAATTCCTTGTGCAAGTTAGAGCACTTTCAGAACTCTCAGCTATTCCACAGAATGGAGCAGCTCCCATAGCCAGAATAGCCTGTCATCCCAACAAGGCATTTCAAACTGTCCCTCTGGGAATGGAGGCAGAAAGCAGAGATGTCTTGCTGTTCCACACTGGAGTCTTTTACTGTTCCTGCTTATTTTGCTACAGTTGTACAAAGGTACTTATTTGGGGTTAAGAACATGGATCAAAATGTGGTTATCCTGGACCAAATAATCATAACACTCTCTTTTCATGGAATTCAGTAAGTCTTCTACACACATTAGGGCAATGTCATGTGCACCCTCAGCAAGTTCATCAATGACACTAAGTTGTGTGCTGCAGCAGACACACTGGAGAGAAGCGATCCATCCAGAGGGACATTGACAGGCTGGAGAGGTGGGCCCATGACAACCTCATGAGGTTCAACAAGACCAAATCCAAGGTCCTGCATCTGGGTTGGGGCAATCCAAGGCACTGATATAGGCTGGGCAGCGACTGGCTTGAAAGCAGCCCTGACGAAAAGGACCTGGGGGTGCTGGTGGATGAGAAGCTCAACATGAGACACCAGTGTGCACTTGCAGCCCAGAGAGCCAATCACATCCTGGGCTGTATCAAGAGAAGCATAGCCAGCAGGTTGAGGGAGGTGATTCTCCCCCTCTACTCCTCTCTGGTGAGACCCCACCTGCAGTACTGTGTCCAGGAGAGTTGCAACTAGATGATCCTTCAGGTCCCTTCCAACCCTGACAATTCTATGATTCTAAGTTGAATCTGCAGATGTGTATTCAATACCACGCTGCTGTCATGCCAGCTTCAAAATGAAAGTACTGGCTGGAGCAAAGTATCATGGGGTTTGAAATGCAGATTGTAACATGAGAGGCTTCCTATTCTGGTTGTTGCTCTTAGTTTCTGGGTTTGGAACGCTGGTGTTTTCCTCTGTGCTGGTTGCTTAGGTTTAGGGAATGGTTTTATCGCTGGCTTCTGTTGCTGCTTCTGCATTTTGCTGCACTTTTCTGCAAATAGGCTAAGGTAGTTGTGCATTCCATTATCTCAGTAAATTCCTTATCTCAACCCAGGTTTTCTTCATGCTCCTTTCCCTCTTGGAACAGAATCTAAGATTCACAGAATGTCCAAGGTTGGAAGAGACCTCAAAGATCATCAAATCTAACCCATCACCACAGACCTCATGACTAAACCATGGCACCAAATGCCACATCCAATCCCCTCTTGAACATGTCCAGGGATGGTGATTCCACCACCTCGCTGGGCAGCCCATTCCAATGATGAATGACTCTCTCAGTGAAGAACTTTCTCCTCACCTCGAGCCTAAACTTCCCCTGGTGCAGCTTGAGAATATGTCCTCTTGTTCTGGTGCTGGTTGCTAGAGAGAAGAGACCAACTCCCTCCTGGCTACAAGCACCCTTCAGGTAGTTGTAGACAGCAATAAGGTCTGCCCTGAGCCTCCTCTTCTCCAGGCTAAACAATCCCAGCTCCCTCAGTCTCTTTTCATAGGGCTTGTGCTCAAGGCCTCTCACCAGCCTCATTGCCCTTCTCTGGACACATTCAAGTGTCTCAATGTCCTTCTTAAACTGAGGGGCCCAGAACTGGACACAGTACTCAAGGTGCGGCCTAACCAAAGCGGAGTACAGGGGCACAATGACTTCCCTGCTCCTGCTGGCCACACTATTCCTAATGCAGGCCAGGATGCCATTGGCCTTCTTGGCCACTTGGGCACACTGCTGGCTCATGTTTAGGCAGCTGTCAATCAGCATTCCCAAGTCCCTTTCTGTTTGGCAGCTCTCCAGCCACTCCGACCTCAGCCTGTAGCTCTGCATGAGGTTGTTGTGGCCAAAGTGCAGCACTCAGCACTTGGATTTGTTAAATGTCATGTTGTTGGACTCTGCCCATCTGTCCAGTCTGTCGAGGTCCCTCTGCAGAGCCATTCTACCTTCTAACAGATCAACATCTGTGTGGAATAAGGGGCTTGCTTGTGAGAGTGGGTGATCTTAACCCAGAACAGGCAACCTTCCAAATACTAATGATAATTTTAACTTCTGAATTATTTTTGCCCAGGCTAAACAGAACTATGAAAACATACAGTATTAAGAACAATTAGCAAAGTCCTGCCTTCCCTGGCATCAACGGTAGCTTTGACATTAGCATAGAACCCATAAAGCTAGTATTTCATTGAATTAAGTAAAAATCAAATATTTAATTTCTTTTATTGAAATCAATATTATGCTTCTGTTCTGAATGGTCAGAGAATGGTCGTTGTTCTTAATTAATTAAGCTACTTATTAATGTTTTGCAAATACCCTAAGGTTTTAGTCAGAAGCAATGCCCAGTTCTGCTATAAGTTAAAAAATTAAGTGTGAAAGACTGTTTTGAAAAACATACTAGGACCTGCTCCTACAATCCCAACCTCTATAAGATCGTAAGTCAGAGTGCAGGATCAAGAGTATGTTTTATGAGTAGTTGCTCACTTCAGGCATATTTCCAGTAAAGAAACCGGAATGTCCAGCTTTGTAGGCACAGACTTAATTGTTGGGGATTTCTGAATACCTACAGCAAAATCCACTGTAACTTGATGGTTACTTGATTTAAATCTAACCTGGAGATTTCAGTTAAGCTAGTATTTGGGAAATGTCTGTTCTTGCTGTCTTGATTACTATTTTAATGAGCAAAATACTTTTTTGAAGCTATGACTCTCAATCTTGTGCATCTTCATTTTCTTTAGAACTCAATTTACCCCCAGCCAAAAGCCACCAGTTGCTTTACAAAAGCCACTTTATCATAAAAGTGCTGTTGTCAAGGGAGAAGATATTTCTCTCAGCCTGAAATACTGGAACTTTGGATGTGCTTAAGGGGCAGATACAGATCCATGCTGTAGCTGGCAGAAGCGCAGAGGTGATGTACAGAATCTGGGAGTTTGAGAAAGGCAGGTCAGAAGTTTTACAGTGACTACTCAAAGTCTTGTCCAATGAATAGCTGAAAGAGCTTTCACAGGAATTTGCATGAACATTTATGGAAAACATGGGAACAGTCTTCACAAAAGCAATCTCATCCTGCTTTTTCAATCTGCAGTTCTAGAGGTTCACATGAAGTAGGTACAAATGACAAGTATAACACATCTTCCACTATGCTGGGACTGACTTTATTGAGAAGACATGTCAAATATTCCAGACCTTCCAGAAAGTTGTAAGAGAGGAAGGAGAGAAGAGCATAAATTATTTGTTCTTTAATACCATGTTTGGGCTGCCTAAAGTCTTCAAGCACTTAATCTCATTCACATGAAAGCTGAAGAAGGGGAAATTTTAAGCCTTTCTTCAAAGCTCAAGAAGGGAAGGAGAACAAGCTTTTTCTTCTTCTCTTCAGATTTCAGAGGCTGTAAAGAAAGTGACCAACACTCCTATCTTGGTTCTTTTGTGATTTAGAGGGATGGGATCATCCAGCAACAGGAGTTTTTGAAAAAAGCAAGCTGAACAAGCGAAGCCAGGGGAATGTAACAATTGTATGTACTACTTTCTTTAACATCTGAATGGTCATCTTAAACCTTCTTGCTTCATTTGAAGACACAGAGAAACTATGATAAACTAGATATGTAAATATTTCACATTCTGGAATATTTATCATTAATGTCTTTTTAAAGTAAACCCAAGCCATTTAAAAGGCATTTTATGGAGCTAAAGAGAGGACTGGCCTGAAAAGTATGCAGGTACATTATTTCAGCAGAGAACCCAAAACTAGTCAAATGAGGGAATTCTGGAATATACCATAAGTCATTTAAAGACAGTATACTGTACTTACAAGCCCTATCTAATTTCAAAAATAATGAAAGAAAACAAATAAAATGACATGAGGAAGAGGAAATAAGATCAGATAATTTGACTTCTAATAGCCATACTTTTCTCTTTGTCCTAGGAAGTGTGTCTATAAGTTCAGGCTTGACTTCAAACTATGTCATTTGACTGCAAGCAATCAGTGATGCTTCAGTCCAACTAAGTGATCATTATCATGGGCTGTGGAAGAAAGCAAGTCAGAAGGGACTTCTGGGAACAATATCAGATACCCCAGCAACAAAACACCCTGCAAAGGGCATCTGGGATCTCCATTAAACAACTCCAGAGACATTTTCCCTGTGTTTCTCTGAGCTATGTGATGTCTGTATTATAGCTAGTTCTGTTATCTGAATATCTTGGTAAGTAGCTTGTAAAATGAGGAAAATTTTCTACCACACTTGTTGAATTTTTTACCTTGCTAAGACATTTTGTCATCAAATTACTTGTAAAAGATACATGGATTTTCCCTGATTAAAAAACAGAACAAATACAAGATGTCAATGCTAAAAAAATAGAAAGTTCAAATTCTAGAGAGGGTATAATCCTACATTGAAAGAGGCCTGCGTGTTGTATTTCTGTAGTGAATACACAGGTCTTGTTTTACCATTGCTTTAATACAGCGAGTCTATGCATTCTCATGACAACACCATCTCCTGGAATTCAACTGGTTTATATTTGCTTTTATTTTTGGCCCAGGGAGTGGTGTGGAAGTGTCATAGGATCAGATGCAACAACACAGTATGAAGAGGAGGCACTATAAAGAGGAACAAAGAGGTGGGGTGGTGAAAGATAAAGTGCTGGGATAGAGTTGCAAAGAGTCCTGAAAAAGCATCTGCAGAATAGATATAAGAAGCCACATGATAAGATTAAGTGAACTGTGTGGGGTAAAGGAATAGCAATTATTAAAGAATCTGAGATAAAAAGAGGATAATTTTCAAAATTAATTAAATATCCTAAGGGTTAGGATGGAGGAGGAGGGAAAAGAAACCCCCTGGAGTAAAAAAAACCAAAACAAAACAAAAAAAAAACCAACGTGGAGGAGGAGGTAAATAGCAGCTATGGAAATGGTTGGGAGTACATTTGATTAGGCAGGCAATGCATACCTTTTCATTTTGTGCCAGGCTCTGTAAATCTTCCCTGTTACTCTGAACTCAGAAGTGTAGAAGCTTGAGTATAAATTCAGAAGTCTGGATACTTTTCCATATTTTACCTAAAACATATAAAGCTCCTTATATATAGAATAACTTAGCCAGAAAGAACTTAAGATTTCATTTTTTCTCATGTTACTTAGCACAGCTGGATGAATTATTCATCTTCAGTAATACTCATAGCAAATACAACTTTTTCCTCTTTGAGAATTATGTGTGAATAGGCTTTGAGACTGATCTCCAGAATGTGAAATGCCTCTTGATCCTGTTGATTCCACTAAGCCATTTTTTTTTTAAAACGTAGTTACTGTCTGAAATTAGTGCTTCACACAATTTGGGTGAGTGGACTCACTTTTCTCAGCATCATCAAATATGGGATACATTTCACTACAAGCAGAATTTGATAAAACATGTGGTGGTATAGACTCAGTCTTTCAGCTGCTCTCTAATCTCATCTTTTCTTTCATAGACTTTAAATATCAATAAAAATATAACTGATAACCTGCCTGAATCTGTAGAAAGCCTGAAGCAGTGGCTCTAAGATGTGATGGCATTTTTTGTTTCAAGAGGAGTTAAGTTTTTTTAATATCAGAGATCTTTCTACCCTTTTCAAAGCATGTTTTGTAAGGACAGAAAGTACCTGAACATGCAGATCCACACAGACTTAAGTGTCTCTTCATTATAGTATGCTTTTAATAACACATAGGAGGGATGAAGAGTACAATTGTACATCTTTTTCTAAAGGAAGGGTTCCTCTTTCAAAGCATTGAGAAATCCCAACTTAGGGGGTTCATATACTGTGCAGTTGAAGTATACAGTGCCTACTATTTGGAGCATGTTATTGGTTAGTTAAGTCACGGGATATTCTTCCAGCTCACTAATTGGGTTAGTGTATCCTTTTAAACATAGGAATAATGAACGCCCTTGTTTGTAAAGGAGCAGCCTAGTTCGCATGCAAATACGGGTATTCACACACATCAGCCATTCCTCAAACCTCCTCGGGAACAAAAACCTTTCTGTCTGAAACCGCAGGAGCAGCAGATAACAAGGGGCCTTGATATGGATAGATCAAACAACCATTTCAAATTCCTGCAAGTGTTCATGAATACTGTTGTTCGATATTCATCCAGTTCTGGCTTTTCCTGTATTATGGAAGAGAAAACAAAAACTTAAAATAGGGTGTAAGGAATTAAAAACATGAAATGGTTGTTCTTTCCAAACCAATCCATGCATTCCACTGTAGTACTTTTCAGGTTGTTGCCTTGTTTTTGACAGGCAGATAATTTAAAAAAAAAAAAAAAAAAAAAAAAAAGGTAAAATCCCTTTTGGGGGCCTCACTGAGTTTTCAGATTGGAGATTGCTCAAGCACAAACAACAGATCCAATAAGCATGAAGAAATTAATCATTTCAGATGCCTGAAAATTCAAGATACACAGTATATAAGTAAGCAAGAAATAAGACTTGCTATCTGAAGTTTTACCAGAAATTCTTCACCAATTCTGAAGGACACCTCAAAGCATTAGTTATGTCCTCATCTGGCCATAAAAATAGCTGTTTAGCCATAAAGTATTACACAAAAATGAAAAGAAAAGAGCCTTGCAAAGAGTGACAGCTCCAGGGGTAACTTGGCTCCCTTTCCTCACTCTGTTTTTATAGCTGTAGGAATTCCTTATTACTTTTTCTCAAGCTGTCATCAGAGCAACAGAACCTGCTGTTATTTGGGTTTCTCTTCAGATGGAAATAAAGGGATGTAATAAAGGCAGGTCATGAGCAATAGGTTGTAATTTATCCACAAAATGGCTTCACCTTGCTGTTTGTTCCCCTTTATTGTGTCTGAACAGACTCCCAGCAAATATGTCTGCTTTACATTTATCATCACTGATAGTAGCATCCCTAATAGTGGCTCCATCTTGACAGAAAAATGGTAAGCACTATTGTGCTCCAATGTTTTTGTCTCTTTCTACAGCCACGGCAAAATGAAGCTGTTAATTTATCTGACGAAAGACATAATGGCAAATGTGTACAACCCAGATGTTCCTGCACTGATTTCTTAAATAGGAGTCTATAATCGTGATGACTGGGAGGTCATTAATTCAAACTACTTGTAAGCAAAAGAAAAAGAAGACCTCAGCCTACACTTTCACTGTCAGAATCTTCTTTGTGTGATATGTCTGCCATTCTGCTCACTGTTTTATAAACCTAACCAGTCAAATAATTCTCCCGGCTCATCTCCATCTGTTTTCTCACAACAGTGTTAATGTTCACTTAAATAAGCATAGCAGCATTAACCTTTTGAACTCTTTGTCTCTCAACTTTACTCAGATTGGATTTGTGGTCTAGAAAGTTGACTCTTCCCTCAACTTTGACAGATTTTCTTATTATCCCCTGCTGACCTGTAGAGAATTGCAGTGGCTCAATTCCTGAGGCACCTACAAGTTTCAGATGGACTCAGCCTCCCTATCTGATTGCCTGTCATGAGAAGGATCAGTGGTATGCTTTTTATTTCAGTTTATTCCATTTCTCTCAATAGATATAATGAATTCTTTTGCACTCTCATGCTCTTCTTTTCAGCGGGCCTTCCATATCACATTTTCATCTGAAATGCAGACACAGAAGAAAACATGTCTGTCTTCAAAAGAATTTTGACAGCACACGCAATAGGTGCATTAAGATATGCTTTATATGGATCTGATTTTACTGATACTCTTCACAGTAAATTGTATATTAGTTGCATAAGGTATTACCTCTGTGATTCAATTTTTCTATTTTCATAAGTACTATTAGTTTGGATAAGTAAGGCTGATAAGTTAGGCTCAAATAGAGAAAAATATTGATGAAGATGGCTATCCTTCATGCATGAAAACTGTGGAAGGAGTTATGACTCTATCTAGACTAAAGCTGAAGCTTGGATAGCATCATTCAAATCAGAGGCTGGTATCCAGCTAAGACCATAAGCACATAAAAAAGTTGCATGCATTGGTGAATCTCCAGTAATGGTCCTGATATGTATTTTTAACCCTTAATGCAAATATAACTGAGGTCTGACACTTTTCACTGTTAGAAGTTGATTTGCCCTCTTTCACCCACAGCCATATTAATGTGAATTACATCAAATTAGCCGTGCAAGTTACCACAAATCAGATGGCCTATAGTAAATTGGGGTGAAGTCTAGGCCATGAATGAGGTTTTTTTTGGATAGGATTGGTTGTGCTGTTTGAATTACACTCAGAGAGAGAAATATAAACACTCAGAAAGCTAGGGGCAAACAGTTAAGGTATGACCTTGGGAGTGTTTGGGGGGAATATAATAGTAAAGAATGCTTAGAATATGGTGCAAAGAAGCTGCTGCCTGCTCAGTTTTGACCTTGTTTTGAAAATACACCTTTGGTATACTTCTATAAATTAACAGAAATAAGAATTTGCCTTTGTCATCCGAATACAATAGTTAAAGGCTATCACGAAAATAAAGAGATCCCAAGAGCGTTTATAATGCATAAATGCTGTAGAAGCAGGGGGGAAAGAAAGCAGTAGGATCTCCACTCTTTTAGTGCAATTATGCCATTGTAGCAGTTTCTGGTTCCTATGCTCTATGGTTTATGTTCTAGTCTCTGTAGCTCTTGCAGTAATCTTCCTTCTGACCCAATCTCGTCTTGTTCTGTTGAGAAAGAGATACTGAGATGAGAAAGGCCAAAATTACAGACAAAGTTAAGGTTGCCTACACAGGATCACCTGTAACTCAAGGATTCAGGAGGGAATGCACAAAAGATAGACAGGAAAAGGCAAAACCAGATGGGTGGTGTTTAAGGGGGAGAGGTCCCATATGGGAGTCCCAGACTGAGCTGTCACTGTCATCAGTGGAAACAGTGGCACCTCCTTGTTGCTGTGAGGCTTCTGGGATATCTGTGGAGGCTGGTACCTCCCCTTTCTGAAGTAAATCACTGGTCTAGTACTTGGCAGCTGTTTTGTTGCCTCATTCATCAGGGTGATGAGCACACAAGTGTGGAGCCTAACACTCAGGGATTCCAAGCTATTGCTTATGTGTGCCAGCCTGTGAATAACTGCTTCACATGGTTTCATTGCATGTTATTCTTGCAGAATATTTTTGCATTTCTCTGATGATGCTTGAACAAACTGAAAAAGAGGAGCTTCAAGGAAGATGAGCAGAGAAGGAACAGTGCACGACTTCTCTGTTAACTGAGCACCCACAGCTGTTTTGTGCAATAGAGCAACAGGACTAATGAGCTGCGGGGAGCACTTGGTCCAGCCTCAGTACTTACAGATCCCTGGTATCTCATGTAGCCCATGTTGTCAACCATACTGATTTAATACCACTTGCACAGACCAGCATCACAAATGCCACAGTTTAGCCCCTAGAGTGCACAGTACAATCCTCCTCTATTATGCATAGCTGCTGAGATGTGAGCCAGAAAACCATTCCTCAAGGAGCAGCAAGACAGCTTGCAGACTGCCATACGACTCTTTGTTGGAACAACTGACAGGGAAAATCAGACACCAGTTAACTGAGGCACTGATCCAAAGCCCCTTTGAACACCTCGGTGACTCTCTTGAAAATAAGATGTAGAAGCTTTTCAAAAGATTACCCTTAATCTGTCACAGTGTGCAAAACAACTTAATACATTTATCTTTTTTTTTCAGCTAGTGAATTCAAATTCTCCTGTGACAATTCAACTGCAAGACAAACTTCTGCTGCATGGCAAATGTCTGTCCTAAAATTGCAAAGAGTGGGTCCTTCTGTCACTGACTTGTCCTGCACACACCAGGACTCCTATTAATAGAAGTTTTGCCACTGAATCAGACAGCACAAGCACTGGGAACTGGTGGTCTTTGTGTCTCTGATATCTCGATTTATACTATTATGTCTGATCTAGTCACCACTCAAGCACCAGTTCATGTCAACAGACACAAGCTTACTTGTTAACCTGGACCAAATGACCCATGCACTTTTAACCATATATGAATTTTTCTTGTGTTAACGGTGAAAGGTCATCTCACTTAAGGAAATGTCTTTTCCCCTTTTAGCAATGATGATCAGCTCGTTCTTTAAACAACTCAGACCTGTGTCAGGCTTGTAAAAATCCTTGAGATACAGTGCAATAGAAATCCATGTTGTCTTTCATTTTACATCCTGCTTCCCAGTAAGTATCAATATTTTCTTTTCAGACATACTGTTTGAGTATTAAGGTATTTCCTTCACCATTCTCAAAAGCTGATTATTCTAATACAGCTCAGGAAAAGTTTAGTATTTGCCTTCTTGCAAGTCAGAAATACTGAGTTTTATTTTTAAAAATTCCATTAGACCATTCAGTACTAGATACACTCAAACGAAAGTCACCTTAATACTAAAAGTCAAATTCCCAGGTATTAAATGCTCTGGCTACTGACTATCAAAGAGCAATAGTTGCTTTGTAGTAAGTGCACATTTCTCAGTGGTCAGATATCATTTTGAAGTGCTTATTATCCATCTGAGCATGGAATTTTAAAATACCTTGTTCTATTATATCCATTCTATTACACCCATTCTTTCAGCAATTTCCTTGTAAAATTAGATTTGTGCTAGGTTCCTCTCTTTTAAAGCAGTGAACCAGAGAACTGCAGTAATCTCTATTGCCTCTCATGCTGTATTTAACCTCATACCTGTATTAGATAGAGATTAACAACTTGTCTTGGAGAAGCTTATGTTTTATACAGTATGGCAGAGGTTTATTTAAAAAACCAAACAAACACCACAACAGATCAATATGCCCTTCATGCATCAGGAAAAATAGAATGTTTTCAGTGTTCTCCCTCACAGGCACAATTCTCAAGCTTTTCCAGTATGACTGGGGTAATGGCACTATCATGATCAGTGTTTTTACAGGGTAATGAAACCTAGTTGAACAAAATGACTTTTTTTTCAGTCACATAAGTCATTATTTGCAACCTACTAAAATGTAGTAGTAAAAAATATTTTTTCCAACCTCACAGGTCTCTGTGGATTAAAAAATTTACTTTTGAGTTCAAGAGCACAATCTCCAGGAGAGAGGGTTACATTCTGGAAAACTTGTATAAGCCAAGAGGAATGCCATTTTATTTCTTATGAAAGAAAGGTGGTGGGGAAGAAGTGAAAATGAGATGTGATTTCACCAGGTACTCTACTGAGCTCCCCTGAGGATCCCAGGCAGCCATGCCAGCTAAATGCAGATGCTTTGTACTCCAACCCAGATGGACACAATAATCTGTGATGAAGCCACAATAATTAGACCAAGCCCTTGTCTTTAAGCCCACTGCAAGTGCCATGTGAATGTGAGGCTGTTCATAAATACTGCAATGAAGATATGCTGATGCCACATAGAGAAGAAATCACTGCATAGGGCCAGTCAAGGCAAGGCATGGAGTGCTAGTGAGGGATGAACAGCACAGTAGGGGTGGGGTGTTTCCCCTTGAAAGGGTGATTAGCAGCAGAGGGACACCACTCTTTCTCAAACTGCAGCCCTCTCCTCTGCTTGGCTCACTTTCTCTCACTCCTTGGCAGTTGCTACTGCTCCATATTTAAGGTTTCTGTGCTACAGTGCAAGGAGGGAGGGAGGAGGGCACTGGGGAGAGAGGAGTGGCATGACAGGACCACCCAGGTACTTTTCCAGGTAAGGAGTGAGGGGGAGAAGTGTAATTGCCCCAGGACCCAAAACAGCTCTTGGTGTGGGTTCTAATTAGCACTGCTGGAATGACCAAACCCACAAAACATTTGTAATTTTCTTTTCTTCTTGTTTTTTCACTTGCTTTCTCTTTCCTTCTTCACTTTTTTTTTTTTCTTTTTTTCTTTCCTTCTTTCTTTTTTTCTTTCCTTCCTTCTTTTTTTCTTTCCTTCCTTCTTTTTTTCTTTCCTTCCTTCTTTCCTTCCTCTCTCTCTCACACACATACACCAATATACATCAAAACACACACCACTTCTTCAGGGAACACTAATTTTTAAACAACAAAGGACTCAACAGCTTTGAAAACTCCACCAGTTTAATTTGAACATGTTTCTTATAGATAAGTTGTTATTTTTTAAAGCATAGCTACTCAGTTTATGGCAAAACAAGACAAAATGTGCATTTATAATATCAGTTTTGGGGCACAAATTGTCTGAAAACAACCCTTATAAACATTCACAGATAATGAGAAATACAAGGAGAGATGATGGTGATGATGATGATGATTGCAGTTTTCCATTTTTCCTTTTGCTTAGGGGAAGGGTAGATGCAAAAGCAATTTCTTTAGAGTAACTTGGTGTAAATGCACATCCTCACTTATCTCACAGAATAAAATCAAATCATTTAACATAGTTTTCAACTGCCAGAACATCCTGGAGAGAATACTACTTTTGTTTTCTGATAAACATTTTATTTTCATGATATTCAGTCTTTATGGTGGTGCAATCTAGGTACTAAATTTGGTGGACCTGTTTACAGCATATTTACAACAACATAAATTATTGCAGAGAAAGGAAAAAAGTACAGAGTGTGAAAAAGAGACTATCATTTTAAGTTTAAAATTCTGTGAGTTTCCTGTCTTTTTAGTAGAAATTTCTGATTTTAATTTCTTTTCTACTAACAAAATATTTGGAAAAAAATATTTCAAAAAATATTTCATCAAAATAATATGTCTTTTACTGAAGAGAATGACAAAAATATTGTGTCAAAATTACATCCTCCAAAATATTTTAATGAAGTCATGACAAAAATCAGAAGTGAAGGTCTAACATTAATTTTTACTGTAGTTATATAGCTTTCCTAGAGGGTAAAATTAGTCTCTAAGCTAACTAATTACTCTCAAAGTGATATAAAATATAAAGCTAATATAAAAGCTACATAAAATAAAAATTACTCTTAAAGCTAACTAAAAAGGGGGAATGGGGGGAAGGATGTTGCTGAAGAACAAAATATCAGCAAAAGGAAACTACAGCAATGCTCACTAAGAATCAGTCCAGAACTACAAGGAACACAATGTTCTGCACCAGTCCTGAAGCAGTAGGAGCATTTGAGCATTATTCATTTTAAAGGCCTGGATCAAAGGGTACTTTGAGGTCTGTTTTTCCAAAGTGTTGTGGTCACAAATATCCTTAAAAACAGTTCTCCAGGTGACATAATTTTGTCTTCTTGCTTGGAAGATAAATAATGCAATCCTAGTTCCAAGTAATACAATACCTTGGTATTGTCTCACACTGTTACTGTATTAATTTATTGAGCTGGAATAGACTTTGTTAGTACATCCTACTGTAGTGAGGGGGCAAGATCAACATGATGGTATGTATTGGCCTGAACCCTATACACTAGTATCCACAGTCTCCTTAGGAAGCTAGTTCCAGATTCTTTTGCTTCTTGTAGTCGTTCTTTATCCTCCAGAAACTGTAGCAGAACATGTTTCACATCTTTCAATCAGTGGGTGATTGTGAGCAATTTAGCACCACTCTCTTTATAATAGCTTTTACACGTTAAAATATAATGTAATTATGTCCCTCCTTAACCTTTCCTGTTTTAGACTAAGTAAAACCAACCCTCATTATCACAGGACAACTATCAAATCTCTTTTAGTCCTTGATACTATTTTATGGACTCTCATCAGTTTTTCTTGAAGTGTGATGGCTGCATGTGGAAATTAATCTTCGGCTGATGAAAGTTAAATACTACAGGAAGTAAATAATCACCTCCCCTTTCATGTGTATAATACTCCAATCAGTATATTCCTGAACAGGATTTCCTTTCTGCTTTTGCAGTAGCCACATGGATGTTTCAAGATACTGTATTTGACAGATGCTTATTGTAGGATACCACAGTGTCCTGCCACCATCATTCTTCAAAGAGTAGTGTGGCACAAACACACTTTCTATGGATTGAGTCAGGCTTTTGGGGTGTAGATGCTTGGGTGCATGTGAGTCATAGCTAAGCTGTCAGCTCGTGGCTTGGACCGCAACACTCTGTGCTGGGTTAGGAATTGACTGGAGGGCCGAGCTCAGAGAGTGGTGGTGAATGGTGCCACATCCAGTCACCAGTGGCATCCCCCAGGGATCAGTGATGGGCCCCGTCCTCTTTAATATCTTCATTGATGACCTGGATGAGGGGATTGAGACAGTCATCAGCAAATTTGCAGATGACACCAAGTTAGGAGCAGATATTGGTCAGTTAGAGGATAGAAGGCCTCTGCAGAGGGACCTCGACCAACTGGACAGATGGGCAGAGTCCAATATGATGGCATTCAACAAATCCAAGTGCCGAGTGCTGCACTTTGGCTACGGTAATCCCATGCAGAGCTATAGGCTGGGGTCAGAGTGGCTGGAGAGTTCCCAAACAGAGAGGGACCTGGGGGTGCTGATTGACAGCTGGCTGAACGTGAGCCAGCAGTGTGCCCAGGTGGCCAAGAGGGCCAATGGCATCCTGGCCTGCATTAGGAATAGTGTGGCCATCTGGATCAGGGAAGTCATTGTGCCCATGTACTCGGCACTGGTTAGGCTGCACCTTAAGTACTGTGTCCAGTTCTGGGCCCCTCAGTTTAAGAAGGACATCGAGACACTTGAATGTGTCCAGAGAAGGGCAATGAGGCTGGTGAGAGGGCTTGAGCACAAACCCTATGAGAAGAGGCTGAGGGAGCTGGGATTGTTTGACCTGGAGAAGAGGAGGCTCAAGGGAGACCTCATTGCTCTCTACAACTACCTGAAGGGAGGTTGTAGCCAGGAGGGAGTTGGTCTCTTCTCTCTAGCAACCAGCACCAGAGCAAGAGGACACATTCTCAAGCTGCACCAGGGGAAGTTTAGGCTTGAGGTGAGGAGAAAGTTCTTCACTGAGAGAGTCATTTGTCATTGGAATGGGCTGCCCAGTGAGGTTGTGGAGTCACTGTCCCTGGAGGTGTTCAAGAGGGGATTGGACGTGGCACTTGGTGCCATGGTCTAGTCATGAGGTCTGTGGTGACAGGTTGGACTCAATGATCTTTGAGGTCTCTTCCAACCTTGTGATACTGTGATACTGTAAGTCCCATCCTAACATGGATTTGTACGTGGATGGCGTATCATAGAATCATTAAAGTTGGAAAATACTTCTAAGATTATCAGGTCCACCCATAACCCACTGTGGTAGTTTAGGCTGGGTGCCTTCTGCTGCTACCACACCAGATACAACTCTAGTGCCCCAGGTGTCCAGCCCAGTGGGTGGACACAGGAAACAGCGTATTTCATACCCATAACGTCCTCCTCCCTACAAATCCACCTGCAAAGTCCTACACTTCCTCTTTCTTCCCTCATTGCCCCATGGGAGATCCTCCCTATCTGGTAATGGAGGGGGAGCTATCTCGAGGCCTCTTGGCTAGGCCTAATGCCAAGAGGAGAAGGGGGAAGGGCAATCTCAGATCTGGCCAGCTGAGGTTAACCTAACAGTGGAGCAGGGGAAGAAAGAGCCCTGGGGGTTTTGGGTGTACCCTCAGTTGGGCAGAGGGGAGTGCTGGGAGGCTTCTGAGTATGCTTTGGGATCTTCTTTTGTCACTGTGCATGTGGTTCTCTGTAAAACACTCACTGCTTTTTCATTTAAACTTTCCATCACTTCTGCAATCCGTTTGTCTGGGTCGCGTGTTTTTTGCCCTCGTGGGAGACAAGGGAGGTTCTGCCTTCCAACCTACAACACCCACCTACATGACCACTAAACTATATCCTGGAGTGCTACATAAATTTGATTCTCGAATGCCTCAAGGGATGGTGACTCCACCACCACCCTGGACAGCCTGTTCCAATGACTCACAGCTTTTTCAATAAAGAAAAATTTCCAAATATCCAATCTAAATCTCCCCTGGCCCAGCTTAAGCCCATTTTCTCTAGTCCTATCACTAGTTAATTGGAAAGAGAGATCAACACCAGTCTCACTACAACCTCCTTTCAGGTAGTTGTAGAGAACAGTAATGTCTCCCCTTGTCCTTCTCCAGACTAAACAACCACAAGTTGTCCAGGCACTCCTCATATGATGTGCCCTCCAAAGCCATCACCAGCCTTGTCGCTCTTCTCTGGACATGCTCCAGGACCTCAATGCCTTACACTGTGGGTCCCAGAACTGAGCAGAATACTCAAGCTGTGGCCTCACCAGGGCCAAGTACAGGGGCACAATCACTTCTCTACTCCTGCAGGACACATTGTTTTTAATACAGGCCAGGATGCTGTTGGCCTCCTTGACCACCTGGGCACACTGCTGGCTCATGTTGATCTGGCCATTCACCAGCACCCCCAGTTCCTTTTCCACCAGGCTGTTTTCCAAACACTCTTCCCCAAGCCTGTAGAGTTGCTTGGGGTTGTTGTGACCAAAGTGCAGGACCCAGCACTTGTTCTTGTTAAACCTCATCCCATTGTCCTCAGCCCATCAATCTAACTTCTCCAGATCTCTCTGCAGTGACTTGTTACCCTCGAGCAGATCAACACTCTTTCTCAACTTGGTGTCATCTGTAAGATTCCTCAGGGTGCCCTCAATCCCCTCATCTAAATCATTGATAAAGATGTTAAACAGAGCTGGCCCTAATACTGAGCCCTGGAAGGCACCACTTGTGACTGGCTACCATGTGGATTTAACTCAATTTACCACAACTCTTCCAGCCCAGCCATCCAATCAGTTTTCATCCAGTGAAGAGTACATCTGTCTGTGCCATGGGCTGCAAGTTTCTGGAGAATGCTGTGGGAGACAGTGACAAAGGCCAACCACTAGGCGGGTATCCTGGACATAGAAGGAGGTCAGGTTTGCCAACCAGGGCCTGCCTTTCATGAATCTGTGCTGGCTAAGCCTGATCCTACCACTATCCTGCACTTGCTATGTGAGCACACCCAAGATGAACTGCTTCATAATCTTCCCCGGTACCAAGGCCAGGCTGACAGGCCTGGAGTTCCCTGGATCCTCCTTTCGTTCATTTTTGTAGATAGGTGTCACATTGAGAAGCCTCCAATCATCTGGTATCACCTCTGTTCACCAGGACTGCTGGTAGGTGATGGAGAGCGGCTTGGTGAGCTCCTCTGCCAGCTCCCTCAGCACTTTCAGGTGAATCCCATCCATAGTTTCATAGTTTCATTCAGAGTTGGAAGGGACCACAAGGATCATCTAGTTCCAACCCCCCTGCCATGGGCAGGGACACCCCACACTAGAGCAGGCTGGACAGAGCCTCATCCAGCCTGGTCTTAAACACCCCCAGGGACGGGGCCTCGACCACCTCCCTGGACAACCCATTCCAGGGTTTCACCACTCTCATGGTGAAGAACCTCCTCCTCACATCCAGCCTGAATCTCCCCACCTCCAGCTTCATTCCATTCCCCCTAGTCCTATCACTACCTGATATCCTGAGAAGTCCTTCCCCAGCCTTCCTGTAGGCTCCCTTCAGATACTGGAAGGTCACAATTAGGTCACCTCGGAGCCTTCTCTTCTGCAGACTGAACAGCCCCAACTCCTTCAGTCTGTCCTCACAGGAGAGGTGCTCCAGCCCTCTGATCATCCTTGTGGCCCTTCTCTGGACATGTTCCAGCACCGCCACATCCCTCTTGTAATAGGGGCTCGAGAACTGGACACAGTACTCCAGGTGGGGTCTCACCAGGGCTGAGTAGAGGGGGAGGATCACCTCCCTCCACCTGCTAGCCACACTTCTCCTGATGCAGCCCAGGATCTGATTGACTTTGCGGGCTGCAAGTGCACACTGAGAGCTCATGTTGAGCTTTTTGTCCACCAGCACCCCCAAGTCTCTCTCTTCAGGGCTACTTTCCAGCCAGTCACTGCCCAGCCTGTATTTGTGCCTGGGATTGCCTCGACCCAGATGCAGGACCCTGCACTTGCTCTTATTGAACTTCATGAGGTTGGCTTGTGCCCACCTCTCCAGCCTGTCAAGGTCCCTCTGGATGGCCTCCCTTCCCTCCAGCGTGTCTGCTGCACCACACAGCTTGGTGTCATCAGCAAACTTGCTGAGGGTGCACTCAATGCCACTGTCCATGTCCCCCACAAAGATGTTGAATAAGACAGGTCCCAGGACTGATCCCTGAGGGACTCCGCTTGTCACTGGCCTCCACTGGGACATGGAGCCATTGACAGCCACTCTCTGGGTGCGGCCATCAAGCCAGTTCCTTATCCATCTAGTGGTCCACCCATCAAACCCATGTGTCACCAGTTTGGAGACCAGGATGTGGTGCAGGACAGTGTCGAAGGCTTTGCTCAGGTCCAGGTAAACGACATCAGTTGCTCGCCCCTCATCTATTAATTTTGTCACTTGCTCATAGAAGGCCACCAGGTTGGTCAGGCAGGATTTGCCCTTGGCAAAGCCATGCTGACTGTTCCAAATCACCTCTTCACTATTCTTTTGAGCGAGTAGTGACTCCAGGAGGATCTGCTCCATGATCTTTCCAGGCACAGAGGTGAGACTGACTGGCCTGTAGTTCCCTGGTTCCTCCTTCTTGCCCTTTTTGAAGATGGGGGCAATGTTTCCCCTTTTCCAGTCTGTGGGGACTTCACCAGATTGCCATGACTTTTGAAATATAATAGAGAGGGGTTTAGCAACCTCATCTGCCAGTTCTCTCAGTACCTGTGGGTGTAACCCGTCGGGTCCCATGGACTTGAACACTTTCAGGTTCTTCAGATGATCACGAACCTGATCTGCACTTACAATGGGCAGTTCTTCCTCCCCGTCCCTGGCTTTGACTTCCATAACATCAGGAGTGTGGCTAGAGGCCCTTGCAGTGAAGACTGAGGTAAAGAAGTTATTAAGTACCTCAGCCTTTTCCTCATCACTTGTGACCATGTCACCATTTTCCTTTCTGAGGGGGCCCACACCTTCCCTAGTCTTCTTCTTCCCATTAATATACCTGTAAAAGTTCTTAGTGTTCCCTTTAATCTCCCTGGCTAGATTCAATTCAAACTCTGCTTTGGCTTTCCTAACCAGGACTCTAGCTGCTTGGGCAGCTTTCTTATATTCCCCCTGTTCTACCTGTCCCTCCCTCCACTTCCTGTAGAGTTTCCTTTTAAGTAATAGTGTGTCCAGTAGCTCCTTGCCCATCCAGGCAGGCCTCCTAGCATTCTTACCTGCTTTTCTCTTTGTTGGTACACAGAGCTCCTGGACACAGAGGAGGTGGTCCTTGAATACTGACCAGCTGTCCTGGGTCCCTCTTCCCTCCAGGGCTTTGTCCCACGACACTTTGGCTAGCAGATCCCTGAAGCGATCAAAATCTGCACGCCTAAAGTCTAGGGTCGTGAGCTTGGAATACTTCCTCCTGATTGCCCTGAGGATGTTAAATTCAACTGCTTCATGGTCACTGCAGCCAAGGCTGTCTCTGAGCCTCACATTGCTTACCAGCCCTTCCCTGTTGGTGAGAACAAGGTCCAGCATAGCACCATTTCTTGTTGGTTCCTCCACCATTTGGAGGAGGAAGTTGTCTTCTATGCAGTCCAGGAACATCCTGGATTGCTGGTGCCTTGCTGTGTTGTCCCTCCAGCAGATATCCGGGTGGTTGAAATCACCCATGAGGACCAGGGCTTGTGACCTGGAAGCTGCTTCTATTTGCCTATGGAGGGCCTCATCTGCTTGGATCTGCTGGTCAGGTGGCCTGTAGGAGACCCCCACAGTAATATCTCCTTCCCCTGTCCTGCCTTTAATTTTGACCCATATGCTCTCAACTAGCTCATCATCCCTCCCCAGTTGGAGCTCCACTGATTCCAACTGGCTATTGACATAGAGGGCAACACCTCCTCCTCTCCTTCCCTGCCTATCCTTCCTAAAGAGTTTATACCCATCTATCCCTACATCCCAGTCATGGGATTCATCCCACCAAGTTTCAGTAACAGCCACTATGTCGTGGCATCCCAGCAGCACAGTGGCCCTTAACTCATCCTGTTTGTTGCCCAAGCTGCGCACATTCACATAGATCCAACCCTGTAGACTTATGAGTGTCCAGGTGGCATAACAGGTTGTTAAATGTTTCCTTCTGTACTATGGGAAGTTGATGCTGCTTTCCATCCCTATCAGGAGGCTGAATACCCTGAAGATAATAGGTCTGAATATTAAAGATATATACCAGAATCTGGATTTTTTTCCTGATTGCAATAATTTAATTGTAAATGTTATTAAGTCTTATTAAGGTATTTTAGTTAGAAGGTTGCCTTATTTTTTGTATATTAATCACCAGCTATTTAACCCCTTTTTCATATTTGTCCTCTCTTTTTATTTTCCCCCCTTTCCTAAGCATAGCACTTTATGCTTATCTATATTGACTCAACTCTGCAAATTTCACCATTTATCATGACCCTCTTGAACTCTACTTCTGTCGAAGAGTTTGCACATTTGTCAACTTACATCAGTATCACATTTCTTATTAAATCCAAGTTTTTAACTAAACCATGACCCTGATCCAAGTCCAGGACTGGTAAGTCATTAGTGTTTACTTGGATAACAAGTATTATTTTCAAAGTAGGAAAGAATTTTTTGTATGATAGTTTGAGGCATCAAATAAGAGTGGTCATTGACCATAGTTGTTTGGAAGATTGTTTGCACAAATTAAAGAGTCAACAGCCACCAAGTAAAGGAAAGCATCAGGAAAGATGAAAGCCACTATAAGAAAGATAACTTCAAACCATGCCAAGACACTTGAAGACCTCCACAGGAGGAATATCTAGTGAAATAATAGCAAGAAAGTAGCAGAGGGAATTAGAGAAAGATGCCCTTAACTGCTGTGTGTCATGTGTTTCAAGTTGTTTCTATGGTCACAGAATAGAAGGTCAAATCAGAACAAATAAAGCAGGGCAGAACTGAACAGTCTGATTAGGCCATAGTCAAAAAGTAATTACTTTTCCATATAGCAGAGATAGCATATTATTTCTTGGAACTGTATATTATTATCTAAATAATAGATACTATCCAGTGAAGCAACTGAGAATGAACTGGGGGAAAATACTTGACTAAATATTACAACATTATAATTTATATTAAAGCCCAAATAATCTTGAAAGTTGGACACTGGTGGGTCTTACAACATTTATACTAACTCAACAAGAGACCAAAGAAATAATGAATGTAGCACAGCACTAAAACAGAGTAGTACTGGGGAGGGGAGAGAAAGGAAAAAATAAGTTTTAACATGACAAGTGTAGCATCCCCTTTGCTCTACTATTTTTGCATATTAGTATGTTGATACTATGATTATGGTATATATCCTAATGTTGGTACATTAGATAACTGTAACTTTACGGAGGCTTATTTTTACTTCATCATCTTTTATCCCAGTCATACATTTTTCCTTATTTTCTTCACAGGACATGAGATGTAATTCAAAATGCATGCAGTCTTCACATTTTTGTCACTAAATAAGGCAACTGTTTAGCAGTACTGAAGTCAGTCCTCATCTGAACTAAATGACACAGCACTGTGGCTGAGAGTGGAGCTTCCTAATCCATCCTGCATGAAGATATAACTCACTGTTTGAAAAGGTATACATATTCTTAGGGATTCTTAGGGCTATATTACCTTAGTAACAAATTCACCATGACAAGAATCAGCATGCAGTACTTTAAAAATCAGTAGAATCACTCCACTACTGATGGAAATAATGACCAAAGTAATGTGAGTCATCCTCCCCAGACAACTGTCCTTCTTCAGAAGCCCAAATTACTCTGTGATATTTCACAAAATCACAGAAATGCTCAAGTTGGAAAAGACCCTTAGGATCACCAAGTCCAACTGATAACCCTACTCTTACAAGGTTCACCCCTAAACCATATGCACAAGCACCACATCCAAATGACCTTTAAACACATCCAGGCTAGGGGACTCAACCAGCTCCATGGGCAGCCTATTCTAATGTCTGACCACTCTTACCATTAAAATTTTTGCTAATGTCCAGCATAAAACTACCCTGTTGCAGTTTGAGGCCATTCCCTCTTGTTCTATCACTAATTACCTGTGAGAAGAGACCAACATCAGCCTCTCTACAACATCCTTTCAGGTAGCTGTAAAGAGCAATGTGGTCTCCCTTCAGCCTCTTTTTCAGTCTAATCATCCCCAGCTCCTTCAAGTTGCCCTTCATATGATTTATTCTCCAGGCCCTTCACCACCATTGTTGCCCTCCTCTGCATTTGCTTCAGCACCTCCACATCTCTCTTGTATTGAGGTGCCCCAAACTGGACACACTACTCAAGGTGTGGTCTCACCAGAGCTGAGTACAAGGGGGCAATCACCTCCCTACTCCTGCTGGACACAGCATTTCTGATACAAGCCAGGATGCCATTGGCTTTCTTGGCCACCTGGGCACACTGCTTGCTCATATTCAGTTGCTTGTCGATTAGAACCCCCATGTCCCTTTCTGCCAGACAGCTCTCCAGCTACCCTTCCCCAAGACTGTAGCATTGCTTGGGGTTGTTGTGACCCAAGTGCAGGACCTGGCATTTGGTCTTGTTAAAGTTCATCCCATTAATGCTGGCCCATTGATCCAATCTATCCAAGTCCCTCTGCAGAGCCTCCCTGCAGAGTGTTGTAGATCAACACTCTCACCTAACTTGGTGTCATCTGCAAACTTACTGATGACACATTCTATGTCTTCATCAAGGTCATCAATAAAGAAGTTAAACAGAAGTAGTACCAATACTGAGCCCTGAGGAACACCACTGGTGACTGGCCGCCAGCTGGATTTCACTCCATTGACCACCACTCTTTGGGCCCATTTGTCCAGCCAATGCTTTATCCAGCAGAGTGTGTGCTCATCCAAGCCACAAGCAGCCTGTTTGTCCACAAGAATTCTGTGGGAAACAGTGTCAAAGTCTTTTTAGAAGTCTAGGTAGGGAATACCCACAGCCTTTCTCTCATCTAACAGTCAGATCATCTTGTCATAGAAAGAGATCAGGTTGGTCAGGTTCCTGGTACTGAGGTCAGACTGACAGATCTATGGTTTCCTGTATTCTCCTCTCTTCCTGTCTTGTAGATGGGTGTTACATTTGCTACTCTCCAGTCCACTGGCACCTCCCTAGTTAGCCAGGACTTCAGGTAAATAATGGAAAGTGGCTTGGTGAGCACATCTGCTAACTCTCTCAGCACACTTGGGTGCAGCCCATCTGGCCCTATAGACTTGTGTGTGTCTAAGTGATGTACCAGGTCACTGATCACTTCCTGGTGGCATTTTGGTAGTGCACCAGTGGCTACCAAATCCAAACAAAGTTTAGCAAATAATATCCACATCAGAGAGAAACCATGCCATGATCATACTACCCGAGTTACTATCATCCCAAACGAGCTATATTACTGCACTGCACTATCACTTGAAAGAACTACTCCTAACCAAAAATATTCTTTCAGGTCCATCTGCTAGCCCTGGAATCAAGAGGGTTAATGAAGTCATAATTTATTTCTATGAGGCGAATAGAAATTTAGGATCTTTTACTTTCTCTCTTTTTCATTCATTCCTAAGGGAAAAAAAAATCACTGGAAATTATGATTTCATCATCTGAACTGAAAATCAAGAAATAGACCACTTTAAATATTCACACCGTCTTGATTAAAGCAGGTGTCTCCAAGTCCTGTTGTTGCAAAGCAATTGTCAGAATTTCCATTGTAAATCTCTTCCCTCCTTTTCAGTGGTTTTATACTTGTGCCTCGGTTATGACAGCACATTCCAGGCTGAAATTTAACCTGGCTGATTTTTAAAAACAGGAGAATTTTCCTTTGCAAATGGTAATAAAAGAATTGTAGGAATAATAAAATGTTGGCTTTTCAGTATGAGGGAAAGGCAGGACATATTTTTCTCTATTACACACATTGATCCTAAACAGTAAGCATAATCTAGTAGAAAAAGCATAACTGAAAAATGGTCTCATTTCCCTGCATAGCAAAGGAGGATAGCAAAGGAATACTCTGAGCTGGTAGCCCGTTATCCTACTTTAAGTGGCTTTATTGCCTACAACTTCTGGAATGGAACAAACTGCCTGTGACAGGAAGGGATGCAGTTATTTTCCCTAGTTAGAGAAATCTCAGGCTTCACTGTTGTATTATGCTTAGTCTTTAACAGGTTTTTTTCTTCTGATACCCTGAAATACAGAAATGCTTCTGTTCATTTGGTGCATAAGAAATTTTCACCTAAGAAATTGAAGCCTGAATATCAAAACACCATCCAATTATTTTCTCATGTTCAGTGTTTACACTGTGCACCCATTAATAAAATCAGTTGTCCCAAGGGACATACACAGGCACTGAAAATCAACTGTAGATGCTGTTAAGTGAATATCAGTGTCACAGCAGCCTATGACATATTTTTGGCCTATGCCAACTAGTACCCTCCCAAGCAACTCTTGGCATGGCTCAGGAGTTAGCACTGGCCAGGGACCATTCCTAGCAAGAGGAATGAGAAAGCAAGAGAAACAGTCTAATAGCATTGGTATTAACTGTTCCCTGTCAGCTGGCCAGAGAACAGTCCCAGGCATGTTTAATCTATTACTAAAGAAGCAGTCAAAATGGTCAACACCAGCTGGCACTGTGCATGGAGCCACATCTTTGCGCTTAATTATTCCTATACTAGCAGTAGTCCTTCTCAGCTTTGGGTGTAACAGCCACCTCCCTACCCATCATATTCTGCACTACTTTACTGTTGGTGAGAGCATGGTCTTCACTCTTCTTTCCATCTATATTAAGGTCATATACTAATTATCAATGCAGCAGTAATGTTTTAGTGCAGCTCTGATAAATGAAAATCCCTGTGTACTGCTAATTTCATGGGAGTAGGAATATAACGGCTCAAGGGAACTGGCAATAAGACACAGACTGCTTTTTCTGTGCACTCTCTGTGACAATATTTCATAAGTATTTTATTCTCTTTTAGTAAAGATTCAGTGTTACAGGTCCATAAAATGAAAACATGTGTTCTCCTTAATGTGAGAATCACTCCCATAAAACCTAATAATTGAATGTTATGTGGAGAAATTCTGAAAAAAGAAATGAAGTCTCCTGTGAAGTGGCACTAAAGATGTTTCACAGTCTTGACATCAGCCACTAAAATGTCTAAGCTTGAGGAAACTACATTTTCTTTACACCTACTAGGACACAAGCCTACATCTGACTAAAATATATTTTTTTTAAAAAATATTATATTAAAGTCCATCATTAATAAAATCCATCTTCATTTGTTTATTTTAAAATTATTTTCAAATAATATTTTTTAATTACAAAGCCCATATGTGATTGAAAGACATTGACAACATCAATTTACACACAGACTGATGTTCAACTCTGCTGGTTTTGGCTGGGATAGAGTTAATTTTCCTCAAAGCAGCTGTTATGGGACTGTACTTTAGATTTGTTCTGAAAATAGTGCTGGTAACACAGGGACATCTTAGCTGTTGCTGAGCAGTGCTTTACACAGAGTCAAGGCCTTTTCTGCTACTCACACCATCCCACCAGCGATTAGGCTGGGGGTCAACAAATAGTTGGGAAGGAACACAGATGACATAGCTGGCTCCAACTGGCCAAAGGGATATTCCATAGCATATGGCGTTATGTTCAGCAATATGAAGCCAGGAGAAGAAGGAGGAAGAGGAGGACATTAGAGTGATGCCATTCATCTTCCACAGTAACCATTATGTGTGACAGGGCCCTGCTTCCTGGAGATTTCCCAGCATCTGCTGCTGAAGGGAAGTGGTGAATTAATTCCCCAGGTTGCTTTTGTTTGCATGCATGGCTTTTGTTTTACCTATTAAACTTCCTTGATTTGAATCCATTCCTTTTCTCGTTTTTACTCTTACAGTTCTCTCTACCATCCTACCAGGTGCGAGTAAATAAACAACTGTATCAGGCTTAGTTGCTGCCTGGGGTTAAAACACAACAAACCATTTTTAAATGTCTGGGGTCACAGAAGAGGGAGATGAATTTCCATTTCCTAAAATCCAGGATACACATTGAAGACTTCCTCCCACAGATTAAAGCAAGCAAGAGCTGGAGTATTTAATATGGAGCACAACTATATGATTAAGGAGGGAATTTTCAATGTAATTCTGGATTTTTACATGTTTTTGTTGTATACACTTCATTTTACATCATTTAGGTTTAGCATTCGACCTAAAGACTCATCAGTACTGATGGGAGGCTTTTATCATTCTAAGGAGGTTGAGCCAAACACTGACTCAAAGGCAGCTTTCAAAAGGAACAGAATGAAAGTGATGTCAAATTCAAGCCCACAACCATCTCTAGAAGATTATTTACTACTTCTTTTGTTTAAGGTATATAAGAAGTAATATTAAAAGTGCCTCAATGTTTAAAACACAGATTTGTTTCAAACTATAGCTTTGAAAGTAGGGGGCTACAAATTCTATAACGTCATTGAATTCTTTTTATGATACCATAGCGGAAATGTTGAAGCAGCAGTAACTCTCAGTAGGATTACATCCTGACAAGAAGCAAAGCAAAATGTCTGAAGTCATCCCACTGTGTGCTAATCACATGGTTAATTTGTTAAATTTGCGTGTCATTTGTTTCTATAACTTGGCAGAAATTCTGTTGATAAGGTTTTGGGGGTTTGGTTGAGGGTTTTTTGCTTGTTTGAGTTTGTGGATGTTTTTTTCCTTTGTCTTCCAAGAGATTCCACATTGATTAATCTGCTTTCTGCCTGCAACTCCATCATAATTAGCAGCTGAGTATGTATCTGAGTAAGAAGATTTAATGATAGGGCATAGGCTTTTGTGTAGTCTCTTGTTGTGTAAGTGTTGCTTTTCTGGGTTCATAGGTTGCATGCAATTTGCTTTGGTTTTGATCTTATTTCCATGTGAAATTGCTTTAAGATAAGCCTCACTCAGCGATTTATTTTTTTTATGTCTTTCTTCTTTGATTAATTTTCATCCTCTTGATTTCCTTATTTTCCTTTATATCCCATGATTGGGGTAAGTATTCTAATATGGGGCCTGGTGGAGAAACCGGCTCGCTTGCTCCCCCCAGCTGCTGAAGAAAAATAGCAATAGCAAAGCCATAAACCTTGAAATGTGCCCATTACTTCTTTGCTGGTCAGACACTTTACCAAATTAAAAATAATAATTTATGAAAGAGATAAATATTTTTATTAGGACATAGACCCTCAGCAACAACAACAAAAAAATGCTCCACAGCAACAACTTCAGCCTCATTGCTGACCCAGAATAGTACATCAATCCATAAGAGAATCTAAAGACAGCCAACATTTTTCTTACACGGCTTCTTGCAACTCACTCAAGCCAAACATAAGCAGATCCTTGGCTAGATGACAGTCCATCTAAAACATAAGATGTTGCAAACTCCTTAAAGTAACAGAAGGACTGATGCGTGAGATAGTTAGGATACAAATTGGTTAGGCTTCATGGACAATATTATTAAATGCCCTTCAAAACAGGTAGGCAACTAGTCTTTTGATTATGCATATAGATTTATCTAGAAGCATGCATTTCTTATTATCCTCTGACTAACTTAAAGGCATTGCCTGAAAACCTCAGCTGCTTTTCAAAGGCATCACCAAAAGACAGCATTATCTAATAAATTATCCCTCCGGTATGGATTAAAGCCACACTGGTTTTGACTGGACTAAGGTATTAGGCCAAACATTTAGCAGATCAGGAGAAGGAAAAATAAGTTGCAATGGCAGACTCAGTGTCTCCAGGTCTCGTAGAGACTTCTGATTTCTCTCTTTTTCTTTTTGTGCAGGGGCAACCACATACCCCTGCACCTTTTATCAGACAGACTAAGAGGTGACATTTGCATTCCTGATTCATTGTGACTACAAGAATCTTCTTTGGATAAATACAGGGTTTCATCTTTCAGTTGTTCCAACCTTCTCTTGCAATTAGTTTCACTACTTCACTCACTGGCATTCCTTCTGACACTCACATTTCACTAACAGATCAGCAAGCTCAATTTCCATAGGCAGAACTATATTCCTTCTTTTACACTGAGAAAACCTTCAGAAGATCTCATCTCTCACTGTTGTGTCTGGAAAGATAAAAACTGCTGAACTCATGCTCAATGCCATGGCATCTCTCACTCAAGGCTGTGGAAAATTTCCTTCAGATGAAAGAGTAGGTGAAGATGTTCATCTATGTGTCTATGGCATTCCTTTATACTCAGGTGTGGCATGTGCTTACAGGAGATTGTTTCTACTAGGAGAAATCCTTCAAGAGAATCCTTTGACAATTTGAAAGGAGTCTTAAGTGCACAGCAAAGGTGTCAGAGGGCCTTGTCTGAGGACAGTGAACTAAGAAAAGTGCAGCAGAGAGTTCTTGGATCTCATCTTTTCCTCTATTTCTAGGAAGAGTGTAAATGGTTTGGTCTTTGCACTGTCTTTCCAGCAATACCATCCACTTCCATTCTGAAGGCTTGTTGGGGGGTTTACAGCCACAGTACCTGTTCTAACAGACATATTTTCCAAAATGAACATGGTTAGGAAATTAATGTGTTGAGCAGGCACAGGAGAGATTGAAGGTTGTTTTCACTTTTTCAGAGTGAAACAAGAAATACCTGTTAGAAGTGTGTCACAATCTCAGGGTCTGAATTTTAAGGTGGGGGTAAGGAACACAAACTGTATCTGACAACATGGGGACTAATACAGTCACCTTCTAGGTCCAACATTAACTGGGTCTAATTTTGGTAGTGACATAGGTGCCTGTCCAAAGTCATAGAAATAAATTCTGGATCTAAGATGTTAAATTCAGAACTAAGTTTGAATCTGTGTCTGGCTAGAAGTCAAACTGACATAGTATTTCAGATACACCCAACCAATCAATCAAATTCTTAGAAAATCACAAACATAAACTTTTATACTTGAGTTTAACAAAAACCTCTACCTAGCAGTTCAACTCTAGAATATTACATAAAAGGGACACAAAAACTTTACTTCAGCGTGCTTGATTTGTGAATGAAAAAGATGCAAAAATATTCAGAATATCACTTTTAGGTATATTGTCCCAAAAGAAACAAAGATTGATTTATTTAATCTCCCATTATTATCAGAACTACCTAGAAGAATAAAAACAAGACAAGAAACTCTTTGCTCATGTTCATAGAAAATCTGATTAAAGAAAGTGTTGAAAACCTCATAAGAAATATGTCACATTTGTAGTCTATATTGGAAAATGTCCTACAGTACCAATAATATCTCCATTATTCTAATCACTCTGCAGTGAAGGACTTGCTAAAGAGATAAATTACCAGGGGAAAAAAGCAAGCCCAGTAATGGCCATGCTTTGTGAATTCATATCCTTCGTACATGGAAGGGAATGCCCTAAAGAAAACTCCTAAAAAGTGGTTAATTAACATATAAACCACAAATATCATAGTATCATAAATATTCAAGCAGTGATGGATAGTGGGATAAACCCTGAGTGCATGCCATAAGTTTTTTATCTCCACAGATATCTTGAGTTGGATATTTAGAGTAAATTACAGTTGCACATGCTTTACTCCATAGCCATATGTTTGATTATTCAGCCAGATGTAAGCCATAAAAACGTTTTATCTATTTTGTGGTTCAGCCTAGTACTAATAAAATAAACTACAAATACCTGACTTATGGCTTTGCTGGCATTTTTGCACTCCAGTGAAGCACAGTGCCAATGCCTCATGCAGTGAAAGTGATCTAAGAAAATCATATGTTCTTCTCATTTCTTTACTTTCATAAGGACCTTAAGTATTTGAATGAACAGTGTTGAGCTATAATTTATTCTTTTATTGTTTTTTCATCACACAGACTATCATCATCACTGATAATTCATTTTTGTTTCCTCCAGATTGGAAAGAACATTATAAGGGGCCTGTTTTGTGTCCTGGCTTCTACATCACTGATTTTTCTTAGGCATGACAGAACAGCATCAAATTACTAAAGCAATCATACATCCTAGGAAGGATGTATTTAGCTATATTAAAAAAAGATAATGTTGCAATTAACAAGACATTTCTCTATTTTGTTTTATTTTTTATTTTATTTTAGCTGTCATATTAAACCTCAGATACAAGAATGAGAAAGTGTGAACTTTGTCTTGTCACTATTTTGGGATTAAGATTCCTTTGAGCACCTGTGAAAGCTCTCCTAAATGCACACACAAAATGTTTTCCATTTATGTCAAGTGTGTTGGAAGATAAATTCAGCTTTCCTGTCACTGTTTTTGCCAAAAATAAAAGTGTTCTCAGAGGTTTTAGAATCCCATTTCTGGTGTGGAATGTGACCATAAGTAACACAGCTTATAATGGGTGTAGAGAAGACAGAAAGAATATTGTGAAAGGATCACAAAATACAGCCCATTTTCTGAACATTTTAATATACATTTTTATACACTAATATGCTGAGTCTCAAGGTTGTAATGGACATCTGTTAATAAGTCTCTCCAGCCCAACAAGATTTGACTCTTAAAATGGATAAAATGGATAAACCTAGCAGACTAATGAGTAATTGAGTGCTGAATGTTTATCAAAGGGGACTCTCTTCCATTCCATCCACCTCTTGCATACTTTCAAAGAATTAATCTATTTTAACAAGAGACCCTTTCCCTATTCTATGGCCTCAATTCAATCTCTAAAACAGGGGATTAAATCCAACATTCTGCAAGTCGAAATTAAAGTAGTTTTGGTTGTTGTTTTTGAAGCTACTCTGTTAATTGGGGTAAAATCTGAAGCTTCTGAATCACCATTCATATTTTGATTAACAGAGGAGGAAAACTTCGTCAGAAGTACCATAAGGCCTAAGGAAAATAAATTCTTCTAAACTTTTCTCAATATATTTTACAAGTGTCACTTAGAGTGACACCAGCAATTTAAAATGCTTTAGTTGCTCCACACATCATAATAATAAAATTGGAAAAAAGAAAAAAAAAAAAAAGCTGTGTCATTTTTCACTCCTCAACATTCTTCCTATTTCATTGTGGCTGATTAAAAATAATTGAGCAGATGTTACAGGCAGTAATGTTTTAAACCCTTTGTGCTTAGATTTGAATTTGAAATAATACAAATAAGGCATGTGCAAGAGATTTCATATCATGGTAAGTGCTGCTTACATATTTGTTATGCCCAATACTTGATCATTTTTATGTTGCTGCTGAAAGGATAAGGTCTCAAGTGTGAGTTCCTGTGATAAACACATTTTCTTCTGGCTCATGAGTCACAGACAATGCAAAGAGACATTTTCCTCTCAAAGAGCCAATATTGTGAACATCTGGTTCATACCCTTCTTAACAAAATTTGTTCCACTGCTCTATTACATATAAACATCTGTCATTTATATCAAGCAGTTGACAAATGCTCTATCATGAATTCTAAGAACTGGCATGCTAGATTGTTAAGTATTTTTTTTATACAAAAGGAAAGCTGTTTCTCTGTGTTGAAGACTAAATCCTGTTCAACAGAGGTGACTTGTTTATCAAATGAGAAAATTAGTTAAATTTATATCAACGGTCTTAAGTTTTCTTTCTCCTGATAAACTGTATGAAATCATTATAAATCACTCTTCACATAAAAGACAATGATGTGCTACTGAGTGACCCTATGTGGATACTGTTCAGTGAATGATATTGTCTACCTGAAAGACTGAAAGTTTTGACAAGTTCCAGACCTCCAGACTTTTACAGATACTCATTCTCAGACAATTGTGTGTGTGTGTTTTGTTGGGTTTGTTTTTGTTTTTTTGTGTAAAGCAGCTTTCTGCTGGTGTTCAGTGCAAGTAGATTGTTTAATTATTTTGCTGTGTTTGGAAGTGATGTCTGCAGCCACACAGATAATAAACAATGTGTTCCAGGAAACCTTGCTTTTTCAGAGATGTGGAACCATTTCTGCCTTCTCTTTTTGGGGCTTTGAATCAAAATCTATGGCAGCTATCACTCATTTTTCTAGTGTCCAATAACTGTTTTCCCCTTGAAGCCATGCAAATGTTTTGTGGTCCCCTCTGCACTCTGGAAGGAGCAATCTCCTCCACAGCAGGACAGGACAAACTCTTGGGAGGCTTCATCAAGAATCACCACAGCATCCTTAAGTATTTAAAGTTAGAACTGAGACTCAAATAGGAAGGTCCTTTTGTAATTTTGTGATTTGTTAGTCCAATAAAGTAATCCAAAATCTATGTATGACCACCAAAGCCAGCTGCTTTAGGTACAGTCCACTACTAAGGGCAAGTCAAGATGTGTAAATGAGGTGTCTCCTCTCTCCATTGACTGTACAGACTAAACAGAGAGTCACCTGGCAACAATTAATAGAAAAATGGATTGCACTTCCTAAATGAGGTGCATAAAGTGGGCAGTCTGCACCTGGCTGTATGAGCTTTAAATACGCAATCCTTATTCATAATGTATGAAGTATAGCTTTTCAGGACAGGCATTGCACAAGACATTTGTAACTAGCTGAAAACAAAGAAACCCTGTGATTCACTGAGGAAAAAGGATATTTGGTTAGATGCATGACAGGGCCAGGGGCAACTTTGGAGCTGCAAATGCAATTACTGCTGGACAGAGGCATTTGCTTTTCACTTAAGAAAAAAAGAATAATAATATATATAGTCTGCTCTGATTTGTCTGGTTTCTGTCCAGAGAAGAACAGTAAACAACAAGTTCACTCTTACAAGATCTGGAAGTCCCTCCCTAAGAAGAGAATAGATTTGGAAGATGTTCTTTCACCTACATGTGAAACATGAAAGAAGATAATTTCATCATTCTCTGCCTTCCTCTATCCCTTATTGTAATAAACTGAACATTGGTTTGTTCAACTGCAAGATGTGCAAAAAAATATGAAACATTTTGATATGCAGTGTGTGCTAATATTGAGAAAGTCAAATCTACTATCCTAATGAAATCTACCACAATATATAAATGATGTGTTTATTAATAAGGTAGAATGTTATTAGTTTTTTTTATTGAGCTAGAGGATTTCAGGGCTGTTTGGGACAGGGAGAGAGGGCAATGCCTTAACAGTAGATTCTTTGTTTCCTTAACACTGATCACCTGTCATACTTGATTTCCACAGTGGGCCTTTTATAGCCATTTGCTATTCTTACCATTGCATACAATTTTTGCAAGCTTTACTCTGGGATCGTTTAAGCTAGGATGGGTGGACATATGCTGAGTAGGGTAGCAAAGACTAGGGAAGGATTAAATTTCAGTTGTGAACTAGCTGCATCTCTCAAACCATTCATTACCAGATTCCCTAACATTTAGGTTTTCAAAAGGTGATGAATTTTTGCATGGAAAAGGGTATTTTGTTGGCTGGACTCCACTGAAGCATACTTTCAACACTAACTCCCTCTTGGCAAGTAGTTTCTGCTTATGATTTGTTTTAATGAATACCAGTTTAAACTGGGCTAATCATAATGTCTGCTGGAGAAAGGTTAAACCCCAGCGTATTTTATACAAGTTTGACCTAGCCAAAGCTCATGTTCTGTGGATGGTAGCCATGCAAAAGTAATTTTTTGACTGTGGGACTTAAGTCTGTACAGGATACAGTTAGAATACATGGGGGAAATTAACATTTTTCCATTTCTTTTTTCTTCCTGTTACCTCAGTTCCCAATCTCCCTAACTATTGCATGTACCCACCACCTTCTGTCTCCTTGCCTCATGCTTAGTTGACATTCTTTCAGTATCCTGATCCCACTGTTCTTCATTATCCATTAGCCGTATAACTTCTCAGCCTCCTCACACATTTCCCTGGTTTCATAAATCCTCCCTCTCACATCTTAAGCCAACCAGCTGGAACTAAAAAAGGAATGATTTCTAATTGAAAACCTCCATTTGTAAATATCATATATTTAACAACTACTTACCAAATCTCTCAGAAATGTCCCTAATTAAAACCCCTTGAAAATACTGAAAGGTCTTCCTTACCAAAGGCCAAAGCCAAAGCAAAGTTGTTATGTCTAATACTGGTGTAATGAAATGAAAATGCATTTTTCATTAAAACTAAACCATAACCAAATATCATAGCAATAATAATTTTAATCTGATTTTCATCTAGCAATTCAGAATTAAATTTAAAATAAATGTAGATCTGATGAAGTTTGGGAATCAGCAGGCTATCAGCTTTACAACAAGACATCAGCTAAACCCCCATTGATAGAATGTCCATATCGTTCTGTATCTGGTTTGTATCACCGTTGTACTGCTAATTAGACCTTGCCAATCCATTTGCCAGTGCTTGTCTACAAGTGGCAAGGTTGAAATATTATTTTCTACAGAGTACTTCCATTGTTTAATGTATTTTGATTTAAAACAGGATAAATTAACCATGGATCATAGCAGAATGGTGAAATTCTCTTTGGGAACAGGGACTATAACAAATTGAGGACAAGACTGAATTGTTTAACTGTTAAATATGAAGACACAGATCCTCGGATAACCTAAATTACTATTGCTGTTCCACTGATGTCAATAAGTTTGTATTGATTCAACCCTGTAGAGAATGTGGTGAAAAGTAGTACTACATCCCACAGGCAGAAGGAATACTGAAAACAATTATACCTCTGCCTTATCAGAATCCTTTGCTTACATACCCAAGTTATTTCTTTGTAGCTTTATATTAAGTTTTGTTCTTATGAGTATTTCTTTCTGAGTTTCCTTCAACTCCCTGGGAACCTTTTCCCTTTGAAATACAAGGAGTTCAGTGTTTCATTATTGCAAAGAGCAAGAACTTTATGCAATTTACATTTATAACTAAGCACTTGGATTTCAAAGCTCAAGAGTACAGGATTTGAACAGTAAAAGTTCTTTCTTGAATACATAACCCATTTCAGTTATACCTATAGTGACTTCATTTTGTTAAGAAAATTAAGCAACACTTATTTTATTTGCTAGTGTGCTATTTATTCTTCCTTCTTTCTACTGCAAACATCTCTCTATATACAGGTCTGTTTAGTAATATTAAAAGATAAGCCTGTGGAGGCTGGAAATCCTGCCTCCAGGATGGTGAAATAAAAAAAAAAGAAAGAAAAAAAAAAACTCCAAAGACCTCAAAAGGGACTGCAAATATGGAGACCAGAGGTGAGCTTTCTAGTGCATGTAATTGCATTAATTCAATACAATGATTAAAGAGCTTTGAAGTAATGCTACTGCCTCATTCAGACAGATTCTGATTAAATAACAAAGGTGTAAGAAAACGTTGGGGTTTAAAGATTGACTAGATATACATTGGGGAAGAAAACAGGTTGGGAAGATTTAGAAAATATATTTAGTGGCTCCAAGAAAAGGAAAATGTGTTAGATATAAGCTACACAGTAGTGTTATGTAACATTATAAATTTATCATTAAATTCATACTTCAAGGAACAAAATGTGATAATGGATAATGTAAATATTTTCCTTTAAAATTATTTTAAGGAAGAGAAAATAAAGAGTTGAACATCTGCCTCTTTGTACCTCCAACTTAAATATCTAAACTTAAATGCTGATGAAATAGCCCAGCTTCTGAAAGATTTAAAATCATTGGTGGATTTAAGGCGGTATCACAGAGTCTGTGTCCCTGTTAACACCACAAAGCCAGTGTTCACTCTGGGCAGCCACATCACTTGATTTTCAGGGCTGTAGTAGAGTCATCATAATTAGATTTCTTCATGACTACAAATGTCTTGCTCAAAATCATAAAAATCAAGGCAATACATTAAGCCATTCAGTCACAGAAAACTCAGCAGTATCACAAATCCTGAGAATCACCAACCAAGCACAGGGACATTATTTCTGATTCCCTTTCTTTGTTGCTTGTGTTCAAATTTTGAGATGAGGTAGTCCATAAATTGAGTGAGGAAAGGTGAGCACCCCAAGCTAAGATATGGTTGATAATTGCAGTTTGTAGTATCCATTAATAGTACAGGCCTCTGGAGAAGGCAACATGAGACTGATATGATAGCAAATATTTTTTTTTTAATTTGTGGGTGTATGTTCACTGAACTATGTATCAATATTGAGTCTCCCTAGAAAGGTTTTTTAAAGGTATTTTAAGGATTTAGTGGGGAAAGGCTACTGCATAATGGAGGGGAATAGATTAAACCAGGACAAGAGTTTATGAGCAGCCATTGACATAAATTCTATGTACTAGCAGCTGCTACAGGTGAACATTTATATTCCAAAAAGAGTCGCTTCATGTCATAAGACTATTCAAGAATTTTCCAGTGGATAGTTACTTGATTATATGATTTTTCTTCTGATATATAGCAGCAAAAAAAAATTGCCTGGAGTCATCTTTCATCTATTATCTATTTGACAAATTTCAAGTTGTTTCAGATCTTTTCAGGATACAGTCCCTTAACAAATTAAGTATACCTAAATAGTGAGGCATTCAAAGAGTATCGGCTAGAGATGACCAAATTGCTACTGTAAAATCTTCAGATTGTTTTAAATTTTGCAATTCCCCTACAAGAAGTTGAAATGAAAAAACTCATATAAAATAAGTATAATACTACTTCAAGAAGGCTCAAAAGTGAGCCATATTTGAAGCTGTTCAGGGAAGCCATTTTATATGTCCATTAAGAAAAACCCCTATGTTAAGCCAAATACAGCTGTGGTGTCTTTCTGAAAATACTTAATCAATCTGAAATAGATGTTCTAACTGTGTCCAAGATATACCAGATATTAGACATAGGAAACAGGTGACAAAGATTACCCTCTGGCCATTCTGTGGTCATCTAAAAAACTAAAATCTAGTTTTAACTCCTGGATAATTTTAGCACTCTTAGGACCTCTCCACAATACATCTATCAACAATAGCCTCAGAAGCTTCTCCAAGAGCTGGTGTTTGCAGTGTGACAGAATGTTCAGTATTCAGTATTCCTAAGGTTGGAAGGGACCTCAAAGATCATCAAGTCCAACCTGTCACCCCAGACCTCATGACTAGAGTAGGGAGGACACTACTGCCCACTGCAAGCTTTGAACTCACAACCTTCCCATTAAGGGTCTGATGTTCTTCTTCTGGACACTCTCCTTCATGTCCATGTCCTTCTTGTGTTGAAAGCACCAGAGCTGGACACTACTCCAGGTGATGTTTCACCAGAGAAGAGTGGCAGAAATCACCTTTCTCAATCTGCTTGCCACGCTTTGTCTGATGCAGCCCAGAATGTGCTTGGCCTTCTGGGCTGCAAGGGCACATTGCTGGCTCATGTCCAGCTTTTCATGTACCAGTTCCCTCAAATCTTTTTCCACAGGGCTGCTCTCTATCGCATCATCTTCCAGCCTGTATTGATAATGAAGATTGTCCTGAAGTGCATGCAGGACCTTGCACTTGGCCTCGTTGAACCTTATGTGGTTCACCATTACTCCAGCTTGTCCAGGTCCCACTGGATGACGTCCCATCCTACTGGCATATTGACCACACCATTCACCTTGGTGTCACCTGCAAACCTGCTGAGGCTACACTCGATTGCACTGTCTATATCATTGATGAAGATATTAAACAGCGCTGGTCCCAGTATGGACCGCTGAGGGACACCACTTGTCACCCATCTCCTTCTGGAAATCAAACCATTGACACTACTCTCTGGATACAACCATCCAGCCAATTCCTTATCCACTGAACAGCCCACTCATCAATTGAATACATATCTCTCCAACTCAGAGAGAAGAATGTTGTGGGCACTGTGTCAAAGGCCTTGCAGAAGTCCAGAAAGACGGTCCTTTGCCCTTCCCTTGTCCACTGATGTAGTCACTCTATTACAAAATGCCACTAGGTTGGTCAGGCAGGACTTGCCTTCAGTAAAACCATGCTGACTGTCTCAAATTACCTCCCTGACTTGGAGGATCTGTTCAGTATCTTCCCAGAAGAGAAGTGAGGATGATAGATTAGTAGACCCTAGGGTCCTCCTTTTCACCCTTTTGAAAAATAGGCATAACATTTCCCTTCTTCCAGTCAGCAGGGACAAACACTGAAAGGACAGGCTATGGCTCACTAAACCAGCACTGTTTCTTCCTACACTATGATTGGTTTATGGCCTGTTTTAACATCTCTTCCATGTAGTGGTCATGGTTCTTTAGACCTGGGCCCCAAACCATGGTTCTCTTCTGAGAACTGAAAGGAATATAGCACAAAATAACATGGTTGCAGAGCATCAGTCATTGCACAGGTGGAATGTGGAGTTCTTAACATTGTTCATCCCCTGAAACTGCTTATGTCTGGAGATTTTTTTGTGCTTAGTGTTTTTAATCCCACTACTTAGGAGGCTATATAGAGAAATACATACTTTGCATATAACTATTCTTTTCAGCAAGTTGCTCTGTGAAAGATGCGATGCTGAATCCTCAAAGCTCTGCATTTGTTAATATAAAAATAATGTACTTAATAATGCATTTATTAATATCTGGATTAGTATCTCCAGAAATGGAGCAAAACATTACACTCCTCCTAGTGCACTGTTGCCTGTCTGTCTTTCTGGTGATTGAAGGGCTACTTTCAATCACCCTTAATCTTATACTTTCCTGCTGCATGCCAAATATCTCTTAGTACTAATTTTTTTAACTTTTGGACTAGGTAGAGATGTTGGTATTGAACAGATCAGCAGCACATGACCAGAATCCCTGGTGTAGGAAGCGAGAAAAAGATAAATATGTAGTTAGTTGCATTGGTCTGTAGGTTTCCATTAAACGAATGTCTCTGGCTTGCTATCGTTCACTGTAATTGCAGTGTCTGGAAAGTTGACTTTCCCTTGAGACTAATCTATTTTAAGTTCAATGGACACAAGGGAAGCTTTTGAAAGACTTGTAAAATTCTTTATACTTGATTTCTTGAGTCCAAGGAAAGGAAAAACTGTGTGCACACATATTTCCTTGTCAAGAATTTATTAGAATATTAATTTGATTAATTAATAATTAATGAATAATTAATTTTGAGTGTGAACTTCCAAAGTGGATCACCACACACACGAGATATATATATATATGTTTGTGTGTGTGTGTATATATATATATATTGTTTTCAGACATTACCTTTAGATATATTTAGCTGTCACAGTTGAATTAAATTCTTTATATTTTGCTATATTTCCCATGTTTTTTCATCAGTTCTGGTAGATCAAGGAAGTCAAAAGTTGCCGTAAAGAGTTTCAGACATGTTCTAAAGAACAGAAAGTTATACTTTAGGACATTTTTTGCATTTCATCCAAATATATATAATGTAAACAAGGCAAGTTTTAATTCATTTCTTCACTGAAATAACTTGAAGAGACTATTAGAAGCCCTAAACTCACCCCAACAGGCTCAGAAGAGGATATCTATTATGCCCTGAAATCTCTAGTGGGCAAAATACTACCCTTTATTCTTAGACATTCAAACTATAGCAATCATAGCAAACATGCTAACTAAACAATAATGGGAAAGGTGGCTTTCCAAAATTTCATTTCTGTGGTTCATGTAATCTCTGTGACTACTGTAATTTCTGTTCAGATCTCAAAACCAACCCAAGATTAATAGAGTATATAAGTGGCATACATACATCTTACTCATTCTGCTGAACACAACACAGTTTAAGAGCAGAGCCCTGCATTACCTTCATGGTCAATGGCAAGAGAAAGAAAGTAGTGGCGAAAAATGTGTGGGTGATTTCTTTTCTCAAAAGCCAAGAGGCACCAACCTTGTGGTTTTCAATGGGGAAAAAAAACAAACCAAAACAACAACAAAAAAGCAACACACACACACCCTCCCAAACAAAACAAAACAAAACAAACCCCACAACAACAACTAAGCCATGCAACAAAGTGTGTATTCTTCCAGGCTCAAAGGGTTGCCTATACAAGTTCCCTCTTGGGAGAGAAAGAACAACCACAAGTAGCAGTTGTCTTTCATGCTGCTTAATGCATGTCTGGAAGGTGCATATTTGCCCTGTAAAGAGAACTATGTAAAACGTAGTGTGTTCAGACCTTTCAGATTCCATCTTGTTTCCATTTTCAGGGCTGCCTAGGAATCCTATATAACAAGATGCCTAAGGGCTATTAGGGATCCCTGGTGTTAAATAAATTAATAAATAGGAAGCAAAATACTTTATTACAGGTGATAAGCCTTGAAATGTACCCAGTCTTTTTACAAACAGCTGTGGTCAGAAATCAGCAGCACTGAAGGTATTCCCTATCTGATATCTTTTCTCTAGCATCTGAGGTTAAACTCAACACATACCTCTTTTTTCAATAAGAAGATTATTACACTCAAAGGTTAATATTAAGTGTGAACCTCTGAACTCTAAGAAAACCTTATGTTCCACCTTGCCTACTCTTAGAAAACACCAAGGCAGGTCTCTCCTTCGTGGGCATACATCAAGAAAGGGCAGTGAGAGCTTCATCCCTGAGGGGATACAAAGAGACAACAATACTTTGCACAAGGGGTCTTAAAGAATACTCCATGTCCCACTGTCGGTCTGCTTCATACTTAGTCCAGAAAGGACAACATGAACTTGTCTAGCAATGCCCAAGCCCACCTTCCTGTCTGTTCTGCAGTGCCTTAGGCTGAAGTAGCAAAGGAAACAGTAGCTAAGTCTAGTACTGGGGTCACCATATGGACATTTTTTTATGGCCAGTGTCATCAGTGTAAACTTTGCCAACATTTCACATGGCTTATGACAGACCATAGTAGGAAAGAAGTGTGCTCACTCATCAGCTTTGGGCAATGTTAACAGACTCCCTGTTGTATGACAGGACCTGTAACAGGAAAGCCAAAGCTGAACCTCAGACCCATCATATGGGTAATATCAGGGATGACTGCCACCAAAATCATAGCAAGACTGTACTTGCTTTTGTGGTTTGCATGAGAGAAGAAGGCTCCCTCATACTCCTGTTTGGGGAGATGTAGATTACATGCATTTGCTTAACCTGTCGCTGTGTTCACACAAGCATCACCTCATTGCCTAACACAGCTCTTGTGCTGATACTGCTTTTAAGGCATTTTTCTATTCTTTTACCATCAAAGGTCTTTTAAGACCATTTTTGTTTCCTTTTATTTTTGGATTGGATCTGCTGTGAACTGAACAGGTTTATCCATATACGGCTGCATGAATGAGTGACTTTGAAGACTGCTGGTTCAAGAAACAGGAATGATTGACTGGAACAGCAGTACAGTAATAAAGGGAATAACTGGGGGGATGTTGGACCAGACAGCTGTTATATTATTTCGGACAGACAGTTTTCCTTATAAATATTTACTGTATTGAAAAACAGACAGCTATTGTAGTAGTGATCTGGAAAAAAAAATTCAAAAAATTACTCGGATTTTCCCCATGAGACCAACATCAAAAGCTGTAACTGAATATACTTATGGTCCAATATTGCACAAAATTTGGGCTCAGCCTTTGTTTAGGGAAAACTTCCAGTAAAACACTCAACTTTTATTTCAAGAGGTCAATGTGACTTGTTTGAACAGACATTTTAGGACTCATACCTATTGTTCACAAATTTTACCCAACTTGAGACATATGCCTGACAAAAATAGGCAACTGTTTCTCTGATGTTAACAGGCCTTCACAACCCAGTGGGAGATCTGATCCAGCAGTAGAGATCAATAACTTTATTAAGAAATATTTAATTGCATCCAAAATATTTTTCTGAGAAGCTGCTGCCACTTTTATCAAAAACTTCTGAACAACTTAAATATAATATATAGTTCCTAATAGCTGCACCAAACAAGGATTACTTGGAAAAAATGACACTATGATATTTCAATAACTTAAATATTTGTGAGAGCCATAATTTAATTGCTGTTGTTGTTGTCTTTAAATTGGCTCCTTCGTTATGTAAAACGCTGTACCTATAAGATAATTGACTTTTCCCTGTAATTAAACCTGCAATTAAAATATTGTTATCAACATTTAAATAACTGCTTGGGAAACAATTCAATGAAAAGATTAGCTGAAATTGAATGAATGGTCTTTCCTCAGAGTGTGAATAACAACAAGGTTTCATAGTCTGTCAGTCATCATACCAGCAAGTTTGTCTTTGAAAACGCTTCCATTTTTCAAACTGTTAGAGGGATTGCTATAGATCCTAGGGGCATAATCCTGAAAGAAAGATCATAATTCAGCAATAGGAGGTCTGCTTATCTCACTCAACAGTGAGTTGGCAGAGGGTGGGGACCCATGCTTTGTTTACACGGGGAATAAACAGCATACCTGCTTTGTGCCTGAACAGGCTTCAAACCCCCATAGTACTGAGGCGCTGGATGGAGGGAAGAGCAAGGCAGAGACAGCTGGAGGATAAAACTTCGTGCATGAGTGTGTAGGTGTATAATTAGTGGGGCTAGTCACACCTTCAAAAAAGAAAAAGGAACCTGCCTCCTCCTTACAGTATCCCTTGATGTCTTTGTTAAACAGTATTTGTAGGTTTCTATTGAAACGTCATTCAGGAAATACCATTCACCTTCCTCTGACACAGAAAGAGGTAGGGTGGTATCATGTGACCTCTGTGGTAAAAAGAAAGCTCTGACTCAATTTTGTATTATTTCTAATTAAATCGAGATAATTACAAAAGAAAGGGGGGGTGAGGAGAGTAGAAAACAGGGAAGAAATTAGATCTCATTTATAACATACATTCACAGTGATAAATTCTACTGTGCTTGCTTATACTGTATTACTTTTCCACCTAGGGTAGCCCCATTGATTTTTGTGATTTCTGCTTGTAAAATACTCCTCTTAAAAGTCACAATGGTGCAGGAGCAGTTAAACTGGTTATAGCAGCACTGTGATGATTTATCTTGTAAGAGCTGGTCATTGCACCCTTTTAGAAGAAATGTATTAAAAATGCAATTACAATGGTATATTGTAATCTGAAGTTAAGGGTGACTTTACCAAATACAAAGATCAATAATTACCCTGGCTGGCTGCTACAAAACCAAGAAAACCAAATCATACAAGAAGACGTCTTGGGTGAAAATGAAATACAGTAGAAAAAATTAGAAATTATAATGCTATTGTATCAAATAGGGATATACATTGACTTTGGCTTCTGATTTTCTCTAGCTTCCTGTTTGAATAAGACAGGAACCCAGACTGAAAAAAAAAAATAAAAAAATCTGTTTCTTATATTTAAGTGCAACACCTTTAAAAATTACTCTTTATCAGTTACAAACTGATGACAAAAAACTCACTATTTGTATTCTCCTACTATGGTCTGAAAGGTAATCTGACTTGAACACAGTTTCAAAGGCCTTTAAAAATTCAACAAATTAAATATTTCCGGGTTTCTTCACTTTCTTTTTTATCAAAGACAGATGAATGTAAAGAAACTTTAACTGTTTTAAGTTACAAGCTTGACTGTCTCAGTTCTTCATGAACAATAATGAGGTGTACTGGACCAGAAGGTTCATTAAAAATTGTTACATAAAACAAAACAAACAAAAATAATTTCCCAAAATGTACTGTTAGTTCAAAAAGATGTCTTGATGTATGACTGAAGTTTGGATCCAAATTCAAAGAAAATGTGTAACAGTTTGTTTTCCCATGTGCATTACTTTTTGTGATGTTATGACATTAACAAGTCCCTAACGGCATGAGATTTAATACATCCAAGTGCTGGGTTCTACACATCAGCCACAACAACCCTATGCAGTGCTACAGGCTAGGGTCAGAGTGGCTGGAGAGCTGGAGAGCGGCCAGGCAGAGAGGGACCTGGGGGTGCTGGTTGATGGTAGACTGAACATGAGCCTGCAGTGTGCCCAGGCAGCCAGGAGGGCCAATGGCATCCTGGCCTGCATCAAGAACAGTGTGGCCAGCAGGAACAGGGAGGTCATTCTGCCCCTGTACACTGCACTGGTTAGGCCACACCTCAAGTACTGTGTCCAGTTCTGGGCTCCTCAGTTTAGGAAGGATGTTGACTTGCTGGAGCATGTCCAGAGAAGGGCAACAACGTTGATGAGGGGCTTGGAACACAAGCCCTATGAGGAGTTGGAGGTCCTGATCCATCAGGGTGACTATGATATAGTCGCCATCTCAGAAACTTGGTGGGACAGCACCCATGATTGGAGTGCTACACTGGGGGGCTACAGGCTCTTTAGGAGAGACAGGCGAGGGAGAAGAGGAGGAGGGGTGGCTCTGTATATTAGGGAGTCACTCTCTGCCACACAACTTGAGGTGGAAGATGAGGGAGTTGAGAGCCTGTGGGTTAAAATCAGAGGGCAGCCTAACAAATCTGACATCCTGGTTGGAATCTGTTACAGACCACCCAACCAGGATGAGGAGGCTGATGAATTGTTCTACAAGCAACTGGAGGCTGTCTCAATATCATCAGATCTTGTCCTTGTCGGTGACTTCAACCTCCCAGGTATCTGCTGGGAACTTAATTCAGCAGAGAGGCGGCAATCCAGAAGATTCCTGGAGCGAATGGAGGACTGCTTCCTGAAACAGTTGTGTTGCAGTTTGAGCTGGGTGCCCCCCTGTAATGTTCACTTCCTGTGTCCAGAGGTCCAGCCCAGAGGGGTGGACACAGGAAATTATGTAGTATTGCATACCACAATCCTTTGCACCACTATAAGATCCAGTGCGGAGTCTAGCACTGTCTCTTTTCTTCCTCCTCCGTTAGCCGGTAACTGGGGGAGATGTCTTCTGGCTTTGGGCCTGGCTAGGCCCAAGGCCACGGGGGGATGGGCAGTCTCAGATCTGGCCAGCTGAGACTAGCCTAGCAGTGGGAGGGGGAAGAAGGAGCCCTGGGGGTCTCGGTTGTACCCTCAGGTGGGGATGGGATCTCTCTGGGTCTGTTTTGGGATTTTTCTTTGTCACTGTACTTTTGCTTTTCTGTAAATGTTCACTGCTTTCTATTTAAACTTTCCATCACTTTTGCAATCCGTTTGTCTGAGTGTTTATTGTTGCCAGGGGTGGGGAAGGGGGCTGCCTCAACCCAGCACAAGCTGTTAAGCGAGCCTACTAGGGAACAGGCTCTGCTTGACCTGCTGTTCTCCAATAGGGAAGGGCTGGTGGGAGACGTGATCGTGGGAGGCTGCCTAGGGTGTAGTGACCACGAGATAGTGAAGTTTTCAATATGCAGGGAGATAGGGAGGAGCACCAACAGAACCTTCACCTTGGACTTCCAGAGGGCAAACTTCAGCCTGTTTAAGAAACTTGTTTGTAAAGGTCCCTGTGTGCCAGCCCTCATGAACCAAGGGGTCCAGGAGGGTTGGACCTACTTCAAACAGGAGCTCTTGAAGGCACAGAAACTGGCAGTTCCCATGTGCCGAAAGGCGAGCCGGCAGGGAAGGCGACCAGCCTGGATGAGCAAGCAGCTCCTGGAGGATTTAAGGGAAAAAAAGAGGCTGTACCACCTTTGGAAGGAGGGGAAGGCTTCTCGAGGTATGTTCAAGGAAGTTGTTAGATTATGTAGGAATAAAATTAGGGAGGCAAAGGCCCAGCTGGAACTGAAGCTGGCCACCTCTGTCAAAGACAATAAAAAGCATTTTTATAAATATATTAACAATAAGAAGGGCAGGAAGAACCTCCACTCCTTATTGGACCTGGAGGGGAACACGGTGACTAAAGACGAGGAAAAGGCTGAGGTCCTGAACACCTTCTTTGCCTCAATTTTTAACAGCAAGGCAGGAGTTCAGGACGAGTGGCCTCCGGAGCTGGGCGATGGGGTCGGCGAGCAGTGTAGTGCCCCGGTAATCCATGAGGAATTAGTTCAGGACCTGCTGAGCCACTTGGACACTCACAAGTCCATGGGACCGGATGGGATCCATCCTAGGGTGCTGAGAGAGCTGGCAGATGAGCTGGCCAAGCTGCTCTCCATCATTTTCCTCCAGTCCTGGCTCACCGGTGAGGTCCCAGATGACTGGAAACTGGCCAAATGTGGTCCCCATCCATAAGAAGGGTCGGATGGAGGAACCTGGAAACTACAGGCCAGTCAGCCTGACCTCAGTGCCAGGAAAAGTGGTGGAGCAGATTATCCTGGCAGCAATAACTGCACACCTGAAGGATGGCCAAGGGCTCAGGTCCAGCCAACATGGATTTAGGAAGGGCAGGTCCTGCCTCTCCAACCTGATCTCCTTCTATGATCAGGTGACCTGTCTGGTGGATGTGGGGAGGCCTGTGGATATGGTCTACCTGGACTGCAGCAAGGCCTTTGACACCGTCCCCCACAGCAAACTGCTGTCTAAGCTGTCAGCTTGTGGCTTGGACCACTACACTTTGTGCTGGGTTATGAACTGGTTGAAGGGCCAAACCCAGAAAGTGGCGGTAAATGGTGCCACATCCAGCTGGCAGCCAGTCACCAGTGGTGTCCCCCAGGGATCAGTGCTGGGCCCCGTCCTCTTTGACATCTTCATTGATGGTCTGGATGAGGGGATTGAGACAGTCATCAGCAAATTTGGAGATGACACCAAGTTAGGAGCAGATGTTAGTCAGTTAGAGGGTTGAAAGGCTCTGCAGAGGGACCTCGACAGACTGGACAGATGGGCAGAGTCCAACATGATATCATTTAACAAGTCCAAGTGCCGAGTGCTGCAGTTTGGCTACGGCAATCCCATGCAGAGCTACAGGCTGGGGTCAGAGGGGCTGGAGAGCTCCCAAACAGAGAGGGACCTGGGGGTGCTGATTGACAGCCGCCTGAATATGAGCCAGCAGTGTGCTCAGGTGGCCAAGAGGGCCAATGGCATCCTGGCCTGCATTAGGAATAGTGTGGCCAGCTGGAGCAGGGAAGTCATTGTGCCCCTGTACTCTGCTTTGGTTAGGCCGCACCTTGAGCACTGTGTCCAGTTCTGGGCCCCTCAGTTTAAGAAGGACATCGAGACACTTGAACGTGTCCAGAGAAGGACAACAAGGCTGGTGAGAGGCCTTGAGCACAAGCCCTATGAAGAGAGGCTGAGGGAGCTGGGATTGTTTAGCCTGGAGAAGAAGAGGCTCAGGGGTGACCTCATTGCCCTCTACAACTACCTGAAAGGTGGTTGTAGCCAGGAAGGGGTTGGTCTCTTCTCCCAGGCAACCAGCACCAGAACAAGGGGTCACAGTCTCAAGCTGCACCAGGGGAGGTTTAGATTCGAGGTGAGGAGGAAGTTCTTCACTGAGTGAGTCATTCGTCATTGGAACGGGCTGCCCAGGGAGGTGGTGGAGTCACCATCCCTGGAGGAGTTCAAGAGGGGATTGGACGTGGCACTTGGTGCCATGGTCTAGTCATGGGGTCTGTGTTGATAGGTTGGACTCGATGATCCTCGAGGTCCTTTCCAACCTAAGTTATACTGTGATACTGTGATACTATGAGAGGCTGAGGGAGCTGGGGCTGCTTAGCCTGGAGAAGAGGAGACTCAGGGGTGACCTTATTGCTCTCTACAACTACCTGAAGGGGGCTTGTGGACAGGCAGTGGTTGGTCTCTTCTCCCAGGCAACCAGCATCAGAACAAGAGGACACAGTCTCAGGCTGCACCAGGGGAGGTTCAGGCTGGAGGTCAGGAGGAAGTTTTACACAGAGAGAGTGATTGCCCATTGGAATGGGCTGCCTGGGGAGGTGGTGGAATCGCCATCACTGGAGGTGTTCAGGAGGAGACTTGACAGGGTCCTTGGTTGCATGGGTTAGTTGATTAGGTGGTGTTGGATGATAGGTTGGACACGATGATCTTGAAGGTCTCTTCCAACCTGGTCTATTCTACTCTACTCTACTCTACTCCTATTCTATTCTATTCTATTCTATTCTATTCTATTCTATTCTATTCTATTCTATTCTATTCTATTCTATTCTATTCTATTCTATTCTATTCTATTCTATACTAGTTCTACCAACCTTCATTTCACAGTGTAATGCTGAAATGATTTATATTTTTAAAAATGGCATTTGAGTTTTTGAGTATAAATTATCAAAAAACGTAATTGGCTGTTTAGAAATCAACATTTCTAATAACCAAACAAGTGTTGAAACACAACATTTTAACATTTTAACACAAACCATATGAGAAGAGGCTGAGGGAGCTGGGGTTGCTTAGCCTGGAGAGGAGGAGACTCAGGGGTGACCTTATCACTCTCTACAATTACCTGAAGGGAGGTTGTAGACAGGCGGATGTTGGTCTCTTCTCCCAGTCAGCCAGTACCAGAACAAGAGGACACAGTCTCAGGCTGTGCCAGGGGAGGTTTAGGCTGGATGTTAGGAAGAAGTTCTATACAGAGAGAGTGATTGCCCATTGGAATGGGCTGCCTGGGGAGGTGGTGGACTCACCATCATTGGAGGTGTTCAGGAGGAGACTTGATGGGGTGCTTGGTGCCATGGTTTAGTTGTTTAGATGGGTTGGATTGGTTGATGGGTTGGACTTGATGATCTTGAAGGTCTCTTGCAACCTGGTCTATTCTATTCTATTCTATTTTCCAGTGTCAGTCATATTCTTCATATGCTTTCTGAATTGAGCACCTCACATCACTGACATCTTATCACTTTTAAACTGAATTAGAGTTAAAATGGTAGCTGGATAAAATAATTATTTTTCATTTTTCATCTGTATAGGTAATGCCATCAGAGTAAGAACATGCTTTCTTTTACTTGTCATAGGCAAATATTGCTTGAATAGTCCTACAGACCTCACAGAGGCCATATCTCTGATTAGGATTCACAGAATTGACCATAACATACAATCATCAGCTTTTCAGCAGAAAGTCTTGTCTTATCAGACACAGCAAAAAGCACTGATGTAATAAGAACAGCCACACCTTATTTGAGAAATCTAAAATAATCAGGTAAGGTAAATGCAAGGGAGAAAGAAGAATATATAGGACTGCTCAGAAGAAAGATTTCCAATGAAACCTACAGTAAGATTTAAGACTATGGAGACTGGATTACACAGTGAACAAATGTTAGATGAAATTTTCTTCATCAGCAAATTATATAGCACTTTGGAGCAATAAGATAGGAAGTTTTCCTCCAAAACCCATCTATCCTAAACATCTTGTCTGGACAGAACAATTAGTGTGTCTCTTTCCATTATAGAGAGTCTAAATGCTAAACTTAAACTAGACTCCCCACTTTCACATTGCTAATGGTTGCCATGAATCCTGAGTGCTCTGTGTTCTTTAGGGGAGTTTTACAGAAACAGAGACATTCATTCAGGTTGGAAAAGACCCTCAGGATCACCAAATCCGACCAATAACCCTACTCTAAAACGTTCACCCCTTAAACCCTACCCACAAATACCACATCCAAACTACCTTTAAGTACATCCAGGGTTGGTGACTCAACCACTTATCCCATTCTAATACTTGATCACTCCTTTTGTGAAGGAATTTTTCCTAATATCCTGTCTAAACCTACCCAGACGTAGCTTGAGGCCATTCCCTCTTGTTCTATCACTAATTACCTGAGAGAAGAGACCGGCACCAGCCTCTCCCCAACATCCTTTCAGGTAGTTGTAGAGAACAATGAGGTCTCCCCTCAGCATTCTCTTTTTCAAACTAAACAGCCCCAGCTCCCTCAGTTGCTCTTCACAAGATTTATTCTCCAGGCTCTTCATCAGCAAGTCAGCAAAGTTCAGGTAACTACTCAGAATTTATGGAGGATAGGAGACTACATTTACTTGAAAAGTCTGTATTAGGTGGAGGTTTTCAAAAACAAAGTTTCAACGTGAAGAAAGGTGTGAAAATACTACTTTCTTTATACACAATATAAGCTTGATTACTAGACGGGCAATTTACACTTTAACAGAAAATGTGTTTGTTACAAGGAGCAACAAAGCAGAGTACAGTGAAGACAATGTTTGGTCTACCTTTTTCAAGAAGTTGTATCTTGCATAGTTTTCACTGATACTGTGAAGTAAGCAGGAAAATTGGTCACTCATACTATTTCTCAAGTTAAATTCTACAGGAAATAAATTCAATTTTAATGCTTTTAAGTACCTGGAACTTGATTGTCCATTACCTTGCCCCTGAGTGTTGGTATCTTTTTGAATGCAGTTTGTACAAGGTAATGGTAATGCAAAATACAAGAGTGTAAAGAGTTCAGACATTGTATCCTAAAGATTGGAAACTCAGTCTTTCTGTAAGTACATTTATCTCCCAGAAAATTCAGAGAGAGCATAGATACAGTTAAACAGGCATTAGAGAGAGAATGGCTTACAGATAGAAATAGTACTGCTGATTCTTGATTGAGAAAAAAAAAGGTATTAAGGGAATGTATCAATTGATGTTAGTTGCATCACTAAATTACACAGTATTTACAACTGGAACTATTACAAACTTATGTGGGATTCAGGAAATCATTAAGTATCCTGGGACCCTGGTTCTGTAAAGAACTGTTTCATATTATACTTGCACAAAAATAGTTTCTGCAAAGAAACCTCTAGACAGTGCACCATTGTAGGCTGCAGATCCTCTGAAAAGGCATGGTGCACTGAATATTAACATCATTTCACACATTCCCAAGATGTATGCAATTACCTTAGGGAGAGGAACTGGGAATATGAGGTCTCAAGGGCTTAGATAATGACATAAAATAAATTGCAATGATTATCCATGTATTTTTCCAAGAGACATATTATTTAAAACCTGTCTAGGCTTTTGAGAATGAAAGACAGAGGAATGTCCACTTTATGAAATTGCTATTAATGTGTGACCTAGAGTTGAAGACAAGGTTAATTATGGGGTTTTAACAGAAGTATCATTCTGGTTTAATATCAGTACCCAGGCCTTAAATATTGGAGTAAGTCACATTTTTCAGGGACAATTGCCTTTGAATGAAGAATGGTGAGGCTCTGATCTTTGCTGACCCTACTGACTCCCACTGTGTAATCCATAGCAACAACGTTGCCTCAGCAACCAGAGAACACGTCGTAAAATAGGATAAAAGCATGAAATCTGATGTCATACTTCCATGAGATGCAAAATTGGATATAGATTCCTAAAGCAGATTTATTAAATGATTGATATATTGTATACAGATTATATTAAATCAACCTGAAATGTCACTGTGCTGGGACACCATCAAATAACTGGAAGATAAGTCAGTCTGGACTCATTAATGTTCTGGTCAGACATTTGGTGCTTACAATTATCCTCAAATTGTGTGTATTTTTCCTTAACATTTTTATTCTCCTGAGCTATTTTCTTTCATCTGGATGTAATAGGAAATCTGGTACACTCAATCTCATCCCAGACAGTTATTCTTAAACTAAATGGATAGGAAGATACGACTGTAATCAATGCTGTGTGAACGAAAGGGAATTATTCAGGATAGGGTATGCAGAGATTCATTTTGCAATGTCTACAACCTGATTTTAGCTTGAGTTATTCTACATCCATCCAACCAGCACATAATTTATGTGGATGTCCACAAATAAACCATATAAGGTGGTAACATTAGATTATGGTTTCTGACAAAGAAAAAATATTTTTAATCCAGTATGCTTCAGAACAAAAGCACAAATGGCATGTTATAGCTTTTAACCACATATATAAAAATCTAAACAATAAAATACAACATCACAGTGGCTGAGCTATCAAAAATTTTAAAAAGCTGTATTTTATCAAGAGCACAACAAAACAATTTGAGAACAATTTGAGTCTTATTCATTGGGAAAAAAAATCTCACTGCTCTACCCTCACAACATTTGTTAATTAATATAACTTTGCAGTAAGCATAGGTATGTCTCACTGAATGGCTGGATTGTGCCAGTAACTACAGAGCAAAACACAGGATTTTTTTTTTTTATTTAATTTTGTATTTTTTTTAAGGATCAGAAGACTTACACTAATCAGTTTCACACTTTTTTTTCCTTCCTGTGCTTAACAATAGTCAAGCTGGATATTTCAGAAGCTGTAAACCCCTTACATTGTATGCAACAGTAGATTTCTATGCCATAAATCTCCATTTCTGCCAAAGCACAGATGGTGATCTACCTACTTCCCCAAGCATAAGGTTTGATGCCTTTTGTAATTTGATTCTCTTTTGTTAGTACAGCTAGTCAATGAGGAGTGTCTCTCTGAAAGTTTTGTCTGTATATTAATAGCTTGTGGTGCTATGCTCCACTGCATGTATTGCGTTGTAGACATAGGAAATTTTAAAGACATGTTGGTCCACTTTACTACTAACTTTACTAACATTTACATCTTTAAAGATGACTTTTTGATAGAGGAAGTTCAAAGAGATGCTTATATAAATCACAAATTCAAGCAACTTTGATCCTGTTATTAGATAAGAGGTTATGAGTTGATATTTTCTCTTTGAATGCATATATAGAAGAATGCTGCAAACCAAGAGTGTAATTTCTCAATTCCTTTTTTTGATATTTCAAGGCTGTTTTGTGACCAAACATTTGCTCTAAAACTACTAACTTTTTCACTAAGCATTTGAAAATTGCTCATGAAATTCTAGAAGTAATTTTGATTTTAATCAACTAATGTTCATATTTATGGCTCATATTTACTACTCAACCAGCTCTAACATTCCCATAGTTCACTGGCCTCTACTGTGAAGGACAACAAAAAGTTCTTCTATAAATATATTAATAGCAAGAGGGAGGGCAAGGATAACCTCCACTCCTTGGTTGACATGGAGGGAAATGTTGTATCAAAGGATGAGGAAAAGGCAGAGGTACTTAACACCTTCTTTGCCTCAATTTTTACTAGAAGGACAGAACGTCTTCCTGACAGCTGGCCTGCAGAGCTGGCAGAAGGAGCCAGGGAGCTGCACAGTTTCCCTATGTTTCATGAGGAGGTGGTTGGAACTCTCCTTAGCAGCTTGGATCCCCACAAGTCCATGGGACCAGATGGGATCCATCCTAGCGTCCTGAGAGAGCTGGCAGATGAGCTGGCCAAGCCACTATCCATCATTTTCCAGCAGTCCTGGCTCACTTCAGAGGTCCCAGAAGACTGGAAGCTGGCCTACGTGGTGCCCATCCACAAGAAAGGCTGATTGGATGAGCCAGGGAATTATAGGCCTGTCAGCCTGACCTCAGTGCCAGGCAAGATCATGGAACAGGTCATCCTGAGTGCAATCACACAGCACTTACAGGATGGCCAAGGGATCAGGCCCAGCCAGCATGGATTTAGGAAGGGTAGGTCCTGCCTGACCAACCTGATCTCCTTCTATGATCAGGTGACCCACCTGGTGGATGTGGGGAGGCCTGTGGATGTAGTCTACCTGGACCTCAGCAAGGCCTTTGACATCGTTCCCCATAGCAAACTGCTGGCCAAGCTGTCAGCCCACAGCTTGGACGGGAGCTTGGGTTAGGAACTGGCTGGAGGGCCGAGCCCAGAGAGTGGTGGTGGATGGTGCCCCATTCAGCTGGCAACCAGTCACTAGTGGTGTGCCCCAAGGATCAGTGCTGGGCCCTGTGCTCTTTAACATCTTTATTGATGATCTGGATGAGGGCATTGAGTCCATCATCAGTAAATTTGCAGATGACACCAAGCTGGGGGCAGGAGTTGATCTGCTGGAGAGTAGAAAGGCTCTGCAGAGGGACCTCAACAGGCTGGACAGATTGGCAGAGTCCAACAGCATGAGATTTAATACATCCAAGTGCCGGGTTCTGCACATTGGACACAACAACCCCATGCAGAGCTACAGGCTGGGGTCAGAGTGGCTGGAGAGCAGCCAGGTAGAGAGGGACCTGGGAGTACTGGTTGATTGTAGGCTGAACATGAGCCTGCAGTGTGCCCAGGCAGCCAAGAGGGCCAATGGCATCCTGGCCTGCACCAGGAACAGTGTGGCCAGCAGGAGCAGGGAGGTCATTCTGCCCCTGTACACTGCACTGGTTAGGCCACACCTTGAGTCCTGTGTCCAGTTCTGGGCCCCTCAGTTTAGGAAGGATGTTGACTTGCTGGAATGTGTCCAGAGAAGGGCAATGAAGTTGGTGAGGGGTTTGGAACACAAGTCCTATGAGGAAAGACTGAGTGAGCAGGGGTTGATTAGCCTTGAGAAGAGGATACTCAGGGGTGACCTTATCACTCTCTACAATTACCTGAAGGGAGGTTGTAGACAGGCGGATGTTGGTCTCTTCTCCCAGGCAGCCAGTACCAGAACAAGAGGACACAGTCTCAGGCTGCACCAGGGGAGGTTTAGGTTGGATGTTAGGAAGAAGTTCTATACAGAAAGCCATTGGAATGGGCTGCCTGGGGAGGTGGTGGAGTCACCGTCATTGGAGGTGTTCAGGAGGACACTTGATGGGGTGCTTGGTGCCATGGTTTAGTTGTTTAGGTGGGTTGGATTGGTTGATGGGTTGGAGTTGATGATCTTGAAGGTCTCTTCCAACCTGGTTTGGTTTATTCTAAATGGTTTAGTTCTCTGCAACATAGGTTTTATTTGAAGCACAGATTATCTTTGTAAACTAAGTAAAACAAGTCAGCAAAAGAATTTTGTTTTATGGCTGAAATTCTCATGCTGACACCAAATTTAAACTGCATGTGAAAGCTATCTGTAAACCCAGGGGCACAGAATTGAATATATATGTCTTCTTTTTCAGGAGGCAGAAGGAAGATATTCATAGCCTTAGCTACAAGTATGTCCACTACTCAATAATACAAGAAAATCTTCTGGGATGCCTGGAGGGGGGGTGGGAAATAAAGTAAAATTAAAACACCTTAATGTCTACTAGCTGTTGTTACAAAATAATTCTTTCAATGAAGTTAATTTCAAAGTTAAAATAGAACTCAACAACCTCTTTCCTTCACTTTGACTTCATATTTTTATAATGTCTAGAGTTGTTTTAAACAGGTTTCTTATATAGACTTCCAGTTCAAGAAAGCATAAGCTTTTATTTCCTCAACTGAAGTGATTTGAGATAGTCCTCAACAGCCTTGATTTCCGTATATAGCATGTAAGATTAGGATTTCAGTCCTCCGAGCTCATCTATTTGACATTTATCTTCTCAGATTTCAGATTTTCTTGCCAGTTTAATAAGCATTACTCATTCATTATGTTTTCTCATATTGCCATACACACACACATACAGGCGCACACGCACTCATGCAGGAGGTCAAACACATAGTGTGTAACTCTCACATTAAGAGCTAGCAGGAACACTAAATTAAGAAATACATCCCACTTCCGCTCTTTCCAAATGCAGCTCAGAGTCTGTAGATCTACTGCTTCTTGCTATCAATTCATATAATGTGCAACCAGTCATGCATAGGATGTGTTTTCTTTACCTGAAATAAAATGTCACAAAGTGCCCCATGAGGGTTAAACTGTTTTCCATAGATATAGTTTATTTTACGGATTATTTTTCTCTATAGAAGTTTCTCTTAATTTTCACAGAGGACCCCTTCCCTGTTATGAATAGTATTCTGTCTGAAAAGCAAGCAAAACTAATTGTTATGTCTGTTCCCCTTATGTTTCCTGCTCCACTAGCATCAGAAGGAACTTTGCCATTAAGCTTAGAGGATGTTGCATCCAGCCCTAAACAGGCTCAAGCACTGCAGTAACATCATTTCCTCTTGTTTTTGATGGCATACCTCACTCTTTCTATTAATGTCCATCCAATACATCAAAGACTGATTGAGTCAAGAAAGGTTATAGCTGAAAAAAAACAACATTATACCCACCAGCAAAGTTTAAGGCTGGAGCCATGACCTACTTAGATAATAAACAAAATAGGCTTCACAGGTGTCAGAATTCCACTGTAATCCACCACTAATCTTTGTTTTGCAAGAGTGAAATAACAACAAAAGCAATTTATGTGTAAAATAAAGAGTTGACTCTTGGTGGACTTTTAATTCTTCACATATGTGAGGTAAAGAGGAAATAGTTGTATTATTTGATTAACTTTTCCACTTTGCAGGCTTAATTATTTTATTAGCTGAAAAGCTGGAAAATATTCTTATGACTAAATAACTTTCTGTTTATCATTCACTTTATTTTTTTTTAACCAATCCCCATTATACCATTCTACTTCTAATAATGTTGATAGAATAAGCTGGAAACATTTACAGTAAGTTATCTAATAATTCTATTCATTCAAAGATATTGACAAATATATAAATCATTTGCCAATAAACTGGAATAATAAATATACTTCATAGTGTCTAGTTCTCTTGCAGAGAGAGATACTAATATCTTTTTAATTTTTAACATGTTCTATACTTTAATGGGTTTCTATATAGCTTGGTTTTGTATGTAAACATTGGTTCTGGGAAGAACAAATCATAACTAAATCAAGTACTTGTTAAACTGTAAGATCTTTATAGATGATGTTCTTGTTTTAATCTATGAGGGATGAATTACAAGAACACTGGTACCAGTACACCAATAACAAATAAACTCTATTTCTCCTTGTATTTTCCCTATTTTGTAAACTGTTGTTATCAAACAGGCTTGTCATAGTATCATAGTATCAGTCAGGGTTGGAAGGGACCACAAGGATCATCTAGTTCTAACCCCCCTGCCATGGGCAGGGACACCCCACACTAGATCAGGCTGGCCAGAGCCTCGTCCAGCCTGGTCTTAAATACCTCCAGGGACGGAGCCCCAATGACCGCCCTGGACATCCCATTCCAGTGCTTCACCACTCTCATGGTGAAGAACTTCCTCCTCACATCCAGCCTGAATCTCCCCACCTCCAGCTTCATTCCATTCCCCCTAGTCCTATCACTACCTGAGATCCTAAAAAGTACCTCCTCAGCCTTCTTGTAGGCCCCCTTCAGATACTGGAAGACCATAATTAGGTCACCTTGGAGCCTTCTCTTCTCCAGACTGAACAGCCCAAACTCCTTCAGTCTATCCTCATAGGAGAGGTGCTCCAGCCCTCTGACCATCCTCATGGCCCTTCTCTGGACACGTTCCAGCACCTCCATATCCCTCCTGTAATAGGGGCTCCAGAACTGGACGCAGTACTCCAGGTGGGGGGGAGAATCACCTCCCTTGACCTGCTGGCCACACTTCTCTTGATGCAGCCCAGGATCTGATTGGCTTTCCAGGCTGCAAGTGCACACTGAGAGCTCATGTTGAGCTTTTTGTCCACCAGCACCCCCAAGTCTCTCTCCTCAGGGCTGCTTTCCAGCCCATCACTGCCCAGCCTGTATTTGTGCCTGGGATTGCCTCGACCCAGATGCGGGACCCTGCACTTGGGCTTGCTGAATCAGTGTGAGTTGCAGGCTTATCTTGCTGGTTATGCAAGAAAGCAATTTTTGTGGCAATTAAATTTTGATGGTTTGTCAGACATGTGCAGCCACTAACGTAATTGGCTCTAATTTAAAAAATAATAATTTTTGCTGTACAAGTAGCCAAAGAAAACAAAGAAAGGAGACAAAGGGTTAAAATCTGAGCCAACTGTCTTTCCTCAGGAAAAGCCTGTATTTGAGACAAGGGGAAATCATGTATGAGAATCATTTTTTCGCTGTATATATAAATAAAGAGAAACTTTACTGAAAAAAATTTTAGCCATGAGGTTGTTTCTGACAGATGTCCTTACATCTTGATTCCATCACAGTCCAATATAACGTTTTCAAACTCTACCTCATCTCAATATATATTTACTCAGAGAGAGGGAGAAAGACAGCAAAATGTTATATTCAGAGTTTTTATTATAATTGTAGAGTACAGAATATGCAGATAGCCATCATATAAATCATTACCCAATAGTGCCAGGCAAGTAGCAATCACAACAGTTAATATGTGCACAAATGTTTCACATTAAAATCTGATAGACGGTACACTACCTCCCACTGAAGGGGAAAGGAAATGAACAGAATAATAAAAAGATGTGGAGTGAGCTATAAATTGTTATGCTTTTGTTTGCTCTTGATTGCACCTTTCTATCCTTAAGAACTCTGCCCCTCTTCAGCAGGCTGCTATTGTTTGTGACATTGTGTGGCAGAAGAGCCGGTCACTTATCTCACTTGAGGCAACCAGATTTTTGTTCTGCTAAGTTTCTTTGATCTGTGTTTATATGGTTTCACTTTAGGTATAGCACCCTGAAATAGGAATAAGGCAACATTTCTCCTCACAGGATACACATACAAGCCCCTTTAATCTCTAGCTTATTGCAGCCCATATGTACAGTTCTGAGGTGGAGAAAACATAATAGGCTTTAGTTATACCTGTTAGAGTTTGCACTGAAAAAGATGTGCTTTATTTAACACTTCTGCAACTTTTGCAGTGTGACTTTTGCAACATTTTGTCACATGCCTCACTTAAAAAATTCAGGAGTTCATCACAGCTGCCTACCACACTTGGCTCTTAGGCCAAGAACTGGGTTGTGTCACCCTAATGTTCAGGTGATCCTCAGAGGATGTGGCCTGAGGAAGTACTTCAAAAGGAGCCAGTGCTGCTGACCTCTACTATTTTCTTCATCTCAGCAACACCTCAGAGAGGAGATTTGGCTATCAACAGTACTGTAAGAAGAGGATTTCTGGTATTTCCTACTGAAGTCTTACCATCTCCAAAAAGAAACCCCTCCACTACTCTGCAGAGATGCCCCAAATTTACCTTTGCAATCTCAGGCTCCACAGGATTGATGATTACACTCCCCATCTTTTCATCTTTGCTGTTACTTGAATGGTAGGATACAGATTAAAACCCTCAAATACATGCTTTCAAAATGGTCTGGGTAGGTCTTTCTCATAGTTGTTGGGTGGGGATTTTTGTTGCTTATTTTTAACAGAAAAATGTAACCATAAGTGTGATGTCAAAGAAATCCCACTGTGATGAAAAAAAACAAAACTAGCAAATATACAAACAAACAAACAAAAAGTCAGAAGAATATCCAGTGTTTGTTTCAGAAGGATCTCATAGAGGTGACCAACTTCACCTAACATTGGCAGTCAGATTAATTATTCACTTTAAAAAGTAAATCTGGTTCATAGTTAGCGCCATATGTTGTTTATGAAAATCCTGTCTCACTGATCAGAACTGCATTGTTTTATAGCTGTGAAACAGAAGTTAAAGACACATCATCAATTAATATGGTACAGATGAGTACTACAATTTCCATTATTTCAGAATTTATTTATTTATTATTTATTATTATTTCATTTATTATTATCTGCTCATTATTTCAGATATTCAATAGGGGTCTGGAAGAGGCAAGGTGAAGAGCTGCTGAAGATCCAAATCTATATCACTAGGTATTCCTTGGACACCTCATTAGGCTTTATGAAATGCAAAGAAAGGAAAAATCTCTCCCACCCTCCAAAACACAATAATCAGAAAAGGATCTCATGACCAGAAGTTGAAAATGAAGTCACTATTGAGGTGTAGCTATCCAAAGGGATTTGCAAGACATCTAAGAAGACAAAATGGTTTTATCATCCTCACAGTGAAGGAAGTCAGAAAAGCCTCTGTTAATCAGAAGGTAACGTAATACCAAATATGCGCTTTAGAATACTTATATTACCAATGTGTTTAACAGTGATGTATAGTGTTGATTGCCCAAACTTTGCCATCCTGATTTTAAAATGCTTGCTTTTTAGTGGATGGAGCTGAGGTGTTTGAAACCACTAATCCAAAAATCTCAATACCTTTAAAAAGTGAAGTTCTGACATCAGTTTTCTGGGAGTGCTTCCTAATTTTCTCACTATTCCTAAAACATGGCTGCTGAGAAGTGAGATCCCTGAAGCACAGAGTTATCTGGACTAACTTAACCTAGTTAGCTCAGACATCATTACCACTCTGGTGGCAGCAGTTCAAACTGATTTCTTCTTCTCAGCAGAGCAAATTGCTCTAACTTTGGCAGAGATAGTGTTAACACAAGAAATTGTCCATTTCTGTAGACCTCTTGCAGTTAGCTTTTAATGTGTACACAGTAAATCATCATTAGCATTTGAGTAATGTGCTAGGGATTTTTCAAGTCCTGATGGATCTTTGGGTATGCAATAAAACCCTCTTTTTTTGCCTATAAAGGGATGAAATGGTGAAGCAAAACTGACCATTTACAAATGTTAACATTCATGGCACTGAAAGATCAAGTAGCAGAACTAAAGGGACAAGTACATGCACTTGGAAAAAAATCAATGCATATGAGATATTTCTTTGATGACATATGCCTCATTTTAGACTCCAAAGAGGTGACAGGAGAGGGAGGCCAACTGCAGGGATGGAAAGATGAGTGAAGCAGAGATAAGGCACAAGAGGAGCAGGATAATATAAAAGATAATGATTCAGTAATTGTGAAGACACGTTAAGAGAGGAAGGAAGCATGGCAAAAACAGTGAATGCAGTAATGCTGTCTAGTATATCGAGTATTGGATATCAGACAGGGAATCAGAAATTTTAATAAAACTCTTGAAAAGAAATAAGAAGGGACAAAACTATGTAATTCAGGCCAGAATATTTTTCACTAGTAGTAAAATGTAGAAGGGAAGATTGAGAGAAGCATCTCAAAGAAGAAAAAATATGGCAACAAAATATTGTAAATTTTTTCCTTTCATTAAAGTTTATGTTTATTCTTTTGTATCAATCTGCAATAGTTGGATCTTTTTACTAAATTTTGTTTTCTTTACTGTATTGGGGGGTTTATTTGTAATAGTATTATTACAAAGCTGTGTTCTCTTAGTGAATTTCTGAGAATAAAAAAGGGTATGATCTTTATGCATATGGTGGGCCTTACATTGCATGGGAAGGAGAGTGATCCACAAGGAAAGTTATCCTTCCATCTTAAGTTCTAACACAATACCTTGTCTCCTGAACTTATCATTATGCAAAGAACTGTAATTAAATGTATATGACATCATGGCACTCTATATAGAATTAAATAAAAAATATCATCATACATTATTTTGTGTTAATGTTTTTGAATTTTTTACTGAGATATGGAAGAGAAAATGCAGGCGTAGAATCATAGAATCACAGAATGGGTTGGGTTGGAAGGGACCTCCAAAAGTCAGCTAGTGCAGCCCTCTGCAGTGAGCAGAAACAGCCACCACTAGATCAGGCTGCCCAGAGCTCTGTTGAGCTCCACTTTCAGTATCTCCAGGGATGGGGCCTCAAATACCTCCCTGGGCAACCTGTTCCAGTGTTCCACCACCCTCATGGTCAAGAACTTGTTCCTAATGTCCAACCTAAATCTACTCTAATTTAAAACCATTGTCCCTCATCCTATCACTACAGGCCTTTGTGAACAGTCTCTATCCTTCCTGTAGGCCCCCTTCAGGTTCTGGAAAGCTGCAATTAGATCTCCCTGGAGTCCTCCCTTCTTCAGGCTAAACAACCCCAGCTCCATTAGCCTGTTTTCGTAGGAGAGGTTTTTCCATCTCCCTGATGATTTTCTTGGCCCTCCTCTGGACCTGCTCCATCATGTCCATGTCCTTCGTGTGTTGAGGGCCCGAGAGCTGGATGCAGTACTCCATGTGAAGTCTCACTAGAGCAAAGTGGCAGAATCACCTCTCTGGATCTGATGGCCACACTACTTTTGATGCAGCCCAGGATGCAATTTGCCTTCTGGTCTGCAAGCACACCCTGTTGGCTCATGTCCAGCTTCTCATCCATCAGCATCCCCAAGTCTTTTTCCACAGGGCTGCTTTCTGTCATCTCACCCCCCAGCCTGTATTGATAGTGAGGATTGTTCTGGCCCAGGGGCAGAACCCTGCACTTGGTCTTGTTGAACCTCATGAGGTTCACCTGGGCCCACTGCTCCAGCTCATCCAGGTCCTTCTGCATTACTTCCCATCCCTCTAGCATATCAACAACACTGCTCAGCTTGATGTCATCTGCAGACTTGGTGGTGCATTTGATCCCAGTGTCTATATCACTGATAAAAATATTAAACCTTACTGGACTCAGTACAGACCCCTGAGGGACACCATTTGTTACTAATCTCCATCTGGAATTTAAGCCATTCCTGGACCATCCAGCCAGTTCCTTATATACTGGAAAGCCCATCCATGAAATCCATATCTCTCCAACTTGGCAAGTAGGATGTTGTGGGGGATGCTATCAAAGGCCTTTCAGAAGTCCTGATAGATGACAGCTATAGGTCATCCCAACATGCTATGAGAATAGTTGGTTTTCCAACAGAGAAGACAGTTGCTGATTGGAAGCAAAAAGAAAGTTAGACTTACATATGGCATTTTGTCTTATAATTCTCCCTTATTATTAAAAAAAAAAAAAAAAAAAAAAAAAAAAAAAAACACCAACCCAAGATTATTTTCTTGATCTAATTTAAACTAGATCAAGACTAGATCAAGTATGGAGTTATTAATCTACCAAAAAAAAAAAAAAAAAAAAAAAAAAGCAAGACATAAAATCATAAAATGAGATCATTCTTTTAAATAGCATTATTATAATCACTTTCTTGGTATCTACTTCTCACAGTTAATTCAGCTGTAGATAATACCAAGCATGCAGGTGTCAATTGATTTTTCTGAAATTTCTGAATGTTTTCATTGAATGACTCACAACGGCACTGCTGGATAATTTGGTCCCTCGCAACATTCTGAAACTTTAACAGCCGTTGTTTGTCTTTCACAGAAATGAAGCTTAAGCATCACATTACCATGAGCTTCACTCACTGCAAGCTGCATTTATAGCAAAAGAGACTGAAAGTTTAAATTGTTCAAATGTACAGCCAAAGCTGCAAGTTTTCCAGATGAAGAGGACTTTGTCTTAGTAGTTAGAACTCACACCTGTTCACCAGGTCCTTAATATTAATTTAAGCCCTCATAATACTGCTATAAACATAAGTAATAAATTACCACATGAGCCTTAGTCTGGCTCTAGCCCCAGGAATGAATTTCACCTGTGGTGAGTGTTTTGTGAAGGGAAAAAAATAATATGAAAAAAGAAGTATGAGAAAGATTCCACAGAACTAAGCAACCTGGTAAATTAAACAGGAGGATTGGCAGAGAGCCTGCTATGATTGGTCAGATTGGATAAACAATGTGAGAAAAGTAATCTGCGATATTTAAAGAGCCATTCCAAATCCCTACCTAGAAACAAAGGAGACACTACACTTTCTTTGTGTTAGCCAAGAAGGAGGGAGAATATCATTCTTCCATTCATGCTTTTGTTGAGGCTCTGAATTTTCAAAAGTACCGAATTGAAGCCAGAGGACAATCTGAGCTCTAGAACAAACCAGTGATAAAGGAAAAGACTGAATAATAGGATAACATTAAATGCTATTTTCCACCAATTAATATCATAACAGATACAGTTCTAATAGTATTAGAAAAATATTGTTTGACATGGTATCTCTGTGACATAAAGCAGAAAAAAACCCAAAGCCTATAGATATAAATAAAAGGAAAATACTGAATTATGAGCCAACCAAACAGATTAGTAGCTAAAAAATCAAAGCAAAAAATATTTCATTCAGGCAGTAAAAATCTAGTAGCAGTTATCTAAACCCAACTTTAAAAGGCTTCACTGATCAAGTATTTAAACTTCAAGGCTACCATTTCACACCTTTTCTATGCTGCCAGCTTCTGCAGGGATTTATCTGCTTACATGGCATGATACTTTGTATCCCTATGTGCCTGACCACACAAACTACATATCAAAATGCAGATTGTACACACATCTTCAAGCTTTTACACATGACTGGTGCCTGAAACAAATAAGTCGATTTGAAGTAAAGTTTAAATTAATTACTGCATTTATCTGGGCCTCTGAGGTATTACCAGGCCTTCCACAGGCTAGGACTGAGCTTCTAAGTACAGATGTCAAGGTAACAGATTAAAGGTTTTATAGAGAAAGAAATAATCAAAAAGCCAACCAACTCAATTGTTAAATCAGGTGATAAAAACACCTGAGGATAGGGTAACATAGTTTGTAAAATCCTTTCTGAAACTTAGGAATGTTGAGGGTTTTCTTTAAAATATCATCGTTCAGTGGGAAATGCAATTTAACTTAACGAGGCAATATATGTGCTGTTGAATGACCTTCCTTTTGTTTTACAGTGACATCAGGTATTCTGACATAAGACTAGGGCCAAGTAGAATAGAAAGCATATGGCAACTCTTGAAAGAAAAGCATCAGATTTTGGAATTTAGGTTCACATTTGCAGATACTCAAATATTCGTTTCATTTCAGGAAGTACTGCATACAGTTACAATATAACTGCTCAAACATTACTCTTGTAGGGCAACTGTATTTCATTCCCCTATCATGCATGATTTCTGAAACTAGTTTCAAAACTGTACTCTAGAAATGATTTCATTCCAAGACATTGTGGGGTATTTCTGAATATAATAAAGCCCAGTTTCTGCTGAATACGAAATGGCTTTTATTCATGTATTTCTTGTGCTAGAGTCAAGCTTACCCTGAATTTGTGGTTAACCAAAGAGCAATTCGGTGTGTGACACAAGAAAAATCTGAGATAATTAAAGATCTAAAACTTATATGCTATCAGCAGTGATAATAAAATGCCTTTATTCACACTTATGGAGTGTCCATCTTATTGCATAAATTTAAAGCAATATTTTGAGAGCGTAATTGTAGCAGTGTTGATTAGATAGAACCGGAGTCATTCTTCATCCTGCTATACCTGAGTAAAGCTTGTAAAAATGATCTCTAACTAGAAAAAAAAAAAAAAAAGTGTTGCAACCTATCATAGACTAAGTGTACAGACTTTATGCAGAGTGTGAATGCATAATGTGAAAAATTATAATATGCTACCTGTTTTTACTGTTTTTTAATTATTCTGCATAGTTTTTATAAATGGTTATTTTTCTGAAAAGGGCAATTGTAACATATCATCCTTCGTTTTACCCTGAGTATTAATTTAATAAGTTTTAATTAAATATGAGCATATGAAGATTAGAGCATCATACAATGGCACGTATGTGTGCATACATTTTTAGGAGACATTTGGTACACCTGAAAGTGAATGATAAGGACTAATTTGAGGGTTCTAATTTCCATCTAATTTGAGGTTAAGCCAATAAACAAATGTAGTATAAGTTGAGGTAAAATTAAGTATGTACTTCCTGGACCTAGCTGCTTTTTCCTCTCCAGCAAACCATAATGTTTCACAGGCATAAGAGTAGTGTGAGCCATGTGCCATGGATAGAAGTGGCTGAATCAATATTTCTGAATATTCATGTTTAATTTGATTTCACCATATGCTGTGGGAGCTTATTGTATTTAATTATGAATTTGCTTTTAAAATAAATAAATATTTTAAATTTTCCAGGTAAAACTTTCCAGACTTTTTCTCTGGGAATCTTACTGTTCTTTGACAGGCCCACTGTGTGTGGAAAGGACTTATCATTTCATTACTTTAGGACATTAAACTGCTCAGCAGAGTGAGTGCATCCCCCTCTTGGTGTGTTGAGTCATGCAGCATCTATGCAGGGTTTCCAAAATTCCTTTATCTCTAGTAACCTCTGTGACCCACTCCAGTGACTGACTGGCACCTTCGCTGTGTGGGGTTAGAATACCTCCAGGCTTTCACTTTGAGGAGCTTTTGTAAACTGTCCTTTTAAAAGCTGAACAAGGCTTTCACAATTATGAAGTAATCCAGGAAACTTTTCTGTCTTTTTGAGTTCTTGCACAAGAGTCTACTGTCAATGAAACTATGTGCCTAAATGAGCTCTGTTACAAAAAGAGATAAAGATTACAATTGTAGTGTTTAAGCTGACCTGTGATTATCTGAACTGAATCTGACACAGCTTTGCTCCATGCTAAAAGCTGCAGTGGCCGCTGGCAAATTACTAAGCCCTGGCAACTCAACAAACATTTTCATTTTAATTATATCAAAATGATGACCCTGTTCAAATCTTCCCATTTTCATCATCAAGGTTGGAAACACTGGCTGATAATGTTGTCATTAAAATCAACCGTCCTAGCTACAAAATTGAGAGCCCTGGGCAATAGTGTTTTTCAATTATCACTTTGCCTTGCAAAGCTGGCCCACATGTAAGTTGGCACAAATGCTTATTGAGCTAAATCAATGAGACTGGACAGCCAAACACATGAGAAGAGATGGTATTTATCCTGAACTGGGGGAAAAAAAAAAAAAAATTGCTTTTTTGTTTTTGTTGTTTGTGGTTTAGGTTTGGTTTAGTTTAATAAAATGGTAGTACCACAATAGGCCAAATAATTCCACTTCAGGGTATGGGTGTATGCACAAAGGTGAAAACTTGCATAGTTTGAAATTGGTTTTTCAAAGAAATGTTCAAATATATACCTAAAGTGGAGAAAAAATTATGTACCATAATCTAATTTTTGGCTGTGCATAAAAAAATACAAGTTTAAAGTATAAGACATACAGAAACTAACTTATTTTTCAGTACATTAATTGATATCCATCTGAAATTACACAGTATTTTACAGTGTAGGCATACCTAAAAAATGGGAAGATAGCGGCTCCATTTCTATCCATAGTAGTTGTATACTGCCTTCAGAAAAATAAGAAATTTATCAAAACAAATTAACAAAACAAAAATAAAAGCAGCCTCAATCCTCCTATAAGAGCAAGATAATATAAGCCCACAGCCACAAAGCACTGAAAAGCTTTTGAATCACATGATTAGTCTTGTGGTAGTATTTATGTCTTTCCTTGAAGCAAGGTGGCACTGATGTACACTACTGTGATATTCTTGGTACCAAAATTAGAAGCTATTTTTGAAAATATAATAATAATAATTTTTTTAAAAACAACAAACAAAAAACCCCACAACCAATTATTCTGTTCTATGCTATGTCCATCCTTCTCCAGGAATACCTACCCCTGCACTTGAAGCTCTTCAAATTCCTAATCTCTGAATGAAACCACTTCTTGCCACAGCATTGCACTGGGGTAACTGTAACAACAACTAGGTAATAGTTGTTAGGCATGACTGTTTTCCTGGATTCTGTTTCCTTTCCTGAGGCTAGCATTGGTGGGAAAATGAAAGTGTCTTGACATTTCTTACTATAAATGCAAATTTTCAGGTTTAAGATTAAGAGTTACATTTCATACATTATATCACTGCAAAAGGGTATTCTTAGGTTTGGTGACCTTGGTGTTGCTTTTTTCTTTTCAAATGGCCAGCAAAAGGACATTTAGAACATGGACATCCTTAGCTGCATGGTAGCACTTTGCATTGGTATTTCCAGAACTGTTTTACACTTAAAACAGCAGAGTGCTTTTTCTTATTTTATTTGTCATTGTACTCCTAGCATTTTCCTTCTTAGCTTTCTTTTCTAAAAGTTTACTCAAAGTCAGCCAAGTATGCAAGGTCCCTTTTATTTCTTAATTCCAAAAGGGAATATGGTAAGTGCCTGCTCTGCTTTTTATTAATGCATAATTTACAGTGGAGATAATCCGGATGATCCAAGGAACAAAAACACCCACTTCATGCAGGTTTGTGGGTGTGGTTGAGTTTCACTGTGCTGCCAGAAATCTAACACAGGCCTTGAGACTGAAGCTCACTGGATAAATATGCAATTCTTAAAAGATTTTGCATCCAATATATCACTGACGAATATAAGTAAATAAACAAAAAACTGGTACTTGCCATTTTTGTACAGTCTTTGAAAAGACTTGGTACAACAGTGATTTACCTTGCTTAACAAGGAGAAAATAACACCTAGTACACAGTTGTTAACACTTCTTTTTTTTTTTTTTTTTTTTTTTTTTGCTCAGTGACAAAAGAAATCTTCACAGGTTTTCACATCTCTAAGCAGCTGTCCACAATCTGCAGGTTTTTTCTGCCAGTGCTCTTCCTCCTTCTGTTTGCTACTCTGCTTGTCTCTGCTCTTATGTGTTAATATGAAGTGCCACTCTAGAACAAAACTTTCATCAAAAGCATATAAAAGTGCAGATGTGACGGTATATTAAACACAAAGGCTGCTAGAGCAGACTTTAAAGAAAACCCACAGCATTCTGCCATACTGCAAGCATAACGCTGCACTGAATAATATGCATGTTTCATTATTGTATTTCAGAAAAAAGCTATCCATACCCTGTACCTGGTACTTGCCTGGTACTGTCTCTCCTTCTGTTCCTGGGCACTCGCTGCTCTGGGAGGGGTTATTTGCTCAGGTGCAACAGTGGGTGAGCATAGGGGGCTGGCTCGAGCCACAGGTACTGTGGCTTGCTTTCTTAACCTCAATCTGTGCCTTACCTAATGAGTCCTCTTATAACTAGATATATTATAATACTAGAATATTAACCTTCAGTACAGGCTCTTCAAATGTGACTTTATTGTTTCTGGACAGTGGTTCCAAATGTTCATGCCACACAACACATAAGGTAGTAAGTGTGTTCAGATTTCTGTTGCTTCTGTCAAGTCATACCTGGCTTTCCATCATGGCTGTATTCGTATTTGACTGTACTTACTAAGGTCTCAAACCAAGGTTTTCCTTCACCTTACCAGACCTGACCTTGTGTGCACATGGCACTGGTGATTGCCAGTAGCCAGTATTGTTAACAGAAACTTTATCTCTGATTCACCTCTGATTCAAAGGTAGTCTTTTGACGTTGGTGTCTTTCATCTTCACATGGAAGTATTGGAAAGAGAACTTCTACCCATTCATTTTAATACATTTTAATCTTGTGTCTTACTTTGCCACACTTACTTATTTAAACTTATTTCACAAGTCCTCACATTGATGTTATTAAAATATTACCATACTGTGATGAGGCTACTTTTGAGATCCTTCCTGAAAAAAAGAAAGAATTAATTTTATCTCTATTAAATTATTTAGTCTCATATAAATATAAAGCTTCTTCAAACAAATGCTCAATAGAACAGGTATCATAAATTATGTGGGCAGATAATTATGTTAATTTCTTATTATTATTACCTTGTCCTATTCATAAACTATTGCCTATTATGCCCTTGACACATATCAAATAACCCTCATGCTAAGATATTTCGAAGATAGTCTCCCAATACAAGAACCATTGCAAACGATGCATAGCTTTGTGTGTTTTAGTTCACAAGAGAAGTGAGAATCGGAATGTCACAAGGAGTGCTTGCAAAACAGCAGGCCTTATTAGGGTGCAGAGTGATAAGTGGGAGCACACGAGACAACTGGGGAAAGGTTTTTTTACATATGGTATGTGTGTAGTAGTACATAACTCCATGATGGTTTTGGTAACTCTCTTTCATCTTCAGTTGTTTATGATTTTCCATTGCTCTATCCTGTTTCTCATCAGACTGCAACACTTCTGAAAGAGAGCTTCTGTCAAGCAGATCTGTTTTTAAGGCATCTAAGATACTCCAAGGGCATAAGTGCATATTTTGAATCCTTTCTTCTCCCTAGTCATATTCTCATTTCTGTCTCTCCTGGTCTTGAAGATTTGCCACTTTCCTGCTTCTCTGTGGTGTTAGATGCTGCCTCCAATTCAAGCAACAAAATTAAGCCAATGGCACCAGCTTCTCTCTCCAGGCTTTCACCTGCTGCTTCAAGGCAGAAAAAAGAGCAGTTCTGCTCAGTCTGCAGCTGCAGCATAATTAACTCTGGTCTGTCAGCAGAAAATTTAAAGAAATACACACTTTTAGTCTTATTTTCATTTCTTTCAAGTAAACCATAGGCCAAGTGTTCCCCATTTATTTTTAAACTTTGGTGTCTGTAACTAATAGCTGAATTTAGCTGGGTAGATTATGATTCACTTAGTTCTTCTCCCCAGGCACTAGATGGGGAATTCACATATCACATTTGGGTCTCTGGATTCTACTACAGAAGTCAGATACCTAAAATTTAGGTTTGAGCATTGCCATGCTACAACACTTTCTGAATCTGAGGCAGAGACCTACATCAGCTGTGCCTAAGACTGCTTTTCACTCCCACACTACATCAGACTGAGGTTTCCTGTCCCACCTTAGGAAATAAATTAATGAAGAGCATTAAAGACACAGAGTCTTTCTTTCCATGTGTCAGATTATAAATGTTTAGGATGGTGTCTTGCTTTCAGCGGAAATTCAGCCTCATTTCTAAAGATGTAGAGGTGGGTTTTTTTTCTGAAAGCAGTTTGATAAGAGCTCTAAATGTATTAGCAAGTTAAAAAGTTTATCATTCCTCTTCAGAGCAGCAGGAAGGAATTAAAAAATAGGTGTCAATAGCTGACAACTTCCTTTAATGATCCAGTTAAATATGACACAATAAGGTGACCCAAAGTTTACACCTGTACTATTTGAACACTACTGAAAGAAGCATATGGAGCAATGCTGAATTCTCTGTCTACCTAGCAGTAATTTTATTCATGTTGCCATGGGGAATACACAACTCATTAATTAGTTTACTCATCCTTACTATTCTTTGCATTAGTTTGTAAATAGACATTTCTAGCTTAAATCAATCATTTGTCAAGGATCTAATGGGTTGGCCATGTCCTTGTCAGAGAAAAGGTTAACACTGCATTAAGCAACTAAAAATTGCCATCTCTGCTAATGGAAGAGAGACAGGAATCTGTCCAAATCTCATGGAACTAATTCTAAAATAACAAGGCAAACCAGGGATGCTTTCATGCACTTCTTTCCCACCTTGTAGTGGAGAACTGAAAGCGGTTGCAGACACCTAAGCAACTGAAGCCCATGGAAAAGACATATGGCATAAGATAAATCACATGATTGCCTTAATGCAAACTACTGAAGACAACTGAAAATGTCATCTGTGAATCTTGACTGTTGGTGAGAACATCTCACCCAGAGCTAAGCTTTTTGAAGTGCGAGGCCTCAGCTGTTTCCTCAACACTTCCTGCTGACATCCTTTTCTTTGATGCCAGCAGCAGTTCTGCCTCTTCTAGGATAAAGTACATGTTCTTAACATGAAAGTAGGTTTTATTTATTGAGCCTTAAATGATATTTTTTTCCCAACTGTTAGTAATATCATTTAGTTTAATAAATTTGTTGTGACTGTTACAAAATAAAATCTCTCAAATGCTCCACTGAGATGGTATTTTCTTTGGTTATTTTACACACTGCAAAATTGCGCCTGCTACTTGAGCATTCTGGCTCTCAGTGGAAGAAAATGCACAAGTAAGTTTAATTCATAAAGTGTGTTTAGAGAAGTCATCCTTTCTGCCTTTAGTCTTACCTTATGTAGTTATATGAACCTTAAGAAAGCCATAAACACAGTTCTGAAGTGGTTAAGTAAGTATTTAAGCAAACAAAATATGTGTCCAGGCTTGAAACTTTTGAAATGCCATCTAAAAATCAGTGTACAGGAAACAGCACTGGCTCAGCCACTGAACACAAAAAGCCGTACTTTGAAAAAAAAGCACTTTATTGTTCAAGTACTCTAGAAGTGTATTTTTAAACATCTGGAGCTGTGAAAGCTGTAAGGCTGAGACAGTTTGTTACAGGAGGAGGCAAGGGATTGCAAACAGTGGTGGGATTAACAATGCAACGCCTGGTTTCTGACCTAAAATGACTAAGAAACTGGAGATCTCACTACTGACAACCACAGCTCCCTGGCAACATGAGCTCTTCTCTGATATATTTGTCTAATGCTGGTTTTAGACCTCCTGTAGGCTCTCACGCCAGGGGAAAAACAAAACAAAATGAAACAACAAAAAGCACCACACATAACAAAAAAAAACCCAACCACATGTGGGTTCTTTCTTTGCTTATAGAAACTGGAAAAGAGATGAGAAACAAAGTACAAAAGATAGCAAATAGATCTTGGTAATGAGGAGTCCTTTTCTCTTTATAATGACCAGCCAGTGTGCCTGTTGCTGTAATGCAGAAATTCAAATTGTTTCTTTAAAATTGCCAAGCATTTCCTAGCCCTCATGGATTCCCTAGTTTTTCCTCCATTTCCACAACATAGCATTCACATTTCCTGCTACAGGGGTCTAACTGCATCAAATGTTTCTCAGTCTGCCAGAAGGATTGCTTACTAGTACCATATATACATGTTCCTGTCCTATGTACTTCCGTACAGTTTGTAGTGTAGATGAGTACAAAGTCAGTGGGAATTATGCCTGTGTATGCCAGAGCTGAATACGGACCTAGATTCACTGTGTCATCCAATATTTGTAATACAATAGCATTTGTCAAAGTGCCAGTGTGAAGTCCAAGCGGATTTCAAACAGCTGTAGTGCTGCCATATGCTGCCCTTTGGTTAAGCCATGACTTAAAGTTCAGCTTCCTATTTAGAGCAAAAATTGACAGACTAATGTTTTTCAGATCTTCAGAAGCAGTCAGGCTGTTTGCTGTGCTTTTCCCCATCTAAATCACAGAATCACAGAATCACAGAATGTAGGGGCTGGAAGGAACCTCATAAGATCATCTAGTCCAACCCTCCTGCCAGAACAGGATCACCTATACCAGAGCATACAGGAATGCATCCAGGTGGGTTTTAAATATCTACAGAGAGAAAGACTTCACAACCCCCCTGGGCAGCCTGTTCCATGGTTCTGTCATCCTCACAGTGAAAATTTTTTAACTCATGTTTCCATGAAACCTCCTATGCCTCAAATTCCACCCATTGCCCCTTGTCTTGTCATTTGACATCACCAAGAAGAGCCTGATTCCATTCTCTTGGCACTCACCCTATACATATTTATGAACACCAATGAGATCACCCCTCAGTCTCCTCCAAGCTGAAGAGCCCCAGCTCTTTCAGTCTCTCCTCATAAGGAAGAGGTTCCACTCCCTTAATCATTTTTGTGGCTCTGTGCTGGACTTATTAAAGCAGTTCTCGGTCCTTCCTGAACTGAGGGGCCCAGAAGTGGACACACTATTCCAGATGTGGCCTCACCAAGGCATAGTAGAGGGGGAGGAGAACCTCTCTCAAACTACTGACCACACACCTCCTAATCGACCCCAGAATGTCACTGGCCTTCTTGGCCACAAGAGCACATTGCTGGTTCATGGTCAACCTTTCATCCACTAGGACCTCCCGATCCCTTTCCCCTTCACTGTTCTCCAACAGGTCAGTCCCCAACATGTACAGACACATGGGGTTGCTCTTTCCCAGGTGCAAGACTCTACACTTGCCTTGTTGAACTTCATTAAATTTCTCCCTGCCTAACTCTCCACTCTCCAGCCTAAGTTTCATTGCATGGCATCACAACTCTCCAGTGTCAGCCACTCCACCCAGTTTGGTGCCATCAGCAAACTTGCTGACAGTGCACTCTGTACCCTCACCCTGGTCATTGATGAATATATTGAATAGTACTGATCCCAGTACTGACCCCTGAAGAACTCCACTACATACAGGCCTCAAACTAGACTCTGTCCCACTGACCACAACTCTCTTCTTTCCTTCATCCAGTTCTCAATCCACCACACTGCCTCACCTTAGCTGCAAGGATGCTGTAGGACACAGTGTCAGATGCTTTACTGTAATCAAGATAAACCACATCCACTGCTCTACCATCATCTATTCACCTGGCTATTCCCTCATAAAAGGCTATCAGGTTGGTTAAACTTGACTTTCCCTTGGTAAAACCATGTCGACTGCTCCTAATGATCCTCTTGTCCTTGATATGCCTAAGGATAGCACTGCTGATAAGCTGTTCCACTGCCTTTCTGGGGATAGAGGTGAGGCTGACTGATCTATAGTTACCTGGGTCCAGATTCTTACCCTTTTTGAATATCAGAGTGACATTTGCCTTGCTTCAGTCCCCAGCCATCTCTTCTGTCCACCATGACTTACCAAAGACAGTGGAGAGTGGTCTGGCAATGACCTCCACCAGCTCGCTCAGCACCCATGGGCGCATGCCATCAGGAACCATGGATTTATGGATGTCCATATTACTTAACTGTTCCCTAACCCAGTTCTCATTCAGATGAGTGCTGCTGACAGGTCCCTCTGACACTGGGCCCAGCAGGTGACTTGGTTTCTGGAAGAAAAAAAATCCAACCACCTTCTTGCTGGAGCACACTGTCCACTATGAAGTGTGTGAGATCTCAGCCTAAACCAAAGCTCAGAGAAGAGCTTGCAAACAGGTACGTTACCAGTATGACACAATTTCCCACTTAGGACATGTTGAATTGGAAGAATGTAAGTGTCAAAGCCCTCAGACAAGATTTTGGCTGTGTAGCTAGGCTTATAGTCCATCCTACATTGTGAGCCATGCCTTCTGTGTTGGAGAAGAGTACCCTAACCGAGAAGTTTTGGGATATTCTTGATCTAGCCCTCTTAATGAACAGCAACAGGATAATGCCACTGCACATAATGGGTGAGGCTGGACAAGGAGGGTTAGAGCCTGACTCCCTAGACTGCTGCTTTGTAAATTTTAGTGCATTATGAGGCTCCTCTGAGCAGTAGCTGTTCAGCTGCAAAAAGTGACAAAACTCCAACAGAAAAGAACAGAATCAAAACAGCTGGAAGGGCACTAACCTGAAATCACACATCCATTCTGAGTCATGCTGGCTAGCCATGCATTTAAATCCAGCACTCCTACATCCCTGGAGACTAACCTAAACTGGAAGGCATAAGTATGTTTTTAGAGGCAATGGAAATGAAGACTTAGTTCATGGGTAAAGACCTAGCCTTTCCTCAAAGTGTGGTCTGTCTACAGAGGAACATAAGACACATTGTTAGACAGGAGTGATTCACATGATTTGGGAGAAAAAAAATTATTAAGAGACCTATTTGAGAATGAGTTTTAGGCACCAAGTTGGAATATACAATGACAGAGTATTCAGAGAAAGATCTCCCATTAAAATATTACAAAGGAAATATTCCAATTTTGCTATAGAGAGACGCAGGTCAATACTTCTTAAGCTTAGTGACTGCAACCAAAGATATAACCATCTCTTTCTGGATAGAATGCCTAAGAGGTGCTGAGTAGTTTCAGATCCATTAATGCAAGCTTAAAGTGCTAATCACCATCCAAGATGTTTTACAGCAGCACTTTCCCACAATGCTGTGGACAAGATTGGCCATGATGGTATCCAGACTGTTTCATGTACAGTTCCTCCTCAGCTCTTCTATGATTACACTGTAGGAAAAAGCCTCCACTAGTAAACTACATATAGTCCCTCTCTGTTTTTAAAGGATAAAGCAGAACTAAGGGAGAGTTCAAAGTAGAGCAAAAAGAGAAATATTATTTGAGGTATGGAAAATTTGCTAAATGGAAATATATTAAGGAGCATGGGTACTGTAAGAATGAATTGTTTTTTTCTTTCTTTCTTTTTAAAGGTAGAGATATGCTAATATGTGATAGAACTTAGGAGCTGATTTCTCTGGCTCACAAGAAATTAATAGAGAAAGTTTCAAAGATGGAAAGCTAAAAAATGATCAAAGAAAATGCTCTTTGGTATGATGTGTGACTGAAGTATAAAATTCGCCTCCACAGAAAACCACTCAGCCCCAGAATTTAGGATGATTTTAAAAAAGCAGAATTTGAACACTGATTAAGAGTGTTCTGAGTTCTGATTTTCATTGTTTTTAAAGAAGAAGGACTTGGTAGACTCAACGATTATGTTTATCTTAAAATAGCTGTCAGTGAGTAGGATTTTTTGAAGCATCATTATTGCCAAGAGACTTGCAAGTGTTACTAAATAGGTCTTATATTTTACAGTGATTTAATTTCCACCTGATTCATGGCTGTCAGTTAGTAATCAAGGGCCAAATTCTTCAGGGCATTGAAATCTCTCAACTGCATTCACAAAAAAACCCTCCATGTCAGGCTTTAAAAAAAAACAAACCCAAAAGACAAAAAACATTTGGATCAAACACTGTTCTAGGAACCAGTAGTAATATTAAGTAGAGCCGTCAAATAATATATAACAAGTGTAAGGCTTCCCAGACCTCCTTCTGCAGCCCCAAAACAGCCGATACTCCCTCCAGGTCTGCAGAAGTTGCTGCTGTGATAGCTGCAGCTGTTTCTCCCTGCTTCCATGATTCTCACCACCAGAGCAGTTTCCAAGGGTTTAATTAAGCCGGATCCTCCTCATTGTTTGCATCTTGCAAAGCACAGCTGGCAGAGTGCTCGGCGGCAGTACAGCAGATGAGCTAAGGCATGCCAAAAGTCCTGGATCAGCCCCCGCATGCTTTCCTTACACTATCAGCCCACTTCCAAGAAATTCTTTTATTTCCCAACAGTTGCTGTCACAGCCGTGTGCAAAAAGCTGAATGACTGAGCGCCATCACTTGGAGCTCCAGCCCTGCATTTATCACACACTTGGTGCCGCAGGGAGGGCCGTGTGAAACTCCCATCTTGTGCAACACGGAGCAGCTCTTCCCTTTGAGAAAGAACGATCAAAGTGCTGGGGACTGAGGCCTCACCACCTCCTCTCCGCCTCCTTGCAAAAGCCTGAATAGCCCAGGGTAATCCCTCACTGCTGGTGACTGAAAGAGAGAAAATAAAATCAGTCCTTACAATTTCTGTGAGCAGAGATGAGGCCTTTCCAGACCAAGGTGTATTGATGTTTCAATCTGTCAGTCATGTGACACAACTAAAAATGTGGCAGTAAGTTATTGCTTAAAATATGGATGCAATTACATGTCAGACTCATCCCAAGTCTCATCTGGATGTTCATAGGCACTGGTCTGTTAATGGTATCTTGAGTAAGGGAACACTATGGAAATGTTACACAAATGCTACACAGAAAAACAAAAGTGGTGTATAACTTTATAAATACAGTTCTGGTGTTACCTTTAAAGTATTTAGGATGGGTAAAATTCCAAAAGAAATTTGGCTGGTTTAAATGCAGCACTAGAAGCAGGTGGAGAGGAGATGGTAAAAGGGATTTATGTTTCTCCTGCAGGAACAATGTCTTAGTATAAATCCCTTGTATTGTGTGTAATCACATAGGTTACATCTACCAGTGGCCAAAGCATCCAGACTTTAGTTTTATCACTGCCTGTCATAAGAGACTGAGAGGACAAAGCTATATAAATAAGCCCCAAGCTGGGGCACCAACAGTAAAAAAAGCAGCAATTTTGCTTCTCAGTACTGATCTGACTTAAGGAAAGAATAAAAAAACAAATACAGGTTATAGTCAAAAGTCATTCTGTCTTTCAAATATGTTCACTCAATTTTGAATTTCACACCAATCACTGTTTCTTAATTATGTGCAAATAGTATCTTCAAGTGTGAAAAGCTTACACTTTTCTGAAAACAGATTTTACTTTTTACCTTTTTATTTTAATTGTAAGAAACAAGACAAAATAATCTGAGATTCTTTAACTTCATGTATTGATGAATGGAGATGTGAAACCAAATGGACTGAAATGAGCTATATTTAAATTGTATTTAAGAATTTTACTGCATGCTATTTTCCTTCAGATGCAATTGAATAAATACAAAAGGAAGAGATAAAGCCACATAACAAATTCATAGTAAAGCTGCTTGGAAAATAAGGGGCTTAGAAGAAAGCACGCTTTTGGCACAAGGACTGTTTCTGTGTTCCATCAGAAATTTTTTTATTTTTTTTTCATTAATAATTTGTCATCAGCTGAAATCCAGAGCCAGTCATACATAAAGGAGAAAAACCTAGTGAAAAGAAACTTTCATGGTGAGGGACAAAAGCTTTGTCCAGAAGTGAAATATTATCTGAGGAGATACAAAGAACCAGACAGGGCCTTGGGACTGATAGGGGCTGGTGTACTGAGCAGGTGACCAGGACATGGCATCAGCATATCTGATAAGCAGACTGAAGGTAAGCAGCCACCATTTTCTGAACAGTGGAAATTCAAGAGACCTTCAGACCCAGTCATATGAATCTGTATGATTTGAACACTCAAGACCTGAAAAATTTACATGTGCTTTGTTGGTTAGGTATAAAATGACAACATAGCACATAATGAAGGAAAAAGTGTGAAGCAAAGGCAGCAAAAGCAACTATTTTTAACTCTTGCACCATCATTTGGGTTTCCCCAAATCCTGAGATCAAAAAGCAACATATAAAGAGTTATTTTGCATCTTCTCCTGCCTTTTGGCCTCACATCCACCAGTATTCCTTGGTGATGAAGGAAAAAATGCTCTTGCTTTTGAATAACTACTAAACAGTTTATGTGATCATATATTTCTGAGAGCTGAGCTTAAAGGATGCCAAAATTCAGTACTTTGATCAAATTATGAGATTTGTAAACACTGGGAACATAGCATGTGGGGATGAACAGATAATGTAATAACAGCAGGCAGCATATACATATGGAATAGAAACGAATGCAGGAAAGAAGTAGGAAAGAATGAGTTTAAATATCAGAAGAGAGGACAAAAAGACACATTAAAATGTGAACAATTTTTATTATAGATATGCTAGTAATCCAACCTACTTTTAATAAACAGATACACCAAATCGCTGAAAATGTTCAATAAAACACAAATTACATTTTTTAATGTCACTTAACACTCTTGTAAAAGCATGTCATTGTTGGTATGGTTTTGAGTATAGTCATAACATTCAGGACAACACTCTTATATAGCACTTTCTTATAGCTAAGAGGTATAAAAAATCTCTATGAGTGTTGTTTATGCATATGTAATTCTGAACTGTGATAAGTAGGATCAGAAATGAAACTGAACTATGATAATTTATATCCAGTGAAGGTCTGATCTAGAAGCAATGATTCTCCCACCCTCCATGAATTCCTCACATTATTAAATTAATTGCACTTCTTTAGCAGCCTAAGCACATAAAAACAAGTCCTCTTCCAGAGGTTATAACAGCTATGCACCAGATCCTTAGCTGTTTAGTCTTCTATAGTCCTACAGTTATTCAGCTCTTTTTCACAGGATTGCAGCTTGCAGAAAACACTGAGTTCTGGTCTTGGTTCTCCATCCTGTGTAGGATCTATGTCCTCTCAGTGCCTAGCAGAGCCACCTGGCCTAAACTCCTTAACTGCTAAAAAAACAGCCAACACTTTGCAAATACTGCACCTACTTGCCTTTTGTTTATCAACATTCTTCTTCTGCTTGCTGTTGCCTGTGTTCCACCAAAGCCCTTACCAGAGTTGCTTACCAGAGATGTAAACACCTTGTTCCTCTAAGTACCTCTACAACTGAGCCTCTGATTTCTTCCCAGGGTTTTGTCATTACAGATGTCCCCAAGCCACTTCCATGGGATATCCCTGCCCTCTCACACAACTTCCTTCTCCTTGCCTTCTGTCTCTGCCTCACTGACTTTTCTCCAGGAAGAGCCATTTGCAGCTCCCCTTTCTCATCCTCACTGCCCATGAGCAGGTTCTTGACCCTGTATCACAAGACTTGTTAGCCCTTGTTTGCCAGCACCTCACCCATCACTGGCAGATACAGGCATGGACAGATACCATCTGTGCCCTACTTTTAATAGGAACTCCAGTTCCACGATCAGCCCCATGATTTTATCTGTAGGATGACTCCTATGGGTTGCATTATGCCTTAATTAAGCACCAAATTATTTCTGTGAGTCATGTGAAAGACATCATTTCACAGATGATAGAACAGTCAGTTGAATCCCAGCACCAGTGAAAACATGAATGGCACAATCGTGAATGCACTGTGGTATATCCTCCAACACTCATCTTTTTCCAAAAGATTGATTTCTGATCTGATGCTTCATGTAATGACATGCCAACTGTAAAATGGGTATGTTTGGTGGTTTTAAACCACGGGCTTTTTCCCCACCAAAATTTCTATTGTGGCTAGGAGGATGGAAAGTGTCTCTTAGACTGAGTTTTCATCTGCCTTTATTTTGCTAACCACTACACAATTTTAAGGTTTTCTACAAAAATAATCTTTCCAGCATCCACAGAATCAAAACAAGCATGTTGCTGAGTGAGCAAACACTTGATCAATGCATCACAGCAAAGCTAAATAGAAAGGCTAAAGAAAGGTAGAACATTTTAAACCTAGGCAGTAACATTGTTATGCTTGCTTTGTGAGGCACTATTTTATGTGACAGATCCTTATTCCATTCTAGATGGGTAGCAACTGTGAATTATAATTTTATTTTCCACTTAGCAGAGCCTATTGACTTGGACTAGCTCTTACCAGGAAATCAGTTCATAATAAAGGCAGTAAATCCTGACTTTGTGCTTGTTTGATAATTAATAGTGCAGTGTCAGCAGCAGAGCAAAATGCAGCATTATTTTTTTAAACTCTGTAATTTATAAAAAATGGATCATAAGTCAATGACTTTATGCTGAGTGTCTAAGGCACATATGATTTACTAAAATGAGTTTAGCAGGCTCAGGGGGTGTTTGTGAAAGTATGCGTGTAAGGCCCTCCCATTAACCCAGAATCTTGTGTCCCAATGCATAACTACGTAGGTACAGTTGGACTAGCAACTATTTCCCCCACTACGTGAGTGGAGTCACCACTTACAGCAACACTTTCTTTTCCTTTATTGCTGAAAGAATGACAAAGATTGGGATGTGTGTGTCAGTCAGTATAAATGTTAGTTACAAATGCAATATATATTTATCATAGATGGAAAATAGAAGCACAGAAACAAAAATGCTCTGTAAAGCTATGTAAACTTGACACTGTCAAATTGTTTTTCTTATCACCATATTTCAGCATTTACCAAAGTCTAAAAGGAAAACAATAGCCTTAGCCTTTACTAAGCTAGAGTCATAGTCCTAACAGATGTATCAGACAAGCTTTTAGCATAGACCAGAGCATCTCACAGCTACTAATGATGTGGGGACCCTCATGGCAGCACACCAATATGAGCAAGTGAAATCCCATGTGTGTAAAAAAGAAGCAGGGAGTGAAGGCTCAGTAAGCATGTGCCTCTGAGTATGCAAGACTATCTTCGTTAAAGGGACTTTCAGACTTAAATATGGGATTAGGTCCAAAGGATTTACTGGGAAGTTACAGAATGATCACACGCTCCACCATGGGCACCTATGCCTTCAGCTGGACTAAGTAACTCTTGCAGGGACATTGTGTCAGTCAGACGAACCTCAGTGCTGCTGTGTGACTTTCCCTCTAACACCAACTTCAAGTACAGATTCTGTAAACTGGACCTACAAAATGAGCTCTGTCAGCAAAGACCCATGCTAGGCCAACCATTCCAGTCTTTAGGGCTTTCTGTATGTCCAGTTTCAGAACACCTTTGCCTTTGCAACAAACAGCACTGTTTCCATAGTCATTTCCTCTACAGTTATGCAGAAAATATAATTTAACAAATCAGAATGGTGAGACCAATACAATGCATAACTAGCTGCCATTCCTCAGTAAAAATATTATGACAAATTGGTATTTGCTGGCATCTTTCCCTGTTGTAGACCTCCCCATTATTCCATAGATTATCATACCATTTACTTCATGGTGATTGCACTTTGTCAAAAAATGAAGTTATTATTTATTGAGAGAATTTGTTATCCTGGTGAAAACTGAGTAACACAACCACAGAACTTGTATTAAGGCTGGTGACCCCTGCACATAACACTCATCTCCCTAACATAAGGCACAGTAAAGCAGGGACAGAACAATGCATGAACTTACTGAAAGAACCACGCAGAAATATTTTGACTTTGCAGTATTTCTAATCTCTCACTGTTCTAAATTCTCCCATCACCTGTTCCTTCTTGCTCAGCCTCACCACCCCAGGCTCACCACTCCCCCTCCTCAGGAGCAGCAGGGACAGAAACTGTGCCCAGAACAACGCAGATGTGATTTCTTCTCTGACTCTACTCCCAGTATAAATCCACTCTAATGTCTGGGAATTATTTCAGTGGTTATAATCTCACTTCCTAGATCACCCAGGCAACCTGGCTACTGCACCCAACTGAAGCTCGTTGGCTTCGAAGGGTGTAAGACCCCAAACGTGCTTTTAAAATCTGCTGACATATGTAAGAGAATATCTGGGAAAGAAGCAGGTTAACAGAAATCAGTGTACTATAAGGAGCAATCAGGGTGGAGAGACAGGGAAGAGAGAGGAGAAGGAGGGGTAGAGGGAGGCAGACTTGGTGGCTTTCTTATTTATTTTCATCTTTAAAAAAAGGAAAAAATCACAAATCAAAAGAAGAAAATACTTAGAAGGCAAAGTTTCCATAGGAAAAAAAATATTTTATTTTTTTTTTTAAGAACAAATTCAGTTTGAAACAAATGTGGAATGTCATTTTTGTAATTCTCCTTTTCTGGGAACTAATTGCAATGTGGAACTAAAGCAGATTTCCAACTTATGACCGGCTAGTTTTAAAACAGAAAACAAACAACAAAAAAACCCAAACAGACAACAAAACAAAACAAAAATAAAAAGGAAGAAAAATTATTTATAACTCAAGCATAATACTGTGTTACAAACTGGACAATGAAATTCTTAAATAAATATTCATGGTACACAATTTCAGCACAAATATGCGGCAATTTGGCAACCTTTTATACCATTTGTTTCTTCAATACAGTGCAAAGGGGAATGACACTGCTTTTAAACAAGCTGTAGCTAAATACATTGCAAAATTCAAATTTTATACAAAACATCTTGCTCAGACTTTATAAAAAACCAACATTGCTCTATATACACAATCTGGTTAAGAAAAGCGATTTTTATCTTAATTTTACTGTGTTTTTTTTAATTATTATTTAAAAAGGTGAATAAGGCTACTGTAACACCCCAAATCCATATACAGTAAATCTGAACCTATTTACAGCATCTTCACTTAGACATGATGGTGCAAATTCAAGTCAGGTGACTAGGGATGATCATACAAGCAAGGCATTTACAGTAACTTTTCAAAGCTGGACCAACGTCAAATAAAGGAACAGTTGGTAGATTGTCATAATTCTGCACCAGACACAAAACAGATGCACAGTACATTTTTTTTTTCCAATTGGTTGCAGGTTGCTCTTGAGCAATTAATATGATTTTTTTCACAGTTTAGTACATAACTAGAATGTAGCCAACTGATGAAGCATAGATTTGATTTAATAAAGATAAATATCAGTAAACCCATCTTTTTTCCTCCTCCCCCAAAACAAAATCTTAATGACTTACAAGAGAACCTTGTATGGATGGAATCACAGAAAGGAAGGGTTGTTGAAAAGAATTACATATGTACTGTACTTAGTCACCATGGTAACCTTCCACAGAACCATGGGTTGGGATATTTTTTGCTTTGTTTCTCTCTTTTGGACCAACATCCCAATATCATTTTCAGGTTCAGGAAACAGAGAGAGTGATCATTTCATTTCTATGATAAATTCCTTTCTTTCTTTCTTTCCTTTCCTTTTTTTTTTTTTTTTCTTTTTTTTTCTTGCAGGTGCTCACTGGAGGTCTGAGAACCCCAACATGCTGTTGCTACATTTTCTTTCCAAATCAGAAAGCGAAGTGTTACCATAGTAACACGACTACGTTAGAAATGTCTATTTGCATAGCACATATGAAAGCAGAGGTTTTTTTATTTGCTCCCCAGGGTGGGAGCTTTAAGGGAATAGCCATGCTAAAGAGAAAACTTTAACCTGAAACCCCCCTCTATGAACCTCAATGAAATCTACAGAACACATCAGCCTGTAAGGCAAGGGAAAATACGACACAACACAGAAAATAAATGCCGGCACATCTTGTCATTGTTAAATATGTGATGCAGTAGCACTCGCTTGCTGATATTTTGGGCCTTTTATTTCCTAGTTTTCTCTTATGAGACGTGTTGAATTTTATTTTTATTTATTATTATTAATAGGCTCCCACTGTTATTTGTGGATGGCTGATGTTTTTCCCCAAAGCAGTTTCTTTTTGGTTTTGAATGTGTGAGTGTATAAATATATGTGTGTGTGTGCGCACATGCGCATGTGTGTATGTGCACATACATGCATATGTATGCATATATAAATATATGTATGTACACACACACATATATATGTGAAATGATGACAAGTTAAGACTATTTAATTGCCACAAATGAGTTTCACATCTTCTTGTGTAGATTCTGTGCAATCTCAAAATATTAGTTAAAAGAAAGTAAACCAAAAGAAGTAAGAAAGAATGAACAAAATACTCTCACTTTATATCCCTTGTGTTCTATACACCTACTATAAATAAGACATATCTTCCTTCTCCATCTCAGTGTCATAATTTATTTTATTCTTACAGACTGCAAGAGGTTTGCCATATGTGCTTTAACTTTGCAACAGAGCACCAATGAATGGCTGTGTCAGTCGCAGTACCTACACTCACTGTGCAGGGACAGCACTACAACGAACCAAAGTGTCAAAAGACTTGGTCAGACAGAAATTCTGTCTTAACTTTTAGAGATGAGAAAGGTTTGGTTTCTTTTTTTCACAATTTTACCAGTCACAGAACCAGCAACAGCTCGTTTGACCCATTGGCTTATAATCATCTTGGCCAGATCTGGCTCTCTGATATTTTATTAAATGCTCTCCCTGTGTTTAGTATAATGTGATAGTATAGCAGCTGAGCCTGCTTAGAAGTCATCCAAAGCAGACTACGTTTCCACTACAGCTTCAAAGCTGTATATTTTATTGCCAGTACCACAAGAGCTCTGCCCTAATATATTCTCAGCGGCCTGCTATTGTCTTGTCCTCTCTAAGCTTGTTCACTTACTAACAATAACCCTTTGTTCTACTTTACTGAAGGTACTATTGTTCTCTGCACACTGGTATTTGGTTACCACAAAATCCTTCAAATGCAGCCCTAATCCACTGTGTATGCTATTGTCTCCTACTTGCCTCTTAAAACTTAGCATACCAAAGTGCTGTACTACCTAAATGGTTTTGCTTTCTTTTTTTTTTTCTTTCCAGTTTCTATTTTTGAGGCATCAGTATTCAACTGCAACTGCAGTGAGCCCTTCCCTCCACCACCCAGTCCTGCTCTTGACTTTGTTGATGGCCTAACTTGTTGGCTGGAAGGCTCCTTACTATGAAACACAATTTCTATAAATGCATTAGCCCATTCAAGTGAGGCTGTGTAGCAGATGGATGGAGCACACATCTCCAAACATTAATGTTTCATTAGTGATTCAGGAGGTGGAGTGAAAGGAAATCTTATGCGAATGATGGCAGAGCCCTGGATTACAGAAACAAATGGAACAGTGATGGACTAAAAGCAAGAGAACTTTAACCAGTCTTACTTAGACACTAAGGTCTGTGTGACAAATCCAGTATGCACTGAGACAGACAAAAAGTCAGAAGATTGCATTTCAAGGTTGGTATATCCTAGAGCACCTTCTCAGGATGCCTAGAGCTATTAACATCCATAGATCACTCCATCTTCCCTTGGTTTTTGTACAGGCCTGAACACCCGCAGCACATGACTTTGAGGATGATGAATGTAACAAGAGTACAGCAATCAGAATGGGCATCTTCTACGTAAAAGTCTTCCAGCTTTTAGTGAATACTTATTCACCAAGATAGGAATTCTACAGACTAGGTAAGCTGTCCAGCTTGCGTCGGCTCCTGGATAAAGAGCTGTCACCTTCTCCCCCCTGTGCTTGAGTCAATGCTAGCACACAAGGCATCATCACAAACCCCAACGGAAAGCATCTGACCAGTGAGTTTCCTCTATGAATCAAATGTACCACAGAGTTGGTTGTGTGTTTCTCAGACCTTGTAATAAATGTTTGCTGGACTCTGAGGAGGCATCTCTTGAACTATGTACACTGGATGTCCATAGTCGCCGCTGACCTTTTCATAGTGAGGGCAAAAGACACTGTCTGCAGTCCTTAGAGGAATGATAATGTCACTGGGCTCAGAACCATTGTTGTTGCCACTGCGTTTTGGGGTGGCTAATGTACTAAGTGAGAGAGTTGTTGTGTGTTGCGGGGAATGCTTCCTGTGTCTTCTCCGGTACTTCAACAAAAGAACCACCAAAGTGATGATGATGACGATGAAAATGATGCACCCTGATGCAATCCCTGCAAATAAGGCCACCTCTGAACCCAGTATACTGGAATGCCCAGCCTTACTGCCATCTGTGCTAGATCCTGGAAAGAACGGAAATACAACAGACAAAAGTTATTGCCATCCTGTGACCCATTTACGCTGCTTAAAAATGTGTAGAGTAAGCAAGACCGGAAGAATTAACTGACAGCTAAACTTTGACAAACCAATTACCCTGTTAGACAGCTAAATGCAAACAGCTGAAGTCAGCAATCAATATTAAACAAGACTTTGTGTCTGTTGGTCTCACTTTTGTGATGCTTCCAAGCCACCCTGTTACATACATCATCATCCATCACCAGCAAGGACTGGCATTGACAAGGCAGCCTTTGATGCATACCACATCTTTTAACAGATGATGACCTGTCCCAGGCAGCAGAGAGGGGTGGGATAGGACTGTAAGGGGAAATAACACAGAGAAGTAACTATTCTCAGGGCAACTGGTCTCACATTGTTTGGCTATTTTATCTTTCACACATTGATTTAAGTTAAACTGCCCTTAGTACCTCTTTACATGGACTCCTCTTGCTTGCAAATGAAACAAAGGAGCTTGAGGCAGCAGGGAACACAAGCAAAATGGCCATGGTGTGTGTCTGCTTGTCCTTATTTACATTAACTTAGAAGAAAACTACACCACACGTTTGGTAGTCAGGAAAAGCTCACATGTTGAACAGCCTGTTGAGTACTTGGTGCCATCACACTGTCATGTTACTTGCCACAAAAATTAAGTGAACGCTCACTTGACACTTTCTCACTTGAAAATTTGAACTGACTTCGCTCACTTGATGCTCGCTCTCAGGTGGAAGAACTGTGAACTGCTAGAACCGCTGTAGGATATGGCTGAAACCTGCTCAATGACTGCCATATCAAAGGTTCATTAGGCTACTAACTAATGACAGAGCTAGGAATGAAAACTTGAAGCCATTTTCAAGAACCCCGTGATCATCGGTAAGCCAGTTGTGCTTCGTAGCATTCCCAGTTCACTGAGTTGCTCTTTTGGAGACCTTAGATCTTCAGAGTTAGCTTTTTTTCCTGTTCACCTCACATCTGAAATGCATCCTAAAGATATTTGTTTGGAACCAGCTTAGTGAAAGATCAGCCATTCATGTGTAGACTCTATAAAGGGTCAGTTAAAAGACCAGGACATTAATTATATATCCTTTGAAAATAAACTTTATAAATGGCTGTTGAGAACTGCTTGATAATGTATTATATGGGAAGAGGAAGACAAAATGACTTGTTCATCTGCCAGAGTACTACATGTAAAGCACCACCTAAATGTTAGCACCATCGTAAAGCTGCTTATAGAACGTCCTATCCAAAACCTTTCCTGTAAATGAGTGATGCTCTCACATGATGGTATTGACTTCCACTGCAGAATGATAGAGGGAAGAGAGAAGCTTCCAGACACCATCCACCAGAGCATCAGAACTGGCTTTTGCTCCATCTCAGTATGAAAACATTTGTTTACCTGGCACTTCAATGGTGAAACAAAATGCGTTTGGGGAAAAACAATTGAACTCCACCAGAGCCCCATCCCAGATGGGAGCTTCACCACACCTACCTGAGTGGTCCTTTACAAAGGGGCTGGTGGTGGAACTCTTCCCATTGGTGCCTGCTTCTTGCTCAGGGCGCTTGGTGGGATCCGTGTGCCGGGGTAGCCCTGCCGAGTTCGGATCTAGGGGAGAGAAAGACGATTCATGCTGCTTCAGCACTTGATGGTACAGAGCCTTACAAGATGGCTCTAGATACCTTGTGAGACAGGAATGGTTTTGAACAGAAGAATCATTATGCAGAGGACTGGGAGATACAAGAATGTAATTTTCTTTTTAAAGCAAAATGGTTGTATTGGTTATTGCAGAGGTTTAAAATGTGAGGCCACTTGCAGAAACTATAGGGATTCCTGTAATTGGCAAGAAAAGCTTTGCAGATGACATTTCAGTTTAACTGAGGAAGCTGATTGACTACTAAACCAACTTCTACTTAGAAGAATAATTCTTTCTTCCTGCACAATAGGTTACCTATATGTGAAAAGAGACAATGAACAAAAAACCCTCTGTAATCAGAATTCATAATAAGCAAACTACAGTAATATTAGCTGCCCCCTTTTCATGTATTTTAAATAATTTTAAGCATTAGAGTTGTGGCTTTTGTTTTTAAAATAAAAATAAAAATGACTGAAATACACTACTCCCAGGTGACCTTTCCTTCTAGAGACTTCTCCAATGAATAGATCTTATTACACTAACCCTCCTTCTGTAGAAATCTGTCAGTAGCCAAAGAAGAGAAAATAGGCTTTGCTTTCAGACTGTAAGGGAGGAAGGACCACACTAGACTTGTCTGGTTCTCTGCTCTACACCACTAGAAGAAGCCTGAAGACTAAAATGACATTGAGACTGATCAAAGTAATTTAATGAAACAGCAGATAATCTTTACCTTGTCCAACTTTCATGAGGATCTTCATGGTTTTTGTCTGGCACACCCCTCCCTCCTGGTTATCCAGGCCCTCCAAAGACCCATTTGATGTTGCTGATTAAAAAATAAAATAAAAATAAAAATAAACAAACAAACAAACAACCAGGAAATAAACAGGCAAAGTGATGTGAACATGAGTATCTGAAAGCAGAAGTCTTTTAATCTACCAAGACCTGTTCTTGTTGCTCAGGCTGACCTATGAAACATTGTGAAATGTTGAAAGCCAAATGAATGAATACACTAGTAAGCCATACAATGTATACAAATGGAGAAATATGTTATCAACGTTTCAGATTTACACAGCCATCTTTTTTTCTCCATGCACAACTGACTGAGTGACTGACTTGGACAACACAGTACCTTGCTAAAAGGTGATGGAGTCAGCTGAAAAGGAAGCCCTGGCAGGCTCAGAGAAGCAAAGCACTGAAAATTCACCCTTTTTTTTTTCCCCAACAGTATCTTTCTAATCACCACCTTACACCTGCTTCCTCTATTACAAATCTCCTGCTGGAAAAAGTGAACACATACAAAAGACCCAGGTGAAAGCTAAGATTCTGCACTGATTGGAAAACCATTTAATATTTTAAAGTACAATCTCACTTTTCTCAGCATTGAGGAACCTCTGTGGGGGTGGGAGGGCAAGGGGGGAAACGCTGCATTCTCACGGAAGAGTTTTAGCTCATACAAACAAATGGGTGCTTTCCCCTGCATTTATATTATTCTCGCTTATCTAGGTGCTGGTGGGAAACAGGCAGCCCTGCCACAAGCTGACACTGCAATGCAATTTGTGAGCATAGTACAACTTCCTTTGGAGAATACAAACTGTTGAGTCATGGTCTAGGGGTGCACCCCCTCAGGCAGCAAGCCAGCTGTTGATCGCAAAAAACCCAACAGCTGCTGGAAAACTATTTGGCAGCTGCCTGACCCTGGGCATCACCACTGCTCTGCACTGTGCCAAGCACTGGCTGTGCCTGTATGTGCGCTGGTGTCTCAGCCACAGTGGCAAAGCAGGGATGTCTACTGATTGTGGACTCTGGCTTTGCTAATTAGGGAATGCACCAGGGTTTTTCCCACCCCAGTTGTCCTGGGGAAATACATTTCATCATTGTTTCTTGGAGCTGTTTATCCAAGGCCCAAAACACAGCTATGAGCAGATGCCAGCACATACACTGGCACTGGGCCACCAGCTGGAGAAAAGCAGAAAATGGGAGATAACAGAGCTCACTGCTTGCCGTGGCTATGCTGAACTGCTTAAGCAGCACTTTCCTGCCTCAGCCCTTCTCCTTTCAGCTCAGGGCTTCACACTGCTTGGACCTTTGTTTTTAATTCTCGTTCCTTCGCTTTTTCCCTTCCTTGGGGATTTTCTTTCAAATGCAGCCTATGTATATTTCCTTTTTCTTTCACAATGTCGTCCTAGCCCCATGGTAGTATTTTTCTTGCTCTAATCTTCTCTCTAGCTGTAAAGATATAAACCCCATACTGCTGAACCCTGCTTCCTAGCCTTTGATCTGCTTCTTGTTTTTGTTCCACTTCTGCCTCTTTTGTGACTAACTCGAATTACAGCCGCCATACAAACTTCCCAAATTGTGCTTTCTTTTCCCAAAATTCCCTTCTTCTTATATGTGGTCCCTCCTAGCTCCTCCTCTTGTTCCTTCCCTCCTAAAAACATGACAATGCCCATACGCACAACGACTTTGTGGGGTTTTGTTCCCTTCCCCCCCCCCAAAAAAAAAAGAAAGACGACGACTTTTTTAAATATAAAAGAGTACAATGAGTAATTCAAGGTAAAAGACGACCTGAAATGTGCCAATGCATTGCCAGGCTCAGAAAATAATGGAGACACATAGTTTTGCTTTCTCTTATTTTTTCCAGTGGGGGAAAAAAAAAAAAAATCAATACTATGAACCACTTCTAGACATAAATCAAATGTGTCTTTACTGAAAGTGGGTTTTATGACCTATTTGCCAATGTACTAGCACAAGGACAAGGGGAAAAAAGCAGTAAATAGAAACATCAAAGCTGAGCATCAACTCAAAGTATAACTAATACAAAATGACTTTGGCTTGCATTTTTTATTCATTTGTTTTTCAATCGAGGTGATGGGGGTTGCATATCTCCTTAAACACCTTCTATGTGATTTTAATTGAAGGGGTTATGCTTCTTCTGCACATCAATGCCATTTTATTTTTTAATGGTCTATCCATTTAACCCACAGACCAGCAGACCTCAATAAGATGCAGAGGATGCAGTCTGACCTCAGTACAGAACAAGAAAGTAAGACGGCAAAAAGGATGCGAAGTTACTTCAAATAGTCTCCAAAGGGGAAGGTCCAGATGTACAATGAGTCTAGTTGTGTGCCAATGCGCGAGCGCAGTCTGCTTTGCTTGCTTGCTAAAAGAACGTGTTCATAGCTTTGATGTCAGATGAATGAATTTGCAGAACTGTTCACTTTTTTTCCACAGCTCTTCAACAAGGGGTTTTCGAAAAGCCTATGTTACAGTTCAGAGTAGAGACTGCTACATCCTGAGAACCAGAGAATTTCAAAGAGAAGCATTTCATTGACAAAGCAAAGTTTCCATCTCAGCCTCTCCCTGTAATTAAACTGACAATTATCCATGGCCACTAGAGGAAATTATTTTTCAAAATTCATTAAGACTATTGAAATATAACCTCAGAGATCCCTAGTGTACCAGGAAGAAAGTGAGTAGCTTTAAACACATTGTTTCAAGCTTTGAAAAGCTGCAAGGAGAGAAAAAAAAAAAAGGTAACCTGGGACATCAGAGAAAACAGAATTTCATACTGCTAATGTCCCTTGACAGTTTAGTGTGCAGAAGTCAAACAAGGGAGCAAGTACAAAATATTCCTCAAACACTTGCTGCCTTTCTATATTGATCTCCAAATAAAAATTATACTTGCTAGCATGTAAGATCCTCCACCACACTCACTTCTACAGGAAAGTGTCACAGACACTTTCACTATGAGTAGAGCTCCAGATGCAGGCTCAAAGACTTCTGAGAATAAACACAGAAATGTATCACAAATTGCTTGCATGTAAAATGGAAATGTTACTCTGTGGTGTGTTTAGATGATCAAATTAATCCAGTTTATTTTTATACACACACATATATACATATATATAAAAGAACAGGCTTGGTTTTTTTTTATATTTAGCTCTATATATGGCTGTGTTTTAGAAGCATTTGCTCGCAAATTGCCATACATGGCCCTGCACTAAAGAAGACTAGATAATACATCGATATTAACATTACTAAGCATAAGTAATATACAGTGACTACAGAATGTTCTCAGGATCCCACATTTTATGTTGCATTAATGCAGCAACAAATAGGAAAATAGAAGTAAGTATGATGTTGCTAAACAGGTAACAAAATATTTTTGTATCTTTTGAGGGATGGGTACCTCTGATTTTCTCAGGCCTGTTCTGTTCCATTGGTGTCAACTGCAAAATTAATAAATGCAGTCAAAAGCACACTAAGCTAGCTAGACAACAGTTTAGTCATGCCTGCAGATAAACAGATATAACTGTTTTAAAATCTCTATTAATTTTAAGACTTTCTGACAAATTCGTTGTAATTTATAGACAATGTTTACAGCAGTCAGTCAAAAATGATGTTTGATCTCTGTGAACACAGACACTGTGTTTGCATTTTTTCAATGCAACAGCAGCTGCTATATTGTAAGGAATGGGAGTTTGGAGTCTTCAACTTCCAGAAAAAAATTACTTGCTATGAAATTATAGTTAAGAGCCTGCTGATACATACTTACTTTGAAGAAGCTAGTCTACTTTTCCAGTTTCTTAAAACACTGCCTTAACATATATTCTCCCTTACACAAGAAGACATGACATTATTCAGACCAAAGAACCATTCCAGCTCTGCCTTGCCTTCTTCAAAATATATGTATTATTTAAAAAAAAAAGGGCAAACCCCAACAAACAATCACACACAAACCCCTACAACTTATGTAGATCAATCTGTGATGTTTTACATTAATTTGCTTTTAAAACTTCACAACTCTTGTTTATTGCATGAAATGCTTTAGTCATAAATGCAGAAGCAGGGAATCAGTGAGCAAAGGAGAGTCAGCTGACAAGAATAGTTCCTGGCTATGATTCTTATACAGTCCCCATGGAGAGGAAGTAATATTACATTTTAATATGTCTTCATTTGATTGTTATTACTCTGCCTCCCAGGAGGCTAAGCCAATGCATGGATCTTGGCTGTTTTCAGCCTATCAGGTTGGTAACATTGCTCTAATCAGATGGAGAATTAAGCGGCTGGATTTGTGCCTTTATATAGCTTTTCATTCACAAAGAGATCAGAAATGAAGGCACAGTCACAAAAAATTCAACTTCTTTCACTCCTAAAAAAAACACATCACAAAATGAAAAAACATCAACACAATTACTTAAAAGACCAGCAGATGAAAATCTCAGCCTCTTAATTCTGTCACAATTATTACCCACACTTTTATCTTTTAGAATTATGAAAAACATTACCTACTTACAAATTCCATGTCACATCCTTTGAACTACCACAACTTCGTAATACATTTACTTCTAGAGTTTGAATATGAAATGGACTACATAGCCGAAGACAGAAATTATGATCATCATGCTTTATTTTCCTGTGAAAACTAAAGGGACCTTAAACCACAGACTATAGGAAAATATGTCAGCTAATGGGCAGAGACAAAATTAGGTTTGTCCCTTTTCAGCGTGCTGTCATTTGGCAGTGTATCAAAAGACATATCACTGATGAAGAAAGCAAGAATGTATTGCTGCTGGTGGGGATCTGCTAATAGAAAAATGAGAATTACACAAGCTTTTGAAGTAGATCAGTGCTTTCCAATAGTAGTGATTCTCAACACTTTTTTTTTTTTGCTAAAATACTACTTGATTTAGTGTCAGAAAACAGGTTTCTCAGAATCAGAGCTATATGAAATCAAATAACCCTACTCATCTCCACTTTTCCCTAGCTGTGCTTAGAAAGAAAAAAACCTAAACACCAGTAAAAATCCACAAAAGCTTTAGATCCAACAGCAGGAAGAAGTTATTCTTAAACCAAAGCTGCACTTGATCTCTTATGCACTCACAGGATTACTAAGTGCATGTAAAGCTTCTGAGGGTTTTTTATTTTATTAAGTAATAGAACATTATTTTGGACAGGCATTGTGCATTTGTGCCCTGCTTTCATTTAATTTTGGTTCTTTTAATGACTCTTTCCCATAAATTATCTAAATTTATGGGGCAAGTTTAAGAACACCAGAAATCACACACTGTGAAACCACAAATCACAGATCACAACATGGAGGTTGTTTCTAGACCAGTGAGGGATGAAGAACAAAGAAGCTATAGTAACAGAAAAAGTGTTTTAATTAAATTAAATTTATTTTCCTGCCCCCCTTTGGCCCCCAACTTACTAGCAATGCCAGATCTGCATGGAGATTGGAAACAACTAAAAAGCATTGTTCAGGCCACTAACCAAAGAACAGGTAGTTTGGCAAACACTGTGTTCTGTGAACTGCAGTTTACAATGAAGATAAATATAGTAATATACTCCTAGCAACTAATGGTTTACCCTTGCTTGCAGTGACAAAAAAAAAAACTAAGACTGACACTGAAACCTTTACTTCAAAAAAAAAAAAAGAAACTGTCTACTAAAATTTAACTATCAGCAGTCCCAAACCTGAACAAGTGCTAAAACTAATAGTTGTATGGAGTACTGTCAGTGTGCTGTGTTTAAATCTACAGTAAAATCACATCCTAACTTTTCTACTGATCATATAGAGACAAAGAAAGGATCCTTAATGAAAGAGGACAAAATCCTTCTGCATTTGTGCAATTAATACAATTTAGGAAACTAAGACACTCATGAAAAGTGTATAAACACAGTTTACCAATAATTCTGTGCTTTTCTAACATGTCTGGGATTTTATTTGCTCTACTTGCAAAGTTGAGATGGCAGCAAAATCTTGAGGAGTTCCTCAACCTAAAGGCCATTCAGAAACTCTCATTCCCTCAACCTTATTCCACACATTCTTCAAATTAAGATAGATTTTTGAAAATTAAACTAAAGCTTATAGTCTTCATAACTCTTGAAGCCAGGCTTTTTTTCTGTCTATCCACACAGGAGGCAAAACTTCTGTGTGAAGGGCAAGAATTCTTCTCATTCTTGTGCTTTCTTAAATTAGGTCAAATGTTCTATGTCTTCAGGATTTGTATCTACACAAGTTTCACAAATATATATTCACAAGCTTATTCTGGACAGCAAGTAAGCAACAACAACCTCCCCAGTCAAGCTAATACCAGAAGAAAATGAAGTAAAATAAAAATAGGGCTTTTCCTGCCTAGAAAAAAGACAAAAGCTCTGAAGTGAAACTCTGATTCAAACTTTTCCAACCACTGCTCTAAAATGTGTTTTGTCCAAATGAGAATTACATGAGTTGTGGTATTTATGATGTGGGACTCATGATACAGGGGGTCTTTATATAATTCCCCATAAAAGTCTCTGCTTTCATTCGTATGCTAAGAGAGGGACAGATTTTATTATTATTTCATAATGTAATGTGGAGAACACAAGCAGGACACAGGCAACCAGTTCTGTAACATAATACACCTTGATATGCATGAACTTTTTAATTCCAGATACACATCTGGAAATCTGCAGACTTTCCTTCCTGCCTCTCATGTCATTCAACTGAGAAGTACTGTCCAAGTATTAAGAATAAAATAGGGAGAGAGTTCTTGTATGTAACTTCTTTCCTGCACTCGGAATGATTCTATTAATTCCAGGGAGACATGTCATCATATAGCAAGAATATAGGAGGTAAAAACAACAAACCCTTTATGCCAACAAAGTCTTTCCATAAAGGGAAAAAGAAACTGTGAGTTAAGATGAAATTGGAAAGTATAAAAAAACCTGTGAGCTTCTATGGGTTTCTGATGCCCATCATTTAAAAACCAGCATCATTTAATCTCTGGGTTAGGGAATATCAAAGATGAAGTATACTTAACAGTGAACTATTTGCTGATTTATCCATTAGAGAAAGTCACAGCATTCACCCACCCACAACAAAATCCTACTTGCTTCAATGCTGTCAAGTGTCCCTTTTCAAAATTATCTTGGAATGATTTAGAGGTTCTATTTAAAAAAAAAAAAATCCATTAAAAGCATCTTAATACTGTTTCATTATGAATGACAATTTAAGTCTTCCATTACAGTTAAGCATTTGTTCAAGTTCTGTATTTCACATACTCCCAAGAAATACTGTCAGATAATGATGTACTGTACACATGGCTACTTCTAGTTTACATAAACAAATTATATATTGTGAGTGCTGAAGTAACTGTGGCAGAGGTGTTCAGAAGGAGACTTGATAGGGTGATTAGGTGGTGTTGGATGATAAGTTGGACACTATGATCTTGAAGGTCTCTTCCAACCTGGTTTATTCTATTCTATTCTAGATGTAAACACACTAATTGTGAAGTATTCAGTATATATCAGAAAGGATGTTAAGTATGTTACAGATTACTAGCTAATTATCTCCACCAACCACAAACAGGTATTTCATGCAAGTCTATCCATTCTCCCAGCAAAAATTGGATGAGGAAAAAATATCTCCCCACTACCACAACAAGCTTTGCTTAAGAGTTCATCTAAACAGAACTAATCAAACCAGTTAGCATTTAAGTTACACTAATTGTTGCTAATGACAAGCAGGCTTGCTGGAAACAAAAGCAGAAGCTCCAACGTTAAACGAGGACCTATTTTCTACATTGTACAAACACACCACCACTCTTCAAGGATGTTCATCTGCCTTGAAAATCTCTCTGGTTTCTGCAGCACTTGGATAAGAAAGGGTTATAGTGAAAGTTCATATTAAATAAACAAACCTCTTGCTCATTCTACTGTCACTAATTGCATGCAATGATATTAATGACCCAGTAATTGCTATACGAGTAGCACTGAAGTGGAAAACATCATTTTGAGGCAGAGTTCATCTCTAGGTGGTAGGACTTCACCAGTGACTGAGTTAATGCCTAGTGACAGTTCAGAATGTAACACTATAGATGAGAAAATGTGCCAGTCTCATGGTTATAACAGTTCAGATGGACATGATGTTATTTGTTTTGACCACCCCGAGTCCAGGAGTAACCCTAATAAAGTGCCACAGTCAGAGTTTGCCCTACAGATGAACTTCATTCCTTTCAGGGGAGATGCTCTGTACTATAACAATCCAGAGCAATTTTCCACATGTTTGCTTCAATAAAAAAATACCTTCATCTCCTGCTTTTGCATCAAGCACAACAATAGTGTGCTTTACTGCAAAACACAAAAAGCTGTTTACATCATCTAACTATCCTTCAGCAACACAGAGTTTGGCACCTCAGTACTGAGATCAGTTATGATACCATTGGGTGACTGTACACTTGGCAAAGATGATCAGAAGTTAAGCACTGTTTTCATTGCAGTGTGCTGATGTTTGTATTTAGAATTTGAAAATACGCATGGAGTAAAACTTAATGAGGGAATATTGCTAACATAAAGCAACTGCTGAATTTCCAAGGTGCTACAGGATTTCTGGTTCATATACATGCCAGAAGAAATTAAGGAGCTTAGCTTCTTTAGAAAATATCACACAGGCCCATCTTGTTCATTTTACGAATTTCTGATGAGGTGGGTATGTTAATCCTCCAGTGTTTCGGATTTTGAAAAGTCATAACTAGACAGAAGAACCAATACTTGTAGTAAGTATGTTCACACAGTTACTAATATTTCACTAGTGTTTTAACAGTGTAACATTATTTGATTGGGTTTTTTTCCCTTTTACAACACAAATAATTTAATTAATGTCTTGATTCTGCTACCACATCTGCTGTGGCAGCCTCTGGACAGCAAGTGGAATTGAGTTTCAGTACATGCTGGGGACAAACACCTGGAAAGTGGCTTTACAGAAAAGGTACTGGGGAGTTCTGGTGGACACCAAGTTAGGTAATACAGTGAGTCGCTTGACCCTTAATCTCTGCCTGGGGCCACCACTAGTCTCCCAACAGGTGGGGTCGGGTAGGACAAGACTTTTGAGATCATCAAGTCCAACCTATCACCCAAAACTATCTAATCAACTAAACCATGGCAACAAGCACCCCATCCAGTCTAAACACCTCCAGTGTTGATGACTCCACCACCTCCCTGGGCAGCACATCCCAACAGCCAATCACATTTTCTGTGAAGAACTTGTTCCTAACACCCAGCCTAAACCTCCCCTGGTGCAGCTCAAGACTATGGCCTCTTGTTCTGGTACTGGCTGCCTGGGAGAAGAAACCAACTCCCACCTGGCTACAACCTCCCTTCAGGTAGTTGTAGGCAGCAATAAGGTCTCCCCTGAGCCTTCTCTTCTCCAGGGTAAGCAATCCCAGCTCCCTCAGCCTTTCCTCATAGGGCTTGTGCTCCAAACCCCTCACCAGCTTTGTTGCCCTTCTCTGAACACATTCCAGCAAGTCAACATCTTTCCTAAACTGAGGGGCCCAGAACTGGACACAGTATTCAAGGTGTGGCCTAAACAGCTGATCATACACCAGCAGCCTCCTGGGCTGCATTTGGCAGAGCATTGACAGTAGCCAGAGGGAGGTGATCCTTCCTGTCTACTCTGCACTGATGCTCATAGACATGATAAAGGAACTGCAGCATCTGTATAGGAGGCAAGGCTAAGGACTTGGACATTGGACTGTTCAGTCTCAAAAGAAAATGCTGAAAGGGATCTTATCTGCCTGTATAAAACAACAGGTGAGGGCAGTAAAGGAAGGTGCCAAGCGGCAGGTCAAGAAGCCATGGGTACAACCTGAAATACATGCAATGCTGTTTAAATGGGAAAAAATCTTTTTGAATGTGAGGGTTGAGAGCGCACTGGACCAGGTTGTCCAGGCAGGCTGTGGAGTCCCTAATGCTGGAGATACTCAAAACCTGGTGGAACACAAGCATGAGCAACTAGTTGCAGTGCGCTTAATCAAGGGACTAGATGATTTCCAGAGGTGTCACTCAAACTCAACCATTTTGTGGTTCTGTGATCAACTGCACTGTTTTGGTCTAAATGAATTTATGTGATGATGTTAAATACTTTTAAAATAAATCCTTCTTGGTTTCCCTGGCAGGATTGGAATTCAGACGTCTGTTTCTCTCACAGCAGCCCAGCGAGCACATAGGAACTAGTCTGCTGCTGGAGTTTAGCTATTTTTGCTCTCTATATCCACTGAACAGAAAACTGATAAATTATGCTAACAAAGACCCTAACATGCTTTTTAAAACCATCCTTATCAGCTTAATATGGACTCTTCTCCAAGAGCTGCTAAAACTACCTTAAGCCTAATCCTGATTTTACTCACAGAAATATTTCAATTATTTCCTTGGGACTGAAAAAAAAAAATAAGCAACTGGAAGACTGCCCATTAGGGCTTAGTTTTATTGTCAGATTTATCAGAAATAAATCCTGAAATTCTTTCTTCTAAGTTTCCAGGATTCACTAAAGTCATGAAATAAAGTCTAAGCAGACATTTAACCCTGTTTTTCAACAGTTTCAACGCTGGTTTTAGCTAATGTTAAAAATATACTTTTGTCAGGTAAAAGTACATTTTCCTCCAGTCCAGCTGTGCAAAGACTTTAATGAGGCAAGTATTTTCAATCAATTTCATTAAAACCCTTATGCAGCTCCCAGTCTTTTATTTTAGGACTTAAAATACTGTAATACATGAGAGATACAGTATAAGCAACTGTATAAAATAAAGACTGATCATCCCACTTGATGAGGTAAATGCTCATCACCAAACTTAGGTACAAAATGAAAGTCAAATATGTCTCAGTATGCTAGTGTGCTTCCTATCTTCAGTTCAGACAGATACTTTCATCATAGCATGGCATATGTTGCCACACCCCCTTTATTTAAGCAATTACTCATACCCTGTATATAAAGCATAAAATAAATGCTCAACCCATCTTTATTCTGTGTGTAGTCCTGTTAAAAACTATGTAACATGTAAATACAAGATATGTAAATCTAAGAACATATACAACTCATACAAGATCAGGGTTTAATCTGATTTTGACAAAGCACTCCGAGTGTCCCTTATTGTTAATATGTATACTACATATATAAAGACTTCTAAGTAAGAATATTGTCTATTTATTTTTAAATATATTGTCTGCAATATTTATAAATTGTTTATGAGGAAAAAATACAATCAGAAAAATAAATAGTAGCTAAAAATACCAAACAGTGTCCTATGAAATGTTACAACTTGTTTAATTCCTATTTCCCAAATAACTCTTTTTTCATTTTCACCTGATTTCATATCTATCTGGAATACTTGGGGCATTCAGGGGAGGATAAATGTATTTTTTCACAAGACACCATCAATTAACAGAGTATTCCTATCTCTCATTTCCCTCCCTTAGGAATACAGAAATAATAACAGATTTCCTGCTGAACAATCTCTGTCTACTTTCAAGGAGATAAACAGTCAGTACTGCCTAGGAAATAGCACCTAGTATGAACTAAGTCCATCAATCTGAAATAGCCTTATTCTCTAACAAGACCTGTGTGGTCTGGGACAAAACCCCAAAGGACCATCACTCCACTAATCCTGTAGATCTTAGATTCTGTTAGAAATCTGAAGCTGCACAGTGATTTTTTTCCCTCAAATAATATTATTATTTGTATGTGCTGTATTTCTATTTAATTCAACAAGCGAAGTGGTACTGCTGATATACCCCTTGAAAGATTCTGAGCAAAATCAAAGACTGACATCTGGGTATCATTTTACAATAAGAACAAATGATTTTCTGAGTATGAAGGAGAAAGGAAAGAAAATAAAATAAAAGTGATCTTTGCATAACTGGAATCAGGGTGGCTATTATCACACAGGCTTTCATCAATACCATCACCACAAAAATTAAGTAGCAATTAATTTCTGGACCACTGAAGCTTTACCAAAAAGCATGACCAATGTCTTTGTTGCTGCAAGAAAAATGGAACTGAAATTCTGATACAGATTTTGTCTTCATTTTGGCTAGTTCCAAATTAACCTCCAGACAAAGGAAAATACACCATTTCCTTTCAGGTAGCTCTCACTAAGTGTTAGGGAGGTTGCAGGGGGTTGTGGACTGAAACCTGCCTCAGAGAAGTGTCAGAATGCCCAGTCAGCCAGATTAGCTAGTGTTTAAACTGTTTAGTCAGAATACTAAAATAATATTTTAATATAAATATATTTGGCCACATAAAGAGATTTATTCTTCCCAGCTGAGACATATTTCAGGACAATCTATATTGTGCTTTAATGTGTTCTTCTTCAATTACTGCCCTTTAATTATAACAGAATGACAAAGTGAGACCATAAAAAGCTTTGTGATTTTGTCAAATCCAGCCAATACTGCAGTTTCAGAAGGATTGTTTTGATTTTAAAAGCCACAGTACTATTAAAGCAATTATACAAAATATAGTGCTACTAGCCCGTATAAACATTTAAATCAGTCAGGGATCTAATATATATATATGGTTTTTAATGTAAGCCACAGGCCAATTATCTAAGTGGGTCACTTGAAAAAGTGTTGACAACAAACATTTAAGGAAAGCTGCATATTCTATTTTGCCAGTGTCAAAGCCAACGAGCATCATTATCTTGGCAACCTTCACTAACGAGGTGGCAGGCAGAGCAAGCATCTGAGGGACCTTTCCTAGGACCATTCCATTGCCCCTTCCCCAAATCTCAAGCCACTCTTCTACAAATTTTGAACAAATACAGACTTCATTACAGGTGACTTATTTTTTAATGCTGATGATGTCAGCCCATAATCTACACTTCCTTTATGCAAAAGAAGAGGTAAGTACGCAGAGTACATGCTGGTTTGGCCAAACCAGCTCAGGAGCGTAACAGTGGCTGAAAGGCAAGAAGCACTGTACTGCTCCTTTATAAGCCTCTGACATAGCTTTCTCAGGGCATCCCTTCAGTGAAAACAGGATACCAGAGTGTTCTCTGTGCCCTCTGAATAAAGGCCACATTTGCTGGCAAGGGCTCATGACACCTCCCGTTCACAGAAAGTAAACATCTTTGGCATACTATATATATTTGCACTATGCTCACATGTCAGAAATGCCACATCAGAGAGAGGTACTGAAGGAGTTATACCAGGACCCAAGTACCTGCAGATCAATCTCCTATTATTGAGATCCCCATTGCTCATTCTGAGCAATCCACAACAGCAGAATATTACGCTTTGTTCCCTAACCATACAAAGATATAAAAAACTTTTTCATGCAAACATCAGAGTGGAAATCTGCACAACCTTCTTCCGCTTAACTTTGCCCTTCAGACAGAAATTTTCATTGTTGGGCAGGATGTATCTTCCTTCACATATCTAATTAAGGATTTCCTTAGAGACATGATATGTTAGCTAAATGGACACATTTTCGGATAATCTAACATTAATGCTTCTGAGATCTCAAGTACATTTGACCTTCCCCAGTTCTGCTGAAATCAGGTAACTGTAGGAAAATTAATTTATTATGGTCCCAGGAACTAAAAATTGGTGATACCAAACAAAAGAAAAGTAAGGACACTGATACATCATTTACTCACTTTGACAATACCATTCAGTATCATCTTTCAAAGTGCTGCTGTTCACACAAGTATTCTTTGAATATTGAGGAATATTTTGTCAAGAAATTGATTAGGTTATTTTTGGATTAAAATATCATTAAATGTGAAAACAGAAACTCATCTACCTTTTCACTTGTATTAAAAATTGGGAACTGTAGAATAAGAAAAGTTGCATATTGTATATGCTTAGGCAAATACTGAGTAGGAAAGATGTCCTTCTGCTATACCTATCATGAATACATCTAGAAATTATGTCCTGAAGGATTCCTGTGTAATCACATTTCCCTAATGGTACACAGGGCTCAGGAAACTGCTTCATCCTGTGTTATAACTCTTCATCACAAAATGACTAAACGCCTAAAACTGAATAGAGGTTTTACTGTTTAATACAGCTCCACAAAACACGTATCATTACCTTAGAGAAACAAGCTCTTTTCAAATAATGGCAAGATGATAAAGGTACATGATGATGCACAAAACATACAAAAGGGCTGAAAACAACCTGCCGCTGTAAACAGCATGAGATTAGGCTGTAGATGCAGCCATAACAAAGCATTGCAAAGATTAAGTTTTGTGTGGGGTTTGTTTCATGCTCCTTAGCCAAGGGAAAAGATCACAGAACAGAATCATAGAATCATTAAGCTTGGAAAAGACCTCTAACTAACCTAACATTGTCAAGTCCACCACTTAACCATGACATTTTTTTAACATTCCGAGGGACAGTGATTCCACTGCTTCCATGGACAGCCTGTTCCAATGCTTGACCACGCTTTCCTAATAGCCAGTCTAAACCTGCCCTAGTACAACTCAAGGCCATTTCCTGTCATCCAAATGCTTGTTATCTGGGAGAAGAGACTGATACCCACACTGATACAGCTACCTTTAAGGTAATTATAGAGAGAGATTGAGGCAGTTGTTGAGCTTCTATTTCTTCAGACTAAACAGGGAAGGGGCACGGGGAAGGAGCAGGGGAGGGGACAGGGGAGGAATCACTGTATCAGTTGGAGAGAGACATGCTGCATTCACCTTTTGGGCCAAAGCACATCTGTTACATAACAAGTGTGGGAATATGGATGTACACAAACAATTTATGGTCCGATTTGCACCCGTTTACCATTTCAGGTCATGAGCTTTTGAATTCAAACTACTGAAATCTTATCTAACACCAATATCTCTAAAATGGAGTCCTGAGCTCTGGCCTGTTTTTCTACCACTCTTAGCATTTGTGAGATTACATCACTAAATTTACTGTTTTGTTCCTGAATGACAAAAGAAGCACAAGTTTCAGGATGGCTGGGTTTTCAGAGCTGGGGATTTTTGTCCAACCTGTTAAAACGTATATGTACCCCTGCTCAGTTAGTATGATAGTAATATAGTGATAAATTAGCCATTTGTTTATGTCAGAATGAATAGGGAAAATATCCTAAGGCACTCCACTACTACTGCAAGGCCAGTGTGATTTTTGAGGCATTAGGCTGAAACCTGAGCAAGTTCTTTGAACCAAACTATACTGTAATCATCCAAGAAATGCAATGTCTATTATGTTTCATTGATAAAATAATGATACAAAACTAGTGAAAAATGAGATATATTTAGTAATTCTCTGGGTAAATCCATGACACAGATATGACAGAACTGACAGGGTATCAGAAAACTCCACTTATACCCATAATTTTCAGGTAGTAATTGTAACCTCCGTTTGTTGCACTACAGCTGGTCTGTTGTGGAGGTTTTTAAAAGCAGCACAAAGTACTGAATGTATTTCATCATTAAACCCAGCTATTTGAGCATGATCATTTACATGCTGCACATTTCCACTGAAGTTACAGACAACTCTCTCTCAACATCTAATCTTGCAGTTGGTAAGTCTTCATAAATCTCACTGCATTTCAGTGGTAAGTTTGTCAAAGTTAAATGCTGTGTAAATGGGATTAGGTTTTTGTATACCCCCTGACTAAACAGGGAAAACACCTAAATTAAGTGATCTTTTTTCAAACCTTAAAACGCAAAAAAAACCCACCACCAAAGTGTTTCTTAGCTCTCAACTATTATTTAGTAATTTCTATATTTAAGTTTTAATACAGTTAATTCTTAGCTTTTGTGATGTACAACATATTTTATAGAGAGTGTGCAGTATTATGGATAACTGAGAATTAAGCATGAATTCAAATGTATTAAATGTATTTCCATTTTAAAAATATTTGCTCAAAACACTTGTAAAATTACCATATTTTTAATTCAGAAACAATCAGAGTGACAGGCAATACATGAAACAGCAGCTGTCCGATATTCAAGGAAGTGGTAGTAATGTGTTTGGGGACAAACTTTTCAGCAGGGTATGCTGTGATAGGTTAAAGACTAATAGTTTTAAACTAAGAGAGGGTAGATTTAGACTGGGTAGAAGTAGTAAGTTTTTTACAATGAGGGTGGTGAAATACTGGAACAGGTTACCCAGAGAGAGATGGCACATGCCCCTTTGCTAGAAACATTCAAAGTCAGGTTAGAGAGGACTCTAAGTAACCTGATCCAGTTGAAAATGTCCCTGCCCCCTCTGCAGAGGGGTTCGACTAGATGACTTTTAAAGGTCCCTTTCAACCCTAACTACTCTATGATCCTAGAAACCTCCTTTTAATTACAGAAATGCCCATCCACAGAATTTGTCCACTTCCTACTAACTGGTGATCCTTGCTCCAGACTTCAAAAGTCCCCAGGAGGCTGAGATCCACAACCTAAAGTAATTATTATACTACAAACCTAAAGTAATGTAAATTGTTGTTGTCCTGATGAGGTCTTGCCTTATGCTGATTTCTGACTCACATCATTAACTTTATACATCATAAATAATTCAAATCACTAAACACAGCAGTTACCCCCAGATTCGCTTTCAGTCATAAATCCCTGGTCAGATCAAAACTTACACAAAGTTTATATTGCTGGACACAAAGCCTATACCACAGTCATTCTTTTTACAAGCGCAGGACCATAAAAAAAAGGAAATGCACAATCATGCTAGTCCAGGTTTTGCCTAATAACTCTTCTAGCTACTGTATGGACATGGTAAGTTTTGTGGCTAGGTACGTTCAACTAGAGCCCACTAGCAACCCTTGTGGGAAAACAACACTATCAAAATTGGCTCCAAAGAAGCCAAAAGGTGATTCCTGTGAGAATCCCTGGCCCACTTGGAGCAATGGTCAGCCATCTCATGTAGGATGCCTCAGTTCAGAATTGCCAGGCCACCCTAACCCTGCTCCTGGCATAAGAGCATCTGAGAGCAAGGCCAAAGGCATGGCACAACACTAGACCTGTGAGCAGGAAACACACCATGGTTTACCTGCACACAGCTTTCCATATGAATGCAGGATAGAGTATACTGGACAAATGGAGAAGCCCTTTACAGGCATAGAAATACAATCTAATTTGGTTTACACATACCAAAGGAAAAAGAGAGAGAGACTCCACAGAAATCAGGAATTATGTCAAAAATATGTTGGCAAGAAAATATTTTCAGAGAAAAAAAATACAAACCCATTCACACTCTTATTGGTTTGCGTCTATTGTACAAGACAACATGCAAAACAAACAATTTTATTTAAAAGAATAAACAACTGATACTTTTAACTTACATATGACGTAATAATCTTTGTTCTTCTGAAATTCCAGTCCCCAGAGATTAGGACTAAACTCTTGAAACTTGATAGTAAACTTAACATCTTGATCTGGCTTGGCACAGTTGAGTAGAGGTGTATTGTCCTTTTTAATAGCACAGCTATCTGCTTGGTCTTTATCAACCATATAGACTTTATAATATTCATACTGACCAACAGTTTTAGAGTCCACCTTTGGGCATATAATATCCAGTTTGTCTCCTATCTGTGGATATAGTACCAATCCTTGTCCAGGAAGGAATCTAAAACAGGGGGGAAAAAAAAAAAAAAAGTGAGAACCTTGATAAAACCTCATCTAGAGAAGTAGCAATTGCAGTAGACAGAAAGGAGCAAACACATAGTTTCCAAAACCAAAATAACTGAGCAAACCAGATCTTAACAGCTCAGGCCTGGCTCAATATAAAATCAACAAGATGTTTAGTCAGATCTTTCAAAGTACAGATGGATTGTATTTCTTACTCCTTATTCCTGTTTCAGGAACTCTAGGTTTTACACCTCTGGCAGACACTGCTATTTCTTCCACAACTGGCCACTTACAACATCTAGTACAAAATCTGGTGGCCTACAATCCTGTTTTTCTGCTTTGGTAACATTTCTACTATTCTTGCATATATTTTTCTAACTTTGAACATGGGAGAATGACATGATTAATCTTTCAAACACCTTGAGCAGCCATGTAGAAAAGGAAACAACTTTAAGACTTAACAACATATTAAGGTGCTGATTGATATTACAAAGCAGTATCAGTCACTCACTAGGATCATGCTTACAGACCTGGGGTGGACAGAGATTTACCTGACCAAAGCACCACACATGCTTCTGATGAAACATTTTTCCATGACAGCGTGACTCTACACTACAGTGATTTCTTCTCCTCATAAACCCCAACATTACTGCCTTTATTTTAGCTCTCTTTTATTTCTTATGCTGCAAGTGAAACGCAAGTGTACTTTTGCCTTAAAGGCTTCTTACACAAATTCAATATTGTAACTTTCCTACTGGTATTATAGGCGAATTCACCACTTCTTCATAAAAGAAGAATATAAATAATTACTTAGAGTACTGATTCACTCACAAAACGAGAAGCCTTGTTCTCACACTCAGAAAAGCTACAGCAGGTTTGTTTGTTTCTTTCTCTGTAAGATATAGTTGTTCCAATTAAGGCCAAGAAGTGCGCGTTTTAGAACTACAGCCAACAACACAACATCCTTGAGTGCACAGACCTAAAAGACTGACTTTCTTTCCTCTTTCTTCTGCCTGCCAGCCTTTTCCAAAGGTCTTCCTTAATGGAGAATCAGCCTGAAAAAATGACTGAAACAACTGATGCCTAATGAACACCCTTCTCCAAGTGCTAGCATTTAAACAGCGCACATAGTAAATCTAGCTTATTCAGAGACAGCTTTCCTGGAAACTTTAAATTTAGAGTGTTAAGGTCCAAGCAGAACAAAGCTGTAGGCTCAGTGACCGCCAACCTCTGTCTTGGCAACAGGAGCCCACAGCATGTAGTAGTGTTGGGGTAGAACTTATTAGAGAAGAGGATGATGTGATGCCCCAAATTTCAAATCCATCATTTACAACTGCTTGCTGTCACACAATGCAAGTTTATGATCTGTGTTAATTGAGCTGGATTATTTTCACTCACAAAGCCTATGTAAGAATTGTATTTGTTGTGAAGCAGCACATAGCAGGACAAAGACATATAATTACAGATTTAGGGGAAAAGAACAATGAAACGTTATGGCAAGAAAAGCAATTCCTGATGTATAAATCACTGGGCTCTTTTGTGTCATGCAGTGTAATTTTCATACTACAGAAAGTAGGCTTGGCCATGGCTGTCCAAACTGAGAGGTACTGGAGACAGGGTGAAGCTGCACCTCCTCCTCCAGTTTTCAGGCACTGCCAAAGGAATGCAGTTACTCTCATTCCCTGAAAGCCAAAATGATGAAACAAATGGAACGATGAAAATGCAGCCTCCTCAATCACTGTCCCAGTGAGGGACAACTGAGGGAGAGGCCAGGTCTACAAAGGTGTCAGGGAAATGGCAGGAGGAAGAACCCATCTCACAAACATTGCCAAGGAAGCAACATGCATCCTGATGCAGGCTTGCCTCAGGGATCAACTCTGACCAGGCAAAGGGACAGAGTGTCTATCACCTGTGTCTGAATTTACCGCTTTGCCTGATCATAGTCCCATTTTACTTTGCTCCTGTGCAGCAGTGTTGTACCAGAAAGGCAAAAATAACTCGTATTCCCCCATCTGCATGCTAGGACAAAGACTGCATGATCCCATCACTGCAAATGTTTCTTCTTGTCAGCAAGCCTTCTTCATGCAATATGAAATACATGAGACTAAGATTATAGGGTTTAAATTAATCAATGTAGATTCATATGCACAGCAAACATGGTATTTGTAACATCAGAAAAAAATTGCCCTGAAAAATAAACCCCACAAATTCCACTTTAAAATTTTGTATATGTACGTGCGTGTGTGTAATGAAACAGCAGCATTCTACATGCAATCTCTGATCACAGACAGGACAGGTTCAGAGACAGTGTGCGAGGCAATTTTCAGAAACAGCTATCAGAGAGAAAGCACGCTTGTATGTTTTGCTTAAGTAGTCAGGAATTGCTCCATAAAAGGTAGAGGGCAGAACCACCCCCAACAGACAGCTAAAACACATTTTAAAAGAGCTTTAAACAGACTCGGAGTTTATGGCAGGGAAATACTCTCACTATGGCTCTGAAGTCTGCACAGTTTGAGAACTAAACTCGGTAAATCTCCTTCCATTTGAGTTTGTGAACTTGTAGGATCTAACGCTGATGGGATTAGGAAAGAAAAAAGGCTGAAAATGAAAGGATTAATCTAAGAACTTGATTGTATTTAAATTTTTTCCAGTTTGCAGTTTTGATCATGACCTTTGCGAGAAAGGTATTTTTCCAATTTACTTTCCTTTATTTCTTTACAATAATACAGCACAAATATGGACAGAGAGAATAAAAGTTTCACCTTACACACTTCAATTCAGCCACAAAGTTTACAGTGGCTGATTAGTAGAAGGTGTGATTACTATCCCTGCCTTTGTAATACTTTTGCTACAGTATTTTCATAAAGAGTTTAAAAACATAATTTGCTGAGTACTAAGCATTTTCTGAAGCTATTTATTAAATCTCAGAAGGATTAAGACTGTTTTATGATCCTATATTTTAAAACCTTATATTAAAAAAAAAAAAAAAAAAAGGACTATGTACTACATTCAACCTTGTAAGAGGCTAACAAAAACTTCAGGATTATTCCTAAATATTTCTGCAGCTGATAATGCAGCCTTAAGCATTCTGGGGTATCATCAACACTTATGAAATCTTTGCAGGATGGCGTCTGTAAAAACAAAGTTAAGTAGCTTTATAAGTTTGATCAGAATGTGCCTTCAACTAATTAAAAAACTTCTCCCCCCACCATTAAAAAACAAAACCACAACAAAACCACCAACACCACCACCCAACAAAAAAAAAGAGAAATATATATTAAAGATTGAGTAAGGGGTTTTCAGAACCTTGTGACTAGTCAATCCCAAGGAAGCTGCGTCACTCCAGTGGTTGCTTGGGAGAATGACACATTCCCTGAGCAGTTGGGATAGCATCAGCACTGGAACCACTGCTTTCTATAAAAAAAGCTAACTTTCTAAACTTTCTTTAAATGTTCTTTATTAAGCCCCTGTAGCCCAACTGAAACTGAGGAAATATGCTTAGTGAGTTTCTGTCAGCAGTCAGATACAGTGAGACTAGAGCATTTGAAGAATCTTGCTTACAATTAATAATCACAGGTTTTATGGTGAGAAAACACAGAAAAGTGTGTTAAGTACAATAAAGGCTGTACAATAAAATTCATGCACTTTCTGGATACAGGGAGCACTTTCATTGTCAGCCCAAAACTGGTGTCTTGTGGGCAACATTTGACATCTGTGCAAGGCCCATGGATGCAAATCCCTCCATGATGTCAAACTAGTCATGCAGCTTAACAAAAAGCAACATGTAGAGTTCCCAAACCTTTTAAAAAATAAGTATTATATTAGTAAAAAAAAAATCATGTGACATGTGAGCAGAAAACAAGAACAGAATAGTCTGTTCCTCAATCCCACCAGCATTACAGAAATTTTCTGCATCACACTTATTTAGAGGAACAGCAGTTCTTGGCACTAATGTACCCTTAGTGATAAAAGTCCTAAAGAAGTTAAATTTGGTTTTAAACGTCTACCAAAAAAAGCCCAAACCAAAAAACTATATATATATATTAAAATCTACTCCTTATTCAGGAAAATGTAGCATATTTAACCACATCAAAATATAAAGGAGTTTTCCTTTGTGATAACCAAATCTGCCTAATTTCATAACAGTAAATTCTCAAAAATATTAGAACATTGCCTGCAGGCATTCTTTTTCAGTGAGAATATTCTACTATGTTGTACTACAGACATTTCTGAAACTGTAAAATTATCAACAGGTAAAATTCTTAACGAAATCTGTAAGATTTTTTTTTTCCTCTATCAATATTAATTGATGTAACAAATATGTTGTCATGATTTTCCCAACTTTCAAGACTATATACACATCTACTATAGAGGCACATTTGCACATTTAGCTTTAAGTAATTATAAAATAAATGCAATTTTAGGAAGCACATTAGTACTTGTTGTGAACCTTATCTACTTAACTAGGGAAACAGTGCCAAATTTCTGTGCTTTAACACCTTACCTGAACTAACTGGTGTAGGCAGTTAGTTTTAAATTGATGTATCAAAAATACCCCTAAAAATGCAAATAATCAAGACATTTCTTAAAATGCAGTCTGAAACCTTCTGTTAGGGAATCCTATCCATTCGTAACTTTATGAAGTTTAACTACCAGCCTGACTATAAAGTCATTCACTGAAAACTTTTATTAAAGAAATGTCACGAATACAGTTAGTCCATTACTTGAACAACTGCAAATTGAGAAACTACAGAGTAATGTTGCATGTACAATTCCTTACTGTTTAAAAAAATAATTGTTATGAAACAGTGTATGTATTTATCACCTGGTTTTCAAGAAAAAAGGCAACATTTATATTTTGAATATAATTTTGTCCACAGGAAAAATATTTAAGCAAGGCAAAAGTCCTACCAGCTTGACATAAAGCAAATAAAAGTTCCAGGAAAAAGTTCTAGTAATTTCAGTTAAGTAGCAGTGGGTTAAAATCAAAGCTTGCTCAATGAGGTAAAGAATAGTTTACTGATTTCCAAATACTTTCAATTGAATAAAATCCAAAAACACAGAATAGAGGTCTCTGTAGCAGTTTTTGCTCCACACTGAGCTATCACATTATGTTCTGTCATATTTAACATCATATACAAAGATATGGCATGCATATATAGGTTATATATCCATCTGTAAATCCGAAATGCTTCTCTGTAGAAGTGGTGATTTTATAGGGCTGATCTCACTCCGTTTAGGTGGATTAAATAAATGTGAATTCAATGAGAAGGGGACCAGTAACTCCTGTGGAACAGACAGGGAAAAAAGCTTCATATAAAAAGATTTTTAGTGTGGAATCTGTGTCTCAAAATGGGTATGAAATTTTGTTTAAAAGGCACTGCTCCTATGTGAAGTCTCCACAAGAAGAATTACCATAATGTGACAGAGCAAAACTGCAGGCTGGTTTTACACAGGTTAACAAATCAAACTCTGAAACTAGAGAAGCACAGCATTTCATATCATTAGAAGTCCTTTAAGTGAGTTTTGGAAGATACTTTTATTTTCCAGTGCACTATTATTAAATTACTTTAAGACTATAACAAACAGTACATGCTAAATAGGGATGGGTTTAAATTTAAATAAAATGTAAGTTTAATCTGCTGACCTTTACTTACATATAACATTTTTTCATGCACTTAATGCATGTATTCATGTAAGCAATGGTTACTTGCATCAGTAGGACTTGCAGGCTAGCAACTGAATTGTATTCAAAGAAATAAATATCCCTTAATATTTTTACTGTTAAGTACTACATTATACAAAGAAAGATTATAAAATACTGTAACACAAGTTTCTAAAGCTGCAGCTCTTGCATTTCTCACTTCCACTGGAAACAAGGAAATACTTTTTCGGGGCCTCCTCAGGCCCTCCCACAGTAAAACTTGCAGAAAATTCATAAACTGAAACAATCCCCTGAAACTGTAGCTAATTAATTCCCATCCCAGCATTTGTGGTTCCTCCTTGTCCCCTCTCTTCCTCATCTCCAAAGAAGCCCATCTTCTTTTGGACTACATGGGTGAAAAACTTGTAGTGCAGTGAATAAAGAAATGGTCAAGGGTTTATCTTTGTTTCAATTACTACCCTGGACGCAGACTGGTAGCAGCACCACCATTCCATGTGTCCACAGTAGCCATTTTCCTGAACCTATTCTTATTGAAATTGGTTGGAAAACTTGTGCTGACTTCAGTAAGGCAAGGCAATGCAATATATTTACAACTGAAATTTTAATAAGCTACACAAGAATGATTCTGCAGCATTATTATGTTCTCTCAAAATTTAAAGTGGACAGGGAAGGAAGAAAACTTATGAAATTTTAGCTGTTTCACTTATCAATTCATTGCATTACCTTTTGCAAAATACTAGAGGAAAGCATCTGAAATACAAGAAAGGATTTCCAATAAGCATAAAATAAGGATGGGCTGAGAATGCAATTTTTAATTTTTTTTTTTTTTTTTTTGCACGGACTTGCAGGATTTCAGAGACAAATTCTACCACATCACAGTCCTAAAGGCACAGAGTTTTCACCGTTCCTCTTCAAACACATCAGAAAACACCCCAACCAGTTTTCTATAAAGATGCATCATGAGTTTCCTTCACTGACAACTCATGTGACTAATGTGACTACTACTGTTGCAAAGACACAGATACTCACTTCTTCACTCCAGGTGAATTAAGTGAAGGAATGAAGCTTAGGACAGTCACAAGTCTACAGGGGCCATGCTCTTGAGAGAGCACAGAACTCGCAGTTAAGTCATGATATTTAGCAAGAGCCATATCGCTTTTGCCTTTCACAGGTGCACCTGCAACCTGGCACCCAACACACTGGAGACACTCTAAGAGAAAACCTGGCTCACTTAAGAGAAAACCTGTCTCCTTAGAAGTTGTGATGCATGAGGTTACGGATGTGATCTCATTCCATGGAAATAACAAACAATCCAAAGGTGGGGCTGCAGACTCTTTCAGGGCCACCGAATCCTGGGCTCCAGCAGAGGCAGCTGTCTCTTCAATTGCTGTCCAGCAGACTGCGGCATCTCGTGGTGGCCATGGAGTTGGGGATGCCAGGAGCCCCCCTCTCTCCAGCCCACCCCACTGAGCAGCGGTAGCAGCACTCTGCCTTCAACCCCTTGGCATGCAGCTGCCAGAAGGGTTTTGCTGTAGGGCAATGTATGTTTCAACTGAATGCCATCTCTGCCTGCAAGAGATAGTTTAGTTTTGATGGAAAGCTGTCCTTTCCCTCTCTGCTTGGCTCTCACAGAACAAAGCAAAAAAGCCATTTACACAACCAAAACCTTCAGACTCACTTATGTTTTACCCCTCTGTCCCCCACACAAATCCAAGGTGTGAAAATGAATGCAGAGTTCTCCTCCCATAGAGGGCATGTTTTCCTCTGTCTTAAAAAAAAAAAACTTATGAGAGCAAATATCTATCTGTTTGGTTTTAACTCTCTAATGGGAAACAAGATCTGCTTTTTGCAGAAGAACATGCAGCTTGCCTTAGAACATTTACCATGTGGATAAGGCTTGAATTGCTGAAAGAAAAGAACCATGATTCTATTTTTTACTAAAGTTGACAAAGGAACTTTTAAAATAAAATATAGATTTTATATTAATTTTTCATATATGACCTACACATAAAGCATGATTAATAGCAATTAACTTTTTGTATTATTGTGCAGAAAGCAATTACTGCTCTGCTAAAAGTACTTAAAGCACTAGAGAATTCAGATCCATTTACTAAATCAATTCTGGTTACTACAAAAAAACCACTAATGTGCTTCAGGACAGTCTTGTAACTAAGGAAAAGAGGAGGAAAAAAAAAAAAGAATGGATATGACCAGTGTTCTATTTTAAAGTGTATTATATTAACATTTCATCAGCATTTACAGAAATATGAACCCTCACCACACTACTGGACTTGCTTCACTTCAGCAAACAGGGAATGACTCCTTAAATTACTGTTCTCTCTCTCATGAACAAGTGTGGAAACACACAGACACACATTCTCCTTTTCATTGCATTTCAGCAGAAACATGCTTCCTACATAGAATTTAAAAACTTCAAGTGGCTGGAGTGGAGAGATGTAGCCAAACTGTATAAATGGCTTATTCTGAGAATTGCTGAAAGAGAAAACACTCAGTAGGTGCATTGTAATTAGTTGCTCTTTCTAGTTGCCTCTTGACAAATGATGCATGCAGGTCTGGATGAGAGCCCAACTCTTGACCCATGCCACCACTACACACTTTAGTACTTGAGGCAGAAACCCCTAGCCTCAGCATCTTTTCATTTTGTTTTTCTAGAAATGCAGCGCTGGTAATGCACAACGTGAGAACCAGACATGATTAGCAAAGTCGGAATTCTTTCAGAAGTGCATTGTATAGCTATGTCCTAAATATATCTGAGGAAAGCTTCCTGCCTTTGATTTCTTCCAAATATATTGCATGTTTCAGGACTGGGTTAAAGGGCAGAAAATGCAAATACATACAGCAAACGCTGTTCCCACAATGCTTAATGATACGCTTTAGCGACATTTCTAAGCCTTTCAAACAGAAGATATTCATGGGATCATTAATTTAAATACAGGCGATTATAACCCTACTGAGAAATGCAACTTTTGCCACAAAAAATACTCTTAAAAAAATAAACATTTTTTGGAAAGCACTTTACTGCCCCCTTTTGCACTTTAACATTAGAACAGGTTTCAACACGAACATATGTCTGAGAAACACTGTGAAGATATGGGGTAATCCGACATGACATCATATTTACATACTAGTAGACTATCAATCACTGCTTTCAGGCCATCTCCCACTAGCCTACACTGTAAATAAGTGAAGCATCCAGCTTTCATTGTCCCTAATGTTCCACTGAAGAGATTTGTAATGGATGGTTTAAATTACCATCTTCCATTTTAATCTGCATGTATATGGGCAACTGGGAAGGAAAGGGATATTGCTCATTAACACTAGTTGTCTCTAGCACAATTTTCTAAAGCAAAGATCATCTACAATTTGAATTTGTTTTATTCATCAAGAAAAAAAGAATGACAAAGGGCTTTCCAGTCTGAGGCCATTCATGTGTTAGCAATCCCTTAACTGGAAGGATGGGTGTATCCTTCAGAAGAAAAACTTCACAAACTGGCAGGCAAGAATATTTTCATGAAAGGTGAAGACAAGAAGCCTAGACATTCAAATTCTCTGCAAGCCTACAGGCATAAACCCGTTCTGCAACTCCACACTGCAATTACAGCCAGTACAGAATCTACATATGTTTGTGTGGGTCCACATATATCTACAAAAGGTAATAAATCTATAGTCTAGTGGCCAGCTATTTACAAAATACTAATTCGGTATTACAGAGCCACAGGGGGGCCCATCCTGCCTCAACCCTCAGCTTCCATTTGACAAAGTCCATGTGCTGCTGGTGTACACTTATATTTAAACTTAATCCATTTTCCTCTGTCATCCTACAATTATAATACAAGTCACAATAATATTAAATTTCATTGCCTACAGCACTGCACAATTTAACCATTACTGTAATGAAAACTGACTCTCTTTGATATTAACACTGGTGTTTTCTCTCATTTGCTAGCCATGAAATACAGGAAGAGACCAATGTTGTTTTAATTAAAGAACTGTTGTTCAAAATATGCTACTGGGAATATTAAAGTAGCTCTTTGCTCTCAGAGCAAAGATAATCAGGTATTTATATGGTTTGGATTTTTGGGAAAAAAAGAAAATCTGTGTCATGAATTCAGCATAACACAAAACTACTGCTCTGCTCAACTTTTATTCGGAGGCTGGGTGTGCCAAACCCAAGGAAGATGGTGCTTTATTGAAAAGATGTAGAGCAGTAGTTAGCGTGGCATGGAAAGTCAAACCAAACCATGTGTGCTTCTTACACAAGTCACTAAAGTCTTTTGCTTTCAGAAAGCTAACAGGGAGCAGCTGCCATTTGCCAAATAATTACTTTTCAAAAAGGGCACTGTAAATCACAAAAGAAACAATAAAACCAGACTGTTCTATCACTGTGCTATTCTGTGCTCTTCTACACCATTCCCATTACAAAAACAAATGTCTTCTGTCAGCCACAACATAAGGATACCAACCAAAGTTTGCAGTCTTCCTTCTCTTAACTACAATTTGTTCATACCTGTACAGTCTCGTTCCAAGACATGCTCCAAGTAAAGTCTATAAAAGAGGGCGGGGATTGTCTTGTTACTTGATGAGACACTAATAATCAGTGATTATATCTCAAATTCAAAGAAAAAAACACAACTGCTTCCCAGTTGTTAGAAAATGTATGGCTGCATACCATTTGCCTGAATAAATAAACACTGGAAGTAGAACAAGTATTTAACTCATAACTTTAAGGAAAAGTTATGTCAAATCAGTAACAGCTTTGTATGACAAACAAAACCCATTTTGCTTATGCAAAGATTTTCAGATTCCAGTTACAACTGTTTATCACTCCTAGACCACATACTTTTTTGTTTTATATTAAATTAAAAAGGATAATTTTCAGGTGAGAGAAAAAGACCTTGAGCAAAAATCCAAAATGCAAGATCTACAATCAATCTGTACTTGCATTACACATTAAACACAAGATTTAGCCACTCCTAAGTGGGAGATCTTATGTTCTTAGACTAAATACCAACTTTTCCAGTCTGACTTGCACAAGCAGAGTAAAACTGCTACTGTCATCTGCAAGGCAATAGTAATATCTAACAAACCAAGAACGAAATTTTGGCCCACTTCAGGTATGAGCCTCACAAATTACGCAAAAATGACAGTGCAGTAGTTAAAAATTCCTGTAAATGTCCAGAAGTGCACTCAACACTAGATTGGATGACTCTGCCTCACATGGAAGTGTCCAAAAGAGCATGCAACAGGGGGCTGAGGACCGTGAGAACTCCAGCCACTTGATTTTAACCCACTGCCCTGCACCCATGAGATGCTGGCATTTTGTTCAGCCTGTACCACAGGGATGCTCAGCCTGCCTGTGATGTATTCCAAACAGTTTTCTCTAAGGGAGGAAACCTGGGCTCTTGGAACAGCTGGGTTGCTCTCAGGGATTACTAGATACATGCTGCTGGCATTACATGGAACTGCAAGCAAAAGCACAGAAAACTCGATTCCAGCAGAGCTACTGATGCAGCCAGACCTCCAGGGGCACAGCTGATGGACTTGCCCAAGCTATCCCAGATGACAGAAGGGATTGCCACTGGGATGGCTAGGCTGACTACTGGCAACCTAAAGAAAAATTAAGGCTTCTTCTAAATGCAGACTGGGTTGTAGCTTCTGACACTACTTTCTGATACCAAAAAAAAAAAAAAAAAGTCATGAAACTTTAGAGAGATCCGTATTTGTTCAACCCTAAAACACTTTTGTAGTCTGCCCATGGTTCAAGATAGCTCATGATTACATTTGTCCCACTTCAGCAAAAACACTCAGTATTCAGCATGTTTAACACAAGCTTTTCTGAATAAGGACAGTTTTCTGATGCAGGCCCTAGGAGCTCAGTGCCATCATTCTTGCCTTGCTGTCACAGACTGATTCACAGAATGGAAAAGACTGTAATAACAATGAATTGATGAAGATGTAGCTTTTGTTTTTCTTCAAAAGTGCTTGAAAACTGTCTGAAAGAAGGAAAGATGGTTACCATTATAAACAGTCTCCTTAAAAGTATTTATCACACAGACTAGTTATCTTGCCTGCTAGTGTAACCTTTCTTTGTTCAGCTAATCAATATAGCTTGGAAATACCTTGGAGAAAAAGAAAGGAAAAATAAGAAGAAAAAGAAGGAAAAAAAAAAGAGAAGAAAAAGAAAGAAAAAACAACAAAACCTTAATGTCAAGTATCATGCATGATTCAGCTGAAATTAATTAACATGAAGAAAGCAACTTAAGTGTGGACAGCGAACATTACAGGATTGCAAATTCTCAAAAGGAATTATGTTACCAACTCCAAATTTACATTTTATCCAGTCAGGTACAGAAACCAACTGCAGCTCAGGCAGTAGGTAAGCAGATGGCAAGCACCAGCAAAAATGAAAATGCAGAATGATAGTCAGAAGCGCAGTTATGTGTGCTTTCACCAGCACTTGCTGTATAGGTTCCTTAAACAAACTGCTTGAAACTTGCAGAACATCAAAAGCCAGATGGGTCTTCCTGAATGAATCCACAGGCAAGGAGCCAGGATTCCCGTTTGCTGCAGAAATAGGCCTGGACTTGATTTCAGTCTTCTCAGCTCTGACAGGCTGAAATCTGGCAGAACTCCCAATCCAAAATAAAATAGCATTCAATTGCAACTAGGCTTTAACTACTAATAATAAATTTTAAATCTCTCTTATTAGCTTTAACATGTACTTCCCTTTATAGCACTTTGTTCACCTTCCCCACTACTACTCTTTGGTTTGGGTACCCAAGTAAATGTACTATACAAACAAAGTCTAAGAAAACGGTGAGAAGTAATTTGCAGCATCACAGATTTTTTCAGCCTAACACATAATTCCACCATCTAACCTATCCTCCTCATTTTCTGTTGCTACATGTAAAATGTGATTATACTTAAAGTGTACACAGCTCTGAATCCTACAAAATAAAGTTGCGTAAATCCTATTTTAGCCATTAAGCACAAGACATCTGCCCACACTATAGGCAGAAAACCCATCTTACAGCAACGTATATGCCATACACCACGAATGATTCACCTAGCAACATAATCCTCTATGAGCCTTTATCTTTTTTTGTCTCGGAACCTACATTTAAAGGCAGAAGAAAGCACAGACTATTACATCAAAGTTTAAATCAGCTGCATTATAATTACCATGCTGATACCGCAATAAACACTGGGTGTCGGCTGGCCAGGACTGCCAAAAAAGATAGAGGTCCTACCCTCACTCAGCGTCTTTGACAATGTATGTAACTACATCAAAGAAAGGTCTCTCAGTTAATTGGGGGAAGGAAGAACGTACATATTCTTTTTCCTTGAGTAAAATTATAGATTTTGTTCATTATAAGAAACTTCAAATTTTCCCTATAATATAAAAGCAATTATAATGTAAAGCCCTTGAAGGCTAATGCAATAGTCACTTAAATTACCAGAGGAACTTTCATAGAGTTGAATAGGAACTAGACAGAAGCCTTGTACATGCTTTCCTACTCACAACTAGTAAAATACTAAACGCCATTTTCCACTACAGAGCTTAAAATTATCAAGTTTAATTCTGCACTTAAGTCTGCTCTAAGATTTTTGAAAACCAGGCTAAGATTAAACATGAATTTACAAGCATGCCAGAAGGGAGGGGAAAAAAAAAAAAGGTACTGAAGACACTTGCAGTTTAAGGAATTTCTGTGTGCATACTTTATAGCTTCAGTTTTAAAGAGATTATCTGTCCTTGGGGCAGAGGAGCCAAAATGTGGGTTGTTTTTTTTCCCTCTGCCATTTTATTGTCATGTTTGGCTTTCAGAAACGCACTGAGCGCAGTGTGTTTGTTTTCTCAATGTTTCTCTACTGTTTTGGGTTTGGGGTATGTGGTTTGTTTTTTTTTTTTTTCCTCAACTAGGGCAACAGAAGTGCAAATTGCAAAATCTCTTGTGTTTTTGAGTATGTCTTCGAGATAATGCATGTCAGTGAAAACTATTTCAGGAGAGGGGAACCTGCAGAGGATTCTGTATGGGAACAGAAACCTGGTGCACTGCCCAGGACGCGCTCCATAAAGAATTACCCGCTCCTTTCTGTACCCTGACAAACCCACCGAGCCTTATCTGGCACATTTCTGAGATGTGACATGACAGGCAGGTTCGAAAGCTAAATGTTGGATAATGGTGGGCAAACAAAGGACATCGGTTTTCGCATTATTTCTTTAATTACTTTAACCCTTGTTCGAATAGAAAGCATAAGGCCAGAGTAATTCAGCTTCTCTCTTTGTCATTTGCCTGCCATAAATATGCACCAGTCTGCATCTGAAAAGCTGAAGGAGGCCGCAAGCTTGCTGGACATTTATCATGCTCTGTTCCCTGTTAACAAGCAAATACTTTAGTTGAATGGCCCATTAGCAATCATTGTCAAATGCAGAATGCAAGGTGCTTGGATGTGACCGGCCTGTAAATTAGATTGAGGGTGCCCCAGCGCTTTGGAGAATTTCAGCAAACGAATCAGATCTTGTGATACAGATTCGTGGAGGTTAAACTACAAGGGAAGAAACATATCTGAGCACTTCAGGTCCCGTATATTCTGCCAATATGTTCCGCTCCCTATATGCACTTGTTTATTTTTCATTTGCTAAATCACGTCAGCGTCAGCAGCTTGACAGTTTTGGTTCTGGAGTTTCCATTTCTGTCAGAATTGTGACGCTTTCCAGCTTACTATGGGGCAGGATAAGAATGATAAATCCAAGCAAGCAATTAACGACTTTATTAAAACAAACAAATCCACCCCTACCTCCCAAGACGCGGGAAAAAAACCAAAACTAACAAAACCCAACCAACCCTAAACTTTAAAAGTGTCCGAACCACTGCCAAACAAACACCATGAATTCTATTTTTCCGAGCTCATCCCAAGCTCATTCCTCCTAAAGACCCAACTGTTATTGCAGACTTCGGTGTTTTTCCCCCTTCAAGTCTAGACTTCTAGACTCCGCCTAACAAATGCCGAGTGCTTTTTCTACCTCCTTAGCAGACACGCAAGCAGGCAATAAAGTAAATAGTTCTCGTTTGAATCGTACTCCTGATTAGCAATGTAATGCTGACTTGAAGTTGCGGGTGTTTACAGTTGTCAGTTGGGTAGAATAGTAAGCCTTAAGTATTTAGAAGGCTCTTTAAGAGTAAAGGCAAGAAAAAGAAGTCTAAGTAGCTGCACTAGAAGAGGTATTTTGGTACCTTTACAGCTACAGATCGCTTAAAATAAATGACGAAACAATGGCTACATTGTCTGCTGGATGAACTCAGGGGTGACAGCAAACTCATCCCAATGCTTTCAAGCTGGGGTGGAAGGTGGCGGGGGGGGGGGGGTGTGGATTTAGGCAGATGCTTATCTCATTCATTTCTAGATCACTGCCTCCCTTTCGGAAATAAATACCACCTGGAGACTAAGCCAGATCAATTTGGTTATCTGCAACTTCGTTGGTAAATACAAATGGATGGTGTTTTGTTTGTGGGGTGTTTTTTTCTTTTATATTTTTGCAGGATGGGAAACACAAGAGAAGAGATGCTTAAGCATCACCTGGCCAAGGCACAGACAATGCAGCGTGCTTATCTTCACTGCTCCCACGGAGTGCGAGATGGAGACCACAGTCAGAAACACAGCTGAAACCAAAAGGTCTGTTTTCTTTCCAGATAACCTCACTCTTACCTATCCCCTCTGGTCTCTATTCCTTGCCAGCATGCTCCTGCCCTGAAGCCCAAATAGATTAAGGCAACAAATCTCAAGTGCAGCTAATTCTTCAGAAAGGCTGCTGCTAGGGCAGGAGTTAAAAAGGAAAATCTTCCACACCTAACAATTGTACCATCTCAAGTTTTAATCGGTCCCCATCTCTGCAAAAAGCAGTAAATGAAATCTATCTTTACCATATTATACACCACCAATGAGCAAGAACTGAGCAGCTTTTCTTTAACGCTTCAACCATCCCAAGCCACAAGTAGGCCTTTCATACTTTCTAATCCTGGCCCCCAAGTTTTGTGCAGTTCTCACATAATACCTTACAGCCCAGAGCAAGGCCCTTAGTTTCCAATACCCCTTTCAAAGACGTGTCATTTCTAACATCAAGCTAATCTATATGTTGCCATGGCATCACCCTTTATCTGCCTTTACATCTTATGAACTGCATGGATTTACCACATTATTTTTATCTGAAAGACAGAAAATGGTGGTTTTATTGCCATACAATCAGATTACTGCTGCTAGTTTCTCTATGCCTTTTTACCATACTTCAATCAAAAGGGATCAGTTTCTTTATACTCTGCCCTTGATTTACATTACATCTGTAAAGACCTAGTCTGGGTTGTAATCCCCTTATTAACTATGACCAGGGTTGATTTGCCTAAAAATAAAAGCAAATTGTGTCAGACCTTTTCACTTTGTTTTTGATTCGGAACTACAAAATGGATTACTAAAGAAATCTTCAGAGTTCACACGGCTAGTATAGTACTGAATTTAAAATGAGAATTAAACAAGTTAAACATGGGAGCTGTGTCAATGGTTTACATTTTCCATCATGGGAGAAAGGCTGAACTGCATTTCTCTTTGTGTTCTCTGGCTTTAAAGAGACAATGAAGCCACAGGAGTTTTTCCAGGCTTGTCTAACACTGTCCATTTGCCATCCTCCCTTCCTCTGCTTTTCATGCAAACCTCTTCAAGTCTTCTCCCTTGCCACTCCCTCCCTAAATACCAAAAGAACCCTCCCCTTACTCAAGACAAAAGTGTTCTGGTTAAAAGTCTACATTCTGTGACACTGTGTATTTTAATAAAAATACTTCTAGCAGTTTAACATTCCTATTTAAGTTTCCACAATGCCTCACAAAGAATGAGCTCATAAGCAAATCTATGTAGATGTATGATAAATGACCAGAAAAACAGGTTTCTTTATGTCAGCAGCCAAGGCAGGCAGACATTAGGCCCATATGAATAACATTTTAATCACTACTTTTTTCTCAGAGCAACACATTCTTCTCATTTGCAACAAGCAGTTTCAAGTACTGCAGGTTGCACGACACAGGAAGAGTAGATTTAAAAAAAAAAAAAAAACGCCCCAAAAGCAACCCTGGCTCTGACTGCTGCACAGGGTTGAAAGGCCTGTCTTTGCCAGCATGTCACAGCAGTCACCTCAGGTCCTCCACTGACTTCCTATTAATTTCAGGAACCTTGGCTGAGAATTTGAGTGTCACACCTGAAGCAATGTGATCTCCTTATCTCCTTAAAATAAAACAGGGAAGTGGGGGGTGGGGAGTAGGAGGCAAGAGGAGCAAGGAGCACTAGAGGTATTTTTTCTGTGTGGGTAGAGGGAGAACTTCAGTGATTTTCATTTGACTTTTAGTCATTGCCTTTTTAAAGGCAATTACTTCATTAAATAAAGTGAAATAATGCAGCACATCTTACAGATAACACGCTTTAAGATAATGACTATAAAAAATATTGCAATTATACTCCACATATAAAAGGCTGGAGCAAATAACCAGCTCAAAAATTCATCCTTCAGTTTCTTCTGAATTCATTTTGCTAATTCAATTACATTTTTGGGACTTGGCTATGAATGTCAGATATCAAATAGATTGGAAGCCACCACTCAGTCCCTGGATTAGCATACCAAGTGTCAACAGCTATGTTTTGGGTACAATTTTGAAGCACGTGCTTAAATTTTTAAATCTTAACTTACCACTCCTATTTTTTCATCTTAAAGCTGCAATTGCTGAGGCTAGAAAAGTGTGGTCCCATGACACAGGAATCACAAATAAATTCTTGTAGGTGAGAGGCTCCTAAACATCTTGTGAGATACCGTTTTAGCAAGCTCTTTGTGCTCCAGCTGGCTTGCCTGTCCTGTGAAACAAGGGCTGTCCATTACCTACAGTTTATCATCCTGACAAAATGTGAGGAATGTGGATGTGAAAGCACTAACAATTCCACCCCTGGTGCTTTCTCCTCTTTCCTCTCTATATTAAAACCGACAAGATTAACCCAAATGCAAACTGCAGAGCATAGTTCAAGAGGCTATTCAATTGGTAGTGAATGTGCATTTGTTTACCTACAAAAATAAGAATTTCAGATACAATGAAAAGCAGGGCAGTCTATATGCTACTGAATAGAATATTTAACAGGGTCATCAATTGTAGCTTAGTTTATCAGTTTCTGACATGCTAGCATTCAGAGGTATATATGGATTATTTCACAGTCTAACTGATTATTAGAGGGAGAGAAGAAGAGTTACATAATCTAACTTAATCGATGTCAAAAGCATCATTTGTGATGATAACCTTCTATTTGTTACTTGTCTTTACTCACTAGCCTATACTGCAGGGGAATAGCAACACTCAGACGTAAGCAATGGATTTTTTGAATGAGATTTCTCCACTGCTTGACTTAAAGGTCCTCCATAACACTATGTGCCTCTGACTGTGTGTCAGAGCCCTTGCAAGTGAAATCGAGATAATACATGCTACCTATAAACGTCATTTGTCTTGGCAGGCACAACATAGGGAGAAAGTCCCATATTAGAAAGTGTCAACAGGACTTACATCTACAGAGCAATTTTTCTGTGTTTTCATAATCATGAGAAGTTGCAGGTATAATTACTTTCTGTGTGTCACCTAAATTGTCACTTGTTATTTGGTTGGGGTAATATAAGCAGATCTCTAAAAAGGGTGAGAGGGGAGGAAAAGGGGAGGCAGATCTGTGTTCAAATAGTTACAGCATATTCTCCATCCCAGCCACCTGCTAGAAATTATAACCTCTAGACTTCAGTGCAAACCCAATTCAATTTAAATGCCCACCTTAACCTAAAATTTATTATTTTATACTTTATATTAACTACTCCCAGCATTTAATTGCCTACCTGTTCAGCAGATTTATGTGTCAAGGCTTTCAGTAATTAAATGTGCAGCCTCCCTGAATAAATTAGCCAGCAAAGATAGTTATTATTTCAAACCTAGAAAGGAGCTGCATTATTATCCTGTGCCAAGATCTATTCAGCAGCTTACTTATCAAGCTAACATTCAGCTTGAATTCAGTGAGGACAACCTCATCTAAGGAGAAATTATTCAGTATCCTTCAGGCAAACAATTGTGACAAGAATTAGTAAGAAATCCTGCTCTGAGAAGTGGAGCTGTCTCACCGGCAGCAATATTGGTAATGCATTCGTAAGCTTCCTGAAACTACAAGCCTCCAAGTGGCCTATAAATCACTAGCCCCAGCAATTGAAAAGACTAATTTTAATAGTGTACTTCTTCACTGTGGTGATTAAGCCTCAATGAATCACTCAAGAAAACTCAATTACATCAACAGCACAACCTATTTTTAAGCGTGCATTTAAGCTGGAAAAGTAATTAGACATTATCATTAGATCTACCATTAACAACATGAAGCATTTTTGGTAATCAAATAGTTTAGAATTAGCCAAATGGAAACACAACTAGTATTTGATAAAGGAAGCATATCCCCAGGCTCTGTAAGATGAGTTGAATTCAGCTGCTCGGATAGTTTTCATTTCACTGGTGGCTAATAAAAGCCATCAAGGTAAGTGAAAGCAGCGAAGGCAGGTTGGGGCTGGCGGAGGAGCGGCCGGAGCAGCAGCGGGCTCTTCTGCATTGGAACAGTGACCTCTGTAGGCACGAACTCACACAGCTCGGGGATGCAAGAGCCCTCCCCTGCCTCTAGGGCTGGAGCCGAGCCTGTTTCCCCTAGCACAGCAGGCCCACTAACGCACTGCAACCCCCGCTCACAGCCTGTGACTTTCTAGAATTCAAACTGTCTTATAAACCCCGCTTTATAACCGTCCGGGTCGCTTTATTGTCAGATGTTATGCCGTACCTTTCTTACGCCAAAGAAAAGCTTTAGTTCTGTAGCGTCATATAAGCGCAGAGTCAGAGACTGGAGCTAAACTGTCTTAACTGGCTTCCCACCTGGTGTGTATATATATAATGATCATTTGCATGCAACTGGGAATAAAAACATGGAACTGAACAGTCCACAGAATTTCTTCTCACTTTCCTCCTTCACCACCACCTCCCCTGCCCCCCGCCCCTCCACCCCCTTTTTAAACAAAGATCAGAAAACTTTTCTGTAAGGGAATCTGTAAAGATACACCCAATGTGTCCATTATTGAAATACACTGGCATGAATCTGCAGCGAGTTTTCACTTCGGGGGAAACAGCGGTGGAGAAAGACTGTAATGCAAAACTACTTGATAAACTTGAAGCTACTCCAAACTTTGAAATCTTCACTAAACTCATGGAAATCCTGCCGCCTACATTAATCCCTGATCCAGGAAATACCCCATTCTTGTCTCGTCGTCACCTAGCATTTCCTCTAAAACGTGCCCCAGGAAAAGAAATTACTTTGTGGATTTAATAAAAAAGGAAAAAAAATCTAAATTTAATGAATATTATTTGCTTTTAAACATATAATGGAATACATGGCGTGAGTTAAAATTATTTTAGCCTATTTCTGGTGTGAAAAATCCCTAAACTCACTACAGATTATTTCTTCCTATTGCTATTTTTCTTTAATAAAATAGTGGGTTTAGTATAAAGAGTTCAAAGGATTTCACAACTGAGCAACGTCAAAAAAATAGACTTTTTTTCCCCATCACTGCCTCAGATTTCCCTTTAGAAAGATGGCCCACTTAGCAAAAAGTTCTTCTTTCCAGTAGCAGTAATTTTCTATGTTTAAATAAAGAAGTTTCTTAAAAGATACACCTCTATTTTCAGAGTGTGCTTTGGTAGTGAAGTCCTGGGAACACATGTGCTTTTTTGCCTGGGATTGTTAATGAAGAATGACACTAAATGGTTGTGTGATGGGTAATGCTTAGTTCATTACTCACTGACATGTGCCTTGACACCAACTCCACAACCAAATTTAGCCCTGTTATAAGCAGATGTAACTTCGCTGGAGTCAAATGGGATGAATTTGCATCTGCAGACGGAGAAGTTGAAGAGTATCACCCTTTCCTGGTAAAGCCCAGCCCGACCCGCCTCCGCTGCTGCTCCGACCCCGGGGGAGGCGGCGGCTCCGACGGAGTGGGGCCTGGACCCCACCCGCAGCTTCCAGTCTGATGCCGCCGCCCCGCTCCCGATCCACCGCCCCATCCCGGCTCCCCCTCCCTCTCGTAACCCTCCCGCCGGCGTCAAGCAGCGGTGGGGCAGCTCCGCCGTAACAGACCACCTGCTCCAGGGAAGAGCAGATCCCACTGCCAGCCCAGGCTTGAGTCCCTAGCAGCCGCCGTTCACAGTGGCCCCCGCCTCGTCCCCAGTGGCCGCAGCCCTGTCCTCCCCACACCCGTCCTGCACACCGCGGCGGTGGGCACCGCCGCCTCCCGGGATAAAGACGGCGGGAGGGAGCGAGATGGAAACTTACTTGGGATTGGAAGAATTCCAATATATGGGGTCTAAAACGATGGACCTCGCCAGCGCAGTTCTGCATAAAACCATCACGACTCCCCAAAAGTACTTCCAGGCGGAGGCGTCTCGCCTCCGCGCTGCCATGGTCGCAGGCGGCACCGAGTACCTCCCCGGAGCGTCGCCAACTCCGCTGTGCGGCTTCCCCGCACCTGAGCGGCAACAGAGGAGCGTGAGTGCCCAGTATCCCAACAGCCGGGAGGATGGGTTAAGAAAAAATAATTGGAAGAAAAATAAAAATCACATACGAAGCGTCAATGATGCACTTGGCGAGAGCTGCAAGCAGATCTACTGAGTCATGTATGCCACTCTTATATAGGAAATTCTCCTGCGAGACACGATCCAAGCTACCTCAGAAGTAACAGCAGTAACAAAAACAACAACAAAAAAAGGCAAATGCCTCAGTCTTTCCTCTTACTGGGGGTCTCCCGGCTGCCTTGAAAGATGCCACGCAAACTACCAACTCCCATTTGGATCCAGTGCGCCATACACGTTCACAGTGTCTAAGGCTCGCGTGCAAATGAGTTAAAAAAAAAAAGAAGGGAAAAAAAAAGATGGAAACAAAAGAAAAAAAAAATAAAAACGGAGGTAAAATGAAAGGGTGGTGGGAGAAATGAAAGGTTGGAGGAAAGGGACACAGCATCAGCAGGAGGCTTCTCCTGTGTGTGTCTCTCACTGCTCCCTGCAGTTTGCAATCCGCACAGGCACCAGCTCGGGCTGTTTCGGGGAGCTCGGAAGCAACCGCAAGTCAATACATCCACTCCAAGAGTAAGCTCTGGCAGTCATGGAGAAGTGCATCCGCAAGGCTCCGGCTTCCCCAGGGGGCACAGCTGTCCTTGTCGCCAGCAAAGACCCCGTAGCGAAAGAGGGCAAGAAACGGGTACAAAATAATTTTAAATAACCCAAAACAAAACAGGGGTGCGGGTAAGGAGGAATCGAAGCATCAAACCGTCCTTCTCTCTCCCGTTCCGCGATCCGCAGTGCGCGACGCAGCAGCAAGATGATGAAGAAAGCCGGGCGTGCGACTCGCACCGCCGCGCAGCCTAACGCGGAGGAGCAAGAAAGAGGTCGAGCCGCGATGCCGTTTCTGCTTCCCTTCTGCTGTTGCCACCACAGCTAATCCCCAGAACAGGAGCGCGGCCAAGAGCAGCGCGTCGCTGTAGCCATATAAGCGCGGCCCTGCCGCCCCGCCGCCGCTGCTCATAGGGCCGCCGCCGGGCTGCCACGCTGGTTGGGCGCCGCGTGTGTCATTTACCGCCGTGGCAGTGGGCGGGGCTACACAGAGCCCCACGGAGCAGGGACGGCAGGTAACACCCTCCCCAGCCTTGCGGGCGGTTGCCAGGCTAGGGGGCTGCTCAGTATTTCTTAGTCAAGCCGGAGCTGAGCGGAAGGCGCAACTGCGCCACGCGAGGCGAAATCGGCGGGTGGCGGGGGGGGCGAAAGGCATGCAATTAAGTGAAAGACACCCTTCTCCCCCCCCGCCCCCCCCCCCCCCCCCCGAATCTCCTTTACGAAAATCGCGCGGTTTTCAAATACACTGCTGTTTAAAGAGTGGGGGGCAGCGGCAGGGCTCTCTTGCACCCGCTCCGCTGCTAAGGAGCACTGTCGCTCCTGGGAGAGGGCTGCCGATGCTCTGCAGCAGCGGCTGCCGCTGCGCGGGGAAGCACTGGAGACAGGCTTCCGCTGACGCGGAACTCTCCGCGCAACGTTCCGCAGGTGCCACGCAGCGGGTGGGATGTATGTTGTGTGGGGCAGGGGGCTCTCCCACACTCGAACCCGACCGGCCCTTCCCGGGGATTCTCTGAGTTTTCAAAGTTTATCTGGTTACGCAACGATTAGTCTTGGGCAGTCCTGAAATACAGGACTTGGGCACGCGGAGCGTCTCCAAAGGGCTGAGGATCCAGGGGTAGGTAGGAGCGCTGAAGCCGTATGCCGTGCCAGTTCCCTCACCCTTTCTTGAGCGATCGCTCAGCGCCTTTACCTTCCTTTCCATACTTTTTTTCTTTTTAGGGGGGTGGGGGGAGAAAATTATCAGATCCGGTTCTTTTTCAAACCCCACGTATCTCGACAGAACCTGGCCCTTTCATTTCATTCTACTATTAATTTTAGGCCGGATGGAACTGCCTCTAGGCAGCGCTGGAGATGATTCCCAGAGGGGTGGGGAAGGCGCCGGCGGGTGGCCTCAGAGCCCGCGGGTGCGCCCGCCGCTGCGCTAGGGGCCCGGCGCGCCGCGGCTCCCCTGGCCATTCCACGGGGCCACAGCTCCCACTAGCGGCTAGTGATAGCTCGCCGCGGGTGTGTAGGGGGCGCGGTGCGTCCCCTGTCCGCGGTTCCTCGCGTCCTGTCCTGGCCGGAGCCTACTCGGGTTCCACAGCCGGCGGCCATTGTCTCGGTTAAGTGGCACCAGGCCGGGGAGGTGACACAGGCGAACCGTACGCCACAAGAACTGCACCGTGGTTGTACGCGGGTCGTTTAGAATCGCAGTTGCTACTGTAAAATTAAGGGGGTTACCGAATTCCTTCCAGTAGGGAGTTCTTGCCAAAATTCTGCAGAAAGGATTTTCCGAGGAAACTGCAACACTCCTTCTGTCAAACCTTTTATTTAAGGTTTGCATAGACTATGCTACAAAAGACCGCAGTAAAGAGCCGATTTCACGTAATTTTATTCCCGAATAAATATGGCCATTTAATTAAAAAAATCGAGTTGGTGGTGGTGCTTGTTCGGCTTCTAGACGGATGCGGAAAAGGCCTAATAAGGAAAACGAATGACACTGTAATTCGTTTCCCTGATCAATTTGGAAGAAAGTGATCACTTCCCTCCACCACCACCTTTTTAACTAAATTGGTGTTTCAGCCCAGCCTGGCAAAGACCGCTCCTCTCACTCGCAGCAGAAGGGGAAGGGGATTTGAAGCACGCTCGATGTCCCATAGATTTTGTGTTGTTTGGTATTTGTTCTAATGAAATCTACCAGTCAAGGAAACCAGTTTATTTTTCGCACTAAAAACACTGAATAAGTTTTAAGTAAACTGTTTAATTAAATTTAATTTCCAGTGAGGAAGGAATTGCAGATCTGTCGAAGCAATTTGGTGGAAAAGGAGCTGATTCCCAGGGCGGAAACTTCGCACTCGAGTGGGAGACAGAGATTGGGTATCTATGCACATTGAGGGGCATCATCAAAGGAAAGCTTTGCCAGTAAGGGGAGGAAAACACTTAATTATTAAACTTTTAAACAAATGTGGTGTGTACCCAGTCGTGAAGCCAATGTAAACACCGAGCCTGATAAGTGCTTCTAGCAAGAGAGACGTGTGAAATAGGTTCACCTCAATTTTGTGATGCTGCTTCTTCTGTTTGTTTTAAAGCAAAAGGTTACGAGTGGTGTTTTGTAAAAGCTGTGAGTAAACTGTGACCTCTAACTCTCTGTATCCTTGCTTTAAGTAAACCAGAGGAAAGGAAGAGCCCTGGTATTGTCTGAAAATATCCTCTTGTAGCTAAATATATCTCTCAACTTCTATTGTCCAGCATCTAATCATTTTGCTTAAATACAGCTGGTTTACTCTCCAGCATCCTCTTAATGTGCACTGTAGGTGTATTAAATCCTTGCTAATAAAATAACTTTTAATTAAGAATCCAGAGAAAACTGAGAACTTCTGGCTGAGATAACCCAAGCAACAAAGAGTGGAACGTCTGAAGACTTGCAAGCTCGGGGGCTGCGCCTCTCTGGTCACCCTTTTTGACCGAGGAGCTGGAGTGGGGGAAGGGGCGCTTTCTGCGCCGATGAGTTAACTTGTGGGTCCGGTGGCGCTCGGAGAGGCCGCGGCGGCGCCGAGCGGCCGCGCTCGCTGCCTATTCCCGTCTGCCTGCTCCATCGGCCCCCAGCTGCCCCATCTCGCTTCCGAGGAGCAGCAGGAATCGTTTCCCTTGGAGAGTAGGGGTGAGGGAGGGGAGTTTAAAACAAAACAAACAAACAAAACCCCAAACCTAAACAAAAAGCTTATAAACAGTAGGAAGTTAGCGATCCGCTTCGGCCGTCGTAGCGGCTTCTCCGGGGGGCTATTTCAGGAGCAGGTTCTGGCGGGTATTTCGGTCTTCGCGAGGAACGCGGTTTCCTGGCAGACAAATCCACAGAGGACAGGCTTCTGAGAGAAGGAAATCCTGCTACGGTCGTGGGACTGGCGGTGGGCTCCCCGCGAGCCCTGGTCTGGAGGGTGGGGAACGGACAGATGAGGGAGGGATGGAGGAATGGATGGAACCAGTGAGCAGTTGAGACCTGTCTTTCCCTCCACGTTTAGGGAAAAAGGAGGGCGCTGTCCTTTGCACTGCTTAAACCTTTGTTTCCTGTACCTCATCCAGCCTTATAGCAAAAAGTGTAGTTATTGGTGAATAAACCTGTTTGGCTTCTTCCTGACAGCAATGTGGGCAATAATTACACAGTTACTGTCTCTGGTCCTCTGCAATCTGTAACAGAGCTAATCTGAATGGGATGAGGCTCATAACCCCTGCTTCTCTTAAACATCACTTTAAACATCGGCAATGAAAATATGTGACATTACTTGAAAAAAGCACCAATTTTGAAAGTTGGAAAAAAGATAACTCAGTAGATACACCTGCTGCTAAATTTAATAAAGACAAATGAACACATGATTGACACTTCAGGATTTAATGATTGTTTACTATTTGTGCAAAAGTACAAGCATGCATGGATACTTGAAACAGCTCCAAATATTCACAATATAACAATGCATTTTCTCCACGTAAGGCAGAGAGAGCATATATCTAATTCTTGTTTTTTCTTCTCTTTGTTTTATAACCAGAGTTTTCATTAACCATAGCTTCTTAGAAAATGAGGTTGGCTCCTCCTAAATACAGCCATAAAATTCAATCAGCATTGTAAAATAAGTTAGTAGATTTTAGCCATGCATTCAAGTTTTCCATGTGACTTATTTTTTTATACCAGTTCTCAGTTTCACTGTGAAAACAAAAATTCTTACTTTTGTTTTTTTTTTTCGGCCTGTAATCTGTTGAGTAACAAACAAGATCTGTGATCAAACCTCTGCTACATGACCAGCCCTTTGCAAGGGCTTATGTCCCCTTGTACAGAGCTGACCGCTAAGCCAGCGCAACCCTTGGTACTACCTGTCTATCCAGATAAGATGACTGGAAGAATCTGGTTCAGTATGGAAATGCCAACAGCACTCTTAGCTGGCTAACAAAACAAGGAGTCAGGAAGAGGGGGATAACCTGAAAACACACATTTGGTGGTACAAGTATGAAGATGGAACAGAGATTCATGAAAGTCATGGTTTAGTTCCAGCTGGGTAGGCCTATTGGTCCAAAACTAACAGCCCAAGCACTTTAACCATATCTTCCTTTCTAGGAATGAGCCTTGAGCACATAGGCAGCTCCAGTTCTCTTAGGAAATAAATCACCTCTGCAATACAAACTGAAAAGTGTTTATCGAATTGAGTTTCAGCTGAACTTGCACTCAGCTAGGACTCTGCAATAAGAGAGCTAATAGTTTTTCTCCTGCTTGCCAAAGAGACAACATATCCCAAATACTCTAAAAACATTTAGCTAGACAATTCATGCAGTGAATCACAACCAACATCTTCATACTAGGTGTACATACCAAAAAAAAAAAAAAGTCACAGAAACTCAATTCTGAGAGCACACATTAATAGCTTCAGAAGGAGGGGTTCACAATCCTGGAATAAGGACAATAGACGAGGTACATGAGGTGGCACAAAGCTTAAAAAGAGAGAGAATTTAGATCTTTCTTTTTCAAGACAAGCAGGAGATGAAGTATAGATACTCTAATATAATACTGACACATCTGTCTATACAGAAGTATGCAGTTGCTTTGGCAGCTTAGACATTTCCCCAACCAAATAGTCTCTGCTGCACTAAGCTTCATGGACAGCAGTTCTCCCAATACATTTCATAGCAGTCAGCTTTCCACTTGCGCTTGGAAAAATGGTAACAACCATCACACGATCATAGGAAGTTCAAAAAGCAGTTTAACAGATATCTAATGTAATAGCACACTGCTAGGATACCACTGTAAGGCCTCTATTGCCTCTGCCATAAATGCATTGTTTGGTGTTAAAATAACTATTTGGGACATTTATGAACAGGGAAGGGCTGGAAAAACTTGAGATCTCTTTGTAGCGACGTAAGGAAAATGAACACAGCTCAAGGTTTAAATGGCAACAACAAATGCCTACTTGTCTCTCTAGTCAAGGGGAAAGAAAAACACAAACCAGAGGAGGACAAAAATTGTCTAACCAAAATTTCAAGTTGAAACTTCACCCGACAATTTCTAACAGCACTTTCTCTAGGTAAGTTAGTATCTTCATGAAGACCCTCATATAGAGCTCATACTCAGTTTAATCATTGCCAAAACGTGTCCACGTTCTAATCTACTTTGCATTATGATGCATTATCAAGTTTCAAGGGAATTAAAAGAACATCTCAAGTTCTTACCATCAAAAGTCAATTTACCCCCTCCCAAACTGGGCACCTCTATTTTCCTAGAAATCTACAGTATCCTTGAAGTCTTACAGCAATGTTAAAAGAGAAAACCCAGAATAATGCAAATGTAACATTCACCTCTACCGGGTCTGCAAAAAGCTGTAAGAATCACCAAATGCTTTAGGACAGAGAAGAGACGGTGGTTTCTACCAACTGAACTTTGTCTCAGCAGCAAATATGCAGCTGCTTTTCCTTTGTTGAGGACCCAGGCAAGGGAACACGGGTATGGAATGGCAGAAGGGGCCATCTAATTGTGATGGGACATTCTGTCCACATAATTCTACAGGTGGGACTGAAAATAACATCTCACAGTCTAAGACTAAACAATGTTAAGTGTAAAGAACAAATGCTACTATATAGCAGCAAATTAGTGATGCAGAACAAAATGCTTGGTATTACAGCTGCATGCATAAAGAACTTTTCAAAGAGGAAACAAAAATGCATAGGTCTGTTTTGAATACTGACTTTTAATATCTTGTTTCTCATAAGGGAACAGGGGATGTTTTCTGTTTTAGAAATACACGTATCAATTGAGCTTTAAATACAGCCTGCTCCTGCCAACAGGTCAGGTACATGATTTATTTGGCTTCAGCTTTTCTTTTTATGCAGTAAGTAATCTTCAACCTTCTTTTGTAATACAATATATAGGCAAATTTAAGTACAGCAATAGTGTAGATATTTTACTGTCTTCACATTTTTCTTGATATACTGGACAAAGTGATACACATCAGTCTGCCTCCAAGCCCACAGTTCATACAAAGCATGCTGAATACTGCTTGCTTTCAGTGGCACACTCAACTTGCTCCCATATTTAATTTGCCAGGTCTACATAAACAGATTCTTTGGGAATATAAGAAGTTATTTCCAGCTTTGTCCAGTGACATTCAAATGCTCAGGCAACTACTGGTAACTTTAATTTTACGGTTACTACAGGTGCTGCACACTGACAGGAAAAAGGAAGTTTTGGAACTGGACAAGCTATAGTAATTCAGGTTGTAGTAGAATTATATACAAAAAGGGGACTTTTATATATAGTTTTCAATCTGTAGTTTCATTTTTCAAAATAAAACCTGTATATATAAATGGATAACATTCAAGCCCTGTATATGAGTAACAGTTGCTCTCTGGCTAAACCAATATATTTAGACAGAATCTCACTTTCTGTTTTATGCTTTTAGGTATGCTAGCTGGTCCAGTCCTTTGGGTAAAAAGCGTCCATTAAAAAATCCTTCAGGGTCCATCAGATTAATTATACTGTAACGATCTTAACTTATACAATATAGTATATTATCAGGTGAACTTAAGGGGATTAGATAGCAAAGTATTGGTCTGGGTGCAGTAAGCCAAACAGCTGTTTAAACATGGTACTACAGCTGAAGTAAGTCTCTGTCAGAATAAAAACCAACATTCATGAAAACAGCAGCAGCCATCAAAAGACATTCACAACTGTAGGGATTTTTTTACTGTGTGTAATTTTGTACTGTAAGTAGGAGAAGCCACAATAGTTGAAAGCAAAATTTAAAAATAACAAACCATGACAGTCTCGAACTTAATAATGTGAATTGTCACTCTTATAACTGTTTATAGAAGTGTATTTAAAAAAATTTACTTAAACATGTGAATTTAAGACTTTCACTTTATTCAGCAAATTAGTTTATTTACACAATGGGGAATGCTGGTTGAATGCTGTCAATGTAATAAAAACAAATCTAACAGAGACAATACTGAACTCTCTCTATGTATTCGTAGCAGAAATGACAAAACTATTTCCTTACCTGTATCAGGAACATCAAGAGCAACAATGGGACAGTATCATAGGACACTGATTTAACAGTAAGCCACAGAGGTCCAGTAATACTATGGCAATTTACTCATGTATTTACTGACTTTAAAAAAGAAAAAAAAAAAAAAAAAAATTAAAAGTCAGCAATACCCAGTATAAAGTTCTGTCAATTATCAGAGTCAGACTCTGATGAATAGGTCAGTAAAACCTTGCCAGATCATACACTGTTCATAAAAGTGACCTGATCTGCTTCAGACCACTGATACAGAAACAAAATTGATGAGAACAGATTACTGTCTAAAAGGCAATAATGATCTGGTAAGGGTTTAACTTAATGGAAGTTAAAAAAAAAAAAAAAAAAAAAAAAAAATTAAGAGTTGCAGAGCACAGCCCCTATTAGAACAAGATAACTTTCCAGACTTTCAAAAAAAGACAAAGAAATTGAGAGGAAAATAAACCAAATCAAAACAAATAAGAATAAAAAAAACCCAACAAAATCAAAACAAACAAAAAACCCAACAAAACAAAAGAAGGAAAAAAAACACTTCAACATGAAGCTACCATACAAAGTTGGGGTATTTTTCCTTTTTTTTTTTTTTTTTTTTTTTTAAGAGTTCAGAGTTGCAATTCAATCCTGGCTTTTTAGTGAGAAGGACAGTTTTGGCCTAGACTTTCCTTTGCCCAGGATAATTTTTTGCTCTTCCTTTTGCTGACGTTGTCTCTCTTGCTCTAGTTTCATCCTCTCCTCATGAATCTTTCTTTGTTCTTCAACAATTTTCAACTGTTCTTCAGCCTATATATGAAAATGGCAGAATTTAGGCCAGCAGATTTTGCAGTCATAAAAGCAATTTACAAGTCCATATTAACATCCAAACAGGTCCAATCCTGCATAGGTATGTAAGCAGTTCTACCTGTGCTAGATGCCATAATTGGTTTCAGTGAAGATATTTACAAAGTGGTTAATTGAACTGAGTTTAGAGGAAACACTGAAAACTTTCTACAGCTAACACATCAAAACCTTGGGTGCTTACATGCAGTGTTTTTCAGCATTGCTTTGCAAATAACACATTACATTTTAAGGAAATCAATGTATATAGAGATCAGTTCTTTTAACACCTGTCACATCAGATGAAGGCACAATATAATGAAGCAGTAGACCTTCAAACAGAGATCTACTTTCTCCAAAACCCACCTAAACCCCCCTCCTAATTAAAAAACATCTTTACTTGATGTATAACAAGTTGGTCCTTACACTATTTGTAGTTCTTACAGCTCTTCTAAAGCAGCTTATTTAGTTAGTTATATCAGTTAATACATTACATTTACTATTTGTCCCATTTCTAATGCATGAGCTTGAGAAATGGGTAAAACAAAGGTCTAAGGCAGACGTAGTTCCAACAGTTTAAAGCATCATCTTTACCTGAAAAAGGTGTAATTGCTTGGGTATTTGAAACCAATAGAGTTCATCAGGATTTAGAAGCAGTTTAGTTTGACTTATTAATTGATTAGAATCAGATAAATCACATTGAATGTTCTCATGAGGCAGACACCTGCTTAAGCAGCCTTCAAGAGCAACATAAACTAGACTCTCATAACCTGAATGTCCCTTTCAGTACTTCTACATCAACCAATATACTAGTCTTGAATCCAGTTTGTAGTTGTCCTGCTCAACAAAACAGAATTAGTGAATTCTGTTCTGGAAGCTGAATGTGTTTAGAAACTTAGTTCAACCTTCTCTGTGAGACAGTTAAAAAAGTACTTCTTGAAATTCTGAAGGCAGCTCTTGTCTGAATTAACTGTGCCTGAGCTATTTTTTCAGACTAGTGTTAGTGCCAAGGCTCTGTCATGCTCAAGGAGGGAGAGCAACACTACTGCCATAACCAGCAATAAACAAGTTAAACTCTAGAAAGGGCTGATTTGTGTATTGCAATTGTGTTGCAAATCAGGCAGAGGGACCTGTATTCCCCCACAGAATGGTTAACTACATCTTCTCATACCAGTTTAGCTTGTGCTTCTGCAATTTTTCGATTATTCTCTTCTAGTATTCGCTCTAGTTCCTCACGCTTTGCACGCTCTTCTTCCTAAAGGGGAGGACAGGGCAAGATGTTAGTAAAGTAAAATACTCATTTCTGCATGTTCACTAATCTTTCTCAGACTTCTTCTGTGAACTGACTTAAAGTGGCAGCATTACAGCCACCTATTTTGTCTCACAACGGTAAATTGTGCAGCCACTAAAACTGGTTTCTAGTACTCAATTTACATCACCCCGCCCAGTCCAAACAGCAACCAACTAAACCCTCCCTAATCATAGAATCCTAACAATTTATTACTAGAATTTTAATATCACACAAATCAACAAGGACAACTACAAAAACTGGATAGTATTTACCAAATTAAAAAGTAATATAGAAAATATAAATAAAGTGAATAGTTTGTCTCACCAATTAAGTATACCTACGTATTCTTTACCTATACTCCTTTAATCAGCATTAAAAGTTGAATATTTACTGTCTTGTCCAGTGTCCTGCAGAGTGTGCTCCTCGGCTGCCATACGCGCCAGCTTCCTCTTTAAAATGATTTGTACTGTTAGCTTGGCAATACCTGCATCAGCAGCTCAACCATTTATAAAGAAACAACATACAAGGAAGGCTGAGCTGAGGAATGCAGATGTTTATGATAAGAAGGAACAAAAATATGTAAATCATTCCTAAGGCAAACAATTAATAAGAAAAATACATTTACTGTTAGTGAAAAATACAAATGGTAATCCATACTTCATGGAGCTATGGGCTTCTTTCATGGGGAGAATGGACTTAACATTCAATATTTTGACAATTTTAAGACAGTTGAAACTGTCATTTGCAGTCTGAACTTGGAATTCAGGAGTCCAGGAAAGGCAAGAACAGGAAATAAAGCCTTGCAATTGTTGTTTCCTTGGTGAATTTAATGGAACTCTGTTATGCAACTTATAAAGACTGCGTGAAAGTTTTTGAGGTGTTTCAGTTCACGTAATATATATCCGAATTATTTTATTATTTGGAAGGTTTAAAGTAAGCCAGAGGTTTGTGTCTGTACAAGAAAAAAAAGTTAATACGAACAAAGCAAGCATAAGAAGAGAAAACTTCTTACTATGACTAGTAATCAGCTACTAGCTAGCACACTTCACTCCAGGCATCGAAGTTTATTCTGCATTACCAGGAACTGATGGGACTATTCCACATCACACTGACAACAGCAAGAACACTTAAAAAACCCAAAATCCACCCATCTGATCAAACAAAAAACACTATACATGAAGCATTTGCTGATTAGAGACATCTAAATTCAACTTGTATTCTTTCACAGCATGGTTTGAATTTGCGAAACAAATGCAATTTGTTATTTTTAACATTAGTTGTAACTCAAGTGTTCTAGGGGGGTTTGTTTGTCTGTAATTTAAAGATACTATGTGACAGACAAGTCACATTTAATATGAAGGGTAAAGCTTCACTGCCACTGTCTTTCTTTTCATAAGCCAATCAAAATATTAATTTAAAATAAACTGTGTAGGAGGTACAGAGTGAAAAAGGTTATTTGAGACTTAAGACTATTTAGCACAAATTTCCTTTACAGTATCAAGCTTGTCTTGAAATTTCTGGATCCTGGAATGACTGGTGCAAGCAGGCATCAAAGCCTTTAGTAGCAAATTACTGTCTCACAGAAAGACATTTTCAGCTTCTGCTCCAGCTGCTGATTAAAAAACAAAAACCCAAGTCACATGTTCAGCTTGACTTCAGACAAGGGCAACCTGCTCTTTTATAACTTCTATGGAAAAAAAAAAAAGGAGTAGTTAGTAGTTATTAAAAATGGATATAATGATCTGGACATAGATCCTTTGTGAAGACGTGGATGGGCTTACACTCGAAGTTCCAGAATTAGTCCAATGTACGCTCAAGGAAAACGTTCATTTTAAGTGAAGAATAAGAAACCTATTTGTTAAAGACAGGTACTGCAGCTCACTGCTGGACCCTGCTTTTTGCCTGACTGAAGGCAAAAGCCTCTTACAGTCTAGGTAAACAAAATGAAATAAACAAATAAAGGATACACAATTACAGATTTTCAATACCCTTCCCCAAAAATGAAAGGACCGCTGATAAATCCTGCAGCCATGGCAAAAGTTTCAAACAATTCTGAAATATGTAGGTCAGTTCCATTAAAAATCAAGTATCCTTGTTCAGGTTTTAGGAGAGTAACTGTTTAAGTATCAGTGAGCTCCTCTGAATAGGCTAGAAATTAAGTTTCGCAGCAATGCAAGTTTATGTAAGAAGGGAATTAGATTTGCTGTATTCCATCTCTTTCTGAACCGAACAGGAGGCACAAACCGACACTGAAAGTTTTGCCATGGACTGTCTCTACTTTCCAAACGACCGAGCGTTACCTCTCTGGCTTTTTGTGCTGCAAGTTCAGCTTGTCTCTGTCGCTCGAGTTCTTCGAGCAACTGTTTTTCCATGATGCGCTTAGCCTCCTCCACCCTGCGGAGAACCTCTCGCTCAATCTCATCTTTCCTTTTCTCCAATTCTTCTTCTACACGTTTAGCCACAAGCTCTTCCACTCTTCGAGCTGTTTCTTCCTCTATGAGTTTCTCTTCAATTTCTTGCTGACGACTGCAAAATGCGAACACAAGGATTACCTATTTAATCAATGAAGAACAGTTGCACTGAAACTAACTTTCAAACACAGCATGAGCCACATAACTGAATTGCTTTTGAAGATTTCTTTACCTTACATAGCCTGATCGTATACTTAATGTTTTGTCATAAGGAAAATTAATTTTCAGGCATTCAGTGTTCCTATAAGAGAGAAACCATTCAGACCATGCTGTATTTAATACTACTCCATATTTCAAGAGATAGATCTTAAGAGGACAGCATTACCATACTACTTTTTGATCATTTTTAGGCTAAGAAAAAAAGACCCCACCCAACTTTGACCATCCTTCATCCTTCATGAATTTAGGTGGTCTCAATTTTAAGCTGCATGTATGAATAATGTCTTCTAAAATCTTGACTTAAAGCCACTACCTCAGAAGCATCAAATTAATCTCTAAAAACTGTAATAGAAACAGAAGCAAATTAATCATTTGAATTATTTTAACAAAAATTCCAGGCGTTGTATCTGTAATCTACTTATCCAATCATTTACCTTGTAAAATCTCAAATACTTCATCGCTTCTTAACTTCTTTATTGTAGTAGTTTGTTTCTACTCTAATTATTCAAAATAAAATATACATATACCAACTACTAAGTAAATACTCGCAAACTAGTTTTTCACATTCTGAATTTTTGAAGTATTTTCAAATACCTACTTGTGTTAAATATTGTTTACCAACAGCATTACCATTTAGCCTTATCACTGTTTTAAATTTTCATTAAAAAGGATACAAAAGTATTAGGTAAATTCACAGGTATATTAACAAAGGAAGAACAAAAAAATTAATCTTCTAGGTAGCAATTGCTAGTATAAAATAGTAATTAGACCAACAAAAGTGAATAGTGTTAGCTCATATAGTACTATTTTTTAGAATGATTATGAGCTTTGGGGAGAAGGTTGCTGTTTTTAACCTTGAAACGGAACTTCCATTTTAAGTATTCTGTAAAATACAGAACAATCTTACAAATTTATCTTCAAGGTTGTCAGCACTAGAAATACATGCCTTAGAATAAATACTGTTGTAATATCCCAGTATCATATAATTTTCATGTTTGTATCTTTGTATCTTATTTATATTGAGACATAAAATCAACTCATTTAAAAAAAAAGTTACAGGATTTACTAACTTTTAGACTTCCCAGTATACATACTGCAAACATGAGATAGGAGTTAATAAAGCATGGATTACTAATCTAGATAAACATGTGCAGTACTGAGGTGAAAAGCTCAAAATACTCCTGTTCATGCACCTTCTTTTCAAAAGTGTGCTGAATGAAATGGATAGTCTGCCTCCTTCAGCAATAAGTTTTGGAACCCTCCCTCGACTTAAATATTCAGGCCTAGAACACGTATTTTATTCTTACGTTCCTCAAGAGGTAACAATCTTATCTTGTAGTACATTCAGCCAAGCATTCATTTTTCCCAAAGCAACACAAAATCTAGGTGATTTTTTTCAGACAAGCAAACTAGACCACCACCACCCATAAAACCCCATAAATTTCATTCTGTTAGTCTGTCTCTGCCGAGTCACTACCTGCAGTCCTTCTTTGGACAATCTTTTTAACATCTTTTATACACTCTTATTTTTACAGGGTTTTCTTCCCTCTTTCGAGTATTTATTCCTCAGTGAATACTCTCACTACTCTGTACTGATACAGTTTAGCATACAAGAGAAGCTGTTCTACAGAATTTTTTCATAAAGTTCATATTCACATGTTTTATTCAACTATTTTAGCCTTTTGTTTAATGTCAGGGAAATGTAGAATAAAAGTTAGCTAACTGAATAAAGACTGTACACAGTTACAAGAAGAACCCTGACAATCATGCCTGAAGTTAAGTTTTCAAATATCCTCAGCAATATGTTATGGACACAAATTGAGCATCGTGCCTGCAAATGTTTCATTCTTCTCATTTCAATAAATGGTGTCCAAATTTCATTCAACGAAGCAAGTATATCTTTTCACACTCAGAGACAATTACAATCTTGCAAATACACAATACATATATTTTATATAAAAGGTATAAGCTTATTATCCTGACCTACCAAGCCTTGACTCTAGAGTAAGACAAGTAATGAATGTAAAATCATTTTTAGTATGCCCCATTTACTTCTTAAAAACTATTTTATAAAATCTTCAGACAAAAGAAGTGTTTACATTTCAGCGTATTTCTAAGGAAAAAAAAATGTTGTATTTGCAAGGTCTTTATAGAAAGCTAGCACTACAAGAAAAAAACAAAAGTTATGCTATGTATTAAGATGTGGATAGGCACAAAACCAAAGTCACTTCCAGTATTCCTTCAGTCAGCAAGGAACTATTTTTCTTCAGTTAACATGAGTAGATAGCATATGTAACACAATTTACAGACGACTTACTTAAATACCTGTTTTAGACTCCACTAGGTTCTATCACTTTCTCTTCTTGAAATTTAAAGGGTATCCTAGAAGCATCCAAATTCTATACTTAATCTTTTCCCAATATTGTTACTCCCTCAAAAGTTTACTATTCTGTTGCCACTATCACTCAAATGTCATGTTCCTCCTATACAAAGGGGTATTTTGAAATTTCAAAGATAGCTTATATAGAAAACTTACTTACATATGAACTTAATCAGCTCCAGAACACTAAGGTAAACTATTCGTTGTATTCTAAAATTGCTAAGCACACTCCAATTCTTCATGGCAGATATGCATATTAATTTAGGTACTGAATAAAACTACAAACCACAAAACTAAGATCAATGACTTAAAATGCCTTTAACATTTTCATGTGTGTTTGTGCTTCTGGTGACACTGCTGAAGTTACCAAAGATTATCAACAAATGAAAATGAAAGTGACAACTCTAGGTGGTCAAGCTTCCCCAACATGTGTTTCCTTAGAATAATATCGCTGAGATAAAACTCGAAGCTCTTCCTGAGTATCAGAAGAACTGCTTGACTTCACACATCAAAAACTTCTGGATTCAGTGCCCCAATGAGCATGGGACTCAAAGGACAAGAAATCACTTTACCACAGATGCTAAAGGCATTGTTTCTACCGCATAAGGGTCTCACGAGTAAGTTAGCAATATTGCTAAACATTTTAATGCACCTCCAACGTTCATTAAAACGGAGATCAACTACCTCTGTAAACTTTATAAATAAACCACATTTCCTACAACGAAAACTGAAAAAGATATCGAATGAAACAAATACTTGATCTCACTGTTCCATTTGGCAATAAAATAATAATAAAAAAAAAAAAAACCAACACCAAAAACCAACACCCCAAACCCCTCTATATTAACATAATCGATGCACAGCATGTCTTAAAACCGTAAGTCGAGCAACTCCTGATGCCTCCGCTCGACGCATTAACAGGATCCATGCAAGGAAGGGGAGGGGCAGGCAGTGTAGCAGTGCAGCACAAAGCCTCCCGGGCGCGGAGGCCTCCGCTGCAGTTAAGTTTTTGTGCAGCCTATGAGAGCGGCGGCAGATCGGAAGAGAGCAAATCCGGTGGACAGCGAGTCAGAATGCGGGAGGCTCGCATCCCGAATGGAATGTTTCTAGCGCACATGAAGAAGCCAAGCTTTAGGACAGAGAAGGCGGGAAACTATACAGACATCAGGCCTCAGTGAGGGCCTTAGTGCCTTTACCCCAGTCGCAGACGGCCATAGCCTCGAGGAGGAAGGGAGAGAAAGGCACCAGGGCACAGAGCACCACCTTTCTTCACCCTTCCTCTTCCCCTTCCCCCACCGGTACCCCCCGAAGCTCCCAGCCCAGGCCCAGGGCTCACATTTTCCGCTGCCGCTCGAACTCCGCTTTTTTCTCCTCCTCCTCCCGCTTCTGCTTCTCGTCCAGGCTGCTGCGCTTGCTCACCGTGCGCCCGAAGATATCGATGCGGTCGGGCGGGGAGGAAGCGCGATCGCGGTCCCGGTCCCGGTCGCGGCGGGAGGAGGGGGCCGTGTTGGAGCGAGAGCGGGAGCGGGACTCTCGGCGCCGGTTCCGCTTGCTCTCCCGGGACTTGGAGCGTTTTCGCGCCCGCTCCTTCTCCCTGGAGCGGGACCGCGATCGGCTCCGATTCTTCTTGTTGTGCTTAGAGCTCTTGGTGTGCTTGGAGCGGGACGAGCTCCGGCTTCGGGACCGACCCATCCCGGCAGAGGAGAGGCCGCACTAGCAATCGCCTGACCACCCCCGCCCCCTTCGCTAGCGGCGCCCGATAGAGGTTCGAAGAGATTCTGCGCGCATCAGCACTACCCGGGCGGCCTCCTTGTCTTCTCCGTTTCTTCTGCTTTGCGCTGCGAGGAGAAAGAGAAGGCCCCGAAAGCGGGAACAAGTCCCAACGCAGGCAAGATGGCGGCCCTAGCACAGCGGTGACTCTTCTCTTCCGCCCCACAATACACTGCGCCGCGTTCGAGCCGCTTGCGTACCCTTCCCCTCCCTTTGGCGTCTCTCCGGAGGAGCACGAAAGCATTCGGTAATATTCGACAACCAATAGCAAGCATCTTTCAGAGAGGAAATGCCGTCAGGCAGGTCTTTAGCTTTTTGCGTGTTTGTAGCGTGTGACAGGCTATCAGTTGTTGCTGGTGGAGGAGGAGTTTGAGGCAGATTGTTTGGGCCTACGGCGATTAAACGTGCAGGAGTGAGGCTTTTGGGCGTCAGAGAGTGACCCGGGAGCTGTCTCGCTTCTCAGCGTTCCAGTAATGGCACTGTATTTGCCATGGTGTAGTCTTATGTTCCTTAAGTGCTTCGGTTCGGCCTTGCTGAGGGCAGCCAGGCGGTGCGTTGAGGTGGGGGTGGGGATTCAGAAACGAAAAGTAAGGGGAACTGCAGGTCTTAAGGCGGTCAGTCTATCCCGGGAGACCGCCTCGGGAAGCGTGTGCGGGCTAGGTCAGCGAGTACGTCGCCCCTGCGGGTGTTTGCAGGTCTCCATGCTTGTAGCCCCATCGGCCGGTTTCCCTGCGGCGCGCCTGCTGGGGAGTTGTTTGAACAGTCCCACGTCCAGTGCCTCGGGGCTCTACAGAGAAGAAATTACCCTATTTTTCTTTAATTACAGGGGGGTTTAGGCTTTTATGTGTCTTTTGTTCGTTGTGGCTTCGGCGTATAGTTTTGGTTTAGCCTTTATTTTAACATAAAGCAAACTGCTGGCCAAGCTGTCAGCCCATGGCTTGGACAGGAGCACACTGCGTTGGGTTAGGAACTGGCTGGAGCGCCGAGCCCAGAGAGTGGTGGTGAATGATGCCACATCCAGCTGGCAGCCAGTCACTAGTGGTGTGCCCCAAGGATCAGTGCTGGGCCCCATGCTCTTTTACATCTTTATTGATGATCTGGATGAGGGCATTGAGTCCATCATCAGTAAATTTGCTGATGACACCAAGCTGGGGGCAGGAGTTGATCTGCTGGAGGGTTGGGAGGCTTTGCAGAGGGACCTTAACAGGCTGGACAGATGGGCAGAGTCCAACGGCATGAGATTTAACACATCCAAGTGCCGGGTTCTGCACATTGGCCACAACAACCCCATGCAGTGCTACAGGCTGGGGTCAGAGTGGCTGGAGAGAAGCCAGGCAGAGAGGGACCTAGGGGCACTGGTTCATGGTGGACGGAATATGAGCCTGCAGTGTGCCCAGGCAGCCAAGAGGGCCAATGGCATCCTGGCCTGCATCAGGAACAGTGTGGCCAGCAGGAGCAGGGAGGTCATTCTGCCCCTGTACACTGCACTGGTTAGGCCACACCTTGAGTCCTGTGTCCAGTTCTGGGCCCCTCAGTTTAGGAAGGATGTTGACTTGCTGGAGCGTGTCCAGAGAAGGGCAACAAAGCTGGTGAGGGGCTTGGAACATAAGCCCTATGAGGAGAGACTGATGGAGCTGGGGTTGCTTAGCCTGGAGAAGAGGAGGCTCAGGGGTGACCTTATTGCTCTCTACAACTACCTGAAGGGAGGTTGTAGACAGGCAGAGGTTGGTCTCTTCTCCCAGGCAACCAGCACCAGAACAAGAGGACACAGTCTCAGGCTGCACTAGGGACGTTTCAGGTTGGATGTTAGGAAGAAGTTCTACACAGAGAGAGTGATTGCCCATTGGAATATGCTGCCCAGGGAGGTGGTGGAGTCACAATCATTGGAGGTGTTCAGGAGGAGACTTGATAGGGTCCTTGGTTGCATGGTTTAGTTGATTAGGTGGTGTTGGATTAGTTGATAGGTTGGATGCGATGATCTTCAAGGTCTCTTCCAACCTGGTTTATTCTATTCTATTTGGGTTGGAGATGTGTCACTGCAGCATTTAAAGCCCTCAGTTAATTGTTAAATTTTCTGAGCTCACTGTTAAACTGCATAGTCAGTTGTAGCACAGTGAAAAGCTGTTCTGACTATTTAGGGTGAATATACTTGTATGTGTTATAAGGCAAAGGGAGCAGCTTCAGTTCATATGGCGAGTTCAGTAGATATCTCTTTATGAGGTTTTTCTCCTGTATCTGCCAAAACAAATTTGCAAGTCATGTTACTTGTGATTTCAGGTGAACTAGTATAAGCTATAGACAGGTTTTTTTTTTGTTTTTTTTGCTTTCAGGGGTAATTAACTCCTTGACATATTCTACCTTAAAAAAAATAAAATCTTCAATTTTAATAAGTTTAAGTGCATTTTGAAAAACATTCCTTTAGTCACTGGATAAAATCCAATCTCAAATGCCTTTTCATTGAATTCTTTTGTTGGACTGACTTTTTTTGAAGGAGGAGGACCTTAATATTTTGAAATTAAGACTTGGTCTAGTTAGTACCAAAAAGAAATGTAAAAACAAAAACCACAAACAAACCCCACAAAAAGTAGAGCATCTCTCTGACAGACTGCTTTGCAAGTAGCAGCAGAGTAATGGACAAGGTGAAACTTGTGTGGCAGGAACTCTGGAGTCTCAGACTCCAGGCACGCTTGTTTGTGTAGCCCTGTGGAGGTTCATGCAACATGTGACTTAAGGAAGTTGACAATTGGACTTTTTAGCTCCAGACTGGTAGGTTAGCTTCTAGTTGGTGTAATTTCTGCAGCAGCTTGGCTAGTGTCTAATACTGGAGTTTTTAAATGTTTATGATGCAACAGGTTCTGTTCCATATTGGAGGTACCAAACATGATGTAAAACACCATCCTCACCTCCCAAAAAAACAAAGCAAAAGAACCCCAAGGGCAAACAAAAAAAAAATCCAGCCCCTGAAAAAAATGTCCCCTGAAACCTAACCAAACAAGCAAATAAAGAAAATCCCAAATTAAACCGCCACCACCAAAAACCCAAAACCTAAAATAAACTACACACACATAAACTACCACCAACCACAAAACCTGAAGCATTGACAATTGTTTTACTGTCAATTGTAAATGAATTTTCTAAATGCTATCAGCTGAATTTTCTTGGTAAATTGCTGTTGATGTAAGCTATATTTAGTACCTTGGTTGAAGAAATACCAATTTGAACCACAGAATTTTATTCCTATTTAGTAACATTAATCAGAGCTATAATGTACAGTATATAATATTTTATGTCAACAATTGATGATTGTAAAGAATTAAGAAATTTTATGATACAATATTTTATCCACTCCATTACTGTATTGTGCTGTCACATTTTTGTTTGAACTCCTGAATTATTGAGAGCATGAGACTTTTAATAATGCTAGCTTAAGGTCACTGGTCCATTCTGGTAGTTCTGGAAAAAACCTCGTTAAAAAACATGTTCATGATAGCTAAGAAATTGGTAGGAAAATGTTTTTATCTGCAATGTCTTTTTTTGCTTTGAAGTTTGGTAGTGTTTGGGGTTTTATTCTACATTTAAGGATCAACTTCATTAAATAATTTCCTGTTTTCTTTAAATTGAAAAAAAATATAATTTCTCATGTCAGTTCCTTTTCAATATTTGATTAAACATGTAATTTTTTTCTGGATTTAAAAAAAAAAAACAAACCACTATTATTATTTATCTCATGTGAATCCATGTATTATTCATGGTTTAGTAGCCATACTTCATTTCTATGCACTCTTCTGGTTTTGCATTATTTTATCTCAGTATAATAAATGCAGAATTAATGCTTCTTAAAACAGTTGCCTCTGTGGGAAAACACCTTATTTGACAGCCAAATGGTAGCATAATTAAAGCACCTCAGCCTTCTTTACCTTGGCTGCTATCATCACGTGAAATCTCTCAACCCATTTGGGGGTAGCCCCATGGATATGCCATGTACTAATAAACTCCAGATCATACCTGCTCTCATGTCATCACTTTTGTCATTAGCTGGGTCAGGAGGAATCTTCAGAGATTAAAGGTGGATTAATTTGGGTTTTGAGTGTTGCACAGCTGGATGTATGACCATTGTAATAGGTCTAAAATGGAAGAACTATGGAGGGTAAGCAGAGAAAAAAAATGAGAGAGTTAGGTTAAGGTGCTTGGTGTCTGATTTACTGTAGTCTGGTTCACAATAGTAAGTGGGCAGGAGTAGCATAGAATAGCTGAGTTCCTGGAAGGAAAAAATAGAAGTGGTTAAAATGTGTATTGGTTTCTTTCAAAATAAGGATTTCAGCATAAGTTTATTATAAGGTCAGAAACTGTGTATACAGGGTTTGATGTTGGTTTGTTGGTTTTGGTTTTGTTTTGCCTTTTAATATGAGTCAGTGCTATGATTCATGTCACATATCACAGAAGCTATGCAGGTGTAGAAGTTGTATTAGTTATTTTTTAATCTTTTTTTTTTTTCTCAGACCTAGCACCAAACTTGGATGTTTTGCTTATGCATTTTGTCAATGGCTTTGTTTCTCTTCTAGCAGTGCTACTGAGTTCTGAGCTGCTAAAGAGGTAGGGAGGTGGAGCATCTGGTAGATCAGCAGAACAGCTGTGAATAAGGCTTGGTAGGAGCATGGAACAGTTGGCAGAAAGGGAAGTATCTTCTAAAACTTGAAAGAATAAGTTATTAAAACAGCTTCTGCAAAGGACTCCTTTGAAAAGGAAAAGAGCCCCACATTCACTTTAAAGAATGGAGAGGAAACCCTGTGTAAAGAGAAATTAAATGGAACGAGTTTTCACATTGAAGTTATATAGACAGGCTGGGTAGATTGTATACATAAGTATAGTGATTATCTAAAATACTCCTCTTTTCCATATCGTCAGATGATAATAATATAATTGGAAAATGAACAATGCCATACAGAATGCCTTTTAAAGTGTTTTCTAATCTGGATGTGAAAAAACGTCACAGCTTGAGTAATCAGCTACTGTATGGTTATATGATACATTACTTTAAAACAGTATCTATTTTCATTCCAACATGGATTTAGTTTACTGGGAATTTTAAAATCACATTAATTATCAGTGTTGGAGGACATTCTGCTACGATTTTCAAATCCACTTACCACTCCTTTAACCTGTGCACTACTTCTTCATGGAAGAAGGGAAAACTGTTTATTCGTTTGCTTTGTTCATACTGTCAAGTCCAACTAGGTCCAAAAAAAAAAGCTCTTGAATACTGTTAGAAGTGGTGAATTTAAGTTTTGATCACAGCTTGAGATGTTTATCTGCCAGCTATGTATCCAAAGTGATCCACCTTTCTGTCATAGTGAATATTTTTTTAAAATAATTGATAACAATATGGAGTATACAGATTTAATATTGCAGATAAGTATTTATATCCGGACCTAAGATGTGGTTTGTTGAAGACTGACAATAATAAAAATCTAACCAACCTTCTTCAGCAGCTGCATAATCATGGATCTCTTTTAAATCTCTAGACATATTCTTACTTGTCTGAAAGGCTCATAGCAACTGTAGTGTTTGATATGTGTAACTAGGGACTTAAGCTGACCAGAAATGAGTTCAGGTGTCATGTAGGCCTCATGAGCCACTGATCCAGTGTGAATACTTAGATATTTCCTTCAAAAAAGCCACCAACAAAACAAACCGGAGTAGCAACAGACACTGTTATTCAAAAACAGGTTGCTCATGATACAGTGTTTAGCATAGCAGTTAGACTAGTTGGACAAGCAAGAAAATTGGATTTAGGTGTGCCCGTGTTCATATCAATGTCTTTTCCTTCCCATGACAGTATGTTCATCATCAGGCCACTGTCTAGGATGGGGAAAGGTGAGAAGGAAGTTAGGGGCAAAGTCTCCTTTAGCTTTCTTAGTTGAAACCATGTGGATATTACAAAATATAAATTAGACATGCCCAGATGCAGGAGGCAACATGGTGGCAACCTAATGACTGTGGTACTTTGGAAGGGGGGAAGCAGGTTGCCCCTGTATTTAAGTATATACAAAAGACTGGTTTCGAATTTTGTTAAATAATCATGGGAAAAGAGACAGGGCAAATCTTGAGAGCTAGAGCACAAAACTTGGTAGGTGCTGCAACTGCCTGTTGTGTAACATGCCTTCTCCCACAGCAGCCGTGTTTCAAAAGGGGTGAGCCATGCTTACTTCTTCAAAGGCTACTGTAGGTACTGCCCTCAGGAGCGAACTCCAATTTTTGGCACCTAAGCAGATGATGATGCCACACTTACATTGCTGACTCAGACATCCTGGCTTTAACAGGGCTACAGCTGCACCTCTCTGCACAGCGTTTCTGCTTGGATTGGTAACTCCTAGTTACCATGTGTGTTTTACAAGCTCCTGATTCATGTTTAATTTTGAAAAACTCTTTGAATGAAGTACTGGCTGTGGAAATTTTGTATCTAGAATATTTTGCACATTTTGCTTGTATTCAGAGTTTTTCCTGCTTTTATTCCTTTGATTTCTTTAAACATTCTAATATGTCTAGCAGTGCCACATTTTTCCATGTGAATATGAAAATGAGTGGAAGTGGTTACTTTTTGTTTAATAGTCAAGAAGCAACTTGTTTATGATAAAAAATAGGTATAAGAAAAGCATCCTACATACACTTCTAAATTAAGTCAGTGCTACCAGAATTAATCAAAATTGACCCTGAAGCATTTTTTTAATATTAACAGCTATTTGTTAAAATATTTATCAAAAAACAAGGTTGGATGAAACCTTTTACTGTCTGTATGGGCAAGCATGTTTAGCAGGAAGTCTGAGAGTGCCAGATTCTGCCTCCCGTATTCACAAAATTAATGCTTCATTTTTCAGGTTGATTCATTAATTCATTTCTCTGAGTAGCTGAGGTTAAAGGCTGAAGGAATAAAGCATTTGGGTATGATGCAATTTTATTATGCAGTTTCATTTTAACAGAAGCTTTAAAACTTTTACATGTTTTTGTGAAAATCTCATTAAAATGGCAAAAGCTGAGAGATTATGATTGTAGAGGCCTTTCCTACTGGTCTGAAGAGAAAAAAACTTGTAGAGAAAACCCCAGACGTTTCCCAGAAGAAAGTCCATCTTTCTCGGGGTTTTCATTAGAATGTCTCTTCTGTCCAGTCTTTTCGGAAGACATCAAAAGCATTGTGGCCAGCATGTGTTGTTTAACTCTCTTAATTGTTCCATGTGTCTTTTCTTCCTAAATTATATCAGTAATACTTGTCTGCATATGGTTTGATAATATTTGAGGTGCAGTGACAGCAATTGTTCAGGTCAAACTAAATTGTATTTTAATGAGTGAGTGATTGACTTTGCTGTCCCAGCTGATGATCTGCTGCAGAGCTACAACCGTAGCTGTGACTTAAGCAATACTAGAACTGGGCTGTCTTGATCAATTGCAAAGCTCTGACCACTGGGCACCCTCAGCATGTATAGCAGTGTTGTGTGTCATGCAGTACCAAGCTCTGTGTAGAGTCTGTGCACAGTGTATTTAATCTGCCCTCCATACTGCTGTGTATCAATTTTTGAAATGGGCTTGGGACTGGTTTGTCAAAGATGGCAATGTCTTAGAGCAGGACAAGTTTCTAAATGTATGGAATACCTAATACCTACGTGTACTTTTCTGGGGATATAGTTTACATTAATGCATATGTAGTTTCTGGTCATTGATTGTCTTTTGTGTCGGCGTGCAAGTTTGATAAGTTGTTTTCAGGTTTCTATCAGAGATGATAATTGCGGTTTTATGAATTCTTGGGACATGTCAGTCATGCAGGAAATGAAATAAATATGGAAGGTACTGTGCCAGTCTTTCTCCTTCATCTCTTATTTGCACTACTACCAGATTTTGAATGGATCTGTGGTTTAAACTAGTACAACACATAGTGTAGTGGTATATTTGTGTTTAGACAGTTCTCTTTATTTTACTTTGTGCTCTGTTTTTGGAAATGAGGAAGCAGCTATGAAGAAAAAAACTCTCCATGCTATGTTAAAACATTTAAAGAAACACCACTTCTTAAGATCAAGTACTGATGATTGTGAATAAGAGTGGCAGAACATGGCTATAGTAGAAGAACCAGTGAACAAATGTACCGTAGAATTTCAGCTTGGATAAAGGCTTGTGGGTTTGCTGTTGAAGCAAATCTGTTGCACCTCAATTTGTGTTGGAGTGTTCTGAGGGTAAACTGGATTCTCTTTGGATAAGACTAAGTCTAAAATAAAATCTGAAATAAAGTAGGTTCTGTTTGAACATCTTTTTTTTTTTTTTTTTTTTTAACTGGGAGGATGGCCTAGCACTTGCACAGATTGTCCAAAGAGGTTATGGAGTCTCCATCCTTTGGGATATTCTGGACATGGTTCTGGGTGCCAGCTCTAAGGTTGGATAAGTTGACTTGCAGAGGTTCTTTTCTTCCCAGTCTGAACCATTCTGTATTCCTGTGAAACTAGATGATATTTCTAGGACTTCATCTGCTATAGGAGTTTCAGTCTCCCAAGACTGGTCTAGAGCTAGTGGAAAGTAAAGCACTTCCAGAAAGCATAGTTCTGCATTCGGTTCTAAGCAGGCAGTGTCTTAGTCACAGACTTCCTATTGCAAAGTGCTACTTGTTAACACAGACATAGCTAATAGCATCACACAGAACTGAGTTAGCAAGTCCTTTGGGGTTGGTGTTTTTTTGCTTGAGAGTACACATATTGCAGAAAGTGCAGGGCAAAAGTTGACACATTTATTTTGTATGTTGGATCTGCACAGACATCACACCTTGATTTTTTTGCAGGCTAGAAGACCATGGTCTTTGTTGGGAAATGATGAATAGGCACCAGGCCAATTGTAGTGTTCATAGCATTGGAATATCTCGTAAATTTTGAGTTTGTAGACTGTCCTGCTGGTTGGCTTCTAAGTTAGCACACTCTAGACTCTCTTCATTTAGCTCCTCATTGGACAATTACATGTTCTTTCTGGCTTGCCAAAGGTAAGTAGAAGAAGTGAGTGGGGGAAGATAATATTGAGGTTGAATGTCACAGGAGGCCGGGAAAGAGATGGAAGTATTGCACCACATGATGGGCGAGGATGTATATAACTCAGGGTTGGTATGATGAAAGTTTGTCTGCACACTCAAGTCTAGAACTCCGTCTGTGCATATTAGGCAATGAAATAATGCACTGACATGCTCTGACTGCTCAAAACAGGACTCCCGGGGCCAGATGCCATCCATACTTACTCACCCCATTGAATAGCACTGTGTGCAAATTTTTTCCAACCATTTCTGCAGGTATTCAGTCTTGATGGTGCAGAGGAGCTGGGAATTATCTTAAGAAGCTGTACTTCAGGAAAAGGTGACTTTGCTGCATCTGTATAAAGGTGCTGCTGCAAAGAGCAAATGTGAAAAAATTCTGGAGCTTTCCTCAGGGTTGGAGCCAAGAGCAGGCTTGCAGCTGATTGTGAGACATCTGTCATCAGCAGGAGTTGCCAGTAGTGGAGCTGGGAGCTACAAATGAGAGTGACAGAAGTACATGATGACCTAGTGAAAGAAAGGGATTTTCCAGGACAAAGGGTAATAGTTCATGATAAGAAAGGAAAATGAACTTACTGCCTGAAAGGGAGCCGTCAAGTAGAGGGGCAGGTAGATAACTAAAGAGGATAAGACCACACCAAAAAATAAGCTGTGAGTAAGATTTGGGGTAGTAAAACACATGCATCGGTGAGAAAACAAGTAGGAAGTGATGAGCAAAAAAGCTAAGAAATGAAAGATGTATAACCTCAGAAAACACTCACTGCATTAAGGAATGGAAAACCCACAAAAATGTATTTTCAGTACCACTTTTATGTATGATCTGTTGCTAATGTTGCCAGAATGAATGTTAAACATGTTTAAATGGAGTGGTGTCTGAGATGAATTCTCTTCAGCTGTACGTCTCCTAGGCAAATGTGTGAGAACTGCTGATCTGTTCGTCTTGTTCAGATCACATGAATGTGAACACAGCAGAGATTTGACTTTATGTCCCTGTCTACAAACAGTGGAAAAAAAGTGGAAAGAGAAAGCCTCCCCTGGGAAGAAAGGGAGTGATCCCATTATAAATGAAAGTCATACAACATGTCTTCTGGAGGCGTGTTGAAATTTCCCATGGGAGGAAGGAGAATAAACAAAGGTTGGTATTACTAATAAAAAATAGTTGGCAACCAAGGAAACAGTTATTATTTGATTGCAGAGTCCTGAAAAGCTAGCAACAGAAACAATACCAGTTTAAAACAACAGGCCAAATGCATCTCACTTGCAACACTACCTGTTGTTACAGCATAGATGTGTTTGCCTTATTGCTCTGAGAGTAGCAGAAATAAATATGCCCTGACTTTTTGTCTTTGGTGCTCCTGAGGGCTTACTGTGTTTAACTTCACAACACTATTGTGAAGCAAGCAAGAAGTTGCTATTATCTCTCCTTCACAAATGAGGAACAAAGCCTGCAGCTTATGGTAGGCAAGGGAGTTTGCATATCACAGACCCAGTAATTTTCTTACTCAGTTTCTGCAGTGGCAGAATCAGTAATGGAATATTAGTACTGGGAGGGCTTGTATAATAGTTTTTTCTTGAACAGTGAAGTTTGGCTACCAGGAAACAAATAAGCAAAGCTTGCTATTGCAAAAACTGTAGCCCTAAAACATGACAATTTCAAGAAGAGATCCATATAAGTCTTGAAAAATACATTCATAATGAAATATTTATATTTTTACAACAGCAAGACCAATACACTTTTGTTTTAAATTCAAACTGGAAAAGCCTGTTAAGCCCAAATTGTAACATGCATTATTACTTTTTATTGGAGAGGTGTGTGGTGAGTTAAACAGAAGGAAGTTGTGCAGTTCTCTCATGTTTCCAGTCTGCCCAACAGCCTTTAGTTCCTTAGAGGTAACCTCACTGAACGGCACCATCTAGTTTTGCTTTGTCACAGTGCAGTTGTTTCATGTTCCCAGTAATCTTATCTCTGCTGGCAGTGTATTGCTGAGTTGTGAAATGTTTTGTTGCTAGTTCAATGTCGGTTACATAGAAAACACTGCTATGGCAAGTACCGCTTTCTCAAGCCTAAATGCATGCTGAAAGTGATTGAGAGGTGTCCAAGATAATGTTGGGAAGATTTAGATTGTGTAACACAAGCTCAGTTTTCTTGATTAGAGTATGGAAGGGTGTTGGGTGTTCCTGACACACCAATTGCTCCCCTTCTGTAAGGGCTCTAGTAGCACACTGCTTTTTGTCTGCCGGATGACAAAGCCATTTGGCTAGATTTTCTTTCCTGATTTTTTTTTTCTTCTTTATTTCAATGATGTCCATTTCATATATTATCTATTAACATTAGGACAGGTCTTCAAGAGCTTCAGAATCCTCTCTTTTTTTTTTTTTTTCCCCCCTTTTACTGCATCTTTGAGTTTTTACTCTGTCTCCTTTGCATACAAATAATTCAAATATTTTATAATAGTGTTATATGCAATTTATTTCCCTTTGTCCATAAAGTATGCTTGAAAAAATATTTTCTTCTAGCCTGTTTCAAGATGCAGTAGTTTTATAACTAGGTACTTTGGTTAACACTTTTGAATTTAAGACCATTTTATGAGCTCCAGGTAGATTCACAGAGGTTTGCAGAAGGATTTGCACTCATGCTTGCGGATGTTGGTCTAACTGTGCGCTTTAGAGATGAATGCCAACACAATTGTATAAATATTACATCAATGTGCCCTTCTAAAAACAGTCTTCAAGACTCCCTTGGATTGCCCTACTCTAGAATTCATAAACCAGTATGACTAAAATATGAACAGCCTAAATAAGTATGGATTTGCATGTGTGCTCTGAGCTCTGATGTGAATGCTTTGTACACAAAGAGATGCTTGGAATAGTCGGTTAATGATTTAGGTGCCAGTAGATGGCCCTTGAGAGCAGATTTCCCCAGTTCTACAAGTCCAGTAGGATCAATAACCATGGTGTGGTTGTTGCAGCTGATTTCTGTCTGAAGTTCTTCGTGTGGTGTTCTTAAAGTTAAGCCTGCTGTTAAAATGGGGCCTAGGGAATTTGCATGTGATAACTGTTATCCTATGGATGTGAATTATACTTTTTTTTTCTCTCTTCACTAAAGGTCACAGGGTCACCAGCATCATTCTACTTTTCAGCACTTGTTCTGCATGTGCATTTTTTTCAAAGCATAGATGATTTTAAATTAATGTATCCATTTGAATATATAAAAGGCTGCAATAAGGAGATTTGGAATGGTACAATTAGAGGAACCCTGCTTCTCATTCTGAACAAAAGCAGTGTTCACAAAAAATTCACAGGAGCAGGTCAACCTTTGTTGAACAACATTCCATTTCCTGTTTTATGGGTACTCCAGTGAACACAGTTTCTTGCCTGTGATGGAAATAAGTGTTTGTCAGTCTCAGTGGAAGCAGAATTCTTGAATGATTCTGAAGTTCTCTTTTATAAGAAAGCAAGTAAGAAAGAATAATCCTCAGTGACTAGTCTGATGGCTGTTATTACTGGTTTATCAAAGCCTCCACCCATTTAATGTGGATAATGGACTCCCTCTGTCCTTAACATAATTATTAGTCTAGACTGGAGACATGTCAGGTTAATATTTCTACTGAGAAGGGTTTTCCCCTGTAAAACCAGATGATGGCTTGAATCATGGGACTAAATCTGGAGCACGCTTCTGAAAAGACTATGATTTGATCCCATTGGCAAAGATTAGTACACTGGGAACTGCTCCCAGAAAAGGAGAAAAAAAAAACATGAATCAGAAATAAGCTGTTTAATTCCCTGGGGAAAGGATCTAGTGAAGAAGTCCTAAGAACAGCATAGGCTAAAGGTATTTTACATTAACCATGCATTTAATTTCATATTTGGCTTTGGTCTGCTGCTGTACAGAAGCTACTGTACCCAAATGTCTGATTAATTTCTGGGAGTACCTTTTGCTAAACTAATGTAAACCATGCATGATTTGATTAGATGACTATTTCTCCAGCTTGTATTGGATAGATAATCTGAAACAAATGCCTTCAATTTGCCCTGAAAAGAGAAAATTAATTTTGCAATGATACGTTTTCAGTGTTGACCTCTTCAGTAGTCTCTTAATAAAAATAGTAAAGTGTAATTCTTGCCTTATTAGCACTTTTTATATGCATCTTCACTCATGACTTACAGTAACACTCTCTTCAAAGCTCTTCTTGGAAGTCAGGAAATTTGCAAGATAGAGATTTCTGTGCTTATATCTCTGCTGAGAAGAAAAGCTGGGAAAGATGGTCATTCATTTTTGGTAATGGAAACAGAATTTATCAAAGAAAGGTTCAGATTCTTACAGAGTATGAGCATTTATGTGTCTAGTAGCACTAGGGAAGTAGAGTTGGTCACCATTTCCATTATGAACATTCATTTTCAGTGTTTCGTAGTAGTAACAGTCCCTAAAATTTCTTTCCAAGTGGAAACTTGGCATATAAATTCTCAGTCCAATTACTTCTGTAAAAATTTTGAGACAAATCAGTTCATCCATTTTAAGTTTTATGGGAGATCATAAATGTTTTTATGGCTTCAGATGCTTTGTTACATTCCTATACCAGTGCAGGAATTAATTAAAAATAGTTCTTCATTAAAAAGAAAGTTTTCAATACATCGTTAACCTGTGGTTGTTTTTGGTTGTTTTTTGTGGGTTTTGTTGGGGATGTGTGAGGTGTTGTTTGTTTGGAGTTTCTTTTGTGGGTTTGCTGTTGTGGGTTTTTTGTTTTGGTGGTTTTTTTTTTTTTTTTTGTTTTTGTTTTTTTTTTTTTGGTGGGGGATTGATTGTTAAAAAAATAAATTTGTGAAGTAGCTACTGTGTACCTTGTCGTATTTAGCATATAATAGTATTTCAATAGAAAAAAGTTGATTTATGGACTGCTTGGTACTCTCTTGTCAGTGGTCTGTAAATAAAGGATTCATTTTTAATTAATTGTATCAGTTGTTAAGTGTATGGGGATAACCTATGATAATGCTTTTGAGAGTTAAGCTAAGTGAAAGACTATTATCCTGTATCTTCATCAGGGGAAAAACGTGAGGTTACCTTTTGTGTAGACCAATTCACAACAAGTATTGAATAATTTTCTTAATCTAGATGAACTGTTTCTTAAAATAGACGTATAATGTAATATAATTGAGTGCACCCTCAACAAGTTCGCCAGCGACACCAGCTGACACACTGGAAGGAAGGGGTACTGTCCAGAGGGATCTTGACAGGCTGGAGAGGTGGGCCCAAGCCAGCCTCATGAAATTCAACAAGACCAAGTGCAGGGTCCTGCATCTGGGTCAGGGCAATCCCAGGCACCAGCACAGACTTGCAGTGACTGGCTTGAGAGCAGCCCTGAAGTAAAGGACTTGGGAGTTTCAGTGGATAAGAAGCTCAACATGAGACACCAGTGTGCACTTGCAGCCCAGAAAGCCAATCACATCCTCGGCTGCATCAAGAGAAGCATAGGCAGCAGGTTGAGGGAGGTGATTCTCCCCCTCTACTCCACTCTGGTGAGACCCCACCTGGAGTACTGTGTCCGGTTCTGGAGCCCCTATTGTAGGAAAGATATGGATGTGCTAGAAGGTGTCCAGAGAAGGTCCATGAGGATGGTCAGAGGGCTGGAGCACCTCTCCTATAAGGACAGAATGAAAGAGTTGGTGTTACTAAGTTTGGAGAAGAGAAGGCTTCCAGTATCTTAAGGGGGCCTACAAGAAAGCTGGTGAGACTTTTTAGGGTGTTGGGTAGTGATAGGACTAGGGGAATAGAGCAAAGCTAGGAAATTCAGATTGGGTGCTAGGAAGAAAATTCTTAATTGTGAGGGTGGTGCAACACTGGAACAGGTTGCCCAGGGAGGTGGTAGAATCTCCATCCCTGGATGTTTTTGAAGCCAGGCTGGATGTGGCTGGGGGCAATCTGATCTAGTGGCAAACATCTCTGTCCATGGCAGAGGACTTGGAACTGGATGATCTTTGAGATCCCTTCCAACCCTGACAATTCTGTGATTCTGCAACAGATACTGCTTTAATATCCCTAAATTTCTTAAAACTATTTTTCAAGAGAAGCAGAGCTTTATTTTAAGGATATTTGCTGTTACTGAACACTGGGTCAAGGTTATATCCTCATGAAATACCATAATTGTATGTATTTGAGTATGCTAGCTTAATACCTGCTAGTAGGTGGATACAAAGTATTTTAAGGTATGTATAATGTAAAAAGGTCTAAAAAACTTCTATTCCACATAAAACCTAGGAATTGACAGGTAAAATAGAGTATTGTCTTGCTTGCTGGCCATGGTTCTTTGTGTAATAATACCCTTCTTGAGCTCCATAGTATTAATGTTAGAGCAGAATCGCTGGGAAGCTAACAATTCACATAAATAAGCTCTTTTCCCTTTATTGTCCACACACTTGAATCTACAATTCTCTGAAAAGCACATTAACTTCCTTGATGAAGAAATAACATCATCGTTGGGTTGAAGTAATTTTTATTAATAGAAACAAAGTGTATAAGTGTATTTGTTATGGCAGGTTGTCTGTAGATAAAACAACACATTTAACATCTGTAGACTTACCTAGTGAGAGTATTTTCTTTGCTCATCTGATTTCTGTGCTTCATTTTAATAATAAGTGTTAATGGTAGTTTTAATGAAAATAAAAATGGCTTTCTACAGACCTACAAATTCTTGCTTCACAAAAACATTTGAGAGCAAGTATATTCAGTGACCAAATGCATCCTGATACTCTATTTTATAGTTCATGTATTTTAAATGCACACAAAATCTTTTGAAATTAGGAAACTTGAACATAGGATGCATCTCAGAAAGCCAGGTATGATGACTGGTTGTTCAGCTGTGTTCATAGCTGATGTTAATAGGCTCTGTAGGTCGAACCTATGAGAACAGCATTTCTAATGCCCCTTCTGAGCCAGTTCAGAAAACAATGTTTACCATCAATCCAAGTTGATTCTGCACTAGTCTAATGTTGGAGAAACACTTGTGGTAAGTTTAATGATGACTTCAACATTGCTACTTAAGATACCGGATTTGGCTATTCTAAATGTGTTATCATCATTAGCATTACAATCAGGCCTCAGCCTGAGTAATGCTGTACAGTTCCAGGCAAGATGTTGCAGGTGAATGTTTGTCATCCTCAGACTGCTCTTTTGTATATGGAGTTGGGTTATTCTGCCATAGTAGAAAATTAATCCAATTATCTTGGGTTTAGGAAAAACAAAGGCTGTTTTCACTAATTCAGATCCAGACAATGTATTTTACATGGCAGCGGAGGGATACACTACTCATGCTAGAACTCTAGAACTTTCTTCTTGATCTTTTATAAAGTTTAGTAAAATTTCCCTTTGTGGTGGATTTACACCACATAGAGTTTGGAAATTTAGCCCAAGGAATAAATTACCACACTGCATGGAATTTGGAAGCAAAATGAAATTATTATTTACAAAAGCAAACTAAATAAAAAAGCATAAAGGATAATAAGCATATACAAAAATATATTTACATATAAAACCTAGACAATAGCCCAGATAAACCGCCTCCCCCTGTACAGACCCAGACCCCCCTGGATCAAAGGTCCAGAGGGCTGTTATTAGCTAACAAGTTAGTATCTCTATCAATCATTCCTGCCACTGTTTCTTACCAGTAGCCTAAACAAAAACTGTCAAGCCAAGCAAGCAAGGGCAGAAGCAGAGAAAAAGCAAGGCAAGAGAGCCAAACATGCTGTGTTCCTGAGTCATATAGAAATTTGCAGAATCAAAGAAATGGAATAAATTTATATTTTGTTCAGGCCCTTTGAAAACTGCACCCCTTTGGAATTTCAAATTCTCTGAAAAAAATTATTTACAATTAAGACCTTAGTCTTAACCTGTAATGTCCTGTAAGTGCAATAATTGGGTTAGAAGTACATCGTCTGGTACTGTCATTATAACATAATTTAAGCCTTAAATGAGCATCGTATAAGCAGGAAATCTTCCTGCTTTGTGTTAACTGCATTCCTGAACCCTCCCTTGGCCGTTGCAGCCATACTGCAAATGAGAGTGAGAGAATCTGCACTATGATGGACATCAAAAAGGGAACATCTCATTGGGGGAGTGACTGTGGGTGACTCACTGTTATCCTTCCCTGCTGAACTGCAAATAGGTATAATAATAGAGCTTTGGAAGGGGAGAGACAGTTCCCGCAGTGTATTACTCATGTCAAGCTATCGGGGTTTCAGATTTACTTGGGTAACTTTACAGTAGTGTCTGAACTGGTAAACTGTGGTGGAAACATAATTATTCCAGTGAAGCAATTTCCTCATTTGTTAAAAAAAAAAAAAAGTTAGAAGAATAGAGCATAGCCAAAGCAATACAGTATTTTCAGTTTTGTTGGTTTTATTAGTTAATTGACACATAGTTTAGGAGATTTAACTTTCACTTTATTCTTAGTTTAGAACTTTGGTTGGAGGAATTTTCATCTAACTTTGGATGTCAGTTAAGTCTCATGAGAAGAGATGGAGACTTGCACAGGTCCTATCCTAGGAAATGTATAGCAGTGTAAGTGGGAATTATACCTGGCATCTGCCTGTCTTTCTTTTGCTCGGAAAGGAGGTGGGGAGTTGGTGAATTTCAGTAGCCTTGAGAAACATCTGAAGTTGAGGTTTGAATCCCTCTTCAAATACACAAAATTCAGGGGACCAGCTTAAAAAAAAAAAAGCACATTTAAAAAAGAACAAAATTAATTTGTTTTTCTTGTTGTTTGGGGTAGTTTTGTTGGTTTTGGTCTTTGTTTTGTTTTCTGAATGCATAGTGTTAATTCTTCAAATTTTTTTTAAGTTCTGTGGTATAGAAACTTTTAAATTAGTGAGTGGTGCAGTGTCATTGCCAACACTGAGGTGTATGTTTTTAAGAAAAAGCTACTGAATATCCCATGAATCATGATGAAACTGTGAAGATTGTTCATACTGGTAGCCAGAGACAGCTTTTTGATTGATGTAACTGTGACATGTTATTTTTGTTCTCATCGCTGTTATTCTTACTGATACTAGTGGTGTTCTCATTGCTAGAAGTAATGCATCGTTGCAGACCTTATTAAGTTCAAGGACATCTGGACTTACTTGTTTTTGTAACTTGATTGTGCAAGAAAAAAACATCTTGTGGAAAAAAAAATGCCCTTTTTATAATAAGGATTTTGTTTGATGCCTAACTGATTTGGGTAATATTTTTTTTCTTGATTAAGCTTTGTGTCAGGCCCAGAAAATGGGTGTTTTGCAAAGTTTAAAAGCTTAGCAGAGCTATAATATTACTAGGTAAGTGAATTTAAGACTTTTTGTCAGGCTTCCTGTATAAGGAATGTTGTTTCTTGATGTTTCATAACAGAATCTGAAGGGAATTAGGCAAGAAATGAGCATATTAAATATATTTGCAGTATAGTATGAAAATTAATTGAGCCAGCTAATAAGCAGCTTGAAAGCCTGACTGAAAAAAATTGCTAAACCATCTCTGAAGGTACTTTTGTACTTGAAAAGTATTGTAAGGAGGTATTGTATCACTGTTGCCAATCTATATATTACAAACTAATGTATACTTTATGACATACTGTTATTTTTAAGTGCACATCTTGGAAAAGCAAAGTCTTCAAAACCAAAGAAATGCAGTAGAAGTGCACTTCCAGTGTTGTCACACAGAATCACAGAATTGTCAGGGTTGAAAGGGACCTCAAGGATCATCTAGTTCTAATGCCCCTGAAAAGGGCAGGGATAGTTTCCACTAGATGAGGTTACCCAGAGCCACATCCAGAGATGGGGCTTCCACCACCTCCCCGGGCAACCTGTTCCAGTGTCTCACCACTCCTATGGTGAAGAACTTCTTCCTAACATCTTATCTAAATCTACCCTCCTCTAGCTTGGATCCATTCCCCCTAGTCCTATCACTAACTGACACCCTAAGAAGTCTCTCACCAGCTTTCTTGTAGGCGCCCTTAAGATACTGGAAGGCCACAATAAGATCTCCTTGGAGCCTGCTCTTCTCTAGACTGAACAACCCTGACTCCCTCAGTCTGTCCATATAGGAGAGGTGCTTCAGCCCTCTGACCATCCTCATGGACATTCTCTGGACACCTTCCAGCACATCCATGTCTTTCCGGCAATAAGGGCTCCAGAACTGGACACAGTACTCCAGGTGGGGTCTCACCAGAGCAGAATAGAGGGGGAGAATCACCTCCCTCAACCTGCTGGCTATGCTTCTCTTGATGCAGCCGAGGATGTGATTGGCTTTCTGGGCTGCAAGTGCACACTGGTGTCTCATGTTGAGCTTCTTATCCACTGGAACTCCCAAGTCGTTTACTTCAGGGCTGCTCTCAAGCCAGTCACTGCAAGTCTGTGCTGGTGCCTGGGATTGCCCTGACCCAGATGCAGGACCATGCACTTGGACTTGTTGAACCTTGGCACGGGCCCACCCTTCCAGCCTGGCAAGGTCCGTCTGAACAACATTCCTTCCCTCCAGTGTGTCGGCTGCACCACACAGTTCGTGTTTATTTCTGGAGATGGATGCAAGATTGATCATTTCTTCAGTAATTCCATGACTGTCTTTCTAGCTATGCAAAACTCTATTCCCTTCTAACACTGTATACAAAACATGCAATTCATGTTTAATATGCATCCATATCTTCTTTTTGATGCTGCTCACAGAAACAAATGCAATTAACAGTTTTTACTATTTCATATTCAGTTTTCTTGTAGATTTACATTGACAGAATTTTGCACAATTCCTACTCCTATTTATTAGTTTTAAGTTAATAAATGGCCTGCTTTACATGTTAATAGAGTTAATTAAGGATTTTGCTATTAAATATAACTAATTTCTTCCCATTATGTGTTTATAATTTCTTTCCATTTGTACAGAGTCTCTACAGCATTTTAAACAAGTGAAACAGAAGAAAAAGAAAGCTTTTAAAATAATGATATCCCACTTCTGTAGAGCATAATTCTTCTAAAGGAACTTTGAAAATAGATAGATTTTAAGATGCAAGGAGTGTGCATCACAGCTGAGGAGCTACATATATATATTTATTTTTTTTCAACTCACCTTTCCACTCTTATTGAGTGGAAATACTGAAATATTTCTGGGCAAGCCAGTTCCTTAGGAGAAACCTGTAGAGTAAGGAACTGTTTGAGCACAGTCCTTGCACTGTTACAGTGCAATAGACTGGCAGCGTCAGAAGCATTTTGCACCACCACAGATCTTATATGGTGAGGACCTTCTCAAGACCACAGGTCATATTCAGAGCACCTTTACAACTGCCTTTTTTGAAAAAGATGTTTGGCCTCAACTGGCTACTGCGATTGCTCTGTTGGTGACTGCTGTCTGTCTGCTCAGTTGACAGTGTTTAGCAATGTAAGATAGAAGTGAGGAATGCCTTTCCCATCTGAAGCTGGGAAATGTCAGTCCTCTGGCCAAACTGGTGTGGAACCTGCTGCTAAACTCTGGCACGCTGGAGGCCAGTGCTGCCTTTTTTTTTTTGTAAAGATGGGAGAGTTGCCAATACTCAGAAAATCAGTCTGAAAACACAGTCTAAGCTTAGGGCAGTTTGGTAGGCTATGCTGTGCCATTCGAAATCAGAAAGACAATTGCTACTACTGCCTTACCTTTTCTGCAGCACAGAAATTAAAATGTATATTTTTTTTTTACTTGTATGCTCTTTATGTCCAATATGTGTTATTGTGCAAGTTGTAGCATCATGGTGTTACCTGATATATTTAAGAAAAGCCCACTTTGGGTTGCTATCTGTACATTTCTCTTGGGTAGAAGCTCTTTCTAATTTTTTTTGTTTCTTCACTAGTGTATTTTCACTGAGCATTTCAAACAGTGATGATCAATGGCTCTGATGACTTGACACAGGCTGTGTCCTTTCAGAATGTGTTATCTCAATATGGATTCAAAGTGAAAAGAAAGCTATTTCCTTGTTTTCTAGAAATAAGTCAATGGACTCTTAAGAGGACAGGTTTTGCCAGAGATGCAATTCTTAGGCTATGAGCAAGCAGAAGATAAAAGAGATCAAAAGCTGCACGTTCTGGTGAGGGGGAAGAAGCTGCTGTTAGCAAAGGGCCAAAAGCTATAGCAACACAACTATTCTCTGAGAAGTGAAAACTTAAAAGGAACTTCTAAAATGCGTATCAAACAAAATCTAGTGTATGTACTCCATGGACAAAGCAGGCTCGCCACTTTCTATCTCTCAGTGAAAGGTAAACACAATTCTTGATTGGTCTCTTTTGTATTCACCTAGTTACATGGAAGACAGTGGGGGAAGGAGCTGCTTGGAAATTAGAATGACTGGGCAGTGATTCTGCAATTCAGGGAGCTGAGTTTAAGCAGCTGGATAGAGTCAGTATACAAAATACATCTTTGCAACAACTTATGTTTTATTAGAGAGTTATATTTAATTTGATCACAGTTTTGGTTTTAAGAATTCACAACTGACCTAAACAGCAGCTGATGGAGGCCACTATATTATGCCTGGTACTAAAGCAGTATTCAGGTTGTCATCTGAAGTACCTGACGTTTCTTTCTTGTGATACATAACAATATTTACTGCAGAGGACTTTGAGGTAAAAGTAATTATACAGTCTTCTGTGCCTTTTGTACAAAAGTAAATAGTTGTTACACCCAGGAGATGCAGTTCTCATCAGTGGAATATATGCTGGAATTCAGAGATATCACTTCTCACACTGTTCTTGTAAGCAGCATTAGGCATAGGACTTCCTAGTGTAACAACACAGAAGAATTATATATATTGACATTTTGTTCTCCTGAATTTTAGTTACAGTCTTCTTTTCTCAGAGAGCAGTGTTCCCAGGTAATTTTCTACACTGTAAAAGGAAACAGTGGAAATTACTCTGCTTTTGAGGTCCTAAATTTGGAGGGAAAATTATTCTCAATTAATTGCCTTTTACCATTGAAGGAAAATATTTCCCAGTGGATTGTGGGGTTTAGGCAATGATAGTTGATTTTGGAAACATATTTAGTCTCAAAGATGGATATATGAGGATGTTACCAGAATTTTCACAGAAACTTCTGTACATTGATGATGGAGTGGAAGAAATAGTGATCTATAAAATAGTGTTTAGTGCTCTAAACCTATTAGCCTTCAATCAATTTCTCCCCCTTTTCTCTCTTTGAACTGCATGAGGTGATACTGCAAAATTTTTTTCACCTTTTTCCTCTTCCCAACATAAAATAGTTTATAGGTATGTATCTGCTGAAACACTGAAAAACCCTGTGTGTGTACAGATAGGCACATCAAGGATCAGAGTAGAATTATGTAAACGCATGTAAGATTTATTTTTTTTACCCTTAAATGTACATGTGTTCACATAAACTAGATTGCATTATTATATGAGACTATCAGTTTCTCAGATCACTGTATATTTTGTTTGTCAGAAGTTCAACATTAATAGAATGATACAATAAGAATGACAAATCCCTAAATAATAGTTGCTCGTTTGTGGGGGTTTTCCTTTTTCCCTTTGGTTTTGTGTTTTGTTTTTTTGTTTTTCTTCTTTATTTAATTCCACGAAGATGGTATCGGACAAATTAGGCTACTTGTTGAGGCCTTTTTTTTTTTTGGTAGTTGAGATTGGGCATATTTCACATTGTACTACCACAGTCACAAACTGTTCCTTAAACCTTTATAAATATAGCCAGACGGTTTACAAATCCTTAACAAAGACTCTCACATCATCAGTAGGGAAAGTGATCTTATTTTACCTGTTCTGATATCTGGATGCTTTCTACAGCAATAATCCCTTAATTTAGTAAAGATAAAAATGCAATAGCTTGATTAAGTACTACTGGACACATGAAAATGTTCCTGTTTTTTCCGTCTCTTTAGCCTCACTGATCTAACTACAGATTAATTATACACATGGGTGCACTGCTTTGCTATACACTATGTATATCTATTTAAATCTGCATTCCTCTCAATCCTTTGCAGAAAAAAAAAATTGCTCATAAGTCAAATATCTCACTGGCATTCATGGTCCAGAAAATTGTAAGTTCATTAATTATGTTGGCTGAGCATCTTGTGTGGAGCAATATCATTATGGTGATCAACAAACAGTGCCCTTATTAATGCTGCATTAAACAAATAACTCAGGAATTGGAGTCTTAGACTTTCTAAACCATATTTTAAGCTTCAGAGTGTACAATATACAAGATTGAGATGTTGAACTTGCTGTGTCCTTCAATGGGTTTCATATTACTTTAGCATCATCTGCATAAATATAAACTGTGGAGCCTTCCTTACCTAGCAATACAAAGTCATAGAATGCCAGGTTGAAAGGGACCCCAAGAATCATCTGGTCCAACCAGGTGATAGTGTGCCTTAAATGAGATTGGCCCAGCACCCTGTCAAGCTGAGTCTTAAAACTGAGCAAAGCAGAAGAATCTGCTGCTTCTTTTGGGAGATGATTCCAATGTGTAACTGTTCTCATTGTGACATACAGGAGATGGTCTGCTTTATTTTAATTGTCCTAATGTTTGTTTCAAACTCTTTTGTATTATGGGCTCTCCCCACTTATTAATAAGTTAACAATTTGGTCACAACAGTACATTTTCCTATATCATGTCCTTTTTAGGTGTCTCTCAAAAGAATCTTAAATAGTATCATTATGAGGCCTGGTTTTTTTTTTGGTTTTTTTTTTTTTTTTGGTGGTTTTTTTTTTTCTTCTTTTCATTTTAGTCAATTTTCATTTGCTTTAATATCCTGTGGCTTTAATCAGGATTTAAGATGGTTTTATGTAGTACACAACATTCAGAAGCACTTTGTTTGAGACTCTTCAGCACTAACTTCCTACCTATCTCCAGTGGCTAATTGTCCATTGTTGAATTACCTTCAAATCAGAAATTTTTCCTCCTCATCATTTTGTTTGAGTCAGGTTCTTCACATCTGGCTAGGACTAAAAGCTACTGTATTAAAGCTGCTGTTTTGAAATAATGTTTGCTGTATTAACTCTTCTTTCTTGTCAATCACAGAAAAAGAATTTACTTAAATTCTGATTTTTCTCAACTTTTTTTGCCTCTATTTTTCTTTTGTCAGTGGTCACTGAAGTAAGCTATCCTCTGAGCAGCACTACACAGGGTTTTGGGGTATAGCACTGGAGATGATTATTTGGAGCAGCCCCTAGCTCCCCTTTATTTAGCACTATACATCCATTCTGTTGAAGTGTTTACAGTATGACGGATGTCTTTCTAGAAGATCTCTTACACCTGAAGCTATGAATTTGCTGAAAAGATAACTGTAAAGAAACTTTATGCATTAAATCAATCTAAATAAATGCTGTGGTTCTTCCTAGTCTTAACATGAGTGAGTGTATGTCTAATGACTGAGTTGTCAGTAAAGGATTCTCAATAATAAGGATAATATATATTTACTTCTGAATTTCTGTATTTCGCAGATATTTTTGACTACTTGGAGTAAAAATCCCCAACTGCTCTCTTCTTTTTGACTGTAACATTAGTGTTTTGTCTATGGGATTACAAAATTGCATAGGATTTTCCTTCGCTTCTGTACACTTTCCTGCTGGGCTCCTACATGCATTCAATTTGAATTTAACTGTTGTGGAGACATAAACTGCAGCTAAAGAAACAGGGATATTTGTCCTCTGTTTCCTGCATTAGTTCAGTATTGCAGATGTTCTTCCTTTTCATGCTTTTTGTTCAAGTATTTAATTCACTACTGTTTTCATCAGCTGTGTAGTTTGTTAGCCTATTCTGTGTCTTATCTTTAATGTCCAAATGCATTGTTTAACTTTCAGCACAGTTCCTGGATTGTTACAATACCACTGTTTGTATTTTCCAGGCTGGAGTGTTTCATATCTGTGGCTTAAATCATGTAATGACTTATACATGCCTTTTATACAGTGGAAAATCTTGCAATTTCAGTGAGAACAGGCACAGGGTACTAGTTTTATGGAGTGAGAAAATGTTGGGAAAATTTACCAATTAGCAGAACTTTTGATAATGTGCCAATATGTTTTTGGAGACCTGTAGATTCAAATACTAGAGGCACTTCTATCCTGCTGTGGTTGTTTTTCTTTATCTGCAGTCATGTATTTTTCAGCAATATATGAGTAGTTCTCTTAGTGGCTATTGTTTTTCAAACTCTGCAGTGAATTTCTGATGATATAGGTTGCTGGTAAGCCCAACCAGGTGGAGAAAACTGCAGTTACACCACTGACTTCAAGAGCACCAGGACCAAGCTTAGTGGTGCTGTCAACATGCCAGATGGATGGGATGCCATCCAGAGGAGCCTGGACAAGCTAGAGAGGTGGGCCCGGGTGAACCTCACAGAATCACAGAATCCACCATGTTGGAAAAGACTTCAGAGACCATCAAGTCCAACCTATTACCTAATACCTAACACCACCTAACAACTAAACCATGGCTTCAAGTGCTATGTCCAATCTTTTTTTGAACACCAGGGATGATGACTCCACCACCTCCCTGGGCAGCACATTCTAAGGGCTAATCACTCTTTCTGTGAAGAACTTTCTCCACACCTCGAGCCTAAACTTCCCCTGGTGCAGCTTGAGAATATGTCCTCTCGTTCTGGTGCTGGTTGCGTGGGAGAAGAGACCGACCTCAATCCTGGCTACAACCTCCCTTCACATAGTTGTAGACAGCAATAAGGTCTCCCCTGAGCCTTCTCTTCTCCAGGCTAAACAATCCCAGCTCCCTCAGCCTCTCCTCATAGGGCTTGTGCTCCAGACTGCTCACCAGCTTTGTTGCCCTTCTCTGGACACGTTTAAGTATCTCAAAGTTCTTCTTAAATTGAGGAGCCCAGAACTTGACACAGTACTCAAGGTGTGGCCTAACCAGTGCTTGGTACAGCGGCAGAATGACTTCTCTTCTCCTGCTGGCCACACTATTCCTGATACAGACCAGGATACCATTGGCCTTCTTGGCCACCTGGGCACACTGCTGGCTCATGTTTAGCCTACTATCAACCAGTACCTCTAGGTCCCTTTGTGCCTGGCTGCTCTTCAGCCACTCTGTCCCCAACCTGTAGTGCTGCATGGGGTTGTTGTAGCCAAAGTGTAGAATCTGGCACTTGGGCTTGTTAAATGACATCCTGCTGGACTCTGCCCATCTGTCCAGCCTATCAAAGTCCCTAGGGAGAGTCCTCCTACCCTCTAACAGATTGACTCCTGCCCTCAACATGGTGTTGTCTGCAAACTTAGTAATGGTGGAGTCTATCCCCTCATCCAGGTTATTGACAAAGATATTAAACAGGATGAGGCCCAATACTGATCCCTGGGGAACACCGCTTGTGACTGGCTGCCAGCTGGATGTGGCACCATTCACCACCACTCTCTGGACTCAGCCCTCCAGCCAGTTCCTAACCCAACGCAGTGTGCACCCATCCAAGTCAGGGGCTGATAGCTTGGGGGACAGTGTCAAAGACTGCTGAAATCCAGGTATACTACATTCACAGCCTTCCCCACATCCACCAGGCAAGTCACCTGGTCATAGAAGGAGATCAGGTTGGTGAGGCAGGACCTGCCCTTCCTAAATCCATGCTGGCTGGGCCTGATCCATTGGCCATCCTGCAGGTGCACAGTGATTGCACCCAAGATGATCTGCTCCATAATCTTGCCTGGTGCTGAGGTCAGGCTGACAGGCCTGGAGGTTGCAGGTTCCTCCATCTGGCCCTTCTTGCGGATGGGAATCCAGCTTCCAGTCATCTGGGACCTCTCTGGTGAGCCAGGAGTGGTGGTAAATGATGGAGAGTGGCTTGGCCAGCTCATCTACCAGCTCTCTCAGTACTCTAGGATGGTTCCCATCTGATCCCATGGATTTGTGAGGATCCGAGGGGCTCAGCAAGTCTCAAACTACTTCCTCATGGATTTTAGGGGGACTCTACTGTTCCTTGACCCCATCTACCAGTTCAGGAGGCCAGTTATCCTGAAGCCCTCCTGTCTTACTGTTGAAAACTGAGGCAAAGAAGGTATTTAGTATTTCTGCCTTTTCCTCATCTTTAGTTACAATATTCCCCTCCAAGTCTAATAAAGAATGGAAGTTCTTCTTGACCCTCTATTTAGCATTAATATATTTATAAAAATGCCTTTATTGTCCTTCACAGAAGTGGCCAGTTTAATTTCTAACAGGGCTTTTGCCTCTCTAATTTTGTTTCTACATTACCTAACAGCATCCTTAAACATATCATGAGTTGCCTCCCCCACTTTCCAAAGGCAGCAAACCCTCTTCTTTTCCCCTTAATTCCTTAAAAAAAAGATGCTTGCCTCTCCAGGCTGGTTGCCTTCCCCATCAGGAAGCCCTTATCAAGTTCAACAAGAACAAGTGCAAGATTCTGCACCTGGGCCAGAACAATCCTCACTCTCAATACAGCTGGGGGGATGAGGTGATAGAAAGCAGCCCTGTGGAAAAGGACTTGGGAGTGCTGGTGCATGAGAAGCTGGACATGAGCAGACAGTTTGTGCTCTTGCAGAACAGAATGCCAATCACATCCTGGGCTGCATCAATAGAAGCATGCCCAGCAGATCCAGAGAGGGGATTCTGCCACTTTGCTCTGGTGAGACCTCACCTGGAGTGCTGTGTACAGGTCTGGACCCCTCAACACGGGAATGACTGTTCATGGAGCAGGTCCAGAGGAGTGCCATAAAAGTGGTCAGAGGGTTGGAGCACCTCTGCTACAAAGACAGGCTGAGGTAGCTGGGGTTGTTCAGCTTGGAAAAGAGGAGGCTACAGTGAGACCTGATAGCAGCCTTCCACTATCTGAAGGGAGTCTTCAAGAAGGAAGGAGAGGACCTCCTTACAAAGGCCTGTAGTGATAGGATTAGGGACAATGGCTTTAAACTAAAGAGCAGATTTAGATTGGATGTTAAAAACAGGTTCTTTACCCTGAGAGTAGTGGAACGCTGGAACAGAGAGGTGGTTGGGGCCCCATCCCTGGAGATACTGAAGGTGAGGCTTGACAGGGCTCTGGGCAGCCTGATCTAGTTGAGGATGCCCCTGCTTACTGCAGAGGGGATTCAACTAGATGACCTTTGGAGGTCTCTTCCAACTCAAAGCATTCTGTGATTCTGTGTGATTCTGTGAAATTCCATAGTTCAATGAAATATTGCTGCATATCCCTGCCCCTTGCTATTTGTCAACTGCATGTTCTCCAAAATACTTACCATTTTGTGCTGTGAACCAAGTGGATAAGTGGCCAGTGTAGTTGTTGCCAAGACTGGAAGTTTTAGTCCTTTCTCCTTATTCTTCTGTACCTTTGTGCCAATTTCTAGCCATATGGTTCTATCTATTCTCTTGTGTTAGCTTTTGCAGTAAGACAATTCATTTTACTAGTCTGGCAGGAAGCTAGTGAGGTTTTCTTTTGCTACATTTTTCTGCCAGATTAGTAAAATGCATTGGCTTGCCAAAGGATCTGATGACAGCTTACTTTCCATACTGACAACTGTCTCAGAAAAGAGCCCTGCAGACAAACTGTACACCATCTCTGAAGAAAACTTCCCCACAGTCCAACTTCTCCCCAAGAGCCTATGAGCTCAATTTTTGGGAACACATACTGGATGTAAGTAGAAGCTAAACACTTGTCTGCAAGATCCTTGGTTGGAGAGTGTTATTTTTCCACTGGAATTTCCCTGGTGGAGTGAAATCACTTCAGGCAGTTGGATAATAGAAAAAAAGGTGGTCTCATTCATTGTAATTTGAAGGTCAGCCCTGAGGGACACCTGTTGTGTCTTTTTTTAAAAATCCAGTTCTCTGCTGCTTAGAGCCAAGGACTATAAGTACTACAACCCCATTAATTTAGGGAATACCTTTGAAAGGTCTTTGCAAAAGAGGCTTTTTGCAATGTTGTCTGCCTTTCCTGGAATATGATGCAGTATAAAGCAACTCAGACTTGACCCTAGGTGGGCCTAATTTTAAAGTAGAGGCTGCTTGGAGGAAAAACCTGCCCTGTCTATTGCTAATGAATGATTTCAAGATGATTAAGGACATTGAGGGTATAGTCTGGAGGCTGTCAGTGAATGTGTGTTCTTCAGTGATGACAAGACTAAGAAGAGCAATGTATTTGTATCACAAAACCAACCAACCAAAAAAAAACCCCAAAGCAAAACAGAAACCCCAACAACAAATACGGTTAAGACTTTCAATTTGAACATACTTCATTTTATATTTGTCTTCCAAAAAATGCTTTCAGAAATCTGGGATTCTCCATCATGAACTCAAGTTTTCTATCCCCAACATACATTAATATGATCCTATCCTTTATTCCCTCCAGAGTAAAGATGTACGTTTCTGAATGCTGCTGTGACCCAGTTGTACCAAGACAGTGGAGGGTTCTGCTAGATATGGGGCATCCGTGTCATTAGGCACATGCATGAGAAATTAGAGAAGGCACAGTGTGTGGAATCATCCTCTTCAAGCTGTCTTTAGGCAAGCTCAGTTTGCAAGTAGGAGGAGGCAGAGCCTGTAGGATTTCATGCTGCCCACTCCTGTGTTGGTACATGAAAAAATGTGCCTTAAGAATAAGGAGCCCAGACCATTGCTGAAGTTTCATCTTTTTGCTGAGAAGTGGTGGCAGTTACTGATATGAGGCAAGGAATTTTGCATAGAGCCATGAACATGCCAAGTTCCTGGCCTGCAAATGGTGGCATGGGGATGGGACCATCTTAGGAAAATCTTTCTGATTAGGGATTAGTGGATAAGTACTGTCCCTCGGGGTGTACTGACCAGGGAACACTCTGCCCATGGTGGTCTGAAGTCCATCCAAGAGCCTAAAGTGGACATTGTCTACTTCATTGTAGGGCTATAACAGAGATCCTTTTCAGGAATAAATTTACTGTGGAAATGGCCAAAGAGAATGAAAAGTACATTCCTAAACCAGAAAATTTCTGGCTTTGATGGAAAGAATTTTTTAGAAACTTTAAGACAAGACATTTTGTAATGCTTCACAGAGTGTGGACTGTGAGGGCTGCCTGGTGGAGAAGTTGTAGGCAACCAAATTCCAGATTTTCAGAATATTTCACCTGGCTGGTCACCAAACTGACAGCCCAAGACTGATTTCTGGGAAGTGAGCCTTTTAACAGAAGCACTTATTTTGCCTTTTCTAAGAGGAAGAGACTTTCTGAAATGCTGAAAGTAGTATTCTGGTTTCCTTGTCTTGGTAGAAACAAGTCCCATTAGAATAAAACTAATAGTTTTCATTTGAAGGTGATGTCGTGGATACCTTCAAACTTCAGATAAACATCTTGCCTCACATTTTACTTGTAATCCAAAAAGATCAACATTTCAGACTGAGGTTGCCACTTTTTTAATTTTAGGTGACATCAGCTTTTGGAACAGAACTCGTTTTATTTGGAAAAAAAAAAAAAAAAAAGATTTATTGTTTTAAAGCAATACAGCTTTTATATTTTCTTTTGTTAATTTATCAGCAAAGTTCCCATTGTTTTTTTTACTGATGATAAATTACACTTTTTTATAGAGTGCCAAGTCATAGTAATTTCCTTGTTCCAATTTCATTAACTTCCTGGTAGTATTGTCTGGAGCAACCAGATGCTAATGTGTAGTCCAACTGTTTCCCGAGTATGTGGGAAGCAGTAAACTTTTTGTTTATCTTGTAAACAGTTCTGACTATATATCTTTGGCTGTTTCTTTCCCATGGCCAGATTAAGACTGGCATAAACTGTATTCTCATTGGCACCACGTAGTGCCTAGAAACAGGGACAAAAACATCCTAGATCTATGTGATTTGTCTGGTTCACAGAAGTTGAGAGGCTTTGTTTTGAATCTGACTGGGTTATGTTTTTTTTAATATGTATTTAATCTATACATTTACAGTTTCTGAGAAGATGGAACTTTACAGTTGATCTTAGGATGAAATATAGATTTTTAGAACCTCACCAGAAATCCTCTGCAAAAGTGATATATGAACATTTAAAACCAATGCAAAAATATTGAATTATGTAGGAGACATTTTCTTCATTCTTACAAAATGTAACAAAAATAGCCAGGCCAAAAAGAACAAGTTAATTGATTCTAAATGAGTGCTACAAAAAAAAACCAGTCATGCACTTTGTTTTAAATATTTACTGTTAAAATAGTGATTTTACTAAGCATCAACCTGTATGTGGGTACATATGTGGATTTATTCTTGAATCTATAAAATACTGTTGTAAATTGACAGTTTTGGTTTTGATCATGTCTTTCAAAAAAGTTCCATAAGGCTTTTTGGCCTAGTTTCAAAGTGGTTTGAATCTTGAATTATTGTTTTTTATCGATGTAACTAGTAATATCAGAGCCATAATCAGTTACCTCTGCAACATTCTTATAAATTGCTTGAATATTTTGGGACTAAATATCTTTATTTTCCTTAAGATTAATCCAAAATACCATGACATCTGACATTCTGTCAAAGCTGGATATTTTTAGCAGCAGCAAATATGAGTAACTATGAGCAGCTATTGCAGTAGGTTTAAATTTCCTAAGAGTTGAAAGGGTTACTTGAAAAGATCAGGAAAAAAAGCAATTTATTGTTCTTGGTTTGGAATTTGTGTATTTTCACACAGGTTTTATGAAAGACTATGCTGATAAAAGTGTGACAGTACCACTCTGATTGAGGTGTATTTACATGAACATTCTTGATCCAAGTTGCAATTTGAAATAGGTAGGTTTTAATTTGTAGACCTGTTAATAATTATTTTTTTAGCTTGGATCCGAACAATTTCCATTTAATCTTCTGAATTATATTTGCAAGCCTGACATAAGCTTATTTGGTATTTATGGACACCTTCCCACCCCCAGCCCCCCTCCCAACTGCTCTTTATTTTAACTGGCTTGGAACTAGACGCTATAATCTTTTGCTTACATGACCAGACTGAGATTGGCATTCAGGCTGATTTTTACAGAGTGTGGGACATTTATATTGTTTCTTTTAGATGCAGCAAGATTCTGAAGTTGGCTGCAGCTATATATAACTATGTATGCAATATAACCACTTGGAAGTCTACATACAGTAGAGGCATGTATAAATTAAGCACCAAAACTCTTCTATTTCTCATGCCCACATATGTAATGGGTCAGAATTGGACACCTAGTATTCCTATACAATGTGCAGAGAGATCCAAGTGCCTTAGGAAGATAACTGTGCTTATGCAGTGAGGTTTCTGTCATTGGTAATTAGGAAATTTGAGCAGGAGGGAAGAGAGAGGATTGTCATCTACATGAAAGGCCTCCTTGAAGAATGTAAGTGGACTTTGGATCTTGGAATTCTTCACAATTTACATGTTTAGACATAGCCTCTGAGAGTCTGCATTGCTTTGCAGGGGGCTTCCAGAACTATAGATTAGAAGACAGTGAACAAAGTGATAGGGTGATATATTTAAAAACCTTTCTCCTCAATTACCTGTTTCTGAACTGTTGGTAAGCACCCCTATCAACTTCCAGAGTTCAGAATCCATTGATAAAGAGTTGTCCACATGTGACTGTTGGAAACAGCAGAAAAGAATTTACACCACATGTTTTGAAGTTTCTGTATTTTTAATCACTTTTTATGTTGTAGCCAGTACTGTGGTATTCCTTGAAGATTCCCCAAAGCAGTGACTGAGCAGCAGAACTCTCCTGTCCCACCTGCTTTCACTTCTAAGATATCCATTCTTTGAAATTCTTTGATATTTGTACTCTGAAATGCAGAATTTTTGCTGCAAAATGGATCGAGAAACTTGAGAATGCCCTTTCTTCCCCAGCTACATTTATCCTAACAGTTAGGTGGCAAATCAAAATGGAATTGCTGGTTTGTATCCAGACCTTTGCATTGGCTTGTATTTTGCTTTAGATGCCTGTTTCCCCACTTGGACCTCACTCTTAGTTTTGTCTACACAGTGCAGTAAATTGGCCTACAGGAATATTTGAACTGGTTTCTCTGAAAGATAAATTAATCTAGCTGGAATATTTCTATAATACAGTTATGCTAACTCTACTAATTTGGATAGTTTATGTAGTGTTGGCTGTCTTTAGGTGGAACTGAACTATAAAGTGCAGAAATATTCTTCTCTCTCCAGAACTTTTGAGATCAGGAGCAAGTACAGTTCTACCAGGGCAACTAGAGAAATGACAAAATGGACAAAATGCCTATTGTTATGTAAGTTCAAAATTTATTGCTTGCAAAGCAGTTAGTTGGGTTTGTAAACTGTCTGCCAGTATGGGCATAGCCAATGGAAGATTTTACTATTGTTCCAACAATGGATAATAGCCAAAACCATTGCATTTAAAGGTTTTAATAATAATTTGGATTGAATTTTCAATTTAAACTATTTATTGATAGGTAAAAAAATGCTTCTATGTCTTGTAAAAGTAGGAGTCATGAACACCAGTTACATGAGCAGACATTTTTATTCAGGTCAAGCTATTTCTATTAATGTTATTAATGCACATATTTATACATTTATTTGCAGTGGTGGAAAAGGTAAGATATTGCTTAAAAGTAGCATCAATAATACTTTAATTCTGATAATAAACATTTTAATGGAAGAAAAGTGCATAGTGCTTCCATTAAAAATAATTACTACATTAGATGCAGATCTTTCAATGTTACTACTAGAAGGTAAAATTAAGAGACTCACATACTGTTATTTCTAATCTATTGATATTTCCCCACATATTTTATTAATATTGACTGTTCAGACCTTGTTCTTCTAATCAGATTAGCACTGAAGGTATTTTAAGAATTGCTAATGGCAGGAGAGTTGGTACCCATTTATATATATTTTTTTAATTAGAAAAAAATTGTATTATGCAAATAATAAATAATTAGTTCATTAACATCTTCATACAGCTACTGCTTAACAGTTCAGTCCTGTAGGAATTTATTTAAAGATGCATAGTTTTTGTTTAATGGTGCTCCTCAATCTGGATCTGATTAAAGCAAATGGAACTGCAAATCTGAGTGTTTTCAAAACATCTGCAAGTACAAAACCTGCCTGTAGAAAAATTGTGACACTAAGAAATTATGGTTAAAGAACAAGTTCAATGTATGGAGTAAATGAGACATCTCCTAATTATCTTTTTTCTTTCTTTTTTTAATTTTTTTTTTCCCCTAAATGCTTAAGTAGGAATTCGTTCAGGCATGTTTGGAAACATTTATGTAACCTCTCTTTTTCTCTCAATATTATAATACTCTTGTACACATCTGATGTGGTTGTGAAGTTTAGCATGTCTACCAGCTCTTGTGGTGAGCATGGAAGGAAATAAGGTGGTTTGAGCTTGGTCATTGTAAGGGAACAAAGATTGTGGGGGAGCTGGGAGGGAAGATGGAGATGATATCAGATTGATTGAATTTTCAAAGAAACAGAGTATAAAGGCTGGTGTTTTGTGTTTTTGTGTGTGTTTTTTTTTCTCTTGTTGTTCCACCCCCCCCCACCTTTTCTTCTTCTGTTGCTGGTCATACCAGAATACCATAAAAAATGAGTCCACTTGAATTTCCATGTCAGTTGCTGTTTGTTTTCTTTCTTTCTTTCTCTTTTTTTTTTTTTTTAAATTTTAATTACTAGTAGAAGCTGTTTTGCAAACAAAAAGGGATCAGTAAAAAAGATCATAATAGAACTGAGAAAAGAAACTCAGAAAATACTCCTTGCTAAAGAGCAATATTGTTACTTGCCGCTCCCACTATATAAAATTCTGGTGTCTGAAGAAAGCTGGAAAAGCTACAAGTAGTGTTTTAATCTGTCTTCAAGAAGTGGATGCCAGCAAGGATAGAAGACAGCCAGCAGTATGTTTTTTTTGTTTTTAGACTTTCTTTTCTGACACCAGCTGGCACTGTAGCACTTGATGTATTTAACAGGCAGGAAGGATAGCTATGAAATGGTTTAAAATAAGTTTGAGGAGTACTGAAATCTGTGTAAAAATGAAACATATGAAAGATGTTTCTAAATTTGATAGGAACTGTAGATGCAAAGCTGAGCATTTGTTGAGGTTGAACGCCCTCAATCCTGAGAGCCTGAATCCCTGGTGATAGGCCAGATTTAACTGCAATCTGGAACAAAAAAAATCTAGAAATTGTGCTGTTGAGATATCCAGAATTAACCCTTGGCAAAGCAAGTGTGCTTATGTTCCTCACTGGTTTAGGACCATATTATGACCTATAGGTGTGTTTTGCTAATTTTTTTGTTAATCCTCATTCACAGACCTTATAGAAATATGAAAATTATTAATTACATTTGTGGGTAAGTGTTAGTCTTGCTTTGATATCTTCAGATGCTGTGGAGGGTCTGGGCAAATTCACACACAGAGAAAGACCATTTTGTTTAAAATTGTTTTTTTGTACTTGCATGCTTTAATGTTACTATGCACTGCCCGTATTTTTCATTTTGGGAAATGAGTATGAGAAGGCAGTTTTATAAACCTAAATAAAAAATGTCTCAAGTGGGTAGTCCATATTTGGATCTCTTCCAGTCTGGCTTTTATATTTCATCTTATATGGAGGCTATTGGTGTCTCTAATACAGCTACTTGCCAATGTTGCCTCTTGTACATATGCTAGATCCCTCAGCCACTGATATAAGGGGAAATTAATTTATTCCTTAAAGTGATTTTCAAATGTACATTTGACTTACAAGTTTGCAGGAGACGGATAGACTAAGCTTGGAGATATTTTGTTTGGCAGTAGCATATAACATGCATCCATATAAACTGAGATTTACATTTGTGCCAAAATAAGACATGCCCATAGTTCACATCAAAGGTATTTCCAGATTTCCAGCCAAACCAACAGATTCGAATAATTTTTTTTTTTCTCAAAATCCCATCATCGAGTGTAGAACGATTCCTCCAATTTTTGGACAAACCTCTGTTTTTTAAAAGACACAAACAATACATTTTTATGCAGTCTGTCACCATAATGAAGAGAATCACATGTAAAACTTGTCAAATAGACTTGAAATGTGTAGAGATTTGATGGTAGGCTGGACTGAGAAAGCACTGCAACAGATTTTGAGCAACATTGGCAGCTTAACTGAAAAGATTAATGTTTAACTGATTTTTGTTTTGCAGTAGCTGGAAGCAATATATGCAACATGGTAATCTGTGTAGGTAGTGTGTATGAAAAAATATCAGCAGGTGCACTGGTACGTAACTTTGTACTGTGCATGAAGGGAAATTTATTTGATAGTGATGGGTAATTCTATAGTATTAACCTATCAGCAGGAGATTTGATGTGTCATCCCACCTCTTACATTTCTCACAAAATTAAAAATAAGCGAAGTTCAAAATAAACTGTGGAACACGTGAAAAATTTTATCATTATATAGATTACAGTATTCAAAAAGTTAATAAGAGCAATTTAGTACTAGTTATTCCTGTCACTAGCTACTCCCAAATAAGAAGCAATAGTATGAGAGGAAATGGCCTCATGTTGCTCCAGGATAGGTTTAGACTGGATATTAGGAAAAATTCCTTTACTGAAAGAGGGGTCAGGCATTGGAACGAGCTGGCCAGGAAAGCGGTGGAGTCGCCATCTCTGGAGATGTTAAAAAACCATTTAGACATAGCACTTGGTTTGATGGGTGTGGTGTTGTGGGTTGATGCTTGGACTAGGTGATCTTAGCATTCTTTTCTTACCTCACTGATTCTATGATTCTATGAATTAAGATAATCAATCATCACAATTTACAAGTTTTAGTTTTCAAAAGGAAAAAATTGTGAGACATAGTAGTAACAAATGCATTTTTGAAGTGTATAAATTGATGCTTGATTTTTTGTTTTTCTAGTTTTTCTAAGCATGGCCTGATTTAAGTTGCAGAAAAGACATTCAGACAAAAGGAGTATTTAAGGAATGAGTTATCCCCTCCCATTACTTTCATCTATTAAGTAATAGTAATTGGAACAACTAAGGGACTACCATAAGCTATGCCCACAGAGCTTTAGATATCACTGATTTTATGGGCTGGTAAAACCATGCATTAAAAACCTGGTTACAAATATTCTTCACCTGTTATTGTCTGGTGAATATGAGCGATCTGAAAATGAACAGATAAATAATGGAGGTGTTTTTTTTTGTTGTTGTTGTTGTTACTCTGTTTTTTTTTTTTCTTCTTTTGGTAGGCATCCTTAACTAATGTAGATTTAAAATTATTTTGTATATTCATATTAAGCATTGAACTTTATTTTTGATGTCACTGCAGAGTGGCTTATGATGTATGAGAAAGGGGAAGAGCTGATGTTTCAGCCTTTTTGCTTTACCTTCTATTGCATGTTTATTTGCAGCGCTTTTTGAGACTGCAGTCATCTTAATCCCCTTTGTCCTGTAGAAGTCTGTAACTGGTTTAGAAAGAAGACTGTTGAAGAGAGAATATGTTTCAACGGAGCTAGGAAGAGAATATATTGAGCATAAAAACATAAAACTAGGAAATTTGGTAAATAGTAAAAAGCCTCTGGAGTTTTGAGTAATGGTATTTGGCATTATAGTTTTCAGACCTTCAGACAAAACACAAAAAGAGAAAATTATCACTTTTTGACAAAGGGGGAAATTTGGACTTTGAATTAACAATGAACTAAAGGAGGATAATAGGTGTGAATTGAAACTAATTAGTGTTTCAGATCATTAAGTGCTAGAAAATAACATGTGTGGTGAGAACTGTAGAAGTTAAGTCTCTCTTAAATGCCTGATTAAGTACAGTTCTAGCCTACATAGGAGAAAAAATGTTAGGTCACTTGCCACTTCACAGTATCACAGTATCGCTAAGGTTGGAAGAGACCTCGAGGATCATCGAGTCCAACCTGTCACCACAGACCTCATGACTAGACTATGGCACCAAGTGCCACGTCCAGATTCCTCTTGAACACCTCGAGGGATGGCAACTCCACCATCTCCCCGGGCAGCCCATCCCAATGACTATTGACTCTCTTGGTGAAGAACTTCCTCCTCACCTCGAGCCTAAACTTCCCCTGGCGCAGCTTGAGACTGTGTCCCCTTGTTCTGGTGCTGGTTGCCTGGGAGAAGAGACCAACCCCTTCCTGGCTACAACCACCTTTCAGGTAGTTGTAGAGGGCAATGAGGTCACCCCTGAGCCTCCTTTGTATTCAGCTGACTGATTTAAATGGACAGTCAGTCAAAAGATTAAGTTCTCCTTCTGATTAGGTTGATCTGCTGGTCCAAGAAGGAATGATGCCTGAGGCATACAGCTATAGGCATAGAGATGGGCACAGATGTAATCAAAGTTTTCCAGAAAACATTGTGTAAATCAGAATGAATAGGTGGTTGGTACAATAAGGTGCAAAAGTCTTGTAGATGGGTACCTAAATTGGTTCATACCCCATTGCCTGATTTAAGCACACACATATGTGAGTTAGGATAGGACAAGAATATTAAAAACAAATATTTTGCTGGAGAAAGATCCATTGTCGTGGTTTGGGAGGCTAATTCTCCCACCACAGGCAAAAATAACGACTCAGACAAACGGATTACAAAAGTGGTGGAAAGTTTAAATGGGAAAACAATAAAAAACAACAATGAAAGTTTTACAGAGAACCACAAGCACGGTGACAAAAGAGAGAGATCCCAGAACATACCCAAGAATGTCCCATCCCCACCTGGGGGGTACACCCCAAACCCCCCAGGGCTCTTTCTCCTACCCCCCCCCCCCCAACCCAGCCTTGGGCCTGGGCAGGCCCAAGGGAGGCGGCTCATGCTATTTTACCTAGGCAGCAGCAGGGGATGAAAGAAGAAGTGAAGACCCTGCACTGATGTTTTATAGGGGAGCAGGGAATTATAGGAAATGGAATACCTGGTTTCCTATGACCACCCCCCCTGGGCTGGGCCCACCCCTTGGGACCTCCCAGGTGTGGTCTGTGCAGTGGCATCCAGGCCAGCACCCAGCCTAAACCACCACATCCATTAAAAAGCTTGGAAGAACCTCCCTTCTGCATCCTTGACAAAGAACTGACAAAAAATTTATGCAAAATAAATTGAACAATTTGATATGTAAGATCCTCTGCTTTCCAACAAGCTATTGAGCTCACTGGCTGCAATCCAACAGAGAAAACAAAATGTATAGAATAAACACTGTCTATAGCAGGTGGAGGTAATGCCTCATTATACACAAATACTGTTTTGTGTTGTGTAACCTGGGGACAATTTAGCAGACAGTTTTGTACTTAGAAAAATCATGGTTTATGAAGAAAAGGAGAACCACGGATAATGAATTGTCTACATCTGAAAATACCACACTAGATCTGAAACACATGTCTTACCACGTTGTCTTATGGTTTTAAAAGCAGAGGAAGGAAGAGAGGTTATTAAATTTAATTTCACACCCTCATATCACTTTAAAACAAATGTTTAAAACAGATGTTTAAAACAAAAAAAACTTATCCATTATTTCCAGTGTTTATTCTTAAATATTTTAGTACCAATGTTAATGTCACTCAAGACCAAACATACAGTGGCCCTTATTCATCATGCAGCTAAGATTTCCTGAGTGCAAACCTCCATTTAACTTTAAAGTCAAATTAAAATAGAATAAAATAAAGTAAAACACAACTATGCTGTGAGAAGCATGGGTTGTATGTGTGTACATGTATGTGTGCCAGTGTGGCTGGCTGGCTCCAGGGAAAGCTGATCCCTGAGACTTCCTTTTTCAAGTAGTTTCTTACCCTCAATTCCACACATTAACGTGCTGGTATTTCCAAGGGGATATGGGTTAGTTGAGGCGTGAATTATATATTTAAGAAGCCAGGAGTCATCCAATGTATTTTTTTCAAGATCAAAGCATACAGAGTTATTTCTTGTGCAGTGGTTGTAAGCAAAAAGGGAAATCTATTAAAGTTTTCAGACATTTTGTGCAAATGAATCAGTTGTCTTCACATTCCTGCAGAACTGGAAGGGCAAAATTCTGTGAATACTCAGGTAAGACTATGGAGTGGAAAAGACTTGACTACATCACCGTATCAACAATAGATTACTGCAGTTCTGTGTTTTCAACTTTGAGATGTAGAGGTAGAGGAAGAGGAAAACAACTGTTTTCTCATACAGTATGTTTTACTGATTTCATTCCAAAATCATAATTAGCAACAACACTTTTTCTTCCAAGTGATTTATAAATACGGACTTATTCTCATTATTGTCACAGCAATCTGGATTTTACTCTCAAAGACTAAAAAATATCACTGAAGACAAGGAAACAGTCAGGTGTTAATCAAAGCTTTCATTTCCTCTGTGAAGTGAGCCTCAAAATGGCATTAGCTCTCATCTGGGGAATCCTTATTTTCAGTTTAGGTCTCATCCCTAGGCACTTGTTCACTTGCTCATTTTCTGTGAAACTAGTTTCTCTGGATCATTATTGCCAGAGGAGAGGAAATTAAAGAAAAAGGGGAAAAAAAAACCAAAGGAAAAAAAAAAGGCAGCTTTCCATTATGCAGCTAGTTTTGTGAGTTTAGTTCAATTTCATTCTTATTCTTTTCAGTTAATATCTTGCTCTGCATATATTCAAGTGGCAGGGTTTATAAAAATTAACTTTTCTTAGAAAATTAACTTTTCAAGTGTGGTATGTGTTAATGCTATCCAGAACTTTCCATTCAGGCAAATGCAAAATAGCTGTACTTTGTTTTTTGTGGCATCACAGAAAAGAAAGAAGAAATAAATTAATGAGATGGCAGAACCATGTTCAACCCCTTAATGCTCATCAGAAGACTGGAAAAGGTGTCTGGGCTTATGTTCTCCTTCACAACCGGAGCAACCTAGGTTGTACTTCCTGGAGGCAGAGGTTTCCCCTCTGCTCTTTCCTGCAATGGCACTACTGCATTGTTGCCTGCTCCAGTTACAGCTGTCTGTCTGTCACAATTGAGGCTGCTGATGGGTGTAGGGCTCCTCATTGAGAAGACACTCTTTGTTAGCATGGCTGATAACAGTGGACATGAAATGTGGTACCATTCATCAAAGATCTTGGCCCTTGGTACCAGATCAGTCTAATCCTCTTTGGCTGACAAAAGTCTCATGGAATGTAACACAATATATCACGGTATCACAATATCACCAAGGTTGGAAGAGACCTCAAAGATCATCAAGTCCAACATATCACCCAAGACCTCATGACTAGACCATGGCACCAAGTGCCATGTCCAGTCCCCTCTTGAACACCTCCAGGGATGGTGACTCCACCACCTCCCTGGGTAGCCCATTCCAATGGTGAACGACTGTCTCAGTGAAGAACTTTCTCCTCACCTCGAGCCTAAACTTCCCCTGGTGCAGCTTGAGACTGTGTCCTCTTGTTCTGGCGCTGGTTGCTAGAGAGAAGAGACTGACCCCTTCCTGGCTACAACCACCTTTCAGGTAGTTGTAGAGAGCAAAGAGATCTCCCCTGAGCCTCCTCTTCTCCAGGCTAAACAATCCCAGCTCCCTCAGCCTCTCCTCATAGGGCTTGTGCTCAAGGCCTCTCACCAGCCTTGTTGCCCTTCTCTGGACACATTCAAGTGTCTCGATGTCCTTCCTAAACTGAGGGGCCCAGAACTGGACGCAGTACTCAAGGTAGTTGTAGAGAGCAATGAGGTCTCCCCTGAGCTTCCTCTTCTCCAGGCTAAACAACCCCAGCTCCCTCAGATACTGATGTTGAAAGTACCTGAGTATTTTTTTTTCTTGGAGTGCTGTTCTGAAACCCCAAGAAGAAATATTATTTCCCCCACCCCATGTGCGATGTTAATCACTTCCTCTCTGAGCAGAGTTTCAATCAAAAATAAGCATTTAAAAGCTTTTGTCATGGCAAATACGTTCCAAAATGTGGCATCTCCTGTGACCATATCCATGTGAATGCAGTGGGATATTTAGCAAATCCAATTTCCATTTTGCTTTAATGCCCATTTAATAATCAAAAAAACTTTACTTTTTTTGCACATTTGCTTAAATTCAAATATTAAATGTTAGTGAAGTTATAATGTGAAAAAAAAAAAAAGTGTAAGAGCAGTTCTACATTAATTTTACTCTAAACTTATGTTCACCTTGCAACCATCACACAGGGAAGCCAGAAACATTATCAGTAGCTATAAGTGGTGTTAGACTTATCTCTGAAGAACATTACATGAAGTCAAAAAATGTGACTTCTCATTGTCTATAGGACAAAGAGTTATACTCATTCCCTGGGGCAAGAGATGGAGATGGCTATTAAATACCAATATTTCAATTTTTTAAAAAGCTACTGTAAGAGATTCAAAACTGCAACAATTTTCAAAGTGTACAGAATTTGTTGAAGACTTTAAAATGTAAGGTGCAATTTTATTGATGGCATGCTAATACAAATTAGCAGCTTTCAGCCCTTCTTTCTGAAAAATGAGATATTCATTAATAATTGACTGAATTCTCTAGCACCCACCACCTCTGAGATATTGTAGGTTATTGTCAAAAGATGACCAGAATACAGAGCCACTAAATATTTCATCTTAATGATAATGTATGCTGCAAAAGATTTGAACTGTATATCAAGCTTTGAATTGACTTTTGATAAAAGGCATCCTCAATTCTCTCTCTTTCTCTTTTTTCCCCCACATTAACTTTGTGTCAGGAACAGGGGTCAAAGCTAGCATTTACATTCAGACTTTTCTCCATTTATTGCTCATAAAATTGGGATATCAGGGGATTTATTTATTTATACTGTATTTTTTCTTTTAATTTGGCTGGAGCAAGTTTGACTAATTAGATGTGGTTTCAGAGATGGATGTGATAAATGTCAAAAATCTTGCCAGTCATTTAAGTGAAGTATGGCCTATTCCACTGAAGTCAAAGGTAATTTTACTATCCCTAACACTTTGAAAGCTTTGGGCTGTACTCAGCCATATACCCAGCTGTGTTCTGCCCAGCTATGTGCATTTATTAGTCAGAGAATCGGCATTAAACACCAGTGATATGAGCCAAATGTCTATCACAGTCAAACGGGCTGTAGTTTAAGACAGTTCAAAATACATTTCCTAATTTTGATGATTGACTACCACACAAAACCAGGCATTTCCTGCATGTCCAGAATTGCTGCTTCTTTTCTTTATTTTTAAAAGCAATTTCAGAAAAAAAGTTGTTCAAACTTAACGTGGACAAATCTCACCAAGTCCTCTTTCAAGAACATTTTATAGTCATAGTATTACTGTCCAAAGTTACTTCTGTATATGAAGCAGCAATTAAATTATATACCTTTAAAAAGAAAAAAGGGAGGGGAGGGGGAAGTGAAGGTAATCTTTAGGGCTGTAGATGTTTTTCCTGATATTTTTGCATTTCCCCCCCATTATGTTTACTATATGCTTTCTACTGTGAATTTAAATCTCATAAATACACAAAGTGCTGTGCATGGTTTAATTTTTTTTTCAGTTTATAAACTTTTTTTAAGAAGGTCTTGATTAATTTTGCAACATAACAATAATAACTTGCCACTCTGAGAGTTCTCTATTTTGAAGAATTTCCAGGAAAATGACCATGATCTCTACTCTTTACAAATACAGGTGTTTGCTATATTACATTGTTTTAGGTGTTTGCTGTATAACATTGCATTTGCCCCAAATCAGATGATTAATTTTGAGCATTCTAAAAGTACCTGTTTTCATGGGTTTACCTAGTGATTGATTATAATGTAGCAGAATTAAAAAAATATACTGGCTTGTTGCATTATTCCAAGGTCTGTCAATAAGGACTTTTTCCTCCTTGAACAGGTTTCTTGAGCTCTTTTAAGACTGGTCAAATTTGAAACAGAGAAACTAGTTCAGAATTTGAAAAAACAGTACAATTCAAGCATTTGTATGCTCCATGTTGTACCTACCTCTTTTCAAAACCAAGAAGTCACTTTACTTATGCTTCCCTCTGTCATCCATATTCATTTTGCACTAGCAAAATAGGATGAGATTTTTAGAGTTTTTTGTGCCTTTACTACAGAAATGTGGACCATGATGTGGTGGCTTACATTCAAGCATCAAAGAGAAGAAAATACATTCGACAACTTACAGGCTTGAGCCTTATGAAACAAAATTTCATAGAATGGAAGGGACCTCAGAGATCATCTACTCCAACCAAGGATGCCTCTCAACTAGACATAGTTGTTCAAGGCCTCATCCAACCTGGCTTTCAACACCTGATGGAAGGAGTTATCCATGAGCACTCTGGGCAACCTGTTCCAGTGTTTCACCACCCTCATACTGAAGAATTTCTTCCTAAATTCCAGTCTAAAACTACTCTCCCTTAGCTTAAAACCCTTCCCCCTTGTCCTGCCTCTAGAGATCCTTATGAAAAGTCCTTCTCCAGCTTTCCTGTATATTCTCTTCAGGTACTGGAAGGCAGCTCTAAAGTCCCTTTAAAGCTGCTGTCAAAATTTGCGCTGTCTGGAGTGGTACAGGATGGTGCAGAAAGAGGAAGTTTGTGACTGGACGATGATGTCAAGGTCTTTGAGAGGCAAACAGGAAATCTCCGTCATAGAAAGAGAAGTGGAAAAAAAAACAACTACTACTCAGAAAGCACCAAATGCTTAACAGAATGCTTGGAAGCTACAAATTTGCTTGATCAATGTACAAAAAAAAAAAAAAAGAATGGAGAGGATGTCAAAACACAAGCTTCAGCAGATCAATGGATGTGCAGCTGCTGAAATTAAGCTCTTGTAAGGTCATGTGTTAAGTCATAAAAGTTTGAAATAAGAAATGCTTATTTTGCAGAGCTATTCATTGTGCTGGGCAATGAACAATGAACACTGAACACATATAGCACTGTGGAAACAAGTGCATTCTCTCTGTTTGTCCAAAATGTCTACTTGAATGCTACAGGTGGAGAATTCCTTCATTGCCTGATCCATGGGTACAGGGAGTGAGGGCCTTGCCTATTCTCTGAACAGTGGAAATGGAGTGTTTCTTGCTGTCACCAGCATGATGGCAGAGACCAAGTTCTTCTCCATATTCTCCTTTCTGTTTGTGCTATATACTATGCCCAATTGCAGAGCATAGTACTATGGTACTACAATAACATTCATCACAATATATTAGTTTGGCATACACATATTACATTCAAATTAACCTAATAACTTTAATCAAGCCTGTAATTAATGCATTAAAGAATGCATTTATAGAATTACCGTATGTTTCTTGTTCAAGTTTATGTGGTACAAAGGAGATGGAAGAGGAAGGCAGCGTCCAGGTTGAATCCAAAGTGTCACTAAATGAACAATTCCTGATCTTCCAAATATTTCTCAGATATTTCATTATAACTGTTGACAGTAGTTCCATTGCTTTTCTCCAGGTCATCTGTGAATTTGCAAGTACAGCAATGAAGCATAAAGAATCAGGATTAAAAAAAAAAGAGAGGAAAAAAATAGTGACCCCTTTTTGTGGCCCTCTGGCAAATACATCTTTGCTGCTGGTTATACTAAGAACAGCACAAAAAGTCTCTCATGAGAACGCTGTGTGAGGAAATGCACCTTGTCTGTCACTAAAAGAAAAAAAAAGAAACATGTCATCACTCCAAGTGGTATTGATTAAAACAATAAGGATTTCCTGGTGCCAACAGTTGAAACAACTGTGTGAAAAGCAGTGAAGAGGTATTACTGTATTGTTGAAACCGTCTCAGGAAAGTTCCAAATAAACCAAAGGATTCCTGTCAATATTTGTATAAGGAAACATGCTGCTGCTTGATTCAGAGGCACTTCACACACATGTGCACACGCACACGCCCCTCCCTCCCCCCTCCCCCCCCCACCCCCAGCAGGCAAAATTCTTGAGAAACTTTATTACAACCATGTAAAAAATGGACATACTCAGAGTTTGGTACACTTTTTAAAATGCTAATATTTACAACATCTATCTTTTATTGTCAGTATTTGATCTACATTTCTCCCAGCTCCAGCCAATGGAAGGCACAGCTGCTGAAACCCCATATTGTGCAGGCAGCATGCCTTTGTGTTCTGCAGCTGGGGAGTTCTCATGTCCACAATAGGAAGTCTGAGCACACTAAATTAGGAAAGATTATTGTTTCATTTATTGACTACACAAGTTTAAAACAGCAAGTATATAGTTTATTTCATGTTTTATTTGTTAAGGTCATTTTCACCAAAAGCTGGACACATGGGCACAAATATAGGGCAGCTGTACTTCCAGCCACCCCAGTAGGAAGAAAATTACAAATGTTATTGAAATTGGATGGTTGGTTGCTTTCATGTGGTGCAATCTCCCACCTGCCTTCTCCCAGCCATCCACTTGTGAAGACTTGCTGCAGGTTTTTTTGGGGGGACTTTCTGCACCCAAGTTTCTTCCCAATAAAATGTTTATCCTACTGTACAATTGATTTTAAGTGAAGCTGGTTTTACAGTGAAATGGAAGACAAGTGAGTTCATTTTTTTGAACTCAGTTTTCCAAATGTTTCTTTCATGGAACGGTCTATAGAAAAAGGAAGGCAGCAATTTTAGCTGGAAGCAAATATCACTTCAGAGTAACAAAAAAAGGGAGGGTAGAAAGAGAGAAAAATGTATTTAACACTTTAGGATATAATGGTATTCAAATAATATATTTTTCTGCCATTTATTCAGTTGCAAAGGAACTCAGTGAATAATAATAGCTGCTGTCAAAGATATTTATATTTAAGAGGGTCTTTATGTAAAATCATTTTTTTTTATCAGGAGTGATTTTTCTCCAGGAGAAGTCTGCTATCTCCTAGCAACCGATATGGCTATCTTTTTTAACAGATGCTGCAATAACAATGGGTGCCTAACCTTTATATGGAAGCATTTGCACATGTACAATCAGACCATTTATGAATTCAAACCAAGTTGTTAAAGTGCTCCAAGGGAGACACTGGCTACCATGTTATCTACTATGCATCTCCATCTACCAAAGATTTTGTATTGGCAGCCATTTTCATTTTAGGTGAGTACCTCCCAACAACCCCCACAACTAAATCTGCAAATGACTCACACCTTAACTTCCCTCTCTCTTATCTCATGGGAACAGGGGGGTTCATTTCACTGATTAGTTTTTCTTTTGTTCTTTCTCGCTCTTTCTGATTGTGTTGCTCTACTTGCAGACCTTTAACGTGACTTACACTTACTAGGTAAATATTCTTTTAATTTATAAGTGTAAGCAATAGAACATGAAGACTGGCTTCTGCAAATGGGCAATTAGTTTTAGAAGTACTTAACTGTAAATTACTCAGCACTGTGTAAGGGTAGGCTCTTCCACTTTCTCCATTTGACTGGCTTTGGACTGTGCAGACTGAGAAGATGCGGACAAGGGGAAAATGTGGCTAACTACAGCATGTCTGGGCTAATTTCAGTGATTCACACCTGCATGCCTGAAGTCTGGTCTGGATCATAAACACCACATAACACCAGAAATGAGCTCTATGGGGGAAAAAAACAACCAACCACAACAACAAAAAAAACGTAGCCAGGTAAATATGTGTGTGTGTGTGTGTGGTACCCCAGGAAATGTACCATCTAGCTTCCAGGAGCTCATATCTCTCCAGCTACTTCCCAAACACTGTTCTGTCATGTGTTTAAATAAGGGGCCTTCCCCCTGAGGAAGAAAATGGAAGTAATCACTGTGGAAGAGATTTTGCTTTCTTGTATTACTAAGAAAATCCTGTGTTTTTCCTGTTTGAAATGGAGATATTTATGATAAATTTGCTTGGCCTTTTCTTTAACTTTTAGCCAACTGCAAATTCTTGCCTGTACATTTGTATATTCTGTGTTTAGCAGCTAAGCATTTTTCAAAACAACCTTCTAGATCCTTCCTTTAAGTAAAAATACACTGCTGTTTTGTTTTGTTTTTAAAATACCTGCATACAGCAATTTCGAAGGTGACTTAGTGTGGTGTCTGGTGTTGCTGTGACATTTCCTGTTTTCTGTTACTGATGCTCCCTCGTTCATTTCCACAGATAAATAAGACTTGTGTTTGTTTATCTACAACTCTGGAATCACAGTTTCGATGTTTCTCTATAACTGTATATCTTTATCTCATTATAGATAAATAGCTTTCACCAGAGACTGGGAGCCAGGTCAGTGGAGTGCCTTGAGGATGTATCAATACACACAGATTTTGGACCTAGCACTTCTTACTTTCAAAGTGCACTTTAACTTAAGAAATTAAAAGAAGTTTTACATATATCTTTGCTAGAAAAGAAGTTTTACATACATCTTTGATAGAAAATATGTGTCCCATTAAAAGAAAAAAAAAAAAGAAAAAAGAAGATGCAAAAATCTTTGTATGAGGGTAGCAAATACTAGCCAACATTCCGTGAGAGTCTGATGCATATTATCTTAATGCTTAACCACAAACCTTTAATTTAGTCCTACCAAGAGAATTCATTAATATCAAATGAACTTCCTTCACTACATGACTTATAGAATAATAAAACTAGTGAATAATTTGCAGTGGATAATTTAATTCTAAAATGTGTTTGACAAATTTAGCCTTTTGTTTGTTTGTTTTCTTTGTGGAATACCAACCAGCACTGGCAGGCCTCTGTTTGGTAAGGACATGAGATAAGAAAGGTTAACCTGGGTAATGAGGAGCAGCCACAACCTTCTGGGTAACAGCTCTCTCATATTACTGACAGCCATGCCATATAGTTCCATTTAGAAACTTACCCAGTTTGATCTTAAAAGTAGTCAAACTGCTATCTTATTTCTCTTGGAATCCTTCTAATATTCCAATCTAATCTTACTCAAGACAATTTTTTTTGTTGTTATCATTCTTGGATGAACTTTGGTTTTTCAGCTTCACTAGCTCTTTGTCTTCCCCAGTGTACACTTATTTCTCAGCATCTGGTTTGCTAAATTAAACAAGCTTCATCTAAACCTTCTTTCTATGCCCTGGACCATTCTAGGAAATATTTTTTTCATCTATTCTCACTTGTATCATGATTTGACTTAATTCAATTATTTATTCATTTTTCTAATTTCAGTGAACAATCATCAACAGTTAGTAAGTAATAATCAGCATTCACTGTAGGTGTTTCTAAAGTTTGTTTTTATTTATGATCTTTGTATTTTTATTGTAACTTACCTAAAATCCACTTGTTTACAGTATTCAGTAGGCTGAATCCAAATCATTATAAAAAGATAAATGATGTTCCATTAAATTATCTATTGAATATGTAATATTTGCAGAATAATCAGACAAATAAAATTATGTAATCTTAGAACCATTTAAAGTTACTTTCCCCCTCCTGGGTCATATATGTTTTGCCTAGAAATAATTGTTTTATTATGAATTTATGATGAGTAATGATTCAAAATATATACAGTCTCCATGTTTAGCCTGTCTTACATCTAGTAAACCTCCCTTTCAATCCTTCTACACGTTCTTGTTACCTGCTATAAAATTGCTAGGCAGCAATGGCTAGATGAATTTTTCCAGACTGATTTGATGTTTTGGTTTACTTATAAAATTAACTTCTTTGCCGTGATGTGATTTCTAGTGATCTAGTGTGTCAGTAGATCACAGGCATGGTTTGCACTTGGCATATAGGGCCACAGGGCAGGAGAAAGTTGTGGTGCTGATCTGCAAGCACACGAAGTAAAGACCTAACAGACAGAAATGAGACAGAGATTTTATGAATGCTTCTCTTGCTATGCAACACTTCTTGGATCTAGGACATGTTGACGATGTTTTCCTTGCTCTTACTTTAGCTGTTTGCTATAGTTGCTTGCTGAATCAAGTTAGATTTTCCTGTGTAATCCAACAAACAAGGTATCACATATCACCAGCGATCAAGAACAGTTTTGATGAACACAAGATGCAATTTTAAAAAACTGTTGTGCCAGTAAACGCGGATGGTCAGATTCTGCAGGTGAGAAAATTATACCCTTTTCCTGCTGATCATTCCTGGCTTTGTACCATTGCTGCACTGGAACTTAACGTCTTTTTTGGCTGGTGTACTGAGAGCTCCCCCTTCTGGCTCATGCTACATCTAAGTGCTTGCAGATCTCGCACCTCTAAATCACAAATCTCTGACGGCTTCCTTTACCCCCTGCAGTATACCCCCGATGAAAACACTTTCCACTGGCAGTTAGTACAGTTCCACAATCTTAAATTAAAAGCTTAACCTAAGAGGGTGGGAGGAAGTGATACCGGGTCAAACTTTCAGGTACTATTTCTTGTGCAACTACGTTTTTCTCATGTTTGGCTTTGTCTTGTACCATTAACTTTCCCTTTCCTGCTTTTTAAGTGTAAGATGAACAGCATTAAATTTCCTTCTGTAGGGACTTTCACAAAAGAGTTTATAATTTTATTTTTTAAACTTACCATCAATTTTCAGTTGCAAAAAAAAGGAAAAATAAAATTACTCCTTGAACAACCAGATTTAAGATTTTTCTGCAGCTCAGATTCAGGAAGGAGCACCATGGAACCCCACAGAAGAGTAATCAGAGAGCATTGAGGAAGAGCAAGCTGTGACGATTAGGGAAAAGGACATCAAAAGAAACTGGATCCGTGCTGTTAGAAGTTTTCATTTGTCACCATGTCTACAATATAACGAGTGACATCTTCTGAGCTGCAGGTAATAATATAGAATGACACATATTTTGTGGGAAACTACAAAAGAAACAAGTGTATCCAGAGCCACCTAAGACAGAGAGATGGTCTTTTCTGAAGACTTTGTTTAAAGAATGAGCAATAATATTTTTCATGAGGCTTGATATTGATATCCTATAGGCCCTTAATTCAGAACATGGAGAACCACAGATGGTGGTGTATATGCTCTGTAATTACTTGATTTCACTGGGTATCTGACAGAAAATGAACAACTTCAAGGATCTTCAAAGGTTACTAAAGGTTGCTAGCAATCATATTAGTATTTTTTTCTTTTCCTTCAAACAAAAGACGACAGAGAACAGAAGATTCTGGAAATAACCTGCTGGTAAAGCAAAGTGATGAAAAAAAAAGTGAGTATCTTAGTGAACTACTCGTTACTTTCTGCTAGAAATGAGGGTTATGCAATTTGAATGTTATTTGAAAGAAAATCAATATTAAATACCTGCAGATGTATGTAACACGTTAATTGCAGTAAGAAAACGTAAGAATTTACAAAAATTCAAAGTGCTTCATCCATTGGAGAAGAATGTTATATCTATATAACACACAGAAAGAAACATCAGAAAATTAAAAAAATGGTGGCTACAAAGGTACCAGTGCTTATGATGGCTGTATTTATACAGGCACAATAAAGTTTTGACCACTAGTTAACGCAACATTTAAACAATGTTCTTTAAAGCTAAAGGTTGGATGCTTATGAAAAAAATCTCTACTTTTTCATGAGACATTTCACCTTTTCTGCTTTCCTCCCTTTTGTATTTTACTTTCTTGTGTCCCTTTACCTTTCACTTTTATTCATAAAGATTCCTACTCTGCCTGCTTTTCACCGTTTTCCTGCTTCTTTACATCCTTCCTCCAGGTTTATCTTCTGAATCAAATACTCTTGTCACAGTAAACAAATGTATAGAAAGAAAACGGGACTGAGGCAACAAGGAGGCTACAATCACATAATCTTCTTTCTACATGTGAGGTATTGAAGAAAGTCCATAAGAAATATAATTAGGGTTAATAATATTCTGGATTGCCTGATGATTTCTTTTTCAAGCATCCTGCAACTCTTTTTATTCTGATGAAGTTCTGGAAAACTAGTTATAGAAAATTCTTTCAGTATTGTGAGTGAGAACACAAGCTTTTTTTATTTTATTGTTTTCTCAATTAATTTTTATGCAAGGTAAGGAAATCTCGAAAAGGAGAATCATTATTTATATCTTAGGATTGTAGACACATGAATTTTAAAGAAACTTGTATGAAAAAGAATACACTCCGTTTGAGGAATGACATTCCCTAATCTTGTTTGCTTATATGGATTCATGTGGAGCAAATAAGGAGTTTTGTTTAATTTCTCTTTTTTTCCCCTGTTTTTTTGTTTGGTGGGGTAGGGTGTTTGGTTGGGTTTTTTTTGTTTGTTTGTTTGTTTGGGGTTTTGTTTGTTTGTTGGGGTTTTTGTTTGTTTCTTTTACATTTCCAAACAGACTCTGCTTTTACTGTTCAACCCTGTTGTATGATCATTCCTGCCTTGCAGGAGATAGAGGCAAACTTTGGAAAGTTGTGGGAATGGGTGGATTACAAAACAAAGTTTTGGTGACATGAGAACTCAGCAAATTGTAGTCTGAGAGCTGAGACTGGGTGCCTGCAAACCAGCACCGATGTTTGGAAGGAAGCAGGGCCTCAGGAAGGATATGGTGAGACTGAGGATTGCAAAGCACATTGTGTCTAGAACTGCAATTGAGACATTTCATTGCTTTAAGATTGTGCTTTGGTTTTATCTGCAGAAAGAAAGATTATGCTTTTTTGCTTTAGGACTAATACTTAGCCTTGATAGTTCATGTGAGTTTCTAGTTCCTTCATTGCTGTGAGGTAAATAAGATCTGAAGTGCTGGGGACCTGAAAGTCTCAAAGTCTGAAGAATGAAAGGACTGCCTTGAAACAACCCTTTTAAGGGTAATTTCACTAGTGAATTGCACAGAAAAACAGTGTTCACATCCTCTGAATTGACTAGCTTTTAGGTATGTTTCCCACAGGATGTGCTAGTACATTAACTACTCCTCTTACATAGTTCACCTTTTTCCTACATCTCCAGCCTACGCACAGGCACCACCAGGTCACACAGACAAAGGGTTGTTTCTGGAGCCTACTGCTGCAAGACTGCTTAGTCATTCACGCAATATAGTCAGTGGGGATAGGAAAATGAGGCTCCTTCATTGTTAGTGTATACCATATGCAGAGGAGTCATGGCTAAATAACAGCAGCAGCAGCCAATGAAACGTCTCTATTTGGCTAGCCACTCAAATGTCTGAAAAGGAGGATTTTTGGTCCTACTTCTTTGTAAAAGTAAGCAATTATGTGCTTTCTCTGCTGATTGCTACCATGAGAAGAAGGGGAGTCTGTGTGAAACAGAGAAATATACTGGAAGGCAGCTTAAGGAAGTTGAGAAAGAGGGAAGGGGAAGTGTGATATCATTACACTGCAGATTAAGAGCAGTGCAAGACCTCTCCCTATCAGCTGGAATTAGGATAGTTGGAGGAATACTGTCCTATGTTGCTCTTAATCTGTTTACTTTTGGGCTACAAAATATTTATCCATACTATTGGATACAGACTAGACAATAAACTTCTATAGTTTTGAAATCCTTGACACAGGTGATGTAACAACGACACTTCTTTTCAGCTTTGTGTGTGGAGTTTGTTAGGTTTTTTTTTCCCCTCATTTAAGGCAAATTATTAAAAATGTTAACTCTGGGTATGCTGATCCTTACTCCTAGTTTCTCACTGTGTGCTTATTGATATCACTTCCAGTATGATGGAGCAGCCCCAGACATGTTTCCCAGGTTGTGGTAGCACTATATTGTGACTTAATAATTTGCTTTAACAATAGTGGCATTTTTGCCCTAAAAAATGTAAATTTGTAACAAAAATTGCATAAATTTTACAATAAATATTTTATATTTTCTTTTTTATTCTTGCAATTAGTCAGTCTAAAAGCACATTTAGTTACTTCAAAAGTATCTCAAGTCAATTTCAGCAATCTCAAACCTATACAGATTAGTAGAACAATCTCTTTGTTGCTCAAACTGAAATTCTTCATATTGAGAATGAGAAATGACAGTGTTCATAAGTCAGTTAATATTTGACTACTGTTTATGTTGGGTTTTTGTACTAGAACTATTTTTCTTGTCACATGCTGCTGTAAATCTGAATAGACATATATATTCTTGTAAAAATAATTTCAAAACTATTTCAAAATCTCTAAATTTAGCATCTAAAGTAGAAAATCATAAGCTCTTGTTATGTATTCAATTCTTCATTCCCAATGTATTTCCTAGTGAAATAAAAAACTTGAACAGCTTTGTTAATACATTCCATGATACTCCTGCACTATGGGAACAATATATTCTTAAGTGCTCCATGTATGTGAAATTTGCTTCGATGTGGCCCATTTATTTTAATTTGGGTCTGTCAGTGGAAAATAAGAAGTAATCAAACTTGTGACTGGTATGGAGAAACATTTTACATCCTAACACTGTAGCTTGATACCCAGTAGCTTCTTTATATTTCTTCCAGTTGTCAGATCAAAGTCTCTCAAGTGCTGTAACTCAGCCATGCTTTGAATAATTACTTCACACACTGAATTTGCAAATTTTATTTCTGAAGTGATTTATATACTTTTTAACTTCAGTCACCATCCTCCCACTTTTTGTTTTCATTTTTTTTTTTTCCTATTTTAATATTTATTCACAATGTAGTAAATCTACACCTTGGAAAAATATTTTTGAAAAATAACTGATGTTATTTTATGCTTAACAAATTGGTGTAAACAGGGGTTTCCAGTAAATAATGGGATCTTACCTGAACAGTGCAATTAAACAGAACTGTAAGAATCATTTAAATTGCAGGCACTCACCAGCACTTGTAGTCAATCTTCAGTCTCAATGCTTTGTATAAACACATGAAGTCCCTCCCTAAAAATTCACAGCTGCAGTTTTTGTCTAGGCTGGGGTTTTGTTCAAGATAGAGCTACTGGAATAGCTGAGCTAAGGCAACCTTTAAAATACGTGTTCAAACCAAACATTCAGTTACTGTAGTTAGACATCGGTAAATAGAATTTAGGGAAGTAATAACTTGCCTGCACCAGTGATGTGCTTGTCTGGGCAAAGATTAATATTTACATTTGTGGTTTCATTGTACAATCTCACGTGGCATACTGCTGTTCATGTTCAATCCATTTGCATTACACAGTGCTATCTACATTAAGTGGTATTACATTTATAGATCTGAATATCCCTGCCTTCTCTACAATTTGATCTGACAAGCTTCTGAAAGAATGATATCGAAGTTGTTTCTCTCATTATTCCTATATGATATACTTAGCTCTGAATCAGAGCCTACTTTCATCTGGAAAAGGCCATTAAGGTTGTTGAGTCCAACCATTTTCTGACTCTACCTAAAGTCTGATGCTAGGGATGGTGATTCAACCACTTCCCTGGGGGGCCGTTCCAGCATTCGATAACCTTTTTAGTGAAGAAGTTTCTTCTAATACCCAATGTAAACCTCCTCTGATGCAACTTAAGGACATTTCCTCTTGTCCTGTCACTTGTTACTGGGGAGAAGAAACCAACATCCACCCCACTTCAACCTCCTTTCAGGTAGTGGTAAAGAGCAATGAAGTTTCCTCTCAGATTCCTTTTCTCCAGACTAAACAATCTCAGTTTTCTTAGCCACTCATGTGACATGTTCTCCAGACCCTTTAGTAGCTTCTTTGCCCTTCTTTGGATGCACACTATCAACTCAATATCTTTTTTGTAGTGAAGACCCCAAAACAGAACACAGTACTTGAGATGTGGTCTCACTCAATATGTGTGCTGAGTATGAGGGAACAATCACTTCTCCAGTCCTGCTTGTCACACTGTTCCTGATACAGACCAGGGTGCTGTTAACCTTCTTGGCCACCTGTGCAGACTACTGTCTCATGTTCAGATGCCTGTTGATCAACACCTCCATGTCTTCCTTTACTGGGCAGCTTTCCAGCCACTCTTCCCCAAGCCTGTAGCTTCACATGGGGTTGTTGCAACTCCAGTGCACTTGACCTTGCTGAATCTCATACAACTGGCCTCAGCCCATCAATCCAGCTTGTCCATGTCCTTCTGTAGAGCCTTCCTATCCTCAAACAGATCAACACTCCCTCCTGACATAGTGTTATCTGCAAGTTACTGAGGATGCTTTCAATTCCTTCATCCAGATCACTGATGATGATATTGAGCTCTGCGGAACACCACTTGTGACTGGCCATGAACTGTGTTTAACTCCATTCTCCACCATTCTTTGGCTTTGACCATCCAGCCAATTTTCTACCAAGTAAAATGTCTAACCATCCAAGCAATGAGTAGCCAGTTTCTTCAGGAGGATGCTGCAGAAGACAGTGTGAAATGGTTGACTAAAGTCCAGGTAGATGACATCCACATCCTTTCCCTCATCCACTAAGCATGTCACCTTGTTGTGGAAAGAGACAGGTGACAGGTTAGTCAAGCAGGACCTGCCCTTCATGGACTCATGCTGACTGGGCTTGATCATCTGGTTTCCCTGCATGTGCTGTGTAATGACACTCAACATAATCTGCTCCATGACCTTCCCTGGCACTAAGGTCAGACTGACAGGTCTGTGGTTCCTTGGATCCTCCTTCTGGCCCTTCTTGTAGATGGGCATCACATTTGCCAATCTCCAATCAACTGAGACCTTCGTGATTAGCCAGGCCTCCTAGTAAGTGATGGGAAGTGGCTTGGTGAGCACTTCTGCCAGCTTCCTCAGTACCCTTGGGTGTATGCTATCCAGCTCTGTAGACCTGTATATTCCTAAAGGTTGTAGCCAGGTGGGGGTTGGTCTCTTCTCCCAGGCAACTGCCAACAGAACAAGAGGACACAGTCTCAAGCTGTGCCAGGGGAGGTTTAGGCTTGCTATTAGGAAGAAGTTCTTCACAGAAAGAGTGATTGGCCATTGGAATGGGCTGCCCAAACCAACCATGCACAAAAAAGCCATTGTGTTCTAGGCCCACCAAGGTGGGGCAGAAAGAAGACCCATAGAAGGTCATGCAATATGGATAACACCAGACTACTCTACATGGGGACAGCCAAATAATGCATGTGAAGGCACACTGCAGCACCTGCCCAGAGGTGTATAGTTGTTCCCCAGGACAGATGCATTTAGCCATATAGATATAACACAGTCACAATAAGCTACCTAGGTAGAGTCATGTCTCCAATAACAGTTAGTAATGGAGGTTTGAGGTAGGTATACATTTTAATCAAATTCAGAGTGATACTTCTCCTCGTATGCCTCTTCTGTCCTAACCTGCTTGTGCTTTCTACCTTAAATTTTCAGTTTTCAATTACTTCTGGGTCTCATCTTGGGCATTGGTAGAGACAGGTCTATTTTTATTTGTCAGAAAACATTGTTCAGATAAGTTTTCCTGGCCTTTCTGAAACTCTGTGATATTCCAGAATTTTATAGGGATTTTAGAGGACTGAAACCTTGTATGAACCATGTGCAATATAATTTCCTTTTATACTGACATTTTTGTTACTGAAATTCTAATTAACTTGGACAACTAATAAGGAATTTATATGTATAGGAATATCCTTTACATACTGCTTAATTTGGTCACTGAAATATAAGGAAAGTAATTGAAGTTTATTTCATTTAAGTCTTGCCATTGCTTCATTTAATAGAGTGCTCATGGCACTTGTCAAATTTAATTTTAACAGTAGTACAGGCTCAGCCTGTGTGCAGCTGCCCAATGTCCCTGTAGAAAAATTCCTTTACTGAAAGAGTAGTCATGCATGGGAACAAGCTGCCCAGGTAAGTGGTGGAGTCACCATCCCTTCAGGTGTTCAAAAAATACCTAGATGTGTTTTAGTGGTCATGGTAGTGTTGGGTTGCTGGTTGGACTTGATGATCTTAGAGGACTTTTGTAGTGATTCTATGATTCTATAAGACAGGGCCTAAACATTGTCTTTAAAAAAAAACCAGAAAGCCCAGGTGACTGACTGCATGCTCATGGTCATAAAAAAGACCCTACATGTGCAATGTGTTTTCCCAAGACTGCTGAAGCATGCAAAGAATACGGATCACAGGACTGTTTCTATTGCTAGGTCCCAAATAAAAAATAAGAATGTCAGCCAGATAAGTGTGAGCTTTGCATTAAATAATAGAAGATCATAGAATGCTCCAGGCCAGAAGGGACCTCCAAAGGTCATCCAGTCTGACCTCACCACAGTCAGCAGGGACATCCCCAACTAGATCAGGCTGCCCAGGGCCTTGTCAAGCCTCACCTTGAACATTTGCAGGGAAGGGGCCTCAACCACCTCCCTGGGCAACTTGTTCCAGGGTTGCACCACCCTCACAGTGAAGAACTTCTTCCTGATATCCAAACTAAATCTGCCCTTATCTGTCTTGAAGCCATTGCTCCATGCCCTGTCACCACAGGCCCTTGTAAATAGTCTCTTCCCATCCTTCCTGTAGGCCCCTTTCAGGTACTGAGAGGCTGCTATCAGGTCTCACGAGAGCCTCCTCTTCTCCAGGCTGAACACCCCCAGGTCCCTCAGCCTGAGTGATCCTTTAAAAATGGATAGTTTGATTTTTACATTGGGACTATTATGAAAATTCTCTTTTTAGGAAAAGAAAATTAGTGGCTCCATATCTGGGTTGAGACTTGAGAAAGCAGTGGACCTAGCAGAGTAACAAGGCGTTTTAGAATGCTCACTGTAAGGATATCAATATGTCATGTGTGTTGAAGCAGGAAATCCAAGTGTGATGTTCTTCAGAAATGTAACAAGTGTGTTAAAGGACTGCTATCAATGTAGAATATGCCAAAATACATAAAATTGATAAGTGATAAAAATTGATAAAATTGATCAAAATAAATTGATAAATGTTGTCAAATCTATCTAAATGTATTTTTTCTCCCCTTATTAGCCCAAATAGCCTGAGAGAAACTTCACAAGAGTTTATAGTTTAGAACATCACATAATTTATCTCCTTTCAGTCTTCATGTTCCTTCTTAATAAAGAAAACAGTTTTAGTAAATGAAGGAAAAAAGCTACCTTGAAACAAAGACAACACACTAACCCCACAAATCTTCATATATAATTCATAGTAACAATTGGTCTAGAAAAATGAGAGAATAATGCCAGAAAAAACATTGATACAGCCTATCACATTAGAGTAAGGAACTATTGTTGCTTCTGTCGACATTGGAAATTGTAGTGAAGGATGCTTATGAATAGGATTGTGCCCCAAACATTTGGGTAGGATATATTTCTGTATGTGTTAACCCTCCTTTGTCCCCCCCCTCCTTCCTGGAGGCAGCAGAGGGGATCCTGGCGCCACTGAGTCCAGGTAAACAGCCTACCTGGGCGTGGTCTCACCCCTGCAGTACTAAAGGCAGGCTATATGTTTGTTTCCCCGAGTATAGCATATACTCAGGCCATATTTGGTAGGTGGTAGTTCATTGGTCAATGTTTGCATTGGCAACAGATGCTTACTGGGCCAGTATTCACTGGGGCAAATGGTAAATAGGGGTCGTTTGGCAAATGAGCCCCCCACCCCGGTGTTGGAGCCTGTGTGTGTGCGTGTGTGCCAGCCAGTGCTTCGGGAGGCCTCGTGGTCCTTTTGCCACCGTCACCCAGCTGCGTGCGGTGCCATGGGCAGCACTCCGTAGGATCAACCGCTGCGTGATCTATCGTAGGAGAAAACCTGGTAGCCCGTGTGAACCAGCGTTGCTGAACTGCCACCGCCCCCCAACTTCGAGCGAGGAACCTTTTGTATCCTGGGAGAGAACAGCAGAGCCACGCGGTGCGGCCACGTGGCCAGCGCCATTTCCTGCCTCCTTATTACGGCACATCCGTGCCACGTTCTCTGGATTATAAACATTATTGAGGAAAGACTCCACGAAGTTCTCAGCTTGTGAGTAAGCCAAGCCCTTTTGTAGAGCTTCAGTTAGGATAGCGTTTATATTGCTCCGGGTGGAGGGTTGCCGGTCACTGACCAACCCCTCCCCCGCCACTCTCTGACTCAGTTTAGATTATAAGTTCTGTGAATCATTTTGGTTTAAATGCCCATACATAACATTCTGTAAAGATAGTTCCACTAACCGAATATTGATACCTGTGAAGGGCGATTGTAAATACCCCGTTACAGAGTTTGTATATATATGTAAATAAACTTATATTTTCATTGATGGATCTGCCGCGCATTTCTGAGGGCATATCCACGACAAAATGACAATAAAACTTGAAATAAAAAAACGCGTGTGTCCTCAGTTTTGCCAGTTCCAGTCCTCCTGCAAAAGAGGTGATAGATCAACTTTTACACATTCTGGGTTATCTCATGATTGTAGCATGTAAGGTTAGATGCCTGTGTAAACCTCTAAAGACAAATTCCGTGATGGTGAGACTATCTTCTGCTCATTTTTAACATGTAAAATTTAACATTTGGATCCATCTTCACCATATGGGAGTGTTTTAAACCCAAATTAGAGCTAGCCATCTCCAAGATATATAAATAATCTGTTGAATTAATAGATGTTTATACTCCTCAATAAAATTTCATTTCTTATCTTCCCATTGGAAGAAAGTCTAATGAGATGCCTAAGTTTCTTTGTTTCATTTATTAAATAACTAACCAAAAAAAAAATAGTTAATATTTCTTTTTAAATAATACCTATATGTGGCGGGGTGGGGTTTGTTTGGGTTTTTGTCAGTTTGGCCTTTCACATGATTTCCTTCCCCAGTATCTTCCCAACACTTTTATCCTTGAGAATTGCCACCTGATTGTCTGTAGGAACAAATAAGTAGGCTGGAGAATTAAGATCAATTTCTTTATTTCAATAGCAACATCCAAAGAAGTGGCTGCCACACCTTTGCCAGCACAACTATCAAACCTGATGAGTGTAGGAAATTATATGTTTTACATACAAGGACTCTCAATTGCTTTAAATTGGTGCAGTGCTGCTGAATGAGTCTGGGCTCATTCAGGCAAGCTGAGGATTTGGCTCTTCTTATCTGAAAGGAGAAAATGGATTGAAAAATCAAAACTATGAGCGCACGCTTATTTGTACTAAATGTGTTTTTTTATAATAAGTTTCTAAAACTCTGGAGAAAGGTCTGTGTCTGCCTCCCCAGCCTTAAGTGCACTTCAGTACCAGCAGAAAAAAAGTCTCAGGCCATAATAGAGGAAGCAACTTATCAACAAAACAACTCTTCTCTCAAGGACCAGAGAAAATAACCCTGGAACATCTGGTTTCCGTTTAGACCGGAAGCCCAGAAAAGTTGCTTTCCACTTAGTTTCTGCATTTAGGATATGCAAGCATCTATTTTTGTCTCATTTCCCAAAGAAGCAAAGGTGCTGTCACCATGTTGCCTGTCAATCTGCTCACTCTCATTTTTCTCTTCTTAATAACTTTGTAAGCCATGGGCCAACTTTCAAATTAGACAGAGGTAGATGTATGAAAGATACAGATTCTTATGTTGTTCTCAAAACCAGCAGCCAAATAGAAGACCTGCTTAATAGCCTCAGTGAGAATAAAGGATGGGATGTGATCAGGCAAAGATCAGAGAACTTGGGACAAGCTTAACTCGAGAGCGGGGGAAAGAAAGCAAAGAAATGCTTATATGATATTACTCATAGTTGGTAGACTAGTCTGCTGATACCTAATAAAGCACAAATACTGACTCTGGTTTTCCCCTGACGACTTAGTATATAAAAAGTCCATATAAAAACTAGGTTGCTGCTTTATTAATATTCAGTTAAAACCCCAAACCTTGCATGATACAAATCTGTTGGAAACTAGGCTTATGAAATTTGTAATCTAATATTTGATCAAGAATTACATGTGGATCAAAATCAGAAGGATTCTGTCCATTTGGGTGTTTACAATACTGCCTGTTTCAACATCTCTTCATTTCATTTGATAATTTAACTGCTTGTCCTTATTCAAGTCACTTCCTCTGTGTTGTCTTCTAACATTAATTCCACAACATAAACTGAATGAAATACCTGTATTTATAACCTATTTCAAAGTGTATCAGCACTGATTGGACTGTTGTGGTCTTCTGTGTAAGCATATCCTTGTATACAATCATGAACATTAGGCCAAATCCTGTTTTCCTCCCATTTTTGCCAGATGCTAAAGAGAACTTTGGACATGAACTGCATGATGAGATTGAAAGTTCATGGACTCTGGGGGGAAAGGCAGGATAATGTAAGACAAGCAAAACTTGTTTCTCAACGTGGTTTTTTTTTTTTTTTTTTAAATGAAAACTTCAATTTCTGGGCAAATGCAGGGACAAGACAGCCTTCCCTTTTCTCTCTTTCTGGGTCTTGTTTCCCTGTACATTCTTCTGCAGTTTCCCTGCACATTCTTCTGCAGTTTTATGTGCAACAGCCATTCCTGCCTTTTTGTTCTTGCCAGGCATTGCTCAGCACATTACTCTGCTACAGTTGCTTATGAGCATTACGCTAGGATAATTGATTTTTATTTTTTAATTTGTGAGGATTTTGGCTTTCATATATTGGAGTTTTTTTAAACCTAGATGGTTCTACCTTAACTCATCTAATTTACTCTAACTTAACTGGAGGTGTTTAATAGGAGACTGGATGAGGCACTTGGTGCCATGGTTTAGTTGATTACGTGGTGTTGGGTGATGGGTTGGACTTGATGATCTGGAAGGTCTATTCTATTCTATTCTATTCTATTCTATTCTATTCTATTCTATTCTATTCTATTCTAATTTACCATGTCCAGCCGAAGGGACAGGGTGAATGCAGCTTTACCTGGGGAAATAAAGAGACATTTAAGTCAGCCCTACCCCTGAGAAGGATGTCACCACAGTCTTAGAAGAGGACTCTAAGCACTGTGTACCTGTACTTGTTGAATTTACTGAGAAATTTACTGTGAAATTTATCCTCTCCTTTGGTGGACCATCTTAATCTGGCCTTTATTGTAAAAATGCCTCAGATTGGGAAAAAGTTTGTACAACACTGAGCAAACTCTGATTGCTCAGAAGATATTTGTAATTATTTTTTTCCATTATCTATTAATCTTAAAGCTCTTTCATGATATTTGTTTTGGTATTCATGAATAAAAATAAATGGGAGGAGTGAGTGAAGTTTCCTGTGTATGGATATTAAATACCTACTTTGAAGCAAGGACTTTATATTCCTGTCCCTCCCTTAAAACACTCCCCATGGTATATCATTATGTCAAACCAATAAAGAGGAAAATGGTATTCCATGCACATGTGAGCTAATAACAACTGGCAAGCAGAACATAAACACCACAGTGGGTCACACTAAGGCAGACTGGCAAGCTGCTGTGCTAGCTTAGTTTTCAAATGCCTGAAGATAATTGCCCCAGTACATCCATACAAAACTTACAAAGGAAAAAATAAGATTATCCCAAGCATGAAACTAGCTGGAAAATTACTCAGCAGTGTTATTGAAAACTCATTTTACCTGCTGTGATATTTAGCTAATATGATTAGAAACATTAAGATGGAGACTTCTGCTATAGTTTGGAAATAGACTCCAACCTACCCATCACAGTGGGAAATTTATTTTGTTCTGTGACATATCAGCATTTCCTGACTGCATGAAATCTCTTAAACATCCACCTTTACTTTCTTGTATCAGTAATGTCAAATTCAGTAGTCATTCATGAGCAATATATATAGTTCAGAACCTCCACACTCAGTGAGAAAGGTAGGAACAGTAAGAGAAATGTTATTTCAATAATTACCTCATGGAGCAAAGGTGAAAATATTGAAAAAAAATAATTAAAAATAGATTTGCATCTGCAAAATGTTATTTTCATGTTAAGCTCATTTTCATTCTTTTGCATAGGTGAAGTCTATTCTGTTTATATATGTATATAAGAAGTTGAAATGCTGACACCTGTTTTTAGTAAGATATAAACCCATTTTTTCCATTTTTTGAAACTATTTCCTTACACTTCAGTCCTCACTGACCATACCATCTTCCTGCTTAATTTGGTAATTACACCACTCCCTTTCTTGTAAAGGCTACAATAATATCAATTATTACAATAAAATAATATCAAGTTAACTGTAGCACCTGTGGCCTGCAGCTGTTACAAAGACCTCATATGGTGAAGTCTTTAAAAAACCACACAGAACTGGAAATTAGTTTTCCCTTTCACAGTTTCTTAAGAGAATACATCAAGGCAAGAGATAAGAGATAATACACACTTATGAGGACACTACATATAGATAAGCAGACATTGGATTCTAGGAACCCTTCATTGCAAGGGCCTCTAGCCACACTCCTGATGTTCTGGAAGACAATGCCAGGGACGGGGAGGAAGAACTGCCCATTGTAAGTGAAGATCAGGTTCGTGATCACCTGAAGAACCTGAAAGTGTTCAAGTCCATGGGACCCAACGGGATACACCCACGGGTACTGAGAGAACTGGCAGATGAGGTTGCTGAACCCCTCTCTATTATATTTCAAAAGTCATGGCAGTCTGGGAAGTCCCCACAGACTGGAAAAGGGGAAACGTTAACCCCATTTTCAAAAAGGGTAAGAAGGAGGAACCAGGGAACTGCAGGCCAGTCAGTCTCACCTCTGTGCCCAGAAAGATCATGGAGCAGATCCTCCTGGAGGCACTACTGACTCAGAAGAATAGTGAAGAGGTGATTGGGAACAGTCAGCATGGCTTTGCCAAGGGCAAATCCTGCCTGACTAACCTGGTTGCCTTCTATGAGCAGGTGACAAAATTAATAGATGAGGGGCGAGCAACTGATGTCGTTTACCTGGACCTGAGCAAAGCCCTTGACGCTGTCCCGCACCACATCCTGGTCTCCAAGCTGGTGACACATGGGTTTGATGGGTGGACCACTAGATGGATAAGGAACTGGCTTGATGGTCGCACCCAGAGAGTGGCTGTCAATGGCTCCATGTCCCAGTGGAGGCCAGTGACAAGCGGAGTCCCTCAGGGATCAGTCCTGGGACCTGTCTTGTTCAATATCTTTGTGGGTGACATGGACAGTGGCATTGAGTGCACCCTCAGCAAGTTTGCTGAAGACACCAAGCTGTGTGGTGCAGCAGACATGCTGGAGGGAAGGGAGACCATCCAGAGGGACCTTGACAGGCTGGAGAGGTGGGCACAAGCCAACCTCATGAGGTTCAACAAGACCATGTGCAGGGTCCTCCATCTGGGTCGAGGCAATCCCAGGCACAAATACAGGCTGGGCAGTAACTGGCTGGAAAGCAGCCCACAGGAGAGAGACTTTGGGGTGCTGGTGGACAAAAAGCTCAACATGAGCTCTCAGTGTGCACTTGCAGCCTGGAAAGCCAATCAGATCCTGGGCTGCATCAAGAGAAGTGTGGCCAGCAGGTCAAGGGAGGTGATTCTCCCCCTCTACTCAGCTCTGGTGAGACCCCACCTGGAGTACTGTGTCCAGGTCTGGAGCCCCTATTACAAGAGGGATATGGACATGCTGGAACGTGTCCAGAGAAGGGCCACAAGGATGAGCACCTCTCCTATGAGGACAGACTGAAGGAGTTGGGGCTGTTCAGTCTGAAGGGGGCCTGCAGGAAGGCTGGGGAGGGACTTCTGAGGATCTCAGATAGTGATAGGAGTAGGGGGAATGGAATGAAGCTGGAGGTGGGGAGATTCAGGCTGGATGTGAGGAGGAAGTTCTTCACCATGAGAGTGGTGAAGCACTGGAATCAGTTGTCCAGGGAGGTCGTTGGGGCTCTGTCCCTGGAGGTTTTTAAGACCAGGCTGGACAAGGCTCTGGCCAGCCTGGTCTAGTGTGAGGTGTCCCTGCCCATGGCAGGGGGGTTGGAACTAGATGATCCTTGTGGTCCCTTCCAACCCTGACTGATGCTATGATACTATGATAACCAGAACTCAGATCTCCATTTGCAAACCAAGTGCTCCAGTTATGAGGTTACAGCAGACCTTCATCTGTTTTTCTGTTTGGGTGTTGGTGGTTTTTGTTTTGGGGTGTTCTTTTTATTTGTTTGGTTTTTTCCTTTCACACAGTTACAGAATCATAAGAAAAGTGAGGTTGGAAAGGACTTCTGAGGTTGTCTCCTGCATAAAGTAGGCTCAGCTAGATCAGGTTGCAGGGAGACTTGCCCACTCTCCAGAGACTTGCCCAGAAGAACTTTCTGGACAACATACTCAGACATCCAACTATGTCCATAGTACATTTTTTGCCATTAAATCTAAAGACAATTTCCTGCTTTCCAACTTGTGCTCATCACTTCTCATGCTATCAGTGCATAAGATCTTCTGTGCTCTTCCTCTGGGAAGCTGCAGAAACCAGTAAGCTTTCTCCTTCACCTTCTCCTCTCAAGACTGAACAAACCCAGTTCTCTTGGTCTCTCCTCATATGCCATGTACTCATGTTGCTGCCTCTCCTCCGGACATGTTCCAGACCCTCAACATCTTTCTTGAAGAGGGGTGCCTAAAACTGGAGAGTGCAGATGCAGCCTCACAAGTGCCAAATAAACACTTATTTTGCCCTGCTGGTTACAATTAGCTGTTGTCCACAGTGGCACTGCTTCAATGGCACTGGTTTGAAACTACATTGTTTTGAATAATCTCTATACTAGTGGTATTAGCACTGTCTAGGGGAGGTGACAGGTGTGGTTTATTAAGGGGGCAGCTGAATCTACTTTCTACATCCTGTCTGAAGGTAATTATTAAGTTTTATCTTAAACAGAAGCAGCACACTTGGTATGGATTCTACTGCTGTGTGTGGATGCCAGGTATGCTCTGAGAATGCTTATTATATCATGATGTCGAAACAGGTAGAGGAGCATCAGATATTTTCATTCTCATCTGGTTTACATAAGACAAATGTGTTTGCTTTCTTAGTCCCATGAAAGTGAAGATACTTCTGTGTATTCTGGACTATCACAAAATTCCTTGGACTTACCAAAAAGAGTTTAGGGATCTCCAAGATTAGCCAGCAGCTGAAAAAGGCTCTTCAGAATACCACATCTTTTTCTTAAATATCTAAATTCTGTCTAAATCCAATGCTCAAGCTGCCTCTGCTTTCAACTTTCAGTGTCCTTAGAGATGTCTCAAAACACAGCTCATGCACAGGCAGCCCAAGCTTTTCCCCCCTAAAAAGGGCAAGAGACTAAAGACTGGCTATACCAAATAGTCAATGCATCTTTAGGGACAAGTAAGAAAAATATAGTATTTGGTGTGCCTTGAGGCTTCCCAACATCTTAGGTCACTAAGCACATCTTTCCAATCTTTTCTGGATAGTAAGCTCCCGATCAGTTTTGGTTCTTATTCAACCCCACCCTAAGTCGGTTTCTGTCTGGATCTTCCCTTTCCATGTGCAGCAGAGGTGCCTGTGCCCACCAAAGCAATGTGCTATTGCTGACAATTTGCAGGAGAAAAGTGTGAGCAGAGCTAGCCTTCCACTTAGATTCCCCTACTTTGCAACCCCCTTTCTTAAGAGCTGGGATGGTTCACTGCTGTCACAAGTAGAGCCAAAGCCGGGATTAAAAGGGCAATCATGCCATAGGCACACATTACAGGAGTTGAGGAGTCTGCTAAGCCTTGATCACGTGAACCCATTTGCAGAGCAGGTGCTTAGAAAGACATTTGTGCCATGGGCTCTGAGCTGGTTTAGGCTGGCCACACAACTGGCAGCTAACATTATGTCAAGTGACCCCTTTCAGAAGAAATCAGATTTTAATGGCGCCACAGTCTTCCCTCCGACAAGCTCTCTCACAGATATGGTTGATTTTCTTTTTTAAATAAACCAGCACAGACTTCAGTAACACACTTATAATTTGCCTAAGGCTTTATCAGTATTATCAGCTGGATCTTAAAATGAATGCAAATTTTTATATGAAACTGCATATTATTTAGTCCTTTATCTCTGCTCTAAAGAACGGTACTGACTAAACAGAAACACTGGACAATGGTACATGACACTCCGGTTGCTTATTTGCTGCATTTTTATGCTACTGTGTGAGAAGATTTGAAGGGTGGACCTCCTCTTGTCCCTCTGCTTCCACTACAGGCAGGAAAGTGCTTCAGCAGTAAGTCACGTTTCTCTTGTTTACTCTCATCAAGACCTTTCTGTTGCGTAATTCTTTTGTTTTCCACTATTGTAATTGCTGATGCACATGGATCCCAGACAATGTAGATGACCTGTGTGGGATGCATGAGGTTCTCTGTCAAGATATTGTTGTTCCTCACTGGCTAGCATCCAGGTTTAGTATTAAGTAGGGAAAAAAAAAAAAAAAAGAACAATGGAGATAAATTTAGATGCTGTTGGGAAAAAGAATCCAGCACACTGTCCATCCCAGCCCTTTGAAGCGGCGCCCACAAAGCAGTTTCCTGTGACTTTCTCAGGGATTCCCATATTTTTGCAGTAGGTTATGCAACCAAAGCAGACAACATCCAACTAATATTTAGCTAACCCATTGCAATCTTTTTCCAAATGCAAACTATGAAATAAAGCTCAGTGTTGCAACTTAAAGCCTCAGGTTGTGCACACTGAACACAACTGGAGTGTTGATGTTAGTTCCAGTGGTACCAAGGCAAACTGGACCCCTGGTTGCACTTTCTTTCTTGCAGGGCATTACTATTAGTGCTCTCCAAGCATGAATTTAATTTTGCTAGTGCAAGAGCCTCCACTAAGACTGAAATAGCTAATAGCTCCTTTAAAATACTGTTCATCAGTGACTATTTATTATTGTGTTTAATAGCTTAGTTACATAACTGTCTTTCGAAAGCCCTGTTGAGGTACCTTTAGCTAAATGGATCACTACAGTCCAAATTTGTGATAACAGCATTTATATACAGATGTGATGTTTAATTGTTTAAAAGGAGGGGGACATGGTTCTTACACTTAACCAAGTCTCTTGGGTCAAATTTTGGGGGCTTCAGGAGGTCATGGACCCCTCCTTACCTTTGTATTTTTCTTGAATGGCTCCTTTTTTAAGGGTTCTTTCCATGTATTTTGTAGATTCACTTTCAATTATCATGAAATGCTTTCCTTCAGAAAGACAATTTTGTGTAACATATGTTTTTGAGTGGTATGTGCCTATTCTGTATTTGGGCATATAATACAGGCACCTTAAGTAATGGAAATGCATGTCTGTTTTCCATTGTGTGCTTATAAAAGTCAAACTCTGAGTAATGCAATTTTATGTAAGCAAAGCTCTCCATAAAAATAGTATTAAGAACCTTGGAAAAGAAGGGAAAATACTAAAGAATACTAAAGAATAGTAGGGCATGTTAAGTTACTTTCAGACCTTGTCTTCTGCTGTAACCACACATATAATGAATTTAGACCACAGGTATTTTCAGTTTTTTGTTACTTACATTGTTCTACAAAATGAAAATGTTATTAGCTTCTACATGGCAGTTGTTTTCCAAGAATATGCCAGGATAATTTGAATCTGCCAGTAGAGGTAGCCCAATCTTGGGTTGCATTTTTCATATTACAGATTCACAGATTACATCAGGTTGCAAGGGGCCCTCAAAGATCATCTTGTCCAACCCGCCTTGCAGTTAGCAAAGACACCTCCAACTAGATTAGGCTGCCCTGGGCCACATTAAGTCTGATATTGAAAGTCTCTAGGAATGGGGCCTCAGCCACTTCCTGGGCAACCTGTTCCAGTATTTTACTACTCTCATTGTGAAGAACTTCCTCCTTGCATCCAGTCCAGTCTAAATCTACCCTGCTCCAGTTTAAAACCCTTGTCTCTCATCCTATCACCACAAGTCCTTCTAAACAGTCCCTCTCCTGCCTTTTTGTAAGCAGCTCTACAGGTACTGGATGGCCACTGTAAGGTTTCCCCAGAGACTTCTCCTTCAGGCTGAACAGTCTCAATTCTTTCAGCCTGTCTTCACAACAGAGGTGCTTCAGCCCTCTGATCATCTTTGTGGCCCTTGTCTGGACCAGCTCCAGCAGGTCCATGTCTATTTTGTGCTAGGATCCCCATAGCTGGACACAGTACTCCAGGTGAGGTCTCACCAGAGCAGAGTAGAGAGGCAGAATCAATCCCCTCTCTTCATCTGCTGGCCGTGTTGCTTTTGATACAGTCTAGCATGCAATTGGCCAAAATTGGGCTGCAAGTGCGCATTTTTGGCTCATGTCATAGCTTCTCATCCACCAGTAACCCCAGATCCTTTTCTGCAGGGCTGCTTTCAATTTCATCAACCCCCAGACAGAATTGATATTAGTTAAGTTGCTTTGTCCTAAAATAATGACATATTCCTAAAAGATAATGTAGCTTTCATTTTAACATCATGTAATTGGAATACTTACTTTTTTTTTTCCATTTAAAAATATTTTTGTATAAAATTAATTTTTAGGATTTTTTTTATTAAGCCACTTTGTTTCACATAAAAAAAAAATCATCCAGTTGCAAACTATTTTCTTTCTCATTTTGTCTTAAATTTGAAAAAAAAAAAATTAAGTAGGTCACAAATTTTCCTTCTAACTTAAGCAGAAACTAAACAAAAAAAAAAATCCAGTGATATCACTTTTTTTTTAATTCACAGTTTACCTGTGGGGAAAAATCCCCACATTTTTGGAGTAAAATTTGCATGAGAGGGTTTAGTGTTTTGGGTTTGAATTCAGGCTTGTTTTTTTTTTTTTTTTTTTTAATGTCAAACCATGCCATAAAAAATTTGGTATTACTCAATGGAAAAATATTGGAGTGGAGAGTTAAAGAGAAGAGCTTGAACAGCATCCCAGTTGGAAAGTGAATGAATAACTATCTATCAGAAGTGTTCTAGCTGCAGTTCCAAGCTGACAGGCTATTTCAGCACACACCAGTCTTCAATGTTTTCAGTAGTACCATGAGGCTCATAAAATGATTTGATACATATTTTGGTAAAATTTGAAAGCTTTTCCTGTGTGGATGTTTTGGTTATCTGACTGTAATAACTCTTTAACTCTAACCTTGGTAAATAGCATTGCACATGTTAATAATCAGTGTGTATGTATGTTATTTTAATTTTATTTTTAACTTGAATGCCTATCATTTAATATAATCTATGCTTTTAAAAGTACCAAACTTTATTAATTCATTTAAAGGCTTAACTATCTATAAAAATGTACAATGCAAATTGGACTTTTCCCCTTCTTCAGTCATCACAGTGAAGCACATAAAGCTAAGGGAAATTTATGCATTTTGACCATCTCTAAATCATTAGAGGCCAAACCAATTTAAATAGCAATCGGTGACCAAGGACACCCTTTGCTCTCTGAAGGTTTTTATTCCTTGGTATTCTAATTATTTAATTCAAGCTTGTTACGTTCAGCTCTGCTGAATGTTCTGCAGTCTGAATTCATTCTGCCTTGTTTAATTTGCCTTTTTCCTCTGTCATTAGATTGCTAGCTCTGAAGATGAGAACAGAGCATTAAGTCACCACTGCATAGTATGAGCAGAAGATGTTTCTTCAGCTATTAAAAAAGATAAGATGATAATTTGGATTTGACATTTGAGACAGTTTTTGTGCCTAGTTTAATTGTTTTCCAGGCTTGAGATCATTACCCCTAAGTTTTATTACTTTTATGACTGGGCTCCTCCCATTTTGGAAAGAATCTAGAGGTCTTAAAAACCCCCAAACCATTATGTAAAATTGTATTTTTTTTTTTTCACAGATTTTGTTAGAGTCAAAGTTTTCTCTGAGGTTTGAGATCTTTGGGTATGATCACAGTGGAAATGGGAAAGAATTCCAAACATATCTGAAGTGGCATCTAAAACTAAGCTGGAAGAGACAGTATTCTCAAAGTCAGTAACAAACCCAGAGCACTGAAAGGCAACATTTTCCCTGTTCTTTTAATAGTCAGTTTAGAAATTGCATAGGCTTAAACCCTTACCACAATATTTATTTTGCTGGAAAGTTGCACAAAGGCATTTAGCTCTGGTGTCACTTTCATTATCAATTATTTCATCCCTTGTACAAGATCTGGTCATCTCTGATGTCATCACTGGGAAGAGGTAGAAAAATCTATTACTGGGCAAGGTGTTTTATCTGAGTGTCACTCATGAATTGTATGACAGGTCTTCTTAACACAAAAGATGCATCTTTTATGGCAAGATAGCTCTTCTGACATCTTGAAGTGTCCTGAACTCATTAGAGCTTTTTACTTGTTCCAACCTTCAGATTAAAATGGTTTAGGTTACATCATTTTAAATTGCACAAAGGGTCAAGAGACCGTATCATTTCAATGAAGCCACAGTTCATTTACTTTAGCTGAGGAAAGCCAGAGGATGAAATACATAATAATTGTTACAGTTTGAAAGAAGGATTGCAGCCTTGGTACTAAAATGAAGCAAAACATTTAATATATGATGCCTCAAAACAGTCATGGCTTTTTTTTTTTTCCTTTTCTTTTTCTTTTTTTTTTTTCCCTCAGTTTGAAGGAGATAGAGAGGGAGAGAGAATTCAGAAAATAAAGAAATAATTAAAAATTGCACCTGGTATGTGATGCTTTGTTTCAAAAAAATAAATCATTATAGGGAGGAGCAGTATTTGCTTTTTGCCCCATGAAGTTGAATTCAATCCATTAAGAGGGTGGGAGAAAAGATTAATAGGTAAATTCAGCTTGCTGACTCCTTTATGTAGTTAATGTTCTTAATCTTACTGAGGTGATGATCTGCATTTACACTGACAATGAGTCAAGAGAGAGGAAGAAAGGTTAAATACATGGTTAGGGGAACAAAGTTAATGAAAACATATTACAGAATTATATAAAAATCATATATTACTGTTCCTTTAATTCAGTCTTTGAGACAATCATATCCCTGGTGTAATCTCATTAAGCTAATGAGATCACATCAGGGATGAATTTGGCTCTTGCATTTGAAGCTTTAAAATGGTGATGTTATCATAATTTTCATCTTTGCCTAGAATGTGAATAAGCTTTGAAGGCTTGACAAAAGATTATTTTAAGGATGATGGAGGCCAGTGAGATAGGGAGAATGCAGAGCAGAACATTGAGCTAGTTATTTTTTTTCTCTCATTGTCCTTGTCCAAGTCATTATTTAAAGCTTGTTTATTAGCTTTATACTTCTGCCATCACAAATCCAGAGTCCTAAAGATGTAAAGCAACTACCTCTCCCTTAAAAATGTTGAGGTTCTCCTTTAGGCATGAGTAGCACCCTCAAGGTCATCCTCAGCTGCATTGATCTGCTTCAATACCTTTTCACTGTTTGAGTGTCTAAGCATACACCAAGTCCTTTCTTTTTCAAACTCAGCTTTGTGAGAGCTCCTGCCACCAAGCTGTCGGAGTTTTACTTCATGTAAATGATGAGGTAGTCATTAGAGCTGAGACTTGCACCAGTACCTTGAGTATACATTAAGCACTAGAGGAGAGCAGCTCTTTCTGTCTGTGGTCCGGTGAGCAGCAGTTCATTCCTCCCAGTGAGAGGAATAGGAATTCCTTTATCTGGGAGAATAGCATGGACCAGTAACATTATATTCAGTAACATAATATTCAGTAATTGATTGCTAAGGGTGATCTCATAAATTGAGTTCAGATTACTACCTCCATGAGGTCACAGAAGATATTATTTAGATTCAAGTCTCTTAAAGTACAGGCGAATGATCCAAGAAACATCAACTAGGTGGTTTCTCTTGCTTTCCGCGTTTTCTCAGTGATAGGGAAAACAACATAAATGCCCTCAGAGTAAATACATACTTGAAAATCTGTCTCTCTGCAGAGAAACTTTGGCCTGATGCTTCATGTGGATTATGTCAGTGTGACAGGGATGTAAGCATTGACTCTGAATGTTGCCCTTGTTAAACTGTCCATAATCCTGCTTAGCTGGTTTTTGAGGTATATGACTATCTCCATGTTTCAGGGAAAAGAGAATGTGGCTGTAGTGTAGCAATCCTCCAATTATCCCTATTTGCCAGAACCAACAATCAATCCAGAGATTTCTGAGAGTTATGCCAGCAAATAAAGTCTTCTGATTTCATTTGGGTTAGCTCAGTAAGATACTCTATAAAGTAAATTACACTTCTACAAAATTTATTCCCAATCCTACATAGTAATAATCCTTCAGCATTTTGGCATTACTCTGTATTGCTCTTATTTCTCAGTAAATCTGGGAATGGTTTAAAAAGTCCCTGTAGATTTTTTTTTCTGATATTTTCCCTTAAATATTACAGAAATTTTCCAGCTGAGATATAATAATATTATATCCTTCCAGCCTACTTTCTTGTTCTACTCCAGCAGGCTCCGAATGAACATTTTCTCAGAATGCACACCCAGCTGCACTTTCCTTTCATTGCTTATGACAATCTTCAGAGTGCACAGAAGGTGGGTATTTTTTGTTTGTTTGTTTCTTCTCCCCTCAGACCATATTCTTTATTTGTCATGATCATAACATAATGCTTAAGACCTTCATGATCTCACACAATTTCATTTTTGCATTTTAGTTCAGATGCATAATGAATTCTCTCCCTTTTTGCCTTTCTTCACTAATGTGCTTTCAATTTTTTAAAAAAAGATACATAACTATGTCATTTTTTTCCAATGATGCTGATTGTTTTACCTGCTATTATAATTATGTGACATTCATTTCTGTTTCAGTCTAGTGTCTCTGTTATAGTAGTGAAGGCTGTTATGTTATATATATAATTTTTTAATTCCAGAAGTTACTGAAATTTTGACTAAATAATGGCGGACTGACAGATATGTTCTGCTTAGAGGCCATTGAGATGCTTTGATCTGAACTAGACCTGTAATTTATTTTATTTCACTTCTGACTAAACTCTCCAATGATTAGAAATTAAATGCAGTTCTGACATTAATATTTTTTATTACATGTTTTTAAATAAATCGGTCCCTGAACCAGGATATTTCGTCACATTTGTTTTTTCTTTTCCTCTGTCAATGAAACAGCACTTTCTGTTCTGTAAGAACATAGTTGTTGGAAGCTTCTCACTCTACGGTGGATCTGATAAGGTCTTGTGAGGTGTAGAATTCAGCTGAAATCAAAGAGCAGCCTCATCCCTTTAGGCACCTTGTCTCCAGGGAAGATTCAGGGGATAGAGCAAAGGAAACCCTGGCACTGTTGCGCAGCATGGAGGGCTCCTGCCTGGACTTGGAAGAGGAGCAGAACTGCCTGGGAACTGAGTGCTGCCTCATCCGTTCTGCCCTCCTGATCACTATATCGGGTTTAAGGTACTTAAGTAAAACAAACAACGAGAGAAAGAGGTAAAAGGGCATTCTTGGTGCTCAGATAGTGATGAGAAGGGCAAAAGCATTCTATTGTAAGCCTGAGTGGGATATATAATTACCTAAAGGTGGAGGTAAACAAAAAAGCTGAGTGAAAATTTGTGTCTATTTGAAACGTCTTTCTCTCTCTCTCTCTCTCTCTCTCTCAATTCCCGTCCCCCCCCACTTCTTGTGACATGGGGGGTGGGGCATGACATTTATTTGGTGTACCTGAGTTCAGGAGCCTTTGTAAGTTTAATTTCTTACTGTAATAGATGCATCATTTTGAATACTTGAACTTCTATGAGACTCCCTGTGTAGATAAATGAAATCAAATTTTGTATCTTGTGAAATGGTTATGGTTATTAACAATAGCATTTAAAATTATCTTTCTTCTTTAAAGAAACCCCCGACTATAAGATAAAGCAACTTACAAGTAGGATAGACAGGGCAGCAGTGTTAAACTGCTGTCAGCATCCCAATGTGGCCATATGTCTGACACATAAAGTACACAAAAGAAAGTGCTGAGGATTGGAGCACAGTCTAATGATAAGTAAGGTCTTCTAAACAAGAAGCCTCTCAAGTGAGCAATATACATTCTGTTCTATTTTTCTTACTTTGTGCTGCTTTAAATCAAAGTCCATGAGTCTGCTATTGCTGGGAGGTTGGACATGTTTTCTGCAAGTAAATAGGCCCTCTGCCAAGTAACTAGAGCTCACTCTAGGTAAAGGAAGAACATTGTTCACTAAAATAGTTTGCCTTTTGATGCCAAAGGAAATCAAATTGTAATCAGGGTCTGAGAACGGGCTGAAGTCATAAAGGCTGCCTTGCCTCAGACTTTGGCAGCCTCACTTGTTCCCAGGCATATTAAATGTAATTTACGTTTGCAGAGGGGAGAGGCTTTATTGCACTGGAAATTTGTTTTAAATAACACTTAAGTGAAACACTGTCAGGGGCCAGGGATACACTTCTACTGTCATCTAGGCTGCTGAAAATCCAGAATATGTGTTCATGGGCTTTACCAGATTTGTTCTGAACTCACATCTATGTAAATGGATATATATAGTCAATGCTGATAATACAGTCACATTTCCTAGCTTCTGGTCACCCATGCTGAGTGGAAAATTCATGATGAAAGGCTTATCACAGTTCTAGAAAGTATTCTTACTTCCACTATATTCTGCATGTGAAAATTCATATTAACTCTAGATAATCATCTTTGGATGAAAAATCATAAACACTGTATAGGATGGTAGAGTCACTTCTGTCCTTGATCTGCCACATATAAAGTGGAATCAGTTTTTACTGCTAATTACTGTGTAAAAATTAAAACTTTAGAATTTTGGAAAGTAGCTTCAGGAGCACTTTAAAAAAAAAACAAAAACCTGTTTCTTATTTTTCTAAATGAAATTTATCTTTTGGAACAGTAAAACTTGCTTCTATTTCACCATGGAATTAAAAACTGTTTTAAAAATAGCTTTTCCCAAGAACTGATAATTCTATATTTCAGCATCTTTCTTATAAGTAGCCAGCTGAGAGAAAACATTGTTTTAATTCTTTGTACACTTTTGGATGTGATATTTTTCTTCTAATCTGGCACCATACTGTAAGTTACATTTGAAACTTGTTTTACAGATTTTCACTGAGTCAAAGCAATGGAACCTGCCAACTAAAAAGTAAAAGGGCTTTCATTAACATCTCATTTAAGATCACGTTAAATCCTTTGTTAACAGGTTTATCACATTGAATACAGCATTTGTCAGCAAATTCAATGTGGTTCTGTATGTACGATGTAAAGGGAAATTTGACCCTAAGGAAAATCATAAGGGATAATTAAGCCACCAAAGAAATGTTTGGGTAGCGGCTGTCTTTAAAAAGAGAGTTCCTTTGTTTTGGTCTTTCTGTTGGAAATAATATTGAAACAGCATGCATTCCCCTTAAAATAGCAATATTTGAATTATCTTGCACAGCTCACCTCTGTTTAAGTACCAATTTACATTTGAAGCAATTTAAGATTAACTCTGTTAAAAGAGGAGGACAGATTTTAGATCTTGCCAATTAATTTGGAGGTCTATCATAAGCTTTTAAGAACCTTAAGAATACGTTTTCTGTGTCTCAGTGCTTCAGGGACTAAAATATGTAGACATCTGTCTGAGATGTTTCTTAAAGACCCATCCCTGTATGTATATGTATTTACTTGAGTTTTGAGGATACATACCATCTAAGTGAATAATTTAATGCCCAAACTCCATCACATCAGAGTATTATATAACCTCATGATTAAGCTTCTTCTGGAGGCTACTTTGAACCTGTGTTGTTCATGTGTTCTGTACAAGATATTTAATTTAATTTGACTCAGAGCAGCAGGTCTTAATAAGGGGCAAGGTGTCTAGAAGGTATGACCTGCATTTCTCACTGTTGCCCTGTGTGAGTATAACCTAAAGCACTTAAAAATAGCTTGATGAAAATATAAGCAAAACTTCTTTTCCGGAAGATGGAATCCTTCTTCTTCCAGAAGGGAGATAGAATTTAAATGCATTATCTTCTAAAGAAAATTAATTAGATGGCACTATTGATATTCAATAATTTAAAGGCAACATATCAGGTTTTGTTTTGAAGAAATGTGAGTCAGTAACTGTGTAAGTTCTGAAAGTACATTTATTTATGATATCAGTGGCTATTTTGAGGGGAAAATAATATTTTTCTTTTTACAGCACAACATACAAATAAGAAGACTATCAGCTATAACCCATGGCTGCCCATGGGTTTTCCTAGCTGTAACACATATTTGGAATATATATGGAGAGGGCTGAGAAACTACAAAAGACAAAAGGCTGGCTGAAGAGGTAAATGTTATGACACTCAGGTATGAACTGGGCTTTCTGGCACTTTTGGCAGCCACAGGCACTCATGGTGACTGGACAAATTGCGAGCGATTTTAAAATAGCCTGTGTCAGTGAATTATACTGCATGATGATGGAGCATGGACTTCAAGACCAGCAAAAGTGGTACACTACTAAAAAACAAAACCAGGCTAGGGAAGATATTCCAAAGAGTAACCAGAGAGACCCCCAGGACATGTGTTCTTGTAAGTGTATGTAGAAGTTAAGCTGCTTGGTGAGCTTTCATCTGTGGTTCTTGTGAAGATCCATAGCTCAGATTTGCTCTGAAGTTGGAGAGATGCTTAGAGACAGCCCCACATTCTCTGAAAAAGTCCATACAAAGAGCCTTTCACAATATGACTTCAGGATCCAAGGCTGTCCTCAATATTCCCTTCTCTTGCACTGCACAATCTTGTATCTCACTTTTCAAGTGCACTCAAACTTTCTGTTGCTTTTCTTTTCCTTCCCTTTCAGTCAAACAATGCAATACAGTGTATTCAGATGTTAATAGGACCATTTGTGCATTTCTTGAAATAAGAACAAACAGATGGCTTTAAAATTTTTACTTTTATATGTAGATAGTTGCATAGAGATATTTGTACTTTTGTTATGTTTTCAGCCTTCCCTTTGTATTGTCTTGTAAACATGTCATGAACTTGATCCTTCATTTCTGAAAACAATAGGAGCTGTATGATGACTTCAAGGGAAGCAAGCAAAAGACCCATCTCTTTATTGTTTCAGCTTTCTTAGAAAGAAACTCAACTTGAGGCTTCTTTCAAATAAATACGCATATTGCAAACAAAATAGGAGGAGGATGTATTTCAGTACCCAAACTGTAATTGCTATCCCATACAGTTGTAAGCAGGCTACTGCTAGGAAGCAGGGTGACAGATATGAAAGACCACCCAGCTGAGTGTGAAAAAAAAAAAAGTGTGTAAGAGGTTCAAAACCTGTAGCCAGACTCTACCCTCTCTTCACCATTATCTTGTCTGTAGGTGCTCTTTGGCAAATCAACAGGCAATATCTCACTCTGTGTTTCAGAACTGAACAACTCACTATTTTTCTGCAGTAGGAAATTGGTCCTACTCCTGCAGAGACTGAGCAACCTATCAACTTATACTCCTCTGCTGGATTTAGTTTCTTTCTTTCTACTCAGGAGATTCAAAGCAAATCAGTTCAAATTTAACAGCTGTTCCAACTGTTACACTCTTTCAGAGAAGATGTGTGTGGTAGTTTTAGGCTATGCCTTTAAAATTTAGCTGCAGATTTTGAGCAGAAAAGTAGAAAAATATAAATAAATGACTATTGGGTCTAAAAAGGAAAGCAAAAGATTATTCTAAACAAATTCATTGGATAAATGTTTGGTGTAAGAGAACCTGCATCATAATAATTCTTCACATTTCACTTCCATTCCCATTCCTTTTCTCTTTTCTGATCTTGGCTGTTTTGCTTCACTGAGGAGAAGACAACATACTGGCCTTGAGATAAGCTTAATACTGCTTTCTCTCAGCTCCTCTCTCTCTCAGTACAGGGGGGTTTGGGAGGTCTGGGGGGGTGGGGGTTGGGGGGCACACACAGTGGAGCAGCTTCCCTGGTCTTTCTGACCAGGGTGGTTTCTGTGTTGTTTGCTAATTATAAATATTTGTATAATATTGTAAATACTGTATATTTTGTACATATTCATTGCATTCATTGTAGAGTGTAGTTTTTTATTGTAAATACAGCTTCATTTGCTTCTAACTGAGTTGGTCTGGCTTAAAAGTTAATGCGGGGGGGGGAAACTTCAACCCACCACATTACAAAACAATAATTGGTGCCTATTCAACATGGGGCAATTGCTTGATTAATTCCTGTTCAGATTAAAGAAGCAAAATGAAGCTGTTTTGGGTTGTGTGGCATTTGATATATTCTGCTCTGATGATGATTTTATTTAGAATAAACCAGGTTGGAAGAGACCTTCAAGATCATCGCGTCCAACCTATCAACCAATCCAATCCACCTAAACAACTAACCCATGGCACCAAGCACCCCATCAAGTCTCCTCCTGAAAACCTCCAATGATGGTGACTCCACCACCTCCCCAGGCAGCCCATTCCAATGGGCAATCACCCTCTCTGTATAGAACTTCTTCCTAACATTCAATAAACCTCTCCTGGTGCAGCCTGATTCTGTATAGGTGGTGCATGGCTCTGATGTTAGATAAGATGGGAAGAATTTTGGCATATGAACTGTTCCTTTGGTTTAAATACAAGCTGAAAATGCTGTATGACTGCTGCTTAGGATTTCTTTGCCTTAAAAATATAGTAACGTGACAACCACCTTGATGGCAGAAATATATGAATTTAGCATTCCTGTATCTGAGAGCTATGTGAGCAGCTGGGATTCCAACGTGATTTATTTGCTATGTGTGATTCTGTTGTCAGTAATAATTAATGTGTTCTTGTTAATGGCTTTGCTCAGGGAGAGACGTGTAGCAAATAGGTGTTCTATATTTAGATTTAGCAGGCATAGGTGCAGAAGATGCAGTTCTAATTCAAATATAGAGATTTCTAGTGATGAGGAAGGTACAGAGGCAAGACAAACAGTGAGAGACAGGGAGCTAAGAGTTAATGGCAAGGCAGCCATTTAAAGATCTGTAATATTCGTATTCATTATTCTATGTTATTTAAGAAATCACCCCCATCCACAAGAAGGGCTGGATGGAAGAACCTGGAAACTACAGGCCTGTCAGCCTGACCTCAGTGTCAGGGAAGATTATGGAGCAGATCACCTTGAGGGCAACCACAGCACAACTACAGGATGGCCAAGGGATCTGACCTAGCCAACGTGGATTTAGGAAGAGTCCAATGGCATGAGATTTAACACATCTAAGTGCTGAGTTCTACACATTAGCCACAACAACCCCATGCAGCACTACAGGCTGGGGACAGAGTGGCTGGAGAGTGGCCAGTCAGAAAGGAACCTGGGGGTACTGGTTGACAGTAGGCAGAACATGAGCCAGCAGTGTGCCCAGAGGGCCAAGAAGGCCAATAGCATCCTGGCCAGCAAGAGCAGATAAGTCCTTCTGTCCCTGTACTCAGCATTGGTTAGGCCACACCTTGAGTCCTGTGTCCAGGTCAGGGCCCCTCAGTTTAAGAAAGACATTGAGTTGCTGGAATGTGTCCAGAGAAGGACAACAAAGCTGGTGAGGGGTCTGGAGCAGAAGCCCTATGAGAAGAGGCTGAGGGAGCTGGGGTTGCTTAGCCTGGAGAAGAGGAGGCTCAGGGGAGGCCTTATTGCTGTCTACAACTACCTGAAGGGTGTTGTAGCCAGGTGCAGGTTAGTCTCTTCCCTCAGGCAAACAATGACAGAACAAGAGGACACAGTCTCAAACTGTGCCTGGGGAAGTTTAGATTCAAGGTGAGGAGGAAGTTCTTCACAGAAAGAGTAATTGTCCATTGGAAGGTGCTGCCCAGGGAGATGGTAGAGTCACCGTCGCTGGAGGTGTTCAAAAAGGACTGGATGTGGCACTTGGAGCCATGGTTTAGTTGTCAGGTTTTAGGCAATAGGTTGGACTTGATGATCCCTGAGGTCTTTTCCAACCTGGTGGATTATGTGATTTTGTGATTGCTGCTAAGGGAAGAAACTATTTTGCAGCAGTCAGGCAATCAGATGGCATAGACCTTGTAGTGATGCCTCTAATTAAAACCATCTGAAACTTGTGCACAAGTATACATCTGTGTGTATGTGCATACATCTGTGTTACACCTAAACCCATGCACTTCTCTATGTAAACACCAAGTATAATTTCAAATAATTTTGCTTAATTAAAATATCATTCAGACTAAACAAACATCTGTTACTTCTGCTACAGGAGCAAACACTTTTTCTGTCTTTGTGTTTATCTGAGTTGGAATTAAATATCACATCCCAAATGAGCTGCACTGCAAATAACCAGTTTATATGACATATAGAAACCATAAACAAGCAAATTTTGGCTTTCATCTGCTGAAAATCTAATGGTATGAAACAGCAAAACCAAAAGGAACAGCCTTGCCATGAAATTACAAAGGAAGGAATGATCTTGATAATGCATGATACAAATAAGTGAATTATTTCAGCCAAAGTAAATTTAAGCAAACAAACAAACCAAAAACTGAATCTCAAAACTCTCACTCCATATCAGGTATTAGTTACAAGGAACGTCAGAAGCCATGTCAGACAAAGCATAAAAAAATTGAGACTTAATTTGGAATGCTGTCAAAAGTAAATTTGAAAGTCTATTCAAAGATAAACCCCTCTTTTCACTGTGATGCATTATAATACTGGCTATTAAATTTTTGTTTTTCAAGCTCAGTGGTCCTAAATGAACCCCCAAACTCTTAGTCAGATTTCTTCACTTTAACACTACCATTTGAGTACTGCATTCCTTGAGTGTGATCAGTCTGGATGATAACTAGAAGTTTGCAAAACAGTGGATAATTTTGTAGCAAAATTTTCCACTTTTTCAATGAAAAAGATAAATAATAAGAAAAAAGACTTTCAACAACCATGAGCAATCAGTTCTTATGACACAAATATTTGTGAACAATGAATGGTGGCATTTTTAGGAAAATTGAGTGAAACCATTGAATAGTACCCACAGATACTTTTTGTCTTTCTCTGCGATAATATAGACTTCATCTTCCTATAGTATACAAGAGCTTTATAGTTTGTCTATAACTGCTTTGCAGTTCTGAAAGACACAAGGCAAAACAAGCTCAAAATTTGAAGAAAAAGGATAGCATGTTTTTTCTACTGCATCAAGAAAGGATGAAAAACTGTTGTGTACCTAATATGCAGAGACATCTTAGTATAACAAGATACAGCTTAACTCCTAGAGTCCTTGTTATTTAATCCATTTAGTTCTGCCCAGGGATCACATGAATTTATGGAAACCGCCTGCTACCCTCTTTGTTGACTTCCACCCCTGCTGGGAGATCCCCATCTGTTGGGAAGTGAAACTCTGTCCTGAACTTTACCTCACTTAACAGAGTGCCACATGTAAATCCAACTTCTTAATTTATTACTTTGACAGAGCAGATGGCAATGGGCTTTTAAAAGACTGTTATGTTGCTTAAAACCAGCTACATTTGTAGAAATAATAGTTTTAGCTGTTTGGATGCTAGTGTCTAATTTTTAGGAAAAGAGTCTGACACAGGCAATTAAATTTGTGATCCATCAGTACTTAGTGATGCATCATAATTTAGCTGTTTTCAGAAAACCATATTGTGACCAAATAATCATTCATTAAGGCAGAAAATACTTTTTTAATGGAAATTTGAGACTTGCGTTTGGTGGCTGATATGAGTGACTAGTTTTCTAATAGTCTTAATCACTGGAGTATTTCTTTACTTGTTCATTTAAGCCCATTAATGAAACGTATGATGTTAAGTCTAATATCTACTAACCCTTGATGAATGTTTTGACTTCCAGCATTGTCCTATAAATAACTGTGAATGACATGCACTGAAAATCAAAGAGTGTTATTTTACTGTGATTAAAGAGAACAGGTTCACCCAAGACTTCCTTTGCATCCAGTAAGACCACAGAGAAATTCATTGTTAGCTTGAGTCAGATGCAATGTACTTCAAAATGTCTTGTCCTTAAAAATCATACCCTAAATGCATAATGTAAGTTTTAAAAATAACTTGAAAACTCGACCTCAGACACTGAGTTTGCTTATAGAAGGCATGTAATGGGATAGGGAACATTAAGCACAATCACAGCATCCTGGACTTGAAGACTACAAACACTATAAATTAGTTGTCCTCAAGATCCAGTATAATGGTTTGTTTGTTTTCCTTTTTGTTTATATTCAGTGACATCTGAAAGATTTTTTAGCCCTGAAGAAGGAAATGAAACCTTACATAGCCTATGCTGACTGTGCTTTTCCAAATTAAAATATAAGCTAACTTGATGCTCTGTAAAATTCAAAGAGTGCGGTTTTATCTGATACAACTGGGGTCTTTGATTATGCTCATCTTAGCCATGAATCTTCTGATTATATTATAAGTATTATGGCCAAAGGGCACTGGCTGTTGGCACGATATTTGTGTTCTGTCATGCAACCATGTCGTCTTGTATGGCAGCTTCAGGGTGAGACCTTATATGAAGTGAACAATCTGCATTCTTTGCTGCAAATTAAATTAATACCTCTAATATTCACTTCCTTAATTTTAAGTCAAGTGTTGTAAGGTATTTGAATCTTGTGTTTATGCCATAATATCAGATATTTAGTTTTATAATAGATTTTTGCCTTTCTGATGATAATCAATGCTGTTTAGAAACAGGTATCTGTTCCCAAAGAGATTTCATTATAAACAGTGTGAGCCTCCACTGCACTGTCTGACACTGGTCAAACTTCTGTGATTCAACACCTTGAGTTTATTGATCATCTGGATAATAGTATACCAGGATTAATCTGACTAATCTAATCTCCTTCTACAATAAGGAGACCTGCCTAGTGGATGAGGGAAGGGCTGTGGACATTGTCTACCCAGAATGTAGTAAAACCTTTGACACTGTCTCCCACAGCATTCTACTTCAGAAACTCATGGTAAAAGGCTTGGATAAGTGCAAACTGCACTGCATGAAAATATGGCTGGTAGCAAATGGAGGTACATCTGGCTGGCTATCAATCACTGGTGATGTACCCCAGGGTTTAGTACTGGGGCCTGTCCTCTTTAACACATTTATTTGTGATCTGAATGGGGAGATTGAATGCTCCCTCAGTAAGTTTGCATATTACACCTATTCTGGGTGGCTGTGTTGATCTGCTAGAGGTTAGGGAAGATTTACAGCTGCATCTGGACAGGTTAGACTGATGGGCCAAGGCTAGTTGTATGAAGTTGCTACTTGGAGAAGGACCTGTGATATTGGTTAATAGTTGACTGAGAATGATACAGCAGTGTGTCCAGGCGGCCAAGAAAGCCAATGGCATCCTGGCTTGTATTAGAACCACCGTGGCCAGCAGGAACTGGGAGGTGATTAGAATAGAATAGAATAGAATAGAATAGAATAGAATAGAATAGAATAGAATAGAATAGACCAGACCAGGTTGGAAGAGACCCTCAAGATCATTGTGTCCAACGTATCATCCAACACCACCTAGTCAACTAAACCATGCAACCAAGCACCCTATCAAGTCTCCTCCTGAACACCTCCAGTGATGGTGACTCCACCACCTCCTTGGGCAGCCCATTCCAATGGCCAATCACTTTCTCTGTGTAGAACTTCCTCCTAGCATCCAGCCTAACCCTCCCCGGTACATCTTGAGACTGTGTCCTCTTGTTCTGGTGCTGGTTGCCTGGGAGAAGAGACCAACCTCTGCCTATCTACAACCTCCCTTAAGGTAGTGGTAGAGAGCAATGAGGTCACCCCTGAGTCTCCTCTTCTCCAGGCTAAGCAACTCCAGTTCCCTCAGTCTCTCCTCATAGGGCTTGTGTTCCAAGCCCCTCACCAACTTTTTTGCCCTTCTCTGGACACGCTCCAGCAAGTCAACATCCTTCCTAAACTGAGGGGCCCAGAACTGGACACAGGACTCAAGGTGTGGCCTAACCAGTGCAGTGTACAGGGGCAGAATGACCTCCCTGCTCCTGCTGGCCTGATGCAGGCCAGGATGCCATTGGCCCTCTTGGCTGCCTGGGCACACTGCAGGCTCATGTTCAGCCTACCATCAACCAGCACCCCCAGGTCCCTCTCTGCCTGGTCGCTCTCCAGCCACTCTGACCCCAGCCTGTAGCACTGCATGGGGTTGTTGTGGCCAATGTGCAGAACCCGGCACTTGGATGTGTTAAATCTCATGCCGTTGGATTCTGCCCATCTGTCCAGCCTGTTGAGATCCCTTTGCAGAGCCTCTCTACCCTCCAGCAGATCAACTCCTGCCCCCAGCTTGGTGTCGTCCGCAAATTTACTGATGATGGACTCAATGCCCTCATCCAGATCATCAATAAAGATGTTAAAGAGGATGGGGCCCAGCACTGATCCTTGGGACACACAACTAGGGACTGGCTGCCAACTGGATGTGGCACCATTCACCACCACTCTCTGGGCTCGGCCCTCCAGCCAGTTCCTAACCCAACGCAGTGTGCTCCCATCCAAGACATGGATTATTCCCATCCCCCTCTACTCAGCACTGTTAAGGCCATTCCAGCCTCCCTGGGCAGCCTGTTCCAGTGTTCCATCACCTTCACTGTAAGGAAGTTTCTCCTTATGTTGAGGTGAAGTCTTCTACGTACAAGTTTGAACCCATTGTTTCTTGTCTTATTACTGTGCACCACTGAAAAGAGCTTGGCCCCTTCCACTTGACACCCACCCTTCAGATATTTATACACATTGATCAGATCCTTTCTGTCTTCTCTTCTCAAGACTAAACAGCCCCAGAGTTCTGTCTCTCTTCATAGGGGAGATGCTCAAGTCCCCTAATCATCCTCATGGCTCTCCATTGCAGTCTCTTGAGCAGTTCTCTGTCTTTCTTGAACTGGGGAGCTCAAAACTGGACACCGTATTCCAGGTGTGGTCTCACCAGGGCAGAGCAGAGGTAGAAGAACTTCCTTAGACCTGCTGGAAACACTTTTCTTGATGCGTCCTAGGATACCATTGGCTCTCTGGGCCACAAGGGCACATTGTTGTTCCATGGTGAACTTGCTCTCCACCAGCACTCCAAGGTCTTTCTCCATGGAGCTGCTTTCCAGCAGGGCAGCCCCTAATCTGTACTGGTGCATGTTGTTATTCCTTCCCAGATGCAGGACCCTGCACTTGTCCTTATTGAGCTTCATGAGGTTTGCCTGCACCCAGCTCTCCAGCCTGTCCAGATCTCATTGGATGACTGCACAGACTGACAGGGTGCCAGCCAACACACACACCCCTCCCCCACCCCCCACCCTCCATTTTGTATCATCAGCAAACTTGCTGAGGGTATTCTGAATCCCCTCATCCAGGTCGTTGGTAAAAATATTGAACAAAATTGGACCCAGTACCCATCCCTGGGAAACACCACTGGGTACACACCTCCAAGTTGACTTTGTGCCACTGATGACAACCCTCTGAACTCTGTTTTTGAGCCAGTTTTCAATCCACCTCACTGACCAGCCATCTATGCCACATTTCCTGAGTTTTTTTATGAGGCTATTATGGAGACAGTATCAAAAGCCTTACTGAAGTCAAGATATATGACATCCACTGTTCTTCCCTCATCTACCCATCTGGTCATCATTTCATAGAAGGGTATCAGATTAGTCAGACAGAGTCTCCCCTTGGTAAATCCACATTGGCTACTACTCATACCCTTCTTGTCTTCTATGTGGTTAGAAATACTAAGTATTATGAAATACTTCTTCCCTGAAAGGGTTTTCAAACATTGAAATGGCGTGCCCAGGGCAGTGGTGGAGTCACCATCCCTAGGAGTGTTCTAGCAGTGTGGACCTGGTGCTTAGGGACCTGGTATAGTGTTGACCCTTCAGTGATGAGCCAAGGGTTGAACTGGAAGACCTTTGAGGTCTCTTCCAACCAGATATATTCTTTGATTCTGTGATTCTGAGGACACGTTTGTCTTTCAGTGTAGTTTCCTTTAATATACAGTAGATTTTAAATTTTAGTTCATATGTTGTAACATCCTTAAGCATTAGCATTATGGTGATTGTTTGATTTTAGTTTTAGATAATCCAATGGCATGAGATTTAACACATCCAAGTGCTGGGTTCTACACATTGGCCACAACAACCCCATGCAGTGCTACAGGCTGGGGACAGAGTGGCTGGAGAGTGGCCAGGCAGAAAGGGACCTGGGGGTACTGGTTGACAGTAGGCTGAGCCAGCAGTGTGCCCAGAGGGCCAAGAAGGCCAATGGATCCTGGTCAGTATCAGGAGCAGTGTGGCCAGCAGGAGTAGGGAAATCCTTCTGCCCCTGTACTCAGCACTGGTTAGGTCACACCTTGAGTCCTGTGTCAGGTTCAGGGCCCCTCAGTTTCAGAAAGATTTTGAGTTGCTGGAATGTATCCAGAGAAAGGCAACAAAGCTGGTGAGGGGTTTGGAGCTCAAGCCCTATGAGGAGAGGCTGAGGGAACTGGGGCTGCTTAGCCTGGAGAGGAGGATGCTCAGAGACCTTATTGCTGTCTGCAACTACCTGAAGGGTTTTGTAGCCAGGTGATCTCTTCTCCCAGGGAACCTGTGACAGAGCAAGAAGACAGTCTTAAGGTGGGCCAGGGGAGGTTTAGGCTAGATGTTAGGAAGAAGTTCTTCACAGAAAGAGTGATTGGCCATTGGAATGGGCTGCCCAGGGAGGTGGTGGAGTCACCATCACTGGAGGTGTTCAGGAAGAGACTGTACAGGGCACTTGTTGCCATGGTTTAGTTGATAAGATGGTGTTGGGTGATAGGTTGGTCTTGATGATCTCAAAGGGCTTTTCCAACCATGTCAATTCTGTGATTCTTGAGTTAATAACAGCAACCTAAGGACAATCTCCTGTATAAAAACTCCCAGGGATATAAACCTGGTGGCATATTGCTTTGAAAACACTTCTTGCAATAGGATACGCAGAAAAGTAATGCACTAGAGTAAAAGCCAGAGAGCTTGTCTTCTGTTCTAACAAATATCCTAAGGAAAATCTAAGGAAAACCGACTGGAGTTTTTGCTTTAGCTATAACCTCAAGAACACAATCCTTGTCAAGGCAGCTCCAGTGAAAAGGGTACCAATGATCTTTTTCAGCCCTATTCCTGCTGCCTATAAAAATGATAGGAAATCACCAGATAATTAGTGGATATGTATAACATAATCCAGCTGATAATCTAGACCACAATGGGAGGCAGTTTAGGTAGTATGAGGAGCAAAGAGGCCTGGGAAAAGGAAAACAGCCAAGTCCCTCTGGTGCAAGTTGTTCTGGCATCCGCATACACACAACTCTTGCTTGAACAATCTAACAATGGTTGGTTTATGATGGAATAAAAATGCTTGATCTTTCTTGGTTTTGAAAGCCTACAGGCTGAACTTTAGTGGTGGGAAAGCATTATTACTTAATATGAAGAAAAAAGGTGGAATCAGAACCTTATTATTTTTCCTTACATTGTCTAGGATTAGAATTGTCTCCTTCTTTGGAATTTATACTGCAAACAAATGTAAAAAAAGCAGCATGTATTATTTACATAAAGAGAGAATTATAACCACTAATGAAAGTTAATGCCACATGGTATTTAAAGAAGAAAGAAAAGAAAATCCCCAATATGATTGCACAAGGATTTGAAAAATCCCTTATGTCAGTAAGCCAGACACTTCCTTCCATCTGTGGTTATGTGTAGGCAGTTTATGGTATTTTGGTAATTTTGACCTTTGTTTAACCACATAGCTATGTGTCAATATAAGAAGGAGTTTAAACAAGTAAAGTGATCACTCTGTACAGCTAGTTAAAATTCATGGCTAGCAGAGAACAGATCGGCACAGGAAAGCCCTCAGCTTGTCCACATACTGGTACCATACCACCAGCAGAGCGCCTTTTATTCAAGCTTCTCCCTGTGGTTGCTCCCAATTCTTTTGCAAATCTTCCTCTTCTCTCACAACTTTATAGCCCATTGATGACTTTCTGTGGGTAGCTTGAAACATCCGGGTAGCAATCTTTCCATCGATGTCCTTCACCTTTCCATGAAACAATATTGTGAAGGCTGCTGGCAGGGCCACTGCAGAACCCAGAAGGAAGAATGGAGCTGGTTAGCAAGTATATTCATTACCCACACTCAATTAGGGGTAAGTGAAGGTGAAGGAGCTCAGGACCTTGTTTTGCGAACCTCAGGAAAAAAGTTCCTGTGATTGTTACATCATGTTTCATTAGACTCATTCAGTTTAGGCAATGCTGATTTCCTCCTGGATGTCAGACTTACCACTCCTATCACTACCAGCTGCCACTTTTACAGGAGGTTTTGCAGTAGATTTGGTCAGAGATGGCTGAGTTCACACATCCAGAGCTGTTGACCTGTCAGTGGGAGGAATGTCTGAAAAGGGTACATGCAATTAATTTACAGGTGTTTCATATTTAAATTAATGTAATAGATTTTAATAGAGAGGATTACTGTTCTGCAGAGTTTTGAAGGCATTAGATAGCTGGCATAAAGCTCCCTATTGAACTCTGAATTTAAATATTATTTAAGGAATTCCTGTATTTCTAGAGATTTATCTGAAAAGCTTTCAGTAAAGACCTTTTTGCTTTAGGATAATCAAGCACTGTGAGAAAAGGAAGTGTGGAAGGAACCTTTTGCTATTTTTTTTCTAAACACCCTAATCATGCCAGGAGATTTAATTAGGAGGTTTACAGCTGCAATATATATTTTTTTTCCTTTTCTTTGAGCATCTGATGATGTTTAATGATAAGCAAAGGAAGTTGTAGCATATTCTTCTCTTGTATTTGTGTTATTCAATGTGTAACAGTGTACCTAAATGGCACATACTAAGTCAGAGATAGTTATTTTACTGAGATCTGTTGGACTCGACTGATGTTTGTTTAAATTTATTATTATTGTACCAGCCATGCCCCGCATGTCATATTCCTCACTGCAGACTGTGACTGTGGGAGGTATCAGAACTACCAGATTTTAGCAAAATCTGGGCAAAATTTTGCTCTATATGCTCCAATTTCATGCTAATATTCCAATGTTAGTGTATCAAAATTAGGTACTTCAATGTTATAAAAGATGCGTGTTTTATTGTTATGTTCTGTTTTACAGCTGCTGTATTAATTTTTTAAACATTTTGTGCAGAGCTAGAGAATTGAGCCCTTTTTTAGAGACTGAAAGTTTCTTAGCAGATTATTAAAACATGTTTACAGACATGGTTGTCTGACACCTACTTCTTGTCCCCACACCCCACTAAAAATATCCCCAACCCCCCAAAACTGAAAGTGCAAAAAAGCAGCACTCCTAGTGTAACTTGCATTGTATCATGTCTCCCTAAAATTTTGTCCTGATTTAATAACACATCTACCTCAGTATAATCTGTGTCATGTTGCTGTTCTGTGACAATAGATCTGTGGCCTCAAAAGATGAATTTCAGATCCATTCAGGTGGCAAAGCAGCAACAGAATGATATGCCAACCTATTACCTGCAGAACAGTAAATATGTCAAGTGATGAGGCTGATTCACAGTCAGTATTGATAGGACATGAACTTATGAGTTAGTGTACAAACATGTCTGACCTCTTAAACTATAACTGTTTTTCTTCAGTGTGTGCTGAAGAGCAACAATAACTATTAGTCTGTTCTTATGGAGAGTATATTACTGGCAGGTGCTCCGTGTCTCTCCAGAGAGCAGCTTTGGTACAAAAATGATTAACTGACTGAGATAGCAGTTTAAACACACACACACAATTACTGTGTGCTATTCCAGAGAAGATAGTGTATGTAATATTAGTTAGGATGGGGAGCTACATCAGTATTGAGAATCAAGTACTGAGAGAAAATCATTAAGTCTCAGTCTACAGTGCAGGAAAATGCTTTTCTTTATGTTCACAGTAATTTTCAGAAGAGAAACAAAATGATAAATTTACTGAAAATTTTATTTATGTGTCTATCAAGATAATGTGCACAAAAAAATTCTAAGCCATACATTACTTACTGGAGAGTAGGATGAGGTTATTATTGATCAAAATATAAGTAATTAAGAACATGATAGAAATCCCAACCTTTTAAAATACTCTTTGTAGGAATGTGCTTTCACATTTCAATATTGTCATTTTGTCAAAAAAATCCATTACATGCATTTAAATTAGAATAATATGTTTCCATTTTCAGACCAAATAACTGTTAGAAACTTGCTAATAGTATCTGTTTAGTACTAAATGATTAATAAAAAAATCATGTTTAAGGCAATCCATTTATTTAGTAGCATCTATGTATTACATATGAATGGATCCTGCTCTGAAGAGAAAGCACATGTATATGTTTCCCTTATGGAAATCCTTCAGTAAATTCCTGGAGGATGCATATTTCATTGATTGACATCTGTCCACACTTAAAACAAAAGGCAAAACAAAGGGAAAAAGATTCCCTGTGGCACATTCCCTGGGGACTAGGGAATTTCTTTCTTTTGTCTGTTCTGGGTGTAAACAAGACATCTCACCCTTCCAAACTAAAGCTTTTGCTCCTGAAATTAGAGATACTTTGTGCTTCTTGTCACATCCCAGCTGTCTGCGAAGAAAGGTCCTCTGAGAACCTTCTGCTTATCTTGCTTTACTTTGAAACCTGTTCAAAGGAAAGAAGAAAGATCCCACTTAGCTTAGTTAGCTTGAGACCAGATCATTTAGTTTGCTTATGGAAAGGCTTCCCTTTAAAGATAAGAGCCCTTAGAATGTATCAGATAATGCAAGTTAAACTTTTGGGTTGTATGTCTTACTGTCGGTCTAAGTACTTCCGTGGCTGTCTGCTCTAGCATGTGAGCACATCACAGTTAGTCACTTCTGTCATTTTAGCATCCCTGTGAGATAAGAAAATATCTTTATTTTGTGCCTGGGGAACTTAATCACAGTGTGGGTGAGGAATCTCGCCTTAAGTCAAATGCAAAATCTGTTGGAAGTTCTGTGGTTGATCCAGGGTACTAAAACCAAGTCTGCTGTCCCAGAACAGTGCTGTTTCTACAAAACAACCCTTCTCTTACTCTTTTCAGCTGTTAACAACTAGCAATGCTTTTCATTGAGAATCCTGTTCAAATAATGCACAGACCTGAATGAGCAGCAGTGCTGATTAAGTAGAGGTACAGCATTTTAAGACACTACTCACACCACATACAGGCACATTTTAATAAGATTTGGAGTGTATGCATTCTTGAATGATGTGACTACATATTAAGGGCTTAGCCTTATGAACACATTTTTGTAGTTTCTAAGGCACAACAGAATATGTTCCCTTAGAACTCAGATTAAGAAAAAACACAATACCAACACATTTTATCATATTTTTTATATTAGAATATGTAATGATTTACCAAGATTCAGTTGATCCATCTACCGTAAACTGGTAATATGATGATTTTATCACTGAATTTGCACAGTTGTAATGCAGCCATTCTGGGATCAAAGAGCATCTCCTCCAGTGAACGGGACCAGGAGCCACAGTTTCAGAGATTGCATTGTGTTGAAAAGGACCCTCAAAGATCATCTTGTCCAACACCCCTGCAGATAGCAAGGACACTTCCAACTAGATCAGGCTACTCAGGGCCACATCAAGTCTGATCTTAAATGTCACCAGGAATAGGGCCTCAACCACATCCCTGAGCAACCCCGGGATTTTTTTCACAACTCTCACTGTGAAGAACTTCCTCCTTTTGTCCAACGTAAATCTACCCTACTCCAGTTTAAAACCATTGCTCCTCATCCTATCTCTACAAGCCTTTCTAAACAGTCCTTTCTCAGCCTTCCTGTAGGTCCCTTCCCATTTTGAAATGTAGCTATAACGTTTCCTCAGAGTCTTCTCTTTTCCAGACTGAATAGTTCCAATTCTTTCAGGCTGTCTTCACAGGAGAGGTGCTTCAGCCCTTCGATCATCTTTGTGGCCCACTGGATCCTCTGGACCCACTCAGCAGGTTCATGTCTGTCTTTTGTTGGGGGTCCCATAGCTGGACACAATATTCCAGGTGAGGTCTCACCAGAGCAGAGTAGAGCAGCAAAATCACCTCTCTAGATCTTCTAGCCATGCTTCTTTTGATGCAGTCTAGCATGCAATTTGCCTGCAAGTGTGCATTGTTGGCTCATGCCCAGCTTCTCATCTACCCTAGATCCTTTTCTTCAGGGCTGCTCTCAATTTCATCACCCCCCAGCCTGTATTGATATTGAGGGGTAGGTAGCACTTTGGCTTTTCTTTGCTGGTTGATGTAAAAGCTCTTTTTTGTTATTCTTTGTATCCCTTGCCAGGTGTGGTGGGTTGAAGTTCCCCCCCCCCCCAGCATTAACTTTGCCAAACCAACTCAGTTAGAAGCAAATGAAGCTGTATTTACAAGCAAAATCTACACTCTACAATGGAATGCAATGAATATGTACAAATATACAGTATTTACAGATATTTACAATTAATAAACTGCACAAGGACCCCCCTGGCCAAGGACCAGGGGAAGCTACTAGCTTCTCCCTCCCTGCCTCTCCCTTCACCCCCCTGTACAAAAGGGACAAGAGAAAGGAGCAGAGAAGTTAGATTTAGTCAAGGCCAGCTGAAAGCACATTGTCTCTCCTGAGTGAAGCAAAACCAGCCAGAGAGAGAAGAGAAAAGGGGAAGAATTGTTATGGTACAGCTTGTCTTATTCCAGATATGTATCCAAAGAATTTGTTTAGAATAATCTTTTGTTTTCCTTTTTACACCCAATAGTGATTTATTTATATTTTTCTACTTTTTCTGCTCAAAATCTGTAACTAAATTTTACAGCCTAAAACCACCACACCAGGTTCAGCTCTAGCTGTACCTTGGCCTTCCTGACTTAATTTCTAAACAACTGGATGATGTCTGTATACTCCTCCTAAGATATCTATCTGTGCAGTTTCCTCTTGCTCTTTATTTTGACCAGCAGGTCTCTATTGAGCCATAATGGTGTCTTCTCTTCCTTGTCTGATTTCTTACACATGGGGATCAAGAGCTCTTGTGATTTAAGAAAATGCCCTTAAAGATCTGCCAGCTCTGCTCTCTCCCCTGTCTCTGAGGATTCTTTCCCATGGGGTCCTAATGACAATTCTCTAAGGAGCTGGAAGTTTGTCTTCCTAAAATTTAGGGTCCTGAGGGTCCTGACTATACCCTTGACTGTACCATATGCCTTAGGCTACAAACTCAACCAGTTCACAATCACTGTAGCCTAGACTGCCCCCACTATTGACATCACTGATGAGTTCACTTGCATTCATGATCATCAGGTACAGTACGGCATTTGCTTGTGCAGGGCTGTCTAGTAGCTGGCTCATGAAGTTATCATCGAAGCATTGCAGGAATCTCTTTTATTGCCTGCAGCTTGCTGTGCTATTTTGCTGGCAGATGCTGTAGTAGTTGAAGTCCCTCCAGCAGGACAAGAACCTGCAAGCATGGAGCCTCCTGTAGCTGGAGTAGGAAGACTTCATCCATGAGCTCCCCTTGATCAGATGGCCTGTAGTAGATGCCAACCACAAGGTTTCCTGTGTTGTCTTTGTCTCTGTTTCTTATCCCTAAACTTTCAACCTGTTCATGGCAGTTCTTCAGGGACAGTTCTTCACATTCAATCCATTTCCTGACACAGAGGTCATCCAGAATGCAATACTGTGATTGTAGACTAACTTCTCCTGTATGCTTAGCAAGAGCTAGTGAGAGCTAGGACTGATTCTTTAGTGGTGCAAATATTTTTTCAATTTAAATTAGACTTGGATATCATCTATGGCAATCCATGAATTCAGATAAGAGAAGGTATGTGAAGCCATTTCTTTGTTTCTTCATGTCTGCTGGAATTACCAGTAACAATGAGAAACAGAATGATAGGAACTGAGCTGAGCTTGGTTACAGCAGATCAACATCTGGTGCAGAAGCCCAGCCCTGTATAATTGTCTGTGTGAGTGACATGGAAAGGTGGACGGCATGGTCTGTGTTTTCTCCTGGGTTGCAGCTGGGAAGGTTACCAGCGTCTCTGTATGTAGTGACTGTGGCAACTGGTGGTGTCTGTGCTTGTCACACTACTTATACTAAGAATCTGTATAGTGGGATACAGAAACTGATACCCAAATGTTCAGGCACCCTCATGAAAGTGTTTTGAGATTAGAAGTGAGGTTCAGAAGGAAAATGAAGTACTGGCATTTCTGTTTCATTTTGGGGTGCCTATAGTTACATGTCTGTCTATCTATCTATCTATCTATCTATCTATCTATCTATCTATCTATCTATCTATCTATCTATCTATCTAATCTATCTATCTATCTATCTAATTTGTCTCTTCTTCTACACTTAGCAAAACAAAGGTCAAAATTCTAGAGGATCATATTCTCCTACAGTCTTTGGAGTCTCACTTATTCAGGTACTTAGATAAAATTTACTACAAATGTAAGAAGAGTATCATAAACAATCTTTTTACACTTTTCTGTCACACACACTTTGTTTCTTTGTGCTAGTAGATGTTCTGCTTTTTTAACCTCCAAACTATTGCAATTACTAGCTCCTCGGCTGACAGTGACAAGAGCATTGTAAATATTTTGTTTAATGAAAGATTGCTTTCCTAGGCTATTTGTCTACTATTAGACACTGGACTAAGCAATCAGGATGTCTTGTTTCTACCACTGCCTGACTGCCTGGCAAATTTAGGATTTTAGGATTTCAGTGTCTCATATTCTACACTTCATGCTTAATACCACCTGTGCTTTCCATAATCTTTCTGGGACAGTTTAGATGACCTAAGCTGAGTTTCCTAACATGGTTCTTATCTTGTGAGGTATGGGATGTTATTATGTTATACTTTCCTCTACAGCCTCACTCAGATCCTTCAAAAGCACTGCTTGCTTTGGATAGTTTGTGGTTGCCTTATCATCTCATTTAACAAGATACTTCCCCAGTAAATAAGCTTACCCACTATAGACAGTGAATACTTGTAACTGGTGGTATGTAAGAGTTGGCAAAACCAAATACTTTGATCACAAAGCAAGACACTGCAGTTCTATGCACCCCCAGGACTCAGTTCTGAATTACAGCATCTATTTCACATTACATATAAAAGAATGATTATTTACTGAATTAGCTCTGCTCTGCCTGACTGATTTTGGCAGTGTGGAGAAATTTGCAGTGATGTCAGCGAATGCAGGAGATTCTAATTATATCTAAATATGCAACATTTTTGTTAGACTTCAGGTTTGCAAAACTGTTACTGATTCCCTCCCTCCCCCCCCAGCCCCCCCTTCCTACTATGAGATAATTGACTGTGTTTTCTATATTGCCCTGATATGTTGGACCTGAAATGCAATTAAACTATGCCATTTGTACTCTAGATAAGGATCTGACTCAGCAAATAAAGTAGAAAGCATGATTTGGAGATAATACTCTGAATGATATCATTCTACAGAGGTATTTCAGAGTGGATTTGCTTAGCCTATTTTGGACCTGCAAACTTTCCATATAGATTCAAAATTCTGAGAATTTATAAAGGAAGAGTTAGAAGGGAAGCTTACCTAGTACAAAAGAAAAAAAGCATGAGAATTCCTGGTGTGCAGCCATTAGATACCTGAACCTGTTATGCAATAGTGATTTATTGTGGGAATGAATAAGAAAGATTGTGTGTATAAATCAGTGTTAGCTAAGTTGTGGCTCAACTTCAAAGCCTTCACACTTCCTTCCCTCTACTTTTTACTCTGCTCTACAGCTTCTTTTTCCAGTAAAAACTGCCTTTCTTCTTCATCTATGAGTTAGTCAAGATTTGCTTTCTTGGGTACTTTATAAACAGCAGAGGTTTTGACTACTTGCTTTAGAGTCTGCATTAATATCCTGCTTGGGAATGCTATAGATATGCTGTGACATGAGGCTGAGAGTTGTTGAACTGATTTCAGAGGACAGATTCTTTGCTCTGAAACAACAAAAGGCCATATCGTAGGGTAGCCATTAAAAAAACAACAACACCCAAACAACCATAAAGCAAACCAAAACACCTTAAAATGGCACAAAAGAAATAGGGTTTCTTCATGTAGCACCAGATGCCCAGCTGTCTACAGTCCTCTACAGATGGACTTGGCAGAATGCCTGAGCAATAATTACCAAAGTCTTCTAACTTTTCTTTAGTTAAATGAAGCAACAAATGAAAGAAAATTGTTCATTGTAGAACAACACCAGAATATTAAAGTGGGTGATATTACAATAAACAAATACAAGCTTTTTTTTTTCTTGCTGTTTTGGTTTTTTTTTTCCCCTTGTTAGACTTCAGTGAGTTCAAAGATGGCCTAGGGGTGGGGTTTTCTGATGGCAGGAGGAAATGGTTCTGAGAGACTCAAGGCCCTTTGGAGTTGGAAGAGTATTTTCTGTCTCTTACCATCGTTTTTTAGCAAAGGACAAACTAATGCACATGTAAGCATGCAACCATGACAACAGTGCAGGAAGAAAAAGCTTCATTAACCCACAAAATTGCTGAAATTACTATTCTCATAGGTATCCACTGAAGAGATGCTGTTTTCCCTAGGCTGAATTTCTGTTATTTGTCCAGACTGTAGACTTCTTTTAACAACTTGTGCTCAATTTCCTGTCTTTAACAGATACTTTCTCAAACAGCTATGCCCATCTTGAAACTCAAAGATGTGATTTCAGGTCATAGAAACCTATTAATGAAAACTTGAGTTGTGTAGTTGTTAAGCCTAGTTTTTGGCAGCACCTCAAAATCTCACCAAGACACTGTTCCTGGGAGCAATGCTAATGTTGGTCCACCTTTATTACTCATCAACCTGGTTTGTTTTGAACTGCTGCAGGTGAGCCTGTGTGAATCCCAATGTCATGTTTAAGTTGCATTATAGGTAGGCACTTTGCCACAAGTTTTACCTGTTTACTTACCACTTTCCATTGGTATGTAGACAGATAAAAACCAACAACAACAACAACAAAAACCTTCATGATTTTGGTGGCTATCTGCATCTGTATCTGCATCTCTATCTGTATGTCTGAAGTCCTTACATACAGGAAAACCTTTCCATTTACTTTCGCAAGGTAAAGGGCAGTTATGAGTAGAGGATCGTCTATCTCTGCACGTTTTACATTTAGTCAGATCTTTTGCAGAGAGCTGTTTTAGCTTTCTAGAGGGCAGTATATGGCATGGTCTTCCCAAAGACCTTAATTTTGCAGATTTTGTTTTATTTTTCTGCCATCACAGAATAGATTGAGTTCATGTGACATGTTTCCTAACCAGAGACAGAATCATAGCATTATAGAAGGGACTTAGAGTAGTATAGAAGGGACTACAGAAGGGATCACAGAAGTGAAATTACTTTTTCAAAACCAGACAACTAAGAAGCAGCTACAGATGAGATGGAACAGAGTAGGTTATTTTGGTGCTATGATTGCCCTTTTATCACTTGTAGGAAATTCTATGGGAAGGTATTTTGAAGGAAATCTGGTTTGTGTGTTCCCCCTCCTCCCCATATCTATTTGTCATTCTTCTCTTCCTCAGCCTTATTGATGCTATCAGATTTTGGTATAACTTGATCCCATTCTTGTCTAGTGTTACTCAGGCTGCCTGTATGATGCATCTTGTGAGCCAGATTGAGCATTTCATCTTCCAGGTCATAACTTAAAAGTTTAAATAATAAATGGGATTACTATGATCCCTGGAGTAACTGCTGGCCAGGTCTCTACAGGCTAATGCATTGGCATTTATCAAAGAATCACAGAATCACCAAGGTTGGAAGAGACCTCAAAGATCATCAAGTCCAACCTGTCACCACAGACCCCATGACTAAACCATGGCACCAAGTGCCACATCCAGTCCCCTCTTGAACACCTCCAGGGATGATGACTCCACCACCTCTCTGGGCAGCACATTCCAATGGCGAACGACTCTCTCAGTGAAGAATCATTAGGCTTTGCTTACTCTATTTGTTTGCTCCCTATTTCTATCACAAAATTCCTATAGTTTTGGTTCTAGCTGTGAGTAATGAGAGTTAAGAAATTTAATTCATTGCTTGTCAGCTCAGTACCTTCATGTCCTTCTTGGAAACTGTTGCCAACAGGAAAGGTTAAGAGCTGTGTAGTAATAAGGTCATAAACCAAAGAAGGACAGCAATAGAAGGTGGAGAACCATAGTATGGATATCTGGGAAAGCTGAAATAGTAAAAGTTTTGCTTTATGGAATAACATCAGTGTCAATGATATCAAGAGGAAATGGAAGCAGTTAAGAGAAAAGGATATCATGAGAAGAAAAAAATGTTGGGCATAGAAAGAATCCAGGATTGTGTTCAATTAAACCTGTACTGTGCATCTAGTCAAGACACCTCTTCAGAGGTTGAAAAAAAGATAATTAATTGGATAACTATGTTTAACAGATGACATTCTACTTCATTTAAATAAAAAAACCCCAACAAACAATAAGAAGGATGCAGAAAATCTCTTGTATTGTTTATTTCCTTTATAGTTTCTGAAGTACAGAGGTTCAATAGACCTCAAATGGAAGAGTACCACTGTATGTTACTACAGGCCTGAGCTAGGAATGTGATTACTTAATGTAGCTAATATGGTGAACTGCATTAAAGATATCTTGCAATAGTCATTAAAGGAGAAGTTTGTGTAATAGCATCTGTCACTGTATTCTGCAATATTAAAGAAGAGGCATATTTTGAATTATTAATCTATAGTGTTCTCTTGAGATGTAAATCAGCTGATGTTTCAGCTAGGATAAATCCTCTTCAAAACCTCTAAAGGCATCTCTCTTCCTCCCATACTCCTCTCAGTTGAATTGCATTCTTGATTGCTCTCCAAAATCTATTCATTTGTGCTGATTGTTAAATATCGTCTCCCCATTTCCACTAACTACGTCGTTATCAGCCTCACCACAGCAGAACCATTTATCCTGTCCTTTACTGTGCTCTCATATTACCATTCATCCTCTCCTCTGACCTTAACCTTCTCCACTGACTCCTCTGTCTTTGCTACCATCAAAATCTCCTTCCCTGTTTATTTCTACCTGGTCTAATTTTGACTGGATTTTACTAAACCTTTGCTAGGTGTTGGGTGATGAATAGTGAATGTGAAGATTCTATGTTAATGAAACTTCAGAAGCTCTTCAATCCTTCCAAAATTTATTATACAGTGATGTTATGTCTTGGAAACAAGTGAGAAAGTTTGCATGTTTAATTTTACATACTGTTTTGATAGAATTTTGAATAAAAATTGTAAAGAAGGGAAAGGTCACAGGAAAATGTGTGTAAGCTATGGAAGTGAAAGCAGAAGGCCTTTCAGTTAATTGAACATATTTTTATTATTTTATCTTTTCTTTTTTTTTTCTTCAGTTTTCCCCATCTTTCTCTTCTTTTTCTATGTCCTTTCAGTTTTCCCCCACATTTTTTTTTTTTTCCTTAACATATAAAATATAACCAAAGTGATGTATTACCATTTGATAGGTTACAAGTTTGGAAATCCAGATCTTACCAGATTGCAAGTGCATTGAGCTACTCCCAGAACTGAATATGACTTTTTCCTGTTGTGCTGTCGTATCAAAGATGTTTTGGAAGATCTCTGTGGGATGTGGTGATCAGCTTTCTCTTCCAAATAACTGTCTGATGCTTTAAACATTCTTCAAAATTTAAGGATGGTTCTGTTTAGGGACAAAAATGTAGAACAGATGTTTGGTTTCAAATGTTTCCTTTTCTCTGTATCTGGACAGAGAATATGTGAGAAACAGAAATTTCTGTCTATATAGGGCAGGACAGAACCTCTAAACTAGCATGTTGTGCAATAATCTGACATGAAAAAGCACAGTGATGTTTCCTTCCAGCTCTCAGGGCTAGAATGGGGATGGTGCAGGAAAGCAGTGCAGGAAAGCATGGGAAGCAGTCGTACCCATTCTCATAATAATGATGCAAAAGAATGAGCTTTTATCAACACTTTCATCTGAATAGGAACAGTCAACAAATTTCCTTTGTGTTTTTAGGCTCTTAACAGTGTATGAGAGTCCCTTTGCTGCTCTGCTCTGGTCACCAGTTTTATGAACTGTATTGCACTAAGAAGGCAGGCCTTATAGATGGGGAAAAAAAAAAAGAACAGGTGAAAATAATCAAGATTTTAATCCCCTGTTAATGTGGTAAATGCTGTGGGTCAAGCTAGTGCAGTATTGAAACAGGCAGGCATGGAAGCTCACATTTCCCCAGGGTGTGACTAATGCATGTCTAAAACAACACACATAATCCCAAAGTATTAAAGGACTCATAAAAGAACATTCCTCTAGGTATATGAATACTGTGCAAAGTGTGTGTCTGCTTGTGGGATGTTGTTGCTTAGTCAGACTGCCACAGCATGGAATGTCCTGGTGCTAATGTGCCTCTCTCTATTTTGCAGTGGAAGCTTATTGATGTGAGTGGATTATCCTATAGCATCTCCAGATTTATGGAAAAACATTTTATTTACCTGTTTTTTATCCCTGGCCATAATGGAAAATACTATCTGAGTGCTTCTTATTTAAGACTAAGTACTTTCAATTCAGCAACATACTGTACAACAATAAAGTTTGTGACAGGAATTTGAAGTACAATTTTTTCCATAGATAGACAGACACTATTTAATTTCTGTTATATTTCACAATGTCTTTTAATTACTAGCCAGATTTGCTTTTGACCCATGTACTGATGCTCCGTGTTTTCTTTTCAGGTATACTGGACCACTGACTTTGAATTAAACAGAATTGGCAGTGTGTATGTTAAATGCAAACACCAGTCCTTCGTGTTTGAACTAAAAGAGAAAGTACAGGTTGGTGGTAATTTTGTGTATCAAGAAAAAAAAAACCCACAACAAAGCATGACCTTGCTGCATAAAATTCCACTTCAAAAAAGAAAACCCAGAAAGTGAGCAGTTTGTTACAATCAAGCGGAAAGTCAACAGAGACTCTTGAACTTTTCCTGTTTTTGTTGTGTCTAATGTCCAGCAATTGGTTGAGACTAATAGCCAGTTTCTCAGGGTTACATTAATGCTTCAAAGAATTTGAGCAAACCACAACTGAAAAAAATGGTTTTTCCTTTTGAAAATGTTGATGGCAAGTTTGATTAAAACCTTTTATTCCTCATAAACAACTTCTGCAGTTAAATACCCTTTTATTTTGGACTCATTTAATTTATTAAGGTTTCATCTCATCCGTTTTCTTTGTGAAAACATTTCTTTGTGAATGTCTGATAGAAAAAGGAGTCTGAGATGGCTAAGTGCAAATAAATACCTGTAGCATAAAAATGTTTACATCTATTTGTGAACAAGGTTTTGGGATGAACATGTACAAGATGTTTAAAAACAGGATTATTCTGTCTCAGGCTATAATATTTCTACAGAACTACTGGTCCTGGAGGTCATTTATATATAATGTATGAAAAATTATTTATTACTCCTAACATGCCATGTTCTCTGGAGAAAAATGGGGTTTTTAACCCTGTATCTAGACTTCCCTATTCATACCCTGACTTCTAACAGCCTTAATACATGAATATGAGACTCAGTACTCATCAAGGAATTAAGTTAGAATAGAATTAGAATAGAATAGAATAAACCAGGTTGGAAGAGACCCTCAAGATCATTGTGTCCAACCTATCATCCAACACCACCCAACCAACTAAACCATGCAACCAAGCACCCTGTCAAGTCTCGTCCTGAACACCTCCAGCAACGGCGACTCCACCACCTCCCCGGGCAGTCCATTCCAATGGGCAATCAGTCTCTCTGTGTAAAACTTCCTCCTGACCTCCAAACTAAACCTCCCCTGGCGCAGCCTGAGACTGTGTCCTCTTGTTCCGGTACTGGCTGCCTGGGAGAAGAGACCAAACTCTGCCTGTCTACAGCACCCCTTCAGGTAGTTGTAGACAGCAATAAGGTCACCCCTGAGTCTTCTCTTCTCCAGGCTAAGCAGCCCCAGCTCCCTCAGCGTCTCCTCATAGGGCTTGTGTTCCAAGCCCCTCACCAACTTTGTTGCCCTTCTCTGGACACGCTCCAGCAATTCAACATGCTTCCTAAACTGAAGGGCCCAGGAACTGGACACAGGACTCAAGGTGTGGCCTAACCAGTGCAGTGTACAGGGGCAGAATGACCTCCCTGTTCCTGCTGGCCACACTGTTCCTGATGCAGGCCAAGTTCTGTTTTCAGATAGATTTTAGCAGCTGATATGTGGACCAAGATAGAAATTATTTTGAAAAATGCTTGTGAAATTCCGCATTTTAGTACTAAATAATTCTATTTCCTATCATTTGCACTGTTACAAAAGCATAAGGGTAAAAATACCCACCTGATCATCTTAGCAGAGAATTTCTCTGCCATGCAGTTTCCCAACACAATTCATTTCTCATCACTAGTTATCTCCACACCAGCAGTTTTCATGTTAAATGAGTTGTCTGCCTGCACCACTGAAATGTGGTTGCTCCACATTCATGCAGTTGGTCCTGCAGTCGGAAGGAAGGAAGGAAGGAAGGAAGGAAGGAAGGAAGGAAGGAAGGAAGGAAGGAAGAAAGGAAGGAAGGAAGGAAGGAGAAAGCCTAACTTGCCCAAATAACAAGCATTTAATATCCCTCATATCTTATAAAATGGACATAAGTATATGTCCAGTGGCAAATAGCTTTGGGGTATTAAAATCACATTTACTGATTGAATATATATATATATATATTAGTGGTCTAGCACTCTGTTGACCTCTGGATAGAAAATACCTCTGTCTGAATACACCTTATTCCCAATATTATGAACAATCACTTTCCTGTTTCTGATAATTTTGCATTCACTATAGTGCTCTACTTTGATTTCCTCCTGTTTTTCATCCTGACATATACACACATTAATGGTTGTTAATATCCTTTCTAGAAACTGGTTACATTGCTCTTCAGGTAATAGCTAGGGGTAGGCAGGCATGGGACCATAAAAATACATTCTTTAATCTTAAAGACTTCCTGTTCAGGAAGGACTAAGTGCAGACCAAACGGCACCAAGTGAACAATGTGACCTGCACTGACTTTTAATGTGAATAAATAAGTCTGATTAAGAATTATTCACTGTTAGATATTCTCAGCATTTCTGAAAGAAAAATAGCATCTCTGCTGATATTGAAATTTCACTTGTTTCCACTAGAACCAAATAAGCCCTCAGTTAAAGAAACAGAACAATACCCTCCCACTCTCCAACTTACACGTTGTGATCTCTCTTTCACAGTTGCAGACAAGCAACTAGCAGCAAGTTATTTTCTGGCTCCATTATTAGTTTTGCTCACAGAATCAGAGTACTACGGTAGCCACCTTTGGAAGACCCTCCTTTATGGGGTGTATTTGAAGAATTGAATCTATAGGCTTAAAACCAAATGGTTTTGAATTTTTTTAAACTTTACTAGTTCTAATGCTAGGCGTTCTCATTTGGAAATGGCTGAAGTCTGTGGCTCTAGAAGCTCTGCTGAGATGATGAGCACCTGGCTTTATATCAAGCAAAAGTTGGTCTGAACATCATGAGGCAAAATCTCTACATTCTCCCTGAAAAATATACAGGATGCTTTCATTTGTACTATTAAAAATATTAATTCTGTCTCTATGGTTATGGCATTTTAGGCAACTTTTGTATGTGTGTCTAAGTTTAGAGGAAGTAAAAAGTGAGTAAATCTTTACAGTAACAGAAACTGCCTCACTGGTGATTAAGGATAGGGAGAGTGATTCAAAAAGAATTTTGCCCCATAACTATTTTTTGTAAAGATGAGATTGTTGTTTTTTTTTTCCCAATCAATTGCTAGTTAACCCATTGGTTAAGCTGTTAGTTTATCCTGCATTCTAATATGATTTTGCTAGTCATAGTATGAGACAAGATTTCATATTTGATAAAGAATACATTTTCCTTTCAATATTTAGCTAAAGTCTTTCCTAATAATGTGATCCAGCAGGAAAGGTGGTGTAACATATATATTTTATACAGATTATTCAGATGCCTCTTTCTGCCTCCTTTTATTGTGAATTACAGGGGTCATCAATTCAAAGACTGGACTACAGGAGTTCTGACATTCTGCTGTGCAAGGGCTATGTCAACAATATTCCTCTGGCTATGTTACCATCTCTCAGGCTATATAACCAAACGGGGTTAACCATTTTGAACACTCAAATTCCTGCCTCTAATGAATTTTGTTAAAAAAAAAAAATCAACTAGTTTTCCACAGAAAAAAACTCTCCTCAACTCTTCAGAGATAGAGCTGGAAGACATTACAGCTGCTACAGTACATGTTAATTTACAGGTATACTGAAGGTATGATTTCAGTAATTCAAGGCTGCACACATATTTTAAAAGGTAGGACTGGATTCTCAGTTTCTTTGCATTCCTTTGGCTTTTATGAGATTAAATTTAACCTAGACATGTCACCCTACCACTCAATTGTACAAAATTGAACTCCATATTTGCAGAAATTTTGTTTCCCTTAAAAAAAAAAAAAAAAAAAAAAGGTAATTTGAAAGTCCTAAACTTGAGTATTCTCAGGTATGTATACAGTCTCTGATATTAGTGGAAGTAGATATAATTTCCTGGATTTAAATGTGATTTTATATTTCTTTTTTAAATTTTTTTTCTTCATACTCTTAGGTTTTATTAGATGCTTTCAAATCTGATTAATATCACGGTGAGGTGAAAGTATGCTGATAGAGAAAAAGATAAGAAATGCTTAAATTAGCTTTTGAAATTATTTTCCCACCACTGTTAAAGGTATTTTTTTTCTGTGTGTTTAATGTCAGACAAAATCAACTTCTTACTAAAATAAACTGCCCTTGTTCAAGTGTCCTCTGATCCACTGAAAGAAGCTTCCTCTCAATTTGGGAAAGCCAAGAATGTACTTATCAGAAACAAGTAAGGCTATGTGTTTTCCTGTTGCTTTATTGTTTGTTTGTTGTTTCCATTTAAAAAAAATATTCTTTATACAGATAGCTTGCTGTAAACAAGAGGTAGCTGTATTGCCTCTGATTTGGGAGCAGGTATTCACAGGGCAGAAAAGATTTGTTCAGACTTAACAAGATGCATGGTAGTTTTAAGACTTTGAAATGAACTCAGTGGATGAGTTTTATCTCATGTAACCAGAAGAAATCTCTCCCATGCAAACCACTGTCCTGATACTTCAGAGAAACAGGAAGCAATTTTCACAGCTCATTCACGCAATCAATGAAATGTGAAATAGGCTCCATGGTTAGGTGAGAATCCTGGATGCTCCCTCTATCTCTGGGAAAGGCATTCTTATTCCCAGGGCATTAGGGTAAGGAAATAAACACTGAGCAAAAAGTTTTTATTAAGACCAATGTTACTATCTAAACAAGGGAGGGAAAATAAAAGACTATGCAATGCTCTATATTCTTTATATCCAAGAATGGTTACTGAATACTTTTATTGATCAACAACAACAACAAAAATCAAAAACGTTTGTTTCATCCAGACTCCAAACAAGTAGTTTAATGTAAAATCAGTGCATATGGATATAGCACAGCAGAATATAAGTTAACACCTTTTGTATAGAAAAAGTTGTCAGAAGATAGAAGCCTAAGAAGAGCTTGCTTTTAGTGCTGCTACAATATATATACATAAGGTGCTATGATAGAAAAATGCATCTCTTCTCCTCATCACAATTTCATTGACTTAAATAAGGCAATGTGAACCATACAAATACATAGAACGATCACAGGGTAAAAGCTAATTAAATGTTAAAAGTTGTTCCCCCCACCCCAGACCTTATAGTCAACTTGATTGACACTTAATAGTTAAGCCAGTCCATTTGTTCCTTAAGAGTGAAGTTCCCACAGCAAAAAAATACAGCACAATAGTCTGTTCTGGAGTCATGTGGGCAAGTGCAGTGAGCATGGAGAAGCTCTGATGAGTCTATTGAAAAAGCAGCTGTTTCTGCCTTCACTTCTGACCTGGTAGTGCTCTCCAGTATAGCTGTGTTGAAAACCCTTTCACTCTTTACTCAGTGCTGCTTGCCATTCAGTGGGACAGAAGCAAGATCTTTATATTGGTTTTAAACTACTTCAAGAAGCAGATGCAGCAATTACCTTTAAAAGCAAACCTATATAGACCCTGAATAGTGTCCTGTTTTTATTATTTCTCTCTGTCTAGGGAGCACTTTCATTGCTAGCAATCAGTGTTACATCTTCAATAGCAGTTGATCATTTTTGCTTCAGACTTTTGTGTGTCCATATGGCCATGTGTAGGGAATGTGAAGAAGAACAAATTTTACTACTGGATTAGCAGGTCTTCACTTGCCTTTTAATTTTACATTATGGTCCACTGCGCACATACCTCAAAACAAGGAGGCAATGTGTTTAAACCATAAATGATAGCCAAACTGAAGGAATTCTCAAATACTACATCTTTGGACTCCAAATTACTAGCATGGTAATTATAGAAGGTCTGTAGAATTGCTGACACAGATGACTTGGGTAATAATGTGTACATAACAAGGTATAAAACGCCCTCAAAGAGCTACACTAAAGGTGGTGCAGATTTATCTACTTGTTAAAATTTTAATATACGATTGGTAGAGCTCAAAATAATATGGTTAAAAAAGTAGGACAGGTATTAATAAGTGTACAACCTCTTTCCTTTAGCAATATAACTATTACAGGCTTTTGAGCTGCCAAGTATTCTCTGAAGATATAGCATACTCATCTCAAGTGTTGACTTCTTTTCATGGATAAAATTGCTGTGTTCATGACCCATAGCTCCTCAGATTTAAATATTTTGACTGTTAATTTTGCAAGTGGCAGTAAGATACTAAGAACTGAATTATTCAAGACAGTTGATATTAAATACAGAATAAATTTTGTATTGAAATTTTCATTTCAATTTTTATTAAATTTTAAAAAATTGGGAGAATTTAATAGGATTTAAAAACAAAAGACAGTTGTTTTGTCTTGGAGTATTATGCAAGGTTTATATTCTAAAATTATTTCTAATCCAAGTCAGAATCTCTTTTTTAAATTCTGAACTTCCAGAAATAAAATTTAAAAAACCACAACAAACAAAAGAAACTAAACTGTCTCTTACTTACATTATGTGACTGATCTTACAAACTGCAACTCATAAAGTACCCATTCCAAATTTTATTGCTTTCCTCATTTATTGTCAGTTGCAATCTAAAGAAAGAAAGTGACATATGCTATAGTATTTAAGTAAACAGCAACTAGATGTTATTGATGTCCTATTTATCAGTGTCGAAACAATAATGACAAATAGTTATTGTGCAAACACATTGCATTGCAGATGTTAAAACTAACAATAGGCAACTTCTTTGTCTATGAGGAAACAGTGGTTTGGGAATGAACTTCTCACAGAATAACTTGCTGGGAAACAAATGGGATCACCAAGTTATATATCACAGCTTTATATATACTACCAGAATTGCAGATAACTTCAATCATTCAGAAGTGCTATTGCTTGAACTAAATACTTGAGGTCACCCCACTCTGGTGAAACAGTAGCATAGCAAGTTACTGGTAGCAAGCTGTGAGTACTTGGAAGTTGCAAAGCTATTGGAGGAAAAGAAACTTACAGAGCGTAATTCTCCATATAGTGGTGTAACATGCACTTGTGGCAGAATGAAAACATCTTTACAAACAATCCACATAATTCCAGATCTTAAATTGCAGTAGTTGACTTTGCAATGTGAGGAAAGACAAAAACAATTTGATGGTGTCCTCCATATTGCGTCTATTTAAAGAAACTGAACCAGAGACAGAAGTCTAAGCTTTCCCTCAGTGTTTCCAGATCACAACTAGGCCATAAGTTTGTAGACTCCTTTATGAGACATCTTTGAATTATATGTGTCACAGGAATATTGAGTCCAGGGTTCTAGGTTAATCTGAAATAAATACCCTCAGTAGGATGTGCTTCAGAGGTTCAGTCTGCGGGTCTGGGTGTTTTGTGTTTTTTGTTTGTTTGTTTGTGTTTGTTTGTTTTTGTTTGTGTTTGTTTGTTTTTGTTTGGTGTGGGGTTTTGTTTGATTTTGTTTCTGTTTTTGTTTTTTAAACCAAATTGCATACTAAAAGACATACCTCTAATCACCATTAAATTTGCAGTGCATATTTTTGATGTAGTAGAGTCACTGAAAAAATATGTGAAGAGTGAGCGAACAATATCTTGGGATTTACTATCTCAGTGCTAAAGTATTGCCTCTGAATTTCTGGGATTTAGAATTCCAAATATTTTTCATGTGTAATTTGTAGTCAGTTTCAATTTTGCATTTTTCAGGAGCTGAGTCCAAGCAGTAGACTTTCCCCAGTTTATTTAATTTGATGTGTAATTTAAAGATGTTTTATAGTGAAAGACTGAACTTGGGATCTCAGCCTAAATAGCTGCTTGTGAAAAGGAGGTTGGAAATAGAGACAAACTTGAATTGTACTTTACCTGTAATAAAATAAAGAAGAATAAATTACTGATAAAGCTATAGTTTTTAGTGTTTTGAAAATCAGAGGCCTGTGCTTAGCTGTTAGACATAGGAGAGGGCCCATTGTTCTGAATCAGGCTGTGTTTGTTTAACCAGAGGTTAAATAGGTCTGGTGTATGTTTTTTTTATTTTTTTGGGGTGGTGGTGGTGGTTTGTTTATTTTTTTCCCCTTTTTTTTTTTTCCCCCTGTTGTGGTAATGTCTGTCAGCTCAGGCAAGTGCCATTTGTGTGAGAACAGCCTGAAACAATTGGTTATATAATGTTCCTGCCTTAAAAATGTATACATCTAGATAAGCAAGAATGATTTAAAAAATAAAAAAAAACCACATGCATCTTGATTTTACATCCACTAGAGTACAGGCTGTGGCTATGCTAAGAAAATTAAATTCCCATAATAAAAAGGTAATTTCAGAAACTAATAAATCAGATTTTTTTTTTTTTTCAGGTTTCTCTCAATGGCATATTAATTTTTCTGTAACATGCAGCTCCACTTCTTTCCTCTCAGAAAATGCGTTGGCCAGATGACCCTTTCCTCTCCTGTGGTGTTTGACTGACAGGGTGCTGCCAAGGAAGGGAAAATGATTTTCAAAGTCTGATATATGAAAAAACATTTCATGTGCTCTCATTGCACTTCTGTTGCTTCAGGTGTTACAGGAAAAAACAAATCATCTCAACTGCTCTAGTTCTTAATAAGCGTATTATTAGGATCCCCAAGCATAGCTGATACTGCTCTTCCAAACAGACCGAGGAACTCTATTCATTTATAGATGCCCTTTCTGTGAAGAGATTATGTTTCACTTTGTTTGAAGGACCTGAGAGCCCTTATTATTTTTGTTTGCAGAAACACAGTGGTGCACATGAAAGAGACACAGAGGAAAAAAACTTTTTTTTTTTTTGGTGGCGGGGGGTGTGTGTGGGGTGAGGAGAAAATGGCTGGCAGTTGATTGCCTCTTTTTTCTTTTTCTTCTTTTTTTAATTTTTTTTTATTTATTTTCCCTTTCTATTTGAAAAAAGCTTTTTGGATGATTGATTTCTGATTTAGATTATCACATCCTCCCTGTTGTTCCCTGTGCTGTTTACAGAAATTTTCTAGCTGCCTTGTTTGACTGACATTCAGGATATTGATAAGGTTAAATATAATGACCAAGTTGCTTTAGTGGCCAGGTAAATCTCTGGGTCTAGCTTATTTTGATTAAGTATTTCCTCCCTGCCATCTAGTAAAGACAAAGATTTACTTAGGGTTACAAAAAAAAAAAAAAAGAAAAACCACAAAAACACACAAAAAAGAAAACCTCTCTCCTTTAAATTCCCTTTCCCTGTAGCTGTCTTAAGTCCTTGTACATTAATACCTATCATGCAAAGTAAATGTAGCAACGTGGTAGGAAGACCGTGTGCTTTTATGACACATGTTGCACATGGGGCAGAAAAACTACAAGCTAGCAATGGTATCTGCCTTGCAAGCAGAAGCAAGGAAGAAGCAAGGAAGCAAAAGTATGGACAGCAACCTTGACGAGGCCAATCAGCTCTGCAGGTACATGATGTTCTTGGCATCCAAATGCCACGTGAAACTTATGGGCAGTGGGTGAGGAGAGGTTCACAGTGGATTTATGTTATCTGTTGGGTGGCAAGTTGGACTTGATGATCTTTGAAGTCTTTTCCAACCTTACTGATTCTATGATTCTATGAAAGACAACTGTCATTTTCGAGACTGAGCCCACTGTCCAGGTTTAGTTACTAAGCCACAAAAACTGTCTTCTCCATATATCTGTATGCAGGTAATCTTTTTTTTTTTTTTTTTTTTTTTTCTTTTTTTTTTTTTTCCTTTTTTTTTTTTTCACCATTTTGAAAGTAACTCAATAGAATATTTATGGTTGAATCCCTTTCTCTGCACTGAAGACTTGAAAAATCCAAATTAGGAGATCCATTTATTTGGGATTGTGAGAAAGCCGTTATAATAAGGACAATGTTTTTCACAGTAGTACTGCTGAAGAACAGTAGTTTGATTTATCTTTCTTATACCTAGTTGAAATTGTAATTGCTCTTGTGCTTTCACTTATGCTGACTTATTTCTCAGCATGAGTCAGCCCTGGACCAATACTTAATGACAGCTGAGTAGGATTTAATATAACTAGAGAATGGCATGTGTAGCACAAGAAATTATAACCTTTATACTGTTGCAACTTTGTGTCTCGCATAAGGAGGGATTTACATTTTTGCTGCATATCACCAACAGTTAGAGGCTGCTGACGACTGGAGAAGCTGGAATGCCCCTGGATCTGCCTTCAAATTAACACACTACCTACGTCTAGCTGTGGATTCCTCTGGGAATAATTCCGTTCTTGCTTTGTTTACAGTGTAATTGACCTCTGCATGCCAGGCAATTTGCTAGTGTGTTTCAGATTTGCACAGTACTGCAGATCCTTATACTTTCATGTAACTAAAGGAAATATTAATTTTATCAGTTATATTAGATCCCCTCAAAAAGTGAAGCATTGTGTCAAATTTCCAGTCTCTGCCACATACTTCTATTGACAAATTAAACCAGAAAGAAATAGGTTTTCTTCCCCAAGGAGGCTGCAATAATTTGACACAACTTCTAAAATAAGCACACTTTTGGGTTTCACGTATACCACTTTATTAATATTGCAAAATGTAAGCAATTAAATATTACTCAGAATTCAAATACACTGGACCCGATTTTTTCATTTACTTACTATACCTTTTTATGGACATAATTTCACAAGATTTGATAGTGATATAGTACAGAGTTATAACTTTTTTCTATAAACAGTTCATTTGCATTTAAAGGAAGTTTGTACAGAGAGCTATTAAGCTAAAGGTTATAGAGACAAAAATACAGCAACTGTTAAGCTATAATAGGACCACAGCAAAGTGGAAGAGGAAAAATATTTTTAGGTTCTGAACTGCTGGCAGTCTTCCTGTGTCATGATTCCTGCTGATCATACCTGATGTTTCAGACTGTCTGATAAAGAGTTTTAATTTTTTTTCACTCTCATTTTAATTTTTTTCTGCAAGATAAGGCCAACTTATTGCTGCGGTTATCTATTTTGATAACAATGTAGAGAAAAATAAAAAGATATAGGAGCATCTTAACCTAGCTGAGTTTTTTGAGAATTCTTATAAACATAAAAAGAGGTAATTTGTTCTGCTTTCTCCTTTATACTTGGTTCAAGTGTAAAACGAAATGTGTGATGCCACCCGCAGTTTGGAAAGAGTGGAGGTAGTTTTGGTGCCGCTAAAAGATAATAATAATAGCATTACCAAATAAATTGACAAAACTTTCTACATTTCAGTTCAAGTTCTGAGGTGCTTAATTTCCCTAGTAATATGTCAAAAGTTTTCATGTTCTTATTGTCTTCTGATGGAATTTAAGGTGCTCAAGAAAACTCTATCCTTTATATCTTTAACGATCATTGTAGAATGATAGTGATTCACATGTGTTAGCATTCTGTTTCAGTTCTTTTTTTCTTGATGGCAGCAAAAGTGTCAGGGAGATCTAGGGAAAAATGCATAGAAAAAATGTTCTAAAATAATATATAAAGTAGGGCATGTCTTTATGTGAACATTATAATGAGAAATATCAGCTTTCTCAGTAAGATGAATACATCAATCTGTTCTTGAAAGATGTGAAAACCATCTTCAATCCTTCATACCAACAGTATGAGCCTAATAGACACCAGCTGAGAATTTGTCCTGAAAATAATAACAAAACAAAAAAAACCCTGCAAAATTGTTTTCCACAAAAAAAGTTTAATAGCCTATTGTTTAAAGATAAAATCCTTTGAGATCATATTGTGACTTTTGATAGATAATATACAGTGCAAATTAACTTAAAAGAAGGCTCTTATTACTTGAACAACAATGAATCTTTATTTATTTTTTTTTTAGTCTCTCCATTTTTCAAGACCCTTTGTACTTAGGCTTGATTACTTAGGCTTGATAATTCAGACACAATTCATGCAATTTGATTGGTACACTATACAGAAGAATTTAATATAACTATAATTACAGAAAAACAACTGAATTTTGGGCTCTTTCATTATGAACATGTAGCCATCTAAAGGTTCCCAGCTAATGCTGTTGCCCATGGTTTTCTGTTGACCTAGTATTGATCTTCCACTGCATTAAGCTTAACTCCCATAGGTTTGATTTTGATACCTTTCATTAAACCTCAGCAGAAAGAAAGAATTTGCTATGAGCACACAAAGTAAAAATGGGAGAAGCTTTATCAATTTTCACTACATTATAATAAATATCTAAACTTATGTATTGCATAAAGAAATCAATAATTCATAGCTAGAGAGCAAAGAGTGTTGGAGGTGATACTGCAAGAAATAATTCTACTTTGTGACTTCAATTTATGAAAGGGTATATGGCACAATGCCTTCAATGGTGGTAAACTACATTCATGGCTTTCATCTATTTCCTTTAGAGACGTTAGATCAGTTGATTAAAGTTCTAGAGCAATAATGTTTTCATACAGAAAACTCCATTTATCAGTGAGATGTTCCTTGATAATCATGTATAATTAGGTTTTTTTCACTTTGCATCCAGTCAAACAGTTAGATGTGTAATGCTCACTAATTTTGAGAGCCACTGAATAACTTAAAGACCAGAATAGTCCAAAAGATAACTTTTGAAATGCCAACACCATTATTATCAACAAAACATTTTATATCTAGAATTATCATGTGCAGTAATTGCATTAAAAAGAAAAATAATCTACTATTTTCTGTAAAAATTCTGTCATAAGGCACAATTTTAGGTAGGAATATTATTTGTCATAGATGACCACTCAGGTTATTCAAGTCTGCTGCAGAAGGTTGGTCTTCTTAGGAGGAAAGTCTCATAACTTTTCACATTAGAGAAAAATAACAACAAACATCCCACCACTCGTAGTTCTTGTAAAAAGATTAGGGTGTATTTTATCAGCAAAATTGGTGGCTAGCACTGGTGTGGTGGTGAAGAAGCAAGGTGGGAACAGCGAGGTGGTTCCTCTCCTTATATGTCAAAGCAAGGCTGCAAAAGAAAAAACAGCCCTCTTCCTTTCATGTAGCGAGCAGTTTATAAATTAGTGAAAGGGGACTGGCCATGATATTTTTCACCCTCTTTGCTACAAAGCTTTTTCTTAGCTGTACATAAGAAAACCAGTCTGTAGGCTTCCAGACTTCTTTCAACAAAAAGAAGGAAGTTTGACCCCATGTACAGACAATGTGATAGCACAGCATAAGCCAACAACCAAGTAATGGATAAGACTTAGAAAAAGTCTCCCTGAGTTTTGCATTTACAGCCGGTCATGTGCGCTGTCAGGAGCAAAGAGCTGTCTTCAATAGACCACTGGTTTAATCTAGAAAACTCCAAATAATGTGCAATATGACTCTGACACAGAGACTTTGTAACATCTGATGTAGTAAATTAATCTACTGATGACATGACATAAAACCTACAAAGATGCTAGATAAGATTGATAGTTAACATGAGACATAACTAAGTAACAAACTGTGTTTAGAAAATATTTTTCCACGTGCATATATTATGGCAACTGTTGCATGGACATTTGAAAAATATTTCTGTAGATGTGACAGAATTTACAAGCACAGGGGAAAATTTTAAGAGGCAAAACTTGGGAGAATTTGGATGTCTTTGTCAGGAACTCAGAACCAGCTCATCTGTGACCTGCTGCTGGGGATGGATTTTACTGCTAAAAATTAATTTAAAAGAATTGCACTAAAATTGCGTGTGGTAAAAAACCCCAACATTATGTACAGCTTTACAAAATCTGAGGCATTTGCCACAAAATTATGAAAAAATCATCTTCAAAGAATTGTTCATTCCTAACTACTTTATGGCTGTATTCTTCACTCCAGTCTTGGAGGGAGGCTAGAAGGTAAATTCAAAGATGTGAACATTACAATCTCTATTTTTAAGGGACATTTTTGACTCACAGTGCTCACTATAATTCTAAATATTTTCTTGATATGTCTGCCCAGAGGAGAAGACATAATCTGCCACTTTTGTGACAGCTGTACTCCAAACATTGCAGTGGACCATTTGATTACCAATTGTGCTCAGGGAAAGGAGAGTTCCTATGTGATGCAACTGAATGAACAGCCTACCACTCCCCAGCTGTATTGTCATCTGGAGGCAGTAAATGATGTAGAGTGAGTGTTTTCTGGCCGACATGGACATGAATAACACAAGCCACCCCTTAGACACCCTCTCTGTGGTGGAAACTATGATGAAAGAATTTCTGTAGGAAAAAAATGTCAATAAATGAATTTGAGTCCTTCTAAAGAAGTATATAAAAGAAATCCACTCTTGGCTAAATGCAGGGGAAAAAATTACTTCACTCTTGAAGGGTTTATCTATTCATTTGATTGTCTTTTCTAAGTGAGCTGTAATTAGAGCTAGTCCTCTTCTAACCCTTGTGCTAATGAGGCTTTGCTCATTTCTGTTAGTGACAGTACATTGTATTTTAATAAGGACCCACTGGTCTGGCATGGCAGGACCTGCAGATAAGGGGAAGGAGAGCAAAAGGAAATTGTTATGGTTTTAGTGCTCCCCCCCACTTTCAAACCACTACAGAAATGTAAAGAAGTGAGATCAGCAGGGGGTCCCCTTCTTGGCACTGGGCTCCACAGGAAGGCACTGGCTAACTTTGTCTTAGAACTGTCATTTGTATTAACTTCTAACCCATCACCTTCTCTGGTAGACTAGCTTTACTCAATGAAGCGGGAACAGATCCTTGGCTTGGCCTCTCTATCCCCTATTTCAGCAAACTGAATACAACACAAAAAGTTCACAGGGGAAGCATTTGGGGAGATGGTGTTAAGGATAGGGTCAAAAAGAGCTTTTAACTCATCTTAACTTTACTGTCCTTTCCCATTTCAACTCTTATCTGCCCATCAAGGCTTTCAGTTTGCTCACTCATCCATTGCTAAAAAGAGACAATCCATAACATAAAAAAACTACAGATGGAAATTATATGTGTTTTGAGACATACAGCACTTTGGTCTATAGCTTCATGCTTGTTTGTTTTCTCTGTAAGTTTTTTTCCCCTGCTGGTCTGTTTGTGGTTGGATCAGAATTCTTTGGCTAATTCTACCTTTGCATATGCTGATGCAAATTAGGGTGATTTCTTTGCTTTTCAGTAAAGTCAGCACAGCAAAAGAGAATCAATCCTTTTGTATCTTTCGCGTAATAGTCTTGCATCTCAACCAGAAAAGGCCTTTCTAAGAAAATCTGTTAAGAGGTATTTGAGGCTGTAAGAATGTGACACATAAACAGCTTCTTGTATGGCAGAAGGTAGAGAAGCATACTTTTTTTGTTTAGTTCCTATCAATGACTTCCCAGAAGCCCTAAGCAAAATGTATCACTTACTGTTAGTGCATTCAGAGCCTAACTTAGGATCTTTCAGAACTCTAGTGCCATGGTTTTGCTCTGCCCCAAATTCAAGAATATTGTATACACATCTGTGAAATAAACTTAGCAGTTTACCATTTTCACTTAGTTTGCCACCCACCTCTTCTTTTATGCATATCTGAAAACACCTTTACCAAAGTGTAAAGCAAGGAGGAATCACATCAAAGGCCCTCCATGAAATGCTGAGATGTGCATGTGTATCAGTTGTTTTTCACTCCTTTAGATAATGTGGTATGCTCAGTCATTGTCCTTTCTGGTGGACCATACATTATTGACCACCTTCCTGAAGGAGATACTGTTTGATGACAAAGGAGTTGAACAGACAGCATGGCACCTGTGAAGTCCATTACAAATATTGTAGACAATTATGATTTATAGAGAGATGAGATAGGAGTTTGTCTGTGTTAGCTCAGACTCCATTTCACACTGACATCATTAGTTGAAAGAAATAGAGTATTTGAGTTATGCCACAACCTCTTGTGGACATGACAGTGACCAGGCTAGCTCCAGGTAGGTTGATCACAGGCCTCTAAGGTATTCTAGTAAGATTAGTGAGTTTGTCTATGTAACAAACCTGCTTTATCTGTCCTAGAATTGTTTGTGCCACCACAGAAACCTGTGCTCACTTTAGAAAATTAATGTTTCATGTCAGGTTGATTTCCCTAAACATATTTTCAGACGACTGGAGCAAAGCTGGGTGGTCTTCCTAAATATCACCTGGCTGCCAGGATCAAAATCTGTTGCAAGACATGTTCCTTATGAACAAGTTGGACTTGATGATCTTTGAGGTCTTTTCCAACCTTATTGATTCTATGATTCTATGATCAGCAAGTATATTCTCAATCCAGATGACTATTCTCTTTCCCCAGTTGACTAGCATGTAGTTCATGTCCTTCACCATCACCTACTCCAACCTTCCAATGCTGTCCCACCATACTGTCCTTTCCTGGGTACCAGTTTAAGTCTCCCAAGAGCAGTAGAGTTTTTAGAATTAGTATCTGTGTGGCCATGAGAAAAGATAGACAATCTTTGGCTGGAACATCCCCAGAGCCACAAAATGTGTCCATTACTAGAAAATCAGAACATATTCAATGCTTGTACATGTTCTTTTTAAAAATTATTATTATTATCCTGTTGTCTCTTGCCAGCTCACACAGCCTTCTTTTAGTTTTCCTTGGCTGCACTAGTGCTCTGCTGTGACAACTACCTCAAGCTGAAAATCTGTTTTCTCTAACTACAGGGATGTCATGGTGCAGGATCTTAATTCATTTATTGGAAATTTTAGCATGTGATATAAATGTGCTGCTGGTGCCTACAGCTTACCTGTCCCTTTTGCCACTTCTCCAGTTCTCTTTCATCTCATTCCCCATCTGTGTTACACTAGACACCACTAATTCTTTACTGGAAGAGAACTCACCATACCTCTTTCCTTTCTTCCTATATGGAGACCAGGTTCCCACGGAAATAGTGATTGCAAGGGATCCTGAATTGATGGAAATGTCATGAAGAAGGTTTGGAGAGGAAGAGGGTAAAAAAGAGTGAAAATGAGACAACAGGTTTTATAACATGCCCTAGTTTACCCATGGTTGTTATAGAAAGCCTCTTCTATGTCTCATATGCACATAAACCAACCAACAGTATTTCATGTGGTTGGGTTTTTTTGTTGTTGCTTATTTGTCTTTCAGTTCATTACACCACTGTATTTACGCCAACAACAGAGGAGTCAGAAATAATTAACAGCAGTAAAATATTGTGTTTAGGTAGTAGTAGTGAATCTATAAAAATACTGCAATGTTCAACTCTAATGTGTATTCTGAATTCCTCAATATTTTTATATTCTTACCTCCACAGATTTTCCTTAATGTGTTCTTTGACTTACAGCTGAGGAATAAATAAGGATTTCCAAATTTATTTAGATTTTGGTCTAACAGCAGAACAAAGTTTAACCTCATTTAACTTTCTGGAATTACCAGACCTCACTTATCTGGCAAAGTTGGTCACACAGGTGTTTGTCAGGTAAATGGAGATAAAAGAGATCCTAAAAAGGGGTTGGCATTAACTATCTGAGCACAGAGATAAGTGGAGCACATAGTTATCACACTGAAGTAATTTTGTACATATTTTGCTTCAGTCACATGTAAGATTAAAAACCTCCTGAAACTGCAGATGCAATGACACCTTGCCTTTTGGTAGATGATTTGGTAAATAAATGAGTTAAAAAGCATTGAAAGATTTTTTTTTTTTTTTAAATGGATCTAGCAACTGATCTTCCTAACAGGCTAGAAATAGGTTCCTGCTACCACCCTCCCCCCTGCTCCCAATTTGCTAGGCTCTTGAACTATGAACTTACTAATGGAGATGGATCCTAAGACATATCAGCCGTTTGTTGCTTTGATATCTGTCTTAGATGATATCTTTTTGCTCTGTTGATTTATTTAAAGTCCTTGATGTAATTCAGTTTATAACCTTTGTGTTTAGATATAATATCAATGTTAACGTCCATACCTGGTGTCTCATTTAATGATGGATTAAAAACACAGTTCAAACAATTTATTCTGCTGTTGCAGGGAAAAGGAAATTAATTAACTATGAGAAATAGCACACTCATAGTCAGGCTATAATCCTCATCCTTTATTGTCTGTCCTTGTACCAAAGAAGAGGGATCATGAGCTGAGGAGGTGAAGATTGCCTGTAGGATCAGTATAAAGGTATCACAAGGAGGGCTCTTTCCATTCCTCTTGCTGTACTAGGGTCACTCCTGCCACTGAGTGTGATACATTTAATTCCATAAAGAGTGGTGCAAACTGTGCCTCTTTATTATCAAAAAATAGTTTCTGATTTTCAACAAGAGAAAATACCCCAATCACTTACTTGGAAGAAAGACCAAGCCTGATGTTTCTCTTTTGACTTTTCAACCCATACCTGAATTCTGGCCTTCCCCTGAATATTATGCAACATTTTCCTCCAATTTTCAGGTCCTTAATGTGGTGGGTTGAAGTTTTCCCCCAGCATTGGTTTTTGCACTGTTGAAGAGTTGGTTTTGCACTGTAGAAGACAAGATCCTGCCTTGTAAGTACCAAATGTACTTTGACACTTGTGTATTCAAAAGAGATGCCAAAAGATAGAAGTGTTTACATATATGACAAGCGCTGCCCAAACTGGGAAGAATGTGCTACTCAAGTATGTATATTAAGTTCCAGAATAATCAACCATTTGCTCTTTTGAAGTTCTTTGCACCTTTCAAGCTTTCTTACAAAATCAGGGATTTTAATCTCCAGAATTCATGTTTTATGAGTCAGTGAAATCTCAGTTGTTTTTGTTAGTTATGTGCAGGATAAAGAGTATTTTTGGAAAATAATATTCTAATTAATGTTTGATTGCGGAAGCACAAAATATGCATCACAAAAAAGTCTATTAACCTTTAGACTAATATCTCTTTAAGGCTTTTTCTCAACTGAAGTGTTGCATCTGTAGCTATGGATTTCCATCTGTGTAACATCACATTAAAAACTTACATCATAATAAAATGTTAATTATTAGTGTGATAAACAAACCCATGTGACTATATTTCTTTTTTTGTGCTTAATTGGTGAAGACATGTTAATTCTGATGATTCTTCACATACAAGGGAATTTAAAATACTACAGAGGAGTTTCTAATGACAAAATTGTGGAGAAATTTTGATTACAAAATTTTTAGCCTTTAAATTTTATTTTAGAATTTGTCTCCTGTAAGCTGTAATCTAATGTATTTGCTTATTACATTTACATTTTGCAGAATCAATAAAGCTTGAATCTGATAAATGCCTAATGGTTAAGCTACAAAAAAATATCATTCTACTTTGTCTTCAGTTGCAGAACTAAACAAGCTAATTACTACTGTTTAGTGAAAATTTGGCAAACAAACTGCAAACTCTTTATCATCAAAGACTTCTTTGCCTCAGGTCAAAGTTGTGTGCTTTCTTAAGTATGTTTTTTTGTAACACTTGTTCTTTTTTTCAGAAAGAAAGAAGGTAACAATGAAGATCTTTGAAAAAATCGTTTACCAGACTACAAGTCCCCTGGTGTGTTGAACAAGGAAGAAATCATGGAGGTAACTTCTGCCCCAATGGATCCCAGATTCAAAATCTTCTTTGTAAACAAAGACTTTTATTTAGTACAACTGGATCATAAAGTGACAAGTTTCCCCCTAGAATTTAGCCTAAAGCCTCTTCTGGTCAGATTAACTCTGTTGAATTCATCTGCAGACCTGGATTAACCCCTAAGAAACTCTGTATTGTTTCTATCCATTGCATATATCCCCATGTCTCCTATTATCTCCTTTTTACATCAGACAAAGTGATGCAAAGTTTAATCCGTGATAAGCTTTTTGTAGTTTTGCATATCTGTTAAAATGACTTCTTTGACAGTTGTTTCCCCTTCTAATGCAAACAGGCCCATCCAAATAGAAAACCTTGCTAATAGAATTTGCTAACCTGGAACACAGAGGAGACAGCATGAAAAGTATCCTTTTTGCAAGGATAAAGATGCAAGTGCTAAATCTGTTGACTCTTACTGCAGTTGCTTTTGTGTGCAAATTGAAAACGCATACACGTATAAGACAGACGTATAACTAGGGTGTGGTTTTCAGTGAAAGCGTGAGTGTTGTGAAGTTTTCTCAGTGTGAAAGTATCTCTCATTATGTTTTAAAAGCTTTTTTAAAAGTTGCTTTAAAAAACATGCTATGCCTGATAAAACTGACAGGGAGGAACTAAGCAGGAACCTTGATGAAAGAAGTTATTAAAGTGGATGATGGAGTTCATGCATACATATCTACATGCTTACTAAGAAAAACAGGTATAAGAAAATATAACATGGGTCACATTTCTGATTTGGATAATATAGATCTGTTTGGTCAGCAATGAACTTGCTCCAATATTACTATTATTATATCATGATATAATATGACATATTAGCAAAACCAGCACTTTCTCAACAACTAACAAAGATCCGAAGAAGCTTCACTGGCCTCATCACATGAGTTGTGCTAAGGTCTCTACAAAGCAGTGTTGTCCATGGGGTAGGGTTAAGGCTAAACAGAGATAATCCTGTTGAGACTTAACGTGTTTTCAGAAACTCAAACCAGGGCACAGTACAGCAGATTATCCCCTGGCCTTTCACCTCCAAGGCATGCAGGCATGGTATTGAGAGATACCATAGCTTTTTAAAGACATATGTTAGAAGCTTCTAAACTGACTGATATTGTCTTTATTCCTGCAAATGTTTTCTGCAGCCTTTGGATGGCACTGTTATACACCTGGCACAGAGGAGTTCTATTTCCAGACTTTCTGACTTCCCTCCATTACTTTGTAGCATCATTTCTGAGAGAGGTTTATTTCTTCTGATAAATTAAAGTGGCTTTTTTAAAAAAAAAAATAAAATTATTTTGGAAACTATCATATTGTTGCTTTTAGGTTTTTGAGTTCTGGAAAGGAAAACAAAATCTTGGGCAATGTGTGTGTAATTTCCATTTTTTTCAAAACCATAGTTTTGACCAGATATATTATTTCAGAAATTGTATAACTATTGGTAATTCTTAGTTTGTGTATATAAATAGGTCTTAGAAAGCATACCTCTAGTGATCTAGCACAGAATTCTTCTGAAGCCCAAAATGAAAGATTGAAATGTCTCTTTTCTCATAATTTCAAGTTCTATATATTGTAATTATGCCATTTCTACTACTTCTAAACCACTTACAAAAACTCCAGAACGCCATAAGCAGATGGTACAGATGTGTGAACATACAACTTACATAGAGAGGGAATGGTAAAAGGGGACAAAATACTTATTTTCTACCAGACTGGTGACTTCTGTCTTGATTAGTCCTCCAGCATAGTGAATTCAGTCAAACAGTTCAATTCAGGGATATCAGAAGACTTCGGTTGCTTCAATAGCTGTTTAAATGTGGGAAAATCTAGCTGTGAAGCCTGAGCTCTGGAAAGTTTCTTTCCCAAATATCAGGGAAGGTATACTCGACACATGGAAAATTCTGTGATTCTATGATTCTGTGAAACAGAATGGTGACGAGGTTATCACTGACAAAATGGTGGAGAAGATAAAGGCTGATTAGTAGTAGGGAGGGGTAAAATTGTACACTTTTGTTAGTGTGTTGTGACAGTGTTAGTCTGGTGTACTGGGAAGAAGAAAAACCATGTCACACTGAGAATCATGAATCACAGAATTGTTAGGGTTGGAAGGGACCTCAAGGATAATCTAGTTCCAACCCTCCTGCCATGGGCCAGGACAACTCACACTAGATCAGGTTGCCCAGAGCCACATCCATCCTGGCCTCCAGTGATGGGGCTTCTACCACCTCCCTGGGCAACGTGTTCCAGTGTCTCACTACTCTCATGGTGAAGAACTTCTTCCTAAGATCCAATCTGAATCTACCCATTTCTAGTTTTGTTCCATTCCCCCTAGTCCTATAATTACCTGACACCCTAAAAAGTCCCTCCCCAGCTCTCTTGTAGGCCCTCTTAAATGAGATGGATGTTCTGCTCATCTAACAAGCTGATCTCAGTTTGCACAGGCTGAATTGAGAAATATCTACCTTAGGGAGAACATAATGCTGCAGACATAAAGGTGTGAAATGTTGCTGGGTTCAACTGCAAATGATAGGGTGGAAGAAAGTGTTACAGAGCATCAGGTAGCTGGGCTTAGAAGCAACATGTAATACTTTCAGGTGTGACGTTCTCATAACAAAATGTGTGAAAATCCTCTCTTGAGGACATTTGTTTTTATTTGCCAACAGCTCTTTGGTCTCTTTCATGTTAGCTACAAAGGAATTAAATAACCATGCAAATTTACAAAGCTGCCTCAAAGGAATGCCCTTGCACTGCAGTTTGTACTTACATGCTGACACTACAGTACTGCTATACTTCACTTTTTTCCATAAATTGTGATAATCATCTCAGTAACAGTTTTCCTGAACTGCATTGATGACAATATCAATGCAGCTGTCAAAAATCAGTATGTAAAAATTAATAAAAATAAATTTATGAAAAAAAAACCTTCCCAAACACCAAAGGTTGCCAGACCCAACTCTATAGAAATGTTGTCTCAAGAAATTCCTAACCCTTGGATTACTAGAAACTGAGCTGAAATGCGTTATCCTAAACACAATATTATTTATCTATTAGTGGTCATAATTGGAGACGTAGCATCATGTTAACTAATCCATTGATATAGTCCAGTTTAATTATTCTTATTTTCTTACCCCAAATCATACAATTAAATACATGTCATAATTCATCCAACAGCTGTTTTGGACACCGAAAGAAGTATAGGTATTGGGTGACTTTATTTTGTGATAGGCCTGTCTTTTATAGTCTCCTGTTATTGATTGCTGAATTTACTATAAAATTAAGACTGACAACTTTACTAGTCAACTATTAAAATTAACTTTCCAGTGCATCCAGCCCTATTGACCTAATCCACTTTGATGTGTGCTTAGCTTGGAGCATGTAAAAGTTACACTGCTTTTTTCCAGTAGGGCTTTTCAAGATCTCAGGCTTCTGCAGAGGTTTCTTTTGCTGGGCTGAGGTGATAGTTTTCAAGTCAAATTTGGTTGTTATGATTGAACATTTTGTTGGATTAGGGGCCAGAATGCACTCATTTTACTAGGTCAGCCTTTCAGTTATCATGGTGTGCGTCTTAAAGATATAACTATTGCTATCATAGAATCATAGAATCAATAAGGTTGGAAAAGACCACAGGGATCATCAAGTCCAACATATTACCTAATACCTTATACCTCATGACTAACTAAACCATGGCTTCAAGTGGCACGTCCAATCCTTTTGTGAACACCTCCAGGGATGGGGACTCCACCACCTCCCTGGGCAGCACATTCCAATGGCAAATTACTCTTCCTCTGAAGAACTTTCTCCTCACCTTGAGCCTAAACTTCCCCTGGCACAGCTTGAAGACTGTATGCTCTGGTTCTGGTGCTGGTTGCCTGGGAGAAGAGACCAATCCCCACATGGCTACAATCTCATTTCAGGTAGCTGTAGATGGCAATAAGGTCTGCCCTGAGCCTCCTCTTCTCCAGGCTAAACAACCCCAGCTCCCTCAGCCTCTCCTCACAGGACTTATCATATTCATATCCTTCTGAATTTCAGTGTTCTGAAACGTGTATCTGGAACAACATTCAGAAATATCCCACAAGGCTTAAAAGACCATTCTGGGGAATGTAGTTTCCCATAACAGTGTCAGTTAACTGAAAAATTAAGTCATATACATGTGACTTGGAGAAAGGATATGAAAAAATAGAATAGGATAGGATAGGATAGGATAGGATAGGATAGGATAGGATAGGATAGGATAGGATAGGATAGGATAGGTTAGACCAGGTTGGAAGAGACCTTCGAGATCATGGTGTCTAACCCATCATCTAACACCATCTAATCAACTAAATCATGGCACCAAGCACCCCATCAAGTCTCCTCCTGAACACCTCCAGTGATGGTGATTCCACCACCTCCCTGGGCAGCCCATTTTAATGGCCAATCACTGTCTCTTTGAAAAATTTCTTCCTAACATCCAGCCTAAACCTCCCCTTGTGCAGCTTGAGACTGTGTCTTCTTGTTCTGGTGCTGGTTGCCTGGGAGAAGAAAAAGTATAAGGAACATGCATAAATTCTCCTCAATGACTCAGTGCTTCTGAAAGTTTCCTCCAAGGCACTGAGAGTGTTGTATTCCCAACCTGCTGAAGGAAGGACAAGTATAACGAAATATGAATGAAATTCTGTTTTAAACATATACCTTGTGGATGTCATTGAAGATCCCTTGGAAAAGTGTGAAAATCAACTGTAATAGTTACTGTAATAAAAAGTCATGTAGAAGGAATGATAAATTTTTGCAAATTTTTTGATTACATGTGAAAAGTAATGGCAACAACGTAGCTGACCTTATCTGCAACTCATCTTGCTTTTCACTTTATTTCTTCTCCTTCACACAGGAAAATGACTCCAGAAAGCAAGCTGCTCGTGTCCTTATAACATCATTAACTACACCCATAATCAGATGAAAAATAATGTCTTTTCCACCCAGGAAACCAATCACTCTCATGACCTATAACATGACTGAAGAACAGATTTCTGTTAGATTTCATAATTTAGTAGTTTGACAGATATTAGGAGGGAGTTATTCTTTGTACATGTCTGTCTTGATGGATGTATTACATCCAGGCAGTGGACATTATTCTGTAGCGTGCACTTCTGATCTTTGCAGTAGTTACTGCTTCATAGATTTCCAGTAAACATAAATAACAGGTCAACACTAAATACACATGAAAGGTGTCATATTCAATCCAGTGATGGACATTAAAGGCACAAGAATTTGACATCGTGCATGCAATTGGCAATAAAAGAGAAATGCCAGGGTCACAGAGAGAATAGCAAATTTGAATTATTTTAGTCTTACAAAAAGATTTGCTGCCTGAGCCAGTCTCTGGATTTCCATTTCAAAATACTTAAAGCTTATCTACACTAAAAAAAGTCTCACAATAAGGAGAAAAAGGCCCACTATTTTGGGTAACAGAAATGATTCACATAGAGAAGATTACTCTTGATTGTGAAAATTATACAGCAATGTGTTCCTTGTCTGTAAATCAGTACAGAAGAGTAAAATCATATGAACACCAGAATATCAAGCCATTTTTCAGAGGTGTTCAGTGGTGTAAAGTCTATGTATTTATCTAGGTGGGTCCAGGGAAGGAATGAGGAAATATTCATCTTTCTGAAAATCATATATCAATAAATTTTTTGTATTATTAAAGGTGTATAATTATAAATAGTACTAACGAAGTGCTAGAAGTCTGACAACACAAGCAAAACGTTGAGCTTTGATTTTAGAGCCATTTTTTGAAAAGAAAATTGCTTCCACGCCAGGATGGTGTGTGCCAGTTTTATACCACTATCATTACTGGTGATAAATTTTCATAATGCTCCTCCAGCTAAAATTTTAAAACCCATATTGTGCTTATAATGTGTATGTGTATACGTGTCTATTATATTGTCCCTTCAACATTTTAGTGAGGATATTTTTTGGGACTACAGACCTGTTTGTTCTTGTAGTTCCCTGTGAATGGCTCAGAGCAAAGCCAAGATGTAAGGGAAGTTTAGTCTTGAGAAAGTCAGACTTGTGGGACAGCATAGCTCACACAAGTTGCTGTCATCAGGCTAAAGTTTTCTATACCAGTGTAAATTGTTGTAAAGATAAATATTTCTCAAGATGTATTTTCTGTTGTTAAATCTTTTACCTGGGGTACCGATCTTCCACATTTAGATTTTCTCACACACTGAGTTTGGACTTTATTCTTTTTTCATTCTCCAAGGAACAAAACCTATTCACATGCCTGCTGAAAGAGAGCACTATTATGCCCTTTACATGCAGTCTACTTATTTACCTCAATCTAGCCTTATTTTCATAACATGCCTCAACAGATTAGATTATTATGTAATTTTCTACCAGTCCATTCCTCCTGCTTTGAAGCGATTTGTCTTAGGTGGAAGCTTAGCAATGAATTGTTCTTTACCCCCTTTATTATATGGGTATTTTCTTGAGAATAACTTATCACCATATGTATCTGTCTCTGACCATATGCTACAGAGACAGTAGGAAGTGTTGATGATTGCATAGAAGGGCAGGGATGATTGGAAAAGTGAGGAAATCAAGTTCCACAAGCAGGGAGTGAAAGAATGGAAAAGGAAGTAATTCAAAAAGAAGCAAAAGAAGAAAATCTAGGGAATGCAAAATGGACAACAAAAAAAACTCATCTATCTGTGTCCAATCTCCTTCCAGCTCTATGCAAATCTCCCTTGAGCCTATGAATAAAACCTGACAGATCTGTATATCTGCCAAGACAGATGGAAACGATCTGATACAGAATTATTAAAAAAATAAGTTTTAAAACTGTAAGTAAAATGGAAAAATAATCACAAAGATAATCATGAATGCCATCATTTTAGTCCCTTAGCCTGAAAAGGATCATGCATTTGCATATCTATTCACACCATGAATAAACCTTTTGACATTTATGGAGTATGCAGAACCTTTCTTTGCAGGTTCATGCAGAGCAGAGATCAATCTTGCAAAACTGTAAACTGAGTTGGATTCTACTCTTGTTTCAGTAGAACATCCAAAACATGAAAGATGTTAAAAAAAACCAACTTGTGGTGGATTTTTTGTTTTTGTTTGTTTGTTTAAATTTTATTAATTCTTGCATAGGGATTGTAAAGATGAATTAGTTAACTCTCACACAGGATCCTTCACTGCTGATAGTTTGGTTTGTATGCTGAGACGTATGCTCAATGTGTTTTCTGTTTTTTTTTCCCCCATCTCAGGATAAATGCTGTAATCACAAAGATAATATAAAAAAAGGCACCAAAACTGTATGAATTTAATGTTGCATAAATTAATATAACCCCATGCCTACATCATAAAGTCAATTTGTAGGGACCTTTATGTAAACCTCTAATTTCTAGCGAAGCTTAAACATTTCTTTCATGAGACCACTTTGCTTCTGAGCATATTTAGTAGCATTATGAACTTCATGATCCAAAATGAAGAAGTAAATTTTAGTTGCAAGCATTTCAGGAATGCATTTTTAATTAATGTGTTTGATTTACTCTGAGATGGGACTTGTAAATTTTTTAACTGGGCTCACTACTACCCTATATGTCATTGGAAGTTTCTCACGGCAGGTAGATGGGTAGAGTAGTAATTACACAGCCCTTGATATGATATATTTTTCAACGAGCATGTATATTCCAATTAAGGCTGGGTTGTTAAAACACATTTGTGTCAGGAAAGAGTAGATTGTTGCAGCATGAACATTGTTTGGGCAAGGCTTATGGAGTAAGGTAATATCTTCTATTAAATAAAATGGTATAATTGGGGTAATTAGACAGTCTTTCAGGCAAAAAACCTCCTTCAGGTCTAGAAATAAATAAATAAATAAAGTCACATAGATAAGTTCAGAATTTTATTCACTATATTTCCTATGTATGTCTAGTTCATTTATTGTGTTTACAATGCTTGTATTTAACTCCACTTATATACTTTGTCCTACCAGAAGAGAGAAAAATAAAGCAAATTTTAGTCAATTTTATTCATCAAAATATTAGCTAAATGAGAGGAAATGCAGCAACATGGTTATTAGTGTCATACAAAAGAGTTGCTTTCTTTATATCCATTACTAGAGGAGAAAATTTGAGGGTAAAGTGGCAGCAGTTCTAAGGTGAGTACTTATTAAGCCATGGCTCAGCAAAGAGCTAATAACATATGCACGTTTGCTAAATACTACCTTGGCCATTTCCTCTGTGATTTAAGCAGAAGATTGCCCAGGCATGAGTCTGGCAACTTTCTGCAATGTTAAAGTTTCTTAGATGTGTTTGGGTGGGGCAAGGGTTTCGGGTGGCTTCATTTAACTATACCATTCATTAATGTCGGTGCTTTTAGATTATTAGTTGCCTTGCATAACCATACTGTAAAACCTGAACAATAGAATCAGGTACAAATGGATGCAGTTATTACATTCTTTCAGAGATCCCAAGAGCTTCCCAAATTTATTTTCTTTTGTCATAGGTGAGTCTATTTTATTTTGAAATGCATTTTATACACTGATTTTGAAAAGTCCTTGAGTTCCTTTGGCCAGCAAAAGTGAACAATTAGATTAAGAAAACATAAAATTTTATTTTTTTATTTGAAGTAACTGCATAATACATACGAGATACACCATTTTTAAAATAAATCTGTGGAGATTTCTTTCTTTACCCCATACTGTGTTGAAAAGGATGAAAAATGAACCCCTTTCTCCATAAAAATTTACTTAGATTACATATATTCAATGCCTTCTTCTAAAAGAATCACAGGTACTCTCAAATTCTTTAGCTAAGCTTAACTGATCCTTTCAGGGCATCAGAGTGGCATGTGATGTTCCACAGAAAGAGACAAATCTGTACCTACAGAGAGCTACAAATCCTGGTAGGATATAGCCCCTCCACAATGTGAACAAGTGTGGTGAGTTGAAGTTTCCCCCCAGTATTAACTTTTAGCCAGACCAACTCAGTTAGAAGCAAATGAAGCTGTATTTGCAAGTAAAAACTACACTCTACAATGAAATGCAATGAATATGTACAAAATATACAGTATTTAAAATATTATACAGATATATACAATTAGCAAACAATACAAACCATGACCTGGTCAAAAAGACCCTTTCTACTCCCCCCCGCGCCCCCCCATCCCAAGAGAGGGAGGTGTGGGTAGAGAAAGCAGTGAGTTAGGCTCAGCCAAGGTCAGCCAGAAGCCCGTTATCTCTCCCAAGTGAAGCAAAACCAGCTGAGATCAGAAGAGAAAGAAGGGAAGAACTGTTATGGTACAGCTTTTCTTATTCCAGATATTTACCCAATGATTTGTTTAGAATAATCTTTTGTTTTCCTTTTTACAGCCAATAGTGATTTATTTATATGTTTCTACTTTTCTGCTCAAAACCTGCAGCTAAATTTTAAAGGCATAGCCTAAAACCACCACAACAAGGGTCCTATTTTTTACATCAGGGAACTATAATAGATCACATGACTTTTACAGCTGTTGAATAAGTGACACCCATCCTCAGATCCCAAGTATATAGTTTCAGTCACTTCAAGAGCGCAACCTAAGCCTAGACAAGTCAAACATTCTATTAATTATGGAAAGATTTTTCTTATCTTTAATTAGAGAAAAACATGACCATTCACAAGTGAATATTGTAGCCTGAAAATATGCTCTTTTTACAGCCAAATATTAGAGTAACAGATAAATAAGGATTAAGATGCCATGTTCTGGTGGTGGTGGTGGTGGTGTTTGTTGTTCTTGTTTTGTTTGTTTTTCTTTCTTAAAATCCCTGCAAGCCTACTGAGTAAACTATCTCACCCTTTACATTTTGATAGTCACTTTTTCCATTTTTGCTTTTTTTCTTCATGGAACTTTTATTATGTTTTGCAGATTAATATTATTTCTTCCTCTCATGCCCATCTGTCCACCCATCTGCTTATTTTAGCTACATACAATTCCTTTCACCCTGCTAGGTCCTGTATATCTTCACCACACCTCAGGCATGTATCTTTCAAAAGGATTCATAATGTGCATCATTTTGAATACCTTCAAAACAGTGATAAAAGAAAACTAGATTCCTATCTTTTGGTGACTAATATAGAATTATTTATAAGGCTAAAAAATGAATACAGTTGCCCTGAGAGAAGCTTTAGGGTTCAACTAAAATTTCAAAGAACAAGACCAAAAGTATATAGCTGATATCTAGAAGATTAAACATCAGCCAAACCTATGTGCAGAGTGCTTTCCTTGGCCAGTAAAAAGAGAGTAAGGCTGCACATCTGGAGCAGATGGGGCCTTGAGGCTCCACACCACACATCTCCCTTCTACCTGAAAGGGTAATAAGAAGCTGGAAATGTGCTGGGCCATCAGTCACAGGGTCCATGAGAGCACATGCAGATTTGCAACAACTTTCTATGTAGCCCACATTAATATTCTGCAAGTAGATTCTCAAGGGGCAAAAAAAAAAAAAAATTAAAAAATAGCCACTGTTACGATCTTCCTTCATATTCAAGTGTTGGTGGGGGCCTGTTGAACTGGCAAAGCAAGAGAGTGGAGGAGAGTGCAATCTGATCTCTGTCTCCTGCCTTAAATAATTTTATCTTTGCTTGTGTTAACTTGTTCTATTAATAACCATGAAGTACAGCCACAGCGATACTACTGCTTGCCTACTTCTCAGCTTGAAGAGCTCCTCAAGGAGTGGCTTTTGGCATGGTACCTGCCTTAGGAAATGCCATGTGAGTGGAAGACCACAGCAACAGCAGGGAGAGGGCCGTACTCCTCAGCTCCCCATGCTCCTATTTAGCTTGGCTTGGTTTCTCAGAGCTTTGTTCACAGCCTCACTGGGACAATAACGTGCAATTTACTGGTGCTGAGGAGCCCCACGTGGTCCCTTTTTCCAGAGCTCAGCAGAAGAGCAGCCAAGGCCCTGTCACCATGCCACCTGCTCAGGGAGGGCTGGCCAGCATAGAAGCCTGGCACAAAGCCAGGTGAAGAGCTGTCTGTGGATGCTGAATGAGGAGGGAAACTCATGCTGAAGCTCTAGCTTAGGAGATTTTTACTACATACACCTGGTCCTTCTTTATTGTTTCCCAGTGCACACCTGTGTGGCAGGTAGTGCTGCATGCTGGGGAGACAGGGAAGAAGGCTGAGGGTTGCTCTCCAGGCTTCTTATTGAGGCAACATGCTCCACCACATATCTCTAGTGCAGGGAGGTAACTGGCTGTCACAGGTTTTCTTTCACACTTCTTATATCAGTCTACTCTTTTACCACTACCTGTTGTCAGAAAGTGCTGCTATTGATAGAAAATTAATTATATTTGTTGTACAAAAGATGCTCTGTCTTGTAGACACATGTGGATTTTTCTTTCTACTGAAGAGAAATGATGGATTTTATTTTATATAAATGGAATTTTTTCTTTCTTCACAATTACTGATGGGGCATTGTTTATTTATATGTAATTTATATTTAAAATATATTACCCAATAAAGCTGCTTAGCTTACTGTACTGATCTCTACCAGAGAGAAAAGAGCACTTGTATCTCCTAATAAAGAAGTCTGCTTGTGGCTAAATACTTCCAAAAGAATTTAAATTTGTAAGTATGACTGACAAAAAAATTTGAATGGCAGCACATCCAACTTTTGTGCTGGAGAAAATGGAAGTTAAGTTAAACCAACTGAAATTTCAGAATTCTAGGAAGGAATTGTTGATGACTTTAAACAGTAGAAATTACATGTGTAACGGTATGTGATGTGATTGGTTTGTATTTTAAAAACTGAAGTTACTTTCCCAAAGATAATTTTTTCCCTTCCCTTTAGTAAGAATGTTCTTTTATTAAAGTTTATTGACCTCACTTGAGTGAAATCATCACAATGTCCCTTGCCTAAGTCATAGTCTCATTTAGTAACCATTACATGTTATTTTTTCACACAATTGAAAGTACCTATAATCTATTTTGGAATAGGCTTCAGTCCAGAAATATGTTTTACTTTATTATTTTCTGCTCTCTCTAGGGATGCCTTCATGAAATGGTAAAGCCCAAAGACTTCCTGAAGGCTAATCCTTTTCTGGGTCATATGATTTCTTTTCAGATTCCATCCTGAGAGACCTTTCTTATAACAATAGGTTCGGCTGCCTGCAAACTGGAGAAAATCCTGTTGCTTTAGTGCTAACAATGAGTGGAATTTTGGTGCAGGAGGAGTGTTTGCTTAGTACAATTGGTACAAGCTGGACTCACAAGTGTCAAGTAAACAGTGTGGGAAAAGCTATACTACTGCAACTGAGTCAACAAGGTGCTGAACATCTAAATGTGACTTGACTGTAACCTCAATAACTATTTGGTTGACTTCATCTCTTCCTCCAGGACAGGACTTGACACATATCTTACTGAGAAAGGGTTAACAGGCTGTTAACAGGAAAAAGATGAGCAAAGCAAGCATTCAGTCATGCATTAGAAGCATTACACAATATGAAATCAGAATAACTGTGCTTCAAGATCAGATACAAGTCTGGTGTACTAAGTGACTCTGATGGAAGATAGCAGTTTAGCCCCTGCCATAATTGCCTACATTCTCCCAGAAATGCAAACCAAACTGCATCTAGGTCACAAAAGAGCAGTTAATCTATTTTATTTATTGATTTAAAGTGCTAGCACTCCCCAAATTGATATAAATTCAAATGAACCAAAGAAATTTGAGTTTGCTTGGCAGTAACAGGAATCCCAGTATCCTATTTATATTTGGACAGAGAACACAGGTTGACTGAGCCTCTTACCAGAGGCAGGAGAAAGGAGACAATATCCATTTATACACTCAGTACTGCAAATAGATGAATTGATATAAATTTATCCAAGTTTCATAGTTTCATTCAGGGTTGGAAGGGACCACAAGGATCATCTAGTTCCAACCCCCCTGCCATGGGCAGGGACACCCCACACTAGATCAGGCTGGACAGAGCCTCATCCAGCCTGCTCTTAAACACCCCCAGGGACGGGGCCTCGACCACCTCCCTGGACAACCCATTCCAGGGTTTCACCACTCTCACGGTGAAGAACCTCCTCCTCACATCCAGCCTGAATCTCCCCACCTCCAGCTTCATTCCATTCCCCCTAGTCCTATCACTACCTGAGATCCTGAGAAGTCCTTCCCCAGCCTTCCTGTAGGCCCCCTTCAGATACTGGAAGGCGACAATTAGGTCACCTCGGAGCCTTCTCTTCTGCAGACTGTACAGCCCCAACTCCTTCAGTCTGTCCTCATAGGAGAGGTGCTCCAGCCCTCTGATCATCCTCGTGGCCCTTCTCTGGACACGTTCCAGCACCTCCACATCCCTCTTGTAATAGGGGCTCCAGAACTGGACACAGTACTCCAGGTGGGGTCTCACCAGGGCTGAGTAGAGGGGGAGGATCACCTCCCTTGACCTGCTAGCCACACTTCTCCTGATGCAGCCCAGGATCTGATTGGCTTTGCGGGCTGCAAGTGCACACTGAGAGCTCATTTTGAGCTTTTTGTCCACCAGCACCCCCAAGTCTCTCTCCTCAGGGCTATCCTCCAGCCAGTCACTGCCCAGCCTGTATTTGTGCCTGGGATTGCCTCGACCCAGATGCAGGACCCTGCACTTGCTCTTATTGAACTTCATGAGGTTGGCCTGTGCCCACCTCTCCAGCCTGTCAAGGTCCCTCTGGATGGCCTCCCTTCCCTCCAGCGTGTCTGCTGCACCACACAGCTTGGTGTCATCAGCAAACTTGCTGAGGGTGCACTCAATGCCACTGTCCATGTCCCCCACAAAGATGTTGAATAAGACAGGTCCCAGGACTGATCCCTGAGGGACTCCACTTGTCACTGGCCTCCACTGGGACATGGAGCCATTGACAGCCACTCTTTGGGTGCGGCCATCAAGCCAGTTCCTTATCCATCTAGTGGTCCACCAATCAAACCCATGTGTCACCAGTTTGGAGACCAGGATGTGGTGTGGGACAGTGTCAAAGGCTTTGCTCAGGTCCAGGTAAACGACATCAGTTGCTCGCCCCTCATCTATTAATTTTGTCACCTGCTCATAGAAGGCCACCAGGTTGGTCAGGCAGGATTTGCCCTTGGCAAAGCCATGCTGACTGTTCCCAATCACCTCTTCACTATTCTTTTGAGCGAGTAGTGACTCCAGGAGGATCTGTTCCATGATCTTTCCAGGCACAGAGGTGAGACTGACTGGCCTGTAGTTCCCTGGTTAAAAACTACCCTGGTTAGAAACTACCACACAAGTTAGCACACTCCCTCATTTGCAATACAGAAGTAAATTTTGGTATAATTTTAACTTAGGAAGATTTCTATTTAAAAAGTCTTATATAAGATATTTAGTCTTCCAAAAACAAGTTTTCCATGTATTTTGTCCACATTTTTGTTTTATGATTTGTAGTCCTTTACTCTCATTTTCATCCTTATTCATAGATTTATTTGCATTCAGGTTGTGCCTGTAATTTCCACATACATACAAGACTCCACTCAGCTAGGACTGTCATGAAACTGTTGTCTTAAGAATGAAGATAGAAAGGTGAATTAGCACCTTTCAGATGTTCTACAGACAATGAACTAGAGAGGTGTGACATAGGTTCTACCTCACCTGCAAATCTGCCCCACACAGGAAGCACTCCTTGCAACACTGCGACATCTCTCCACAGTGAGGTCCTTCAACATCACCAGTGTTGATGTAACCACTAAACTCAGATTTTTTTTATAATAGTTAGGGTGCTGAATTTACTTTTGACCCATATAAAAATATCTGTGGAATCCAGTACTTCCATAGGTAATGGCATATGTCAGTACAAAACACGTCCACAATTAGAAAGCTCTAGGTGGCTCATGAGAGATACTACAGGGGTAGAGGATCTTGTGACTCATAGCCAGCCTATCATAGGAAAATCGCTGCAATCATCACTGCCCCTTTTCCTCAGACCCTGGCTAGCACCCCTACACAGTTTTTGGCACTATGCCACATACCAGCCTTGCTGAGGTATTTGTACATAGTGCAGCTTCATTTCATACATCCTTGCTCTAAATGCAGAACTGATTCAAATGTCTGTAGCTGATTGATATACATTTGCAGTGCACTTTTTTAAAATTTAGTTTTCTCTGGACACGATTATGTTTATCTCATACATATATATATGTATATTCACAGATACATATCTGTATATCTATTTGTATAACATGTATCTGAATTTATACCTACAAAATACAACTTATGGGTGCATATCTAGACAGACATTTGCTCCAATCCAACACTTACCTAATTAAGCTGTTTCATTATTGCCTGCTGCAAGAAGAAGATGAAAGAAAGATTTGTTCTTGTTTGTCTTTGGTTTTAGTTTGAAATACTTAGAAATAGTCAGAAGGCAGAGGACACAGTAGATAGGGATAAGTCTTGGGATGGTCTTACCTTTTGGCATGGTGCTGGATGTGTCTGTAATCTGCAGTTTATTTTTCAGTCTTTCTTGAGAAAATATCAATAATATAAGAAAGGGGGAAGATTATGCCCTTCAGTAAAAACTCTGTATGACATGTAGTACTACCTCCTAGCTTTGTAAGGAGCTGGATAGATATTGTATTTCTCAATGCACTACCAATCCCTGAGCTCTTCAGTGTCCAGGGCAGCATGCATGCTGTTGTCCTCTGAGCCTGGTCAGCCGAGATCTATTCTCTTTCCCACTGCTCCTTGTCTACATCAAGATGACTTTAGCACTTTCAATTCTATAGCTGTGAGGAAACAATACATGGACCCAGGCATGGGGGAATAGTCTTCCTGTCTTCTTCTTTGCTCCTTACATGCCATTCTGTACCTGTGCCAGAGATAAACTTTTTAAAACAAATTAAAAGGGCATTAATGGCAAACAGATGGGCTAAAAATAGTGTGGGTTTTTTTTTCTGTAGGTCTCATTACAGAGATAACCTTTCTCTTTGCCCCTTCTTATTAGCACATTTTGCTACTAAGCAGTGAAGCAGCCCTACACCTGGTAAAGCTTAAGAGTAATGTAGGTATATGGAGGGTGCTTTCTGAAACCTGAGGAGCTTTGCTGGGAATTGCAAACATCACTTTATTTTGATATTATGAATTACTGGAATTTAGTTATTGGCTAAATCAAGTAGCTGCCAACCTATCATAAGTATTTTAAAGTACCAGCACAGAAGCACAATTAAGTTCCACAAACCTCAGTTGCTGCAAGAGGCTAATCAACATGTCTGCTATGGAATACTAAGACTCTCCACTCCTGGATGCAAAATGAAACACTCTTTCTGAGATATACTGAGACAAGTGGCAGATGGAGGGAGAAAGAAAGAGAGTGATTTTTGTGTATATATATATATATATATATATATACATACACAAAGATCTATATACAAAGATCTATACATGTAAATATATTTAAAGTAACCTTTCCATGCCTTAGAAAAAACAAGACAGTAGTCAGTATCTTATGGAAGATCACATAGATTAAAATAAACAACAGACAACTCTCAAGGGACCCTGGGTAAATTAATTTCTCATACTCACCTGTCTTTCTCCAACATCCAGAATTGACTAGGAGAACATATTTTATTAAAACCACATTTTATTTGTTTGTGTTCTCTGAAGTCTGCTAGCCAACGAACTGTGAATCAGCATTTAATTAAATTTTCTCTGTGTGCCAAGGGCCAGGCAAACATGAGTTGAAAAATGTTGTCAGACTTCAGGCCAACTCTAGATTTTGCACAAAAGAATGACCTACAGTTGCCTCAAATGAATGGAGAATTTGGGCATATAGCTTTTCCTTGTTTGCCAGTAACTTAAGATATTTCACTGACATTTTGAGGTCTATGAAAAATACTATCTATTATCAAGAAATTTCAATAGAACATATTTTGAAACCCATTTATAACAATAAATAATTCAATTATTTCTACTCTTGAGCTATTTCAGTGCTCTTCTATATTGATTTAATAATACCAATATTATTCATACTTTACACTGAACAACCACCTCATAGTGTAAATACTAACCTGTATAAGGATGCACCATAACATGTTACATAGCTCAGTCTCTCTAATTCCACTTCACTGTGATACCTGCACTGCTCTTTGCTTCATGAATGGGATATTCACCATGTCCTAGCAAGCACTATCCTTTTTATGCTTGATATTCACTACAGAGACAGGACTGCACATTTTTGTCATAAGAATATAATTTTAGCACACTTATGTTGTACTCTTCTTCCTTTTGTTACAGAACCTTGGTGCAAATTTGGTATAAAATTTCTTCGCAGTTAGAATATAATAGCAATTTTGGATACTTTTCTGTTTGAAAGGTCATTCTCTGTCCTCAGATCTCTAATTCTGTGTTATTTGAATTGACTATCAAAAAAGATCATTACTGTCTTGTGGTAAACATTTTAAATCCCATAACTGGTTTCTAATATAAGCAGTCTGCAGAATGGCCATATTTTGTGTTTTGTTTTAATACAATCATACCTAAACACATTTTTCTAAGAATTTTGAGCTCCTTGTATTTCACCTCAATTATAAGGACATTAGGTATTGATCTTTACCCATCTAAATTCTGTAAATCTCTGTCAGGGTTTATTCTGTTATTCTTTCTGTTTATCTCTGTGCAGTTCCTGGTAGCAAGCAAACTAATCAATGAGATTGCATTCTTTTTTATCTTCCAGGGCAAGTACAGATAGCAACAATTATAGAACAAAATTAATACCTGGGGAGAGAGAAAAAAAATACTTGAAAGGATAGACAGTGTGTAGTTGTATTTTAATAGTGAATTAAATACTGAAAATGAAAGGTTAAGCAAAGGTCATTGCTCTTCTTAATAGGGAAGGTGAAAAGAGTGGATAATTAGATTATGCAAACCATCAGATAGTCCAATTACAGTTCATAAGCCAGATGTAACCAAGGGGACACTTGCACCTGGAGGAAATAACCAATGTGTGCTTGATTTGCAAATACAGTGCAACTAGTTGAATGCCCTCTGTGCCTCCAATCTTTCTATGGGGAAATAAGCAGATAAAGACTAGAAGGCAGCTGTTCTCTAGAGTCTGTCCATCCCCAGAAGAGTCCATCTCATGGGCCTTGTTTATCTGTTCCACAGAGAGAAGGACTTGGATGAGGTCCAGGTATCACCCAGTAATCAGGGGGCAACCTTCTTCCCTTTCTGGGCAACTGGTACCTTTTGCCATAATCATAGAATCACAGAACATTAGAGGTTGGAAGGGACCTCCAGAGATCATCATAATGTAGCAAGTGTTATCCTCTGTTCTGTGTTTTGGGGAGTTTTATGATTACTTAAGTGTAAATATATATTTATACTGTCAGGCCTGGGATCAGAGCCTGACCATGTGTGGTGCAGCAGACATGCTGGAGGGAAGGGAGGCCATCCAGAGGGACCTTGACAGGCTGGCGAGGTGGTCCCATGACAACCTTGTGATGTTCAACAAGACCAAGTGCATCCCAAGAACCTGTTGCTGGGCAGCAACTGGCTTGAGAGCAGCTCTGAAGAGAAGGACCCAGGGCTACTGGTGGATGAGAAACTCAACATGAGCCACCAGTGTGCACTTGCATCCCAGAAAGCCAATCACATCCTGGGCTGCATCAAGAGAAGCATAGCCAGCAGGTTGAGGGAGGTAATTCTCCCCCTCTACTCCACTCTGGTGAGACCCCCACCTGGAGTACTGTGTCCAGTTCTGGAGCCTCTGCTACAGGAAGGATCTGGAGGTGCTGGAAGGTGTCCAGAGAAGGGCCAAAACAGTGATTAGAGGGCTGGAGCACCTCTCTTATGAGGGCAGACTGAGGGAGTTGGGGCTATTCAGTCTGGAAAACAGAAGGCTCTGAGAAGACCCACTTGCAGCCTTCCAGTATCTTAAGGGGGCCTACAAGAAAGCTGGTGAGGGACCTTTTAGGGTGTCAGGTAGTGATAGGGCTAGGGGGAATAGAGCAAAACTAGAAATGGGTAGACATATTGGATATGAGGAAGAAGTTCTTCACCGTGAGGGTAGTGAGACACTGGAACAGGTTGCCCAGGGAGGTAGTGGAAGCCCCATCCCTGGAAGATTTTAAGGCCAGGCTGGATGTGGCTCTGAGCAACCTGATCTAGCGTGAGGTCTCCCTGCCTATGGCAGGGGGTTTGAAACTAGATGATCCTTGAGGTCTCTTTCAACCCTAACAATTCTGATTCTATGATAGCTATTGGTTAAAATCCAGCAGTTAATATCCAACGTCTTGTTTATTCTGTATAGACAGATCTACACAGATCTTTGATATTCTTCAAACTTAGTTACGCTGATGTTGTCAAAATAAAACTCTTTCCATTTTGTGAACTTGTGTATGAAATCATACATCATCTCATTTTAAAATATAGCATTTATTCAAAAAAGTAACTCAGTTTTTGCAGACTAGAGGTGAGTTCATGTATCACACTGTGGTTCTTTCCCCTACAAAGGAAGGAATAAAGAAGGAAACAGTGCTGGCATGAAACTTTCAATTAAACTGGTCTTGTAGGCTGCTGTTTTTTTCTTTTCTTGCTTGTTTATTTTTGGTTGGTTTGTTTCTTTTTTTTTTTTTTTTTTTTTTTTAATATATTTTAGATTTTACTAAGTACACGTCACAGAATCACAGAATATTAGGAGTTGGAAGGGACCTTGAAAGGTCATCTAATCCAAACCCCCTGTCAGAACAGGATCACCTATACCAGATCACACAGGAAAGCATCCAGGCAGGTTCTGTATATCTCCAGAGAGGGAGACTCCACAACCCCCCTGGGCAGCCTGTTCCAGTGTTCCGTCACCCTCACAGTGAAAAAAAATCTTCTCATGTGTTTATGAGTCATTCTCAATGAGTATGTTGCTTGTGGAATAAGAAGGCTGAACCATATGTTTCATTTGCATATGCTAGTCTGGATAACGACTTATTCTCTTTCTTTTTCTCTCTTTTTTCTTCATCTCAATTCATTTTCTTTTTTAGCACTCATCTACATTTCTGAATCCTTGTGATTTTGCTCAGAGTTGATTCATGCATAAGACCATTATGTCATATATGTATATTTAACAGTAATATCAGATTAAAATAGTAAAATTTTATCAAACTATGCCAAAGCTGATAAGAGAGAAAGCAAGGAATGTGTCTGTGTAGATGTAAATCATATAATGCAATTTTGGGTTTTTTGTCAATAAATTGTATTCTTCCATAGCTGAATCCAACCACAACCTGAAAATCTGGCTCTGTGATTCAATTAACGTGATAGGTCATAGTGCAGACAGAAAGTCCTACTTTTATAAGTGAATTATATTTTTTTTTATTTTTTCTCTTCTGGGAAACAAATCAGAGCATTCTTTTGGTTATCTTTGTTTCTGTCTACTACATATATCAACACACAGCATGAAGCTATTAAATTGTCGAGAAGGAGAATATAATATACAAATTCTGAAAGAGAGTAGAAGACTGGGGAAAACATTCATTGTTGATGCACAGCATGCAGATAGCCTAAATTGAAGATGGTTTATTTGCTGAAAGCTGTGTGCCATAGAGACACTGCTTTATAGTATCCTGGATATCACATGTTCTCTTTCAGCTCCATTTTACAGTGGTAACAGTTTCAGAAGAATGCCTGCTTTTGAATATTTTTCTCAGTTTTGGCACGAATGTGGCTTCTGTCAGCAGTCAATATGCCTGGTATTTTCCTCCCACTATTATTTCTTAGAAATTCACATTCCTTGTACCAATACACAGAAACCCACATTCTCCAGCTGTGTTTGAACACCCTCATCTTAAAGTCTTATCAGACCCTGAGAATCAGAAGGTCTGAGAATTAGAGAATTAGAGACCCACACCTGGGCTTGGAAAGATAATCCTCAGAAGACTCAAAGCACACTGAGCATTCATATGACCAGTTGCATAAAATTGGGTTGCATACTTCTCCTTTGGCAGTATGTCAAAGTGCCTAGATGTACACAGGACCATTGGCAGCACTGGCATTTTCGGGTTCAGGCATTTCAAGGAAAACTAGAGGATGCAGTTCTAAACCAGACTGTAACACACTCATGAGTAGGGTGAGGGCAGGTATTTTTGTAGTCTTCCTGAACAAATAAATGTGTAATAGAACTGGAAACATTGCAACTACTATCTATATTCAGTAGTTTCTTGTGAGTAATCCCATTTATTCCAATAGTTGTCCATATGTAAAGGAGCAATGAGGCTTATGCTATAGATAGCCAGCAAAGTATCACAAAATCACAGAATATTAGGGTTTGGAAGGCTCTGGAGATCATCTAGTCCAAACCCCATGCCAAACCAGATCACCTAGGGCAGGCCACACAGAAACACATCCAGGGGGGCTTTGAAATTCTCCAGAGGAGATTCCACAACCTCTCTGGGCAGCCTGTTCCAGTACTCTGTTACACTCACAGAAAAGAAGTTTCTCCCCATGTTGAGGTGGAACCTCCTATGTTCCAGCTTATACCTGGTGTGCTATCACTGGGCACCAACAAAAAGAGCCTGTCACCCTTCACCTTGACACCTACCCCTCAAGTATTTAGAGAATAGAATAGAATAGAATAGAATAGAATAGAATAGAATAGAATAGAATAGAATAGAATAGAATAGACCAGGTTAGAAGAGACCTTCAAGATCATCACATCCAACACCACCTAGTCAACTAAACCATGCAACCAAGCACCGCATCAAGTCTCCTCCTAAACACCTCCAATGATGGCGACTCCACCACCTTCCCGGGCAGCCCATTCCAATGGGCAATCACTCTCTATGAAGAATTTAGAGACATTAATAAGATCCCCGCTCAGTGGTCTCTTCTCAAAACTAAACAGACCCAGTTCTGTCAGTCTTTCTCCATAAGAGATGTTCAATTGCCCCAGTTATCCTTGTAGCTCTCCATGGGACTCTCTCTGTTAGAACTGGGGAGCCCAAAACTAGATAAAATAGTCCTGATGAGAGAAGATGACTAATTTTTGATGGAATTTTCCTAATGCATTTTAACAAGTGTTTCATAAATACTGCTTCATGGATACATTTACAGTCTACCTCTGTACAGAGGTGCTGCACTATAAATATATAAACTGAAAACTAGCTAAGTTGAAATTCTTCCTGGACAATGGCTTTCCATTAGCATCGGCAGTAAAATGGGGCTTTGGTTTTCATGAAATAAATCCTTTAAATGCACTTTGCTTTAAAATGCAGTAAAATGGAAGCAACTTCAGAAGCTATATGTGTGTTTGTATTTTAGGGGTTCTGAAACAATTTTTAAAATTTGACTACTAATTGTCCACATCCAGATCAAATTCAATCAAGATATAAAATCAGATTCAAAATTTTGTTGGAAATTTGAGCTGCAGTTAAATCTAACTTTTTAATTTACAATTTGTCTTGACCTAAACTCATTGATACTTTAGAGATTTATTTTTTTTGCTTTCAAGCCATGACCAATACTGAGTAAAAGCCTACCTAAATCCCTGTGAAAAGGTAGTTTTTACAAGGACTTTGATTCAGAAGACAGAAATTAATGAAGTCAGGTTGTACTTTTATTTTGATTATAGTTTAATGAGTTCAAGAAGTTCAGATGAAAGTGGATATGTATCTTACTGGAGGAATCTTTACTTTATTATTCTTGTTTAATGCTACTATTTGGATGGAACCCAGCAACTTTGAACTCCTTTGTGTTAATCAATGTACAAATTTGAACTTATTTATACATTCTCCAATATTTGCCTGTTATTGCAGTGCTGTGCAGTTTTACAATATTTTCTCTGTATCTCGCTTTTACAACTGTGCTAACTAATTTGGCTTGCTTTAAAATCTTAGTAGCAATAAGAGTTAGTGGCCATTGTTGACTAAGTTTAATGTTTCACTTCTCCCATGGGACTTAATATCCTCCATAAGACTACCTTAAACTAATAACCATGATATAAAACCAGAGTTTTTGTCAGCACAGACATAGTTGCACAAGATATATTTGCCCCTTATTCACACCCCACTGTTAACAGAAAGAATCAAAACCCCCCTGCCTCCTGACTGGAAAAGTCCCTTCTTAGTAATACAGACAAACTGAGGTGGAAATATTAATGAAATATTTTTTATTGCTTGTCATGGAAAATTAATAACTAGAGGTAGAAGATGATAACTTAAAATTATTCATAAAGAATATTTCTTAGATTTTTTTTCAGATTTTTTTTTTGTGTGTTACTGAAAGAAGAGTTTTACATTCAGATGTCTTCATATGTACTCTTGGTGTTTACAAAATGAATGACTCTCACAGACAGTGTTTATGATGCAGAGAAGGTTTATATCTTAGTCAAACATGTAAATAATAAGTAAAGCAAATAGTTGAAAATGGAGTAGAGTTTGACATATTGCATAGTATCCATCCTGTCAGTAGAACATGATGACTAATAGAACATAGTGACTAGTTACTCATTTGTTTCTTCAGATGATGGGGTATGTGCTTAGCAGCATTAGAAGCATATTTAGCACTTTGTAATAAAAATTGAGAGATGATGAAGTGGAAGAGACATTTAAAAATATGCATGAGCTATGAAAGTACAAACAGTGTCCGATGAAAATGCATGAGATTCCACAGTACAGTGTTAGAAATAGCTTTATGACTGGAGGCTAACTTCTAATGTGCAATGCATAATATAACGGAAATTGGTCCTGCTTGATGTTATTACAAGCACCACAAGAAATGGCTATTGGTAAATGATAAATAAACTTGAATAATGATGTCTTTGTTTGAGCTTTAACCAGTAAATATTTGCAGAGTTCTGAGGAGATTTGTGTAAAAAAAAAAAAAAAAGAAAAAGAAAAAAACAAGAAAGAAGCCTGGCAGACTATGTGCTATGAGAAAGGATCTCCTGGAGGGGGTCAGAATATCTGCCAAGATTTACACCTTTACTGAGAACAGATGATAGTATAATTTCAACCTCTGAGTTGCGCATAGATTAACTCTTCATTACGGAATTTAACATAGCTAGAGGCTAAGGAAAGTTCAGCTTCATCTTTTGCTACATCAAACAAAATAGGATCATGTTCCTGATGCCTGGTAGCAGCAGCTTTCAGATAGTGTGCGAACAGAAATAAAGAATCAAATTAAGGCTTAACACTTAATTTGCATGGAGTTAACCATTTGCTTTTACCATACCACAGTTACCTCACAGTCCATCACTGTCTCTGTCATTCTTGTAAAATGTGGAAGGGAATTAAGCATATTATTTTCTTTCCTGTGTTTAATCTAGGAGAGATGATGAAAGCTCCCCATCAATCTAACTTCTTTGGTTTATTCCCTCCATCACCGCCTCCCCAGGCTGAAGGCCTGCTTCCTGTTAAAGAAATACAGATCTGAAAATACTGCTACTCTTTCCTTCTCATTTAACTGCTTTGAGGGTTATACCCTGTTAGCATGTTAATTGAATCATAGAAAATGTGCAAACAGTTCCTATTTTGACTTTTTTAGACACTTACTACCTCCTTCCTTTGAATATCTATAAAGAAACTCACACAGGATCACAGAATCGCCAGGGTTGGAAGAGACCTTAAAGATCACCAAGTCCAACCTCATGGTGGCTTGCTTCCTTATTAAAAAAAGGAAAAAGCAACAACAAAAACAACAACAAAAGACCCCACCCAAACCCAACCCAAACCACCCCCCCAAAAAAAAAAACCTAAAATCCCCAAAACAACCAAAAATACAAAAACCAACGACAAGCTAAAACCCCATTCCATATCCTAGGTTGCCTTCATTATGTTGTATATAATGAGTTTGTCTTTGCATGCTTTGATTACAACGTAGTAGTATTTCTCTGAAGGGAGAAACTTTGCAGTTGCAATTATAGATAATAGGGTTGTTTTCTGAACCCCGGTGTGGTGTGAACATCAAAGTAATGTGGATTATAATAATCCAAACCAATAACCTTCTGTAAACTCATAAGAAAGAAGGTGCTGTGTGCTTTCATTAAGAGGCAATTCATTTAAAAGTCAGTTGTTTCTTGTTTCTATGTGGTGAAAACTCTGTGAATTTGCATAAGAAAATAACCACCAAAGAAATGTAAATGATTGAGCTAGGATCTCATTAGCAAAGTGTCACTATCTACCTGAAGGACCTACCTCTGCTGGCAATAGATCGAGTTTCAAGTACCTTCTTACTTTTTAGAAACCAATTATCTTCAAGCATTTCTATCAGTTAAGGCAGGGGGAAGGGAACATGGCAAGGTTTTTGGCAACAGACCATGTAACTTAAGGAAGAGATTCTCCAAAATATGCATTTAAATTATTTATCTTTTTTTATTTTTCTTTCTTTTTTTTCTTTTTGCTACATCTTGAAAAATCCATTATTGAATAATTATGTGTAAAACATGCATGGGTTTTTACTGTGTAAGGGAGTAGTATATACTTTTCAGGGGGAAAAAAAATGCAATAAACGCCAATTAAAATGTTCCAGTTTGGAAGGAGAGTTTAGATGACGTTGGAAGTTTGTCAGTCTCTAACAGAGCAAAAATGTGTAGGTGGTGGTGGTGGTGGGAATGGTTACTAAGCTATTTAAGTGGTTGAAGAGCGAATGATTGCTCCTCAGTGGTTCTGGTGACAGACAAAGGACTTTAACTCCCATTATGTATTAAAAAAAACCCCAAAACAAACCACAAACATTTTGAAATAGACCGATTTAGGTCTAAACATATATATATATATATATATATATATACTTTTGCCTGCCCACGTCAAAGGAAAATACAGTTTCATAGTTTCATAGTTTCATAGTTTCATTCAGGGTTGGAAGGGACCACAAGGATCATCTAGTTCCAACCCCCCTGCCATGGGCAGGGACACCCTACACTAGATCAGGCTGGCCAGAGCCTCATCCAGCCTGCTCTTAAACACCCCCAGTTCACAACATTCTCTCCCAACCCAATATGTATAGCCTATACATGTTTCACACATGTACAGTTCCAGGAGACAGATCATCAGATCATTCAGCACATAAATACAGTAATATTTTGCCTCTAGAGTCCTGAGTTTAGCTGGAGCTGGTCAGTTCACAGGCAGCAGGAGTCTGATAAACTCTGCTTGCCTGCTGATGGAGGTTTTCAGTTTATTTTTACTTTTTTTTTTTTTTTTAAATTCATCCTCAAACAAATGTTTCATAGCGGTATAGAGGCTTGGAAGAAAGGTTGGAAATATGGCTCAGTCAGTTAGGGAGAGATTTTCAGCCATACAGGCAAAACGCACTGCCAGATTAGTAAATACTTCCAGAGCATGGTTTTGAGGTCACATGCAAGGATTTCCGTGTCTGAGCATAAGCAGGTAGGGAAAAGAACAAGAGGAGCCTTACCTTGAGAAGAGCCTATTAATGAAAAAACTGTGTAACATTAGAAAAAAAAAAAAAAAAAGTGAAAAAAAAAGAGAGAACAAAAAAAGAAAAAAAGGAGGAAAAGAAAAAGAAAGAAAGAAACAAAGCTCTACTGACCTACATCAGGTTCAATTTCTCCTGAAACCTTTTTATAAGTTTATGGATGAGGTTCCTCATCCATTTTTTGCCTGCAGCTGGCCTGGCTGAAGACATCATCCTTCCTTCAACCTCTCATCATTTCCTCACTATGTACAACTTACAAGTCAGCCTTGATTATTGGGATCACATTACTGATTTCTGTCTCAGTGCAATCAAGAAGAACTGAGTTAGATAAACCTCCCTTATTTCATATGATAAGAAAACCCAGACTGCTTTAACAGAATGAGTATGAGAAGTGTAATCATGCAGGCAGACATGTTGCCAGAGGGTGAACTAGCGCTGCACTTACACTGCATCATTTGTTCTGCCATAACTTTCCATATTTAGGTTTTCCTCCATCATGCCTGTTTGCTGGGGGCAAGGTGTAAAAAAAACCCAGATAGGTACCAATATAATAGGTCTTCATACCCTTGCTTACCCTGCAGCAAATTGTTTGTTGGATACTGATAATTTTCTAGACCAATATTATTAGATTGTTATCCAGTGCATATAAATTAACCTCTCATCAAATAAGATACTTTGTGACAGACAAGTGCCTATAGAGATGCAGAACCAATGAAGAAGTCTGTGGGGCCAGGAAGTCTCTGTACCAATAGTGTAGATTCCAAATAAAGAGCTGTGTAATCCTAATTAAAAAGTAGACCCTTTACTACAAAGATACTATGAAAGTATGATCTCTCTGTCACCCTGTGTGAAAAACATTCAGTGTTCAGTCTGAACTGCCAGGCTGTTTGCCCACAAGCCAGAATTTTTGGGATATGCTTTTAGAGCTTTTCTCCCCTTCCTTCCTCCCTCCCTCCCTCCCTCCCTTCCTTCCTTCCTTCCTTTCTTCCTTCCTTCCTTCCTTCTTTTTTTCTTTTTTCTTTTTTTTTTCTCTTTTTTTTTTTTTAATTTTTTTTTTTTCCCCCACACCACATTCAGCATTCTGCTCAAAAATGACATGTTGGTCATTCTTTTGACCCCAGTTACATGAAACTGTTGGATATTTTGTTGTCTTTAATTGCAGAATCATGTCACAGAGGTCATTAAGCAGAAATAATATTAGAGGATTTTGTTGAAAAAGAAAATACTTGGAAGATACTGAAGTGAGATTGGGTATTTTAGTGCTGGCTCAGCTCCATCTGCAGTTCCCCATTCATCAGTGAAATGTTACTCAGTTGTAAAATTTATAAATGAGGAAAGATAAAGAGCTATTTTTAGAAGTTTATCTCTCTGAAAGAAGGCTCAGTACGTAACAGGTCAAAACCATTGTAACAGAGGTTGGACAAGAAATGGAAGATTGGTCAAAGGCCAAAATAATATTGGAAAGCAAAATATTACTATTATTTAGAGGCACTTGTATTAAATATGGTGAAATTGAACTGTTTACAGAAGATGCTGGATTCCCTCCAAACAGACACTGGCTGCTCCAGCTCAGTGTTGTGTTTTTCAGGGATGAGGGATTTTTTTTTTATAACATCCAGAAATGAGACAAGAAAAGGGGAGCATAAAAGAAAATGTACTTCTAGCTGCTGCCCAAATTATAGCATGGTTAAGTGGCTGGGGGTGAGGTTTGGAAGAGTGGTTGACTGGCATAAAGGCATGAAAAATTAAACAACAGAACCATCCACATGTACTGCTCAGCAGCTTTCCACACACTGTCCGTGCATTCCAGTTTTGCACTACAGTGGTGACCCAGAGAGTTTGGGCTGAAAATGTGGTATGACAAATTGTTTTGTAAGGAAATCCAGGCATCTGTATGCTCCCAGTGGTGAGGGAAGGCTGCCTACGTGCAAATTTCAAAATTCCTCCAATACAGTGGGTTCTCCAGCTCTTTGGTACAACTCATGCTACAGGGGAAGGGGGCATTAATATTCTGCCAGTTTAGCTCTTTGATCCAGCTCACTTCCAGAGCCTGAGCAGGAGAGAAGAGAGGCCAGGGAGAGCCATCCTTCCCTTCAGTAACAGCTGGCAAGTTTTCACAACTGTATTGCTCATCTACACCCTCACATTCTCTACTGAGCACTGAATCTCTCTTCTAATCATGAGTGACATTTAAAGACTTGGTTAAATCAGAAAGGGACACCTGTTCCTCTTAACAGGTTTTATTGCTTACTTCAAAATCCATGCAAAGTTTTCATACTCTGATTTGATCTTTCATTTTCAGTATAATGTCTGTCATTTTCCTTTTTCTGCTCTATCTAGAAGGTGTCAATATCTTCATTTATCAAATCAATATCTTGTTATTACTCTTAATTTACTTTAAATTTCTTCCTGTTCCTCCTTGTAAGTTTAGAAGGGAGGGGAAAAAAAATAGCGTTAACATGTGGCCTTAAATACTTCCCAGCTGAAAAAATACAGTTAACCAGCATGAGGCTAATGGGCTGATGTACAAACTGATGATCCACACCAGTTCCCCTGCAGGCAAATAACATCCTTTGGCCTGTATACACAGCAGCTGGTTGTACCCTGGATATTCTGGTTTTTCTTTTTCCCTGCATTTCCGATCTCTAAGTGCTGAGGTCTAATGTTAATTCAGACTCTCTTAGCACATTAGCTGGCTAATGCAGCACCAAGCTCCCTCACTTGTAGAACTCTGCTTTTTTTTCTCTCCAGCTGATAGTCTGCTACCCATTATTTACCTTGCCCTTTCCTTAATGATGTCCTTCTCTGTGAACATCATTCAAAACAGAAAATATAATGATTTAAACTACTTCTGTCAGTTGAGTAGCATATCCATATTCTTTTTGTTGCACTTACCTAAATACCTCTTTCTAACAAAAGGTATTTGAGAGATCTTTAACTCAGAAAAGCTGCTGAAAAATGAAAGTTAATAGCTAGTATTATTTGTGCACTACCAGTAATAAGACAGTGGTTACATTTTCCTTTGGTATGGTTTTACTCTTATATTTGTGGCTACTTTGTTTTTTTTCCCCTTCTATTTTCATCTTAGTTTTGTTCTTTGGAAAATTTGGATAAGAAAAATTGCATTCAAAAGAGATAGGAGTGTTTGAGTCTTTCAGCTTACTTCCCTAACTGATAAAGAGTTATTATATTTTTAGATACTGGGAAATGTGTCAAGATGTGAAAGAAATCCTGGGAATTAACACAGAATTAATATCTATGGGAAATTAATGTAGAGATGGAGAAAACCCCAACTCTCTAGACCTCTTATAATGTTGAACAGCTCATAAAATCTGTCTGTAAGAGTAATGTTACATGCTAATAATTTGCAATTAAAATAAAGTGAGAGAAGAGAAGAAAGTGTTTGTTCTCTAAAACTCAACTGACCCAACTCTGCTCTCAGATGTCTTCAGATTACAAATAACTAGAACTAATGTCATGTATCTGATGTAAAAGCAAAAGGAAATTGCTTATAGATGCTTTGGACCAATATAAGATAAAAAATGATATAGCTATTTTAGAAGATAGTGTTTAATTATAACGAACAAAATTGCTTCCACTTATTTTTTAAACTAAGTTTTAGACAGCAGTGATTTGCATCTAGTAGCCTACAAATCCCTCTGTGGGGCAGTTCTAAAAACGACTCTTAAATGTAGCTCAAAAAAGCAAACATATTTCAGCAGCCTAAATTCATAAGAATGTCAGCACATCTGAAAGGGTTGAAAATCATCCCAAAGTGTTAGCAATACTATTTCCCACTTCTGCCTAACAACAAGAGACATTTTCCATCCTCCTCCTTAGCTGAACTGCTTGATTTCGAATCAGAGCTATGTACTGAATCTTAATCAATTTGAGAAGTGGAAGACTTAAGAGGAAATCATTTGAACTCAGAGCTGTGTCTCCCTGGGCTTTTCAAGGCTTTTATTTATTTTTTTTTTTTTTTTTTTATAATGGTAATGCCCTGGCTGTCAGAGTTTAAATACTCTAGAGGCTCAATAGCTGTGATATTTATTAACCAAGTGGTTATGATCAGAACTTTGTCACTCAGAGTTGCTTGGTATCAGTTGACATATGGTATCATGTTTGAAATACCACTCAGTAAATCACTGATAATGTCAGTGTAATTGCTGAAAGCTAACACAGGGTATAATTCTTTTCCAATTGAAATTGATGGCAAGAGTCTTATTGATGTCAATGGTGCAAAACTGAATGTACTAACCAGAAAAGTATTTTCTTTTTCCTAATTGCACAGAAAAAGTCAATTATTAAAAAAAACAAACCACAAAAAATGCAACACAAACCCCCAGTCTTTAAATGAGCTTACATTTTAAAATTATGTCATCTATATGATTGACTTTTTTTTTCTTGTAGATAATGCTGCTGTGACTATTTCAATATGTTTTATTTGTGAGTCAGATGATAATATATTCATAACTAGATGAATATATGAATGTAAGAGCTATGCATATATCTCTGTTCCATCTGTTATTTCTTTTTGTCCTAAATTTAAATAGTCTGAGTTTAGTGCTAGCATTGTTATCAACATTTTCATCAAACTTTACCTTGTATTAATTAGATGGTACCCATGGAATAGTTTTATTCTGCCTCTTAGTGTTTATTTTTTAATTGGTATTTTCTCATAACAAAAGCAAAAATTGCCAAAAAAAACCTTTCCTGTAAAAACACATTAGATTTTTTTCCCCCAGAAAAATTCAATGACAAGAATTTCTCATGTTCTGGGCAGGTTTTCTGGTGGAGAGACTCTGTCACCACGAAGACGCGAGAGATTCAGAGTAGGCTCTCTGCCCTATACAATTTGGAACAGAGTCTTAAATCTGGGCCTCCCACATCCAGAAGGTGTCTGGATGCAGACTCAGGCTCTCTCTGGCTGAATGTGTGTGATGAGTCTGTTTGTTGAATGATTAGCTTTCCTGAAGATTTATTTGTCTGATGTGTGGTTGCCTAGAATGCTTACAAAGGTCTTAGTTTGTTCCCAAGAGAATTTAATGACACAATAGTAGTCTCTATAATGGAAGAAGGAAGTTCAGAGTATGTGGAAAAGGGGACTGGCCACTTGAAGAGAATATAGTAATGTTGTCCATGTAGGGATGCTACAAGTGAATCCACAGCCTTCTTGGAATTAAATCTGCCAAAGGATGTAAAAATTAATAAGAAAAGCTTCTTCAAGCACTTAGCAGGAAAAGGAACACTAGGCAAAATCTTGGTCCATTGCTGACTGAGGTGGGTGACCCAGTACCGGAGGATACAAAGAAGTTAGAGTTACTGAATTCCTTCTTTGGTTCAGGCTTTACTGCTAAGACCAGCCCTCAGTCACTGGACATAAGAGAAAGAGTCTGGAGAAAGGAAGACTCTCTTAGTCACGAAGTACTGGGTGAGATCACCTAGACAAGATGGACACCCAGATATCCACAGGCACCCATGGCATGAACCCATGAGGGCCAAAGGAGCTGTTATTGCTAAGCCACTCCCCAGAGTTTTTGAAAGGTCATGGAGAACAGAGAAGGTGCATGATGACTGTAGGAAAGCCAAGGCCATTCCAGTCTTCAAAAAGGGCAAGGAATACCCAGGAAGCTACAGGCCAGTCAACCTCTATTCCATCCCTGGGAAGGTAATGGAATAGCTCATTCTGAAAGTCATCTTTAATCATGTGGAGGCAAAGAAGATTAGGAATATGTCTCCCATAACATCGTCATAGGTAAGCTTAGGAGTTGTGGACTAGATGAGCGGACAGTGAGGTGGATTGAGAACTACCTGAATGACAAAGCACAGAGGGTTGTAATCAACTATGCAGAATCTAGTTGGAGGTCTGTGGTTAGTGGTGTTCCCTAGGGGTCAGTACTGGGTCCTGTCTTGTTCAACATCTTCATCAATGACCTGGAAGAAGGAACAGAATGTATTCTCAGAAGGCTGTGCTGACATTCAGGGAGACCTTGAGAAGATGGAGAGCTGGGCAGAGGTGAACCTAGTGAAATTCAAAAAGGGGAACTGTAGAGTCATGCACCTTATGAATAATAACCTCATGCATCAATACAGCTTAGGTGTTGACCTGTTACAAAGCAGGTCTGTGGGGAAGGACCTGGGAGTCCTGGCAGACAGTAAGTCCACCATGAGCCTACAGCGTACCCTTATGGCCAAGAAGGCCAATGGTATTCTGGGATGCATTAAGAAGTGTGTGTCCAGCAGGTCAAGGGCAGTTCTCCTCTCCCCCTACTCTGGCCTGGTGAAGCCACACCTGGAGAATCATGTTCAGTTCTGGGCTCCCCGGTTCAATAGGCAGCTAATGGCAACACTCCAATGTAGGACCACGAGGATAATTAGGGGACTGAGCATGTCTCTTCCAATGAGAGGATAAAGCTGGGCTCTTTTCAGGGGTGGCCAGTGGCAGGACAATGGGCAGTAGGTACAAGCTAGAACACAGGAGGCTTCACTTGAACTTAAGGAGAAACTTTCTTACGTTGAGGATGACAGAGCTGGAACAAGCTGCCCAGAGAGGTTGTGACCATTTTAGGCTGTGCCTTTAAGGAAGGGACAGTTGCTGGAACACTCTGGCTGAATGTTTTGAAAACAAAGATATTCTAAACGAATTTCATTGGTAGAGAGGTAAAATGCAACTTTAAATTTTAGTTCAGTTTGAATCTCAGTTTGTTCAGCTCAGTCTGTCTGTCTTTTTCAGCCTGTCTGTTTCTGTCTCTCTCTGAGCAACAGCTGCTGGACGGAGTTAACCTTGAACTTGCATATGCTTTGAGCTAACAGAATTTCCTCGTTAATAATTACCTTTTCTCTCTATCTCACCCTTTTTGGGAAAAAAGGGAAGTAGGGGGAGAGAGGGGGTACGGCGGGGGGGTGGGGGGGGAACCCTCCTGGCTGGAGGAGGGAGTTTTGCTCTGTATTACATTCTTTACTGTATATTTCTGTATATATATTGTAAATACTGTATATTGTGTATATATTCATCTGCATTTCATCCTGCTTGTAAATATAGCTCTTATCCATTTTTGCTTCTCAGACTGAGTTAGCTGTGGTTTCTATGTGTGTGTGGGGAGAACTGAACTTTCTCTCACCACCACAGAGGTTGTGGAGTCTCCTTCTCTGAGACTTAAAAAACCCTCCTGGACATATTTCTGTGTAACCTGATCTAGCCACACCTGCGTTAGTGGGAGCATTGAACTAGATGATCTTCAGAAGTGTGTTCCAACCTTTACCAATCTATGATTCTCTGATTCAGTAATTATGATACATTTTCAGCACCTGACCAAAACTGACCATGGTAAGCAAGGGTTAACAAAATTTCAAGTATCTGATACTATACTTCAGAACTACCATTTTCCCCCTACTGTTCACAATTTTTGGATCTCTTAATAAAATATTCATATAAGAATGGATTTAAACTTGAATTTTCCAAACTCTGATTTACTGGAAATTTATTTTTATTTGACAGCTAGTTGTTTGAAAAATTTGAATATTTTGGTTCATCTTAAGACCTTCATAAAATTGATGATTGTCTATTTTACTCAAATGAATATGGGAAATATTTTTATCTTTTGTGAAATGTAGCTGCTGTAGGAGGGAATAATTGCAGCAAAATTAATGTTCATTGAAAATAGAGAACCTTTCCTTTACTCTATCATTCTGGTCAAAGTTTTGTGCATATAGCTCTGCAGATATATAGACATAATTTTGAGTTTTATTTCTCTCGTTCTCTGAAGTCTATCCAGATAACTTGTATGTGGACTTGTACACAGCAGGGTTATTGCTACATTTGCCTGCTGCTTTTGAACTTCCATGTGGCATTTGACTCTCCGGACCATCGACTATAGTTGTACTCTTTTTCTTATTTTGTAAAATTTATGGCTTTGTTCTCTGGTGTCCTCAGTGTCATTTAATATCCCTCAGAGACATATTCTACAGTATTTCTTTGTTATATGTATGTTGGTTGAAATTACTTGTCTTCACAGTCCAAACTGTCAGACAAATAGCTCTTGGCTGTATTTATCACTCCTTGAAGACCTTGTAATAACATCTGCAGTGCAGCTTGATTATCCTTCCATTATCAAGGTTTGGACAGTGCTAATTTTTGTAAGTATAATGCTGAAAGGATGGTGTGTAAGTAGAATAATATGAGCTGGAAGTGAAGCCTCTTAGGAGTCTTTTATTCTCCTAGGGTTTTAGCTTTTTCTTTTTCAAGGCTTTGCAGTCTTGCACTCATGAATGTGTCTCAACATTGGATGACATTCTAGGCCATTTTTAATGGCTTATGTAGTCTAGAAGAAATGGATACCTGGCTTAAATTTCCAGCTGGATAGTATCCTCACACTGTGATGGAGAATGGAAATTGTTTACATTCACTTCTGCACCCTCAGACTCTTTCCCTAGTGAAAGAGTCCAGGACCCTAATATCTGCAAATTCTAGACAGTGTCCTCAGGTTTCGGACCCTTAACAGCTGCCGATCCTCTAAAAACCAACAGTATCCAAACACAGACCAAACTATAGTTCTGGAGAGAAATGAAGTATATGTAATGCTTCCTCAGAATCCTTACCTTAGTTAAATGCTAGCTCAGACAGAAAACTTTGAAGATATTAGGAATGCTTTCATGTAATCTGCTCAAACATCCTCTAGGTAACAGAAGGCTTCTTTTCTTCAGGTGGTGTCACCAAGGCAGGTAAGCTTCTTTTCTCTTTATTCACAGGCAGTGGCTGAAATCCACAGCTGGTCTGTTCTTGAGGTAGTTCCTAGGCATCTAATGGGGAAGGTGAAGCCTCCTTATCACAGCAGGTTTGCCATCATACCCATGGTGACTATTTACACTCTTCCTGCCATCTCTCCACCTGAGCTCTAAACTTTTTCAGCATGGCATTTTTGTCCTGCAAGCAATGGTTCCAAAATAATTCAGATGAGCAGAGTTCTGCAAGTCTACACTTTAGAGAAACTAGTGTGTACTCTTCTCAGGAAACTTTAAATTGCCAGTGCCATGCATTTATTATTTAACAAGGTTCTATAGATGAACTGTGTCTTGCATGACAGCTTGAATCGCTGTAGAGCAGTGCTGCAAGAGAAAGACGGTGGCAGACTTCTTTTGCACTTTTCCCTTATATGTGTACATACAGACATTTGTGCATCCACACATGCAATTGATCATTTTTACTTCTACTGAAAGACAGAAGCATGGATATTCTTCATCCTTGCAGCAAAAAAGGGATAACACTGTTTTGAGACAAGTTTTGTTCCTTTCCTCATTAATCTTTTCCCTTTCATTAAGAATCTTCAATTATTTTTTTAAAGGAAAAAACAGTGACTTAGTATGTCTGTGACTTCTGTTTTCAGAGAGTTTTGAACATGGTTGTTTTTTTTTTTTTGGCTTCATGGGCTACTTTTTCTTAAAAATACAATTTTATATATTTGTTTTGGGGCTATTAAATGAATTAATGTTTATAATGTCCAAATTAGACTCAATTGTGACTGGTTAACAGTTCAAATGTTGGTATATATTGGTACCCATATGTTGGTATATACTGGTATATAACTCACAAGGATAAAATTAAAATTTGCTTTTAATTCTCATCTGAATGTGCACAGTGCTAATGGGTACAGGACAAACCAAAAAGTAATATGTTACAACCAGTAAAGATGGCTAATAAATCTGAGTATTTTAATTGTTACTAAAAAAGAGATGAAATTGTGGAATGTGAAAGAAATAGCCAGCAGTAGTGAACATTGGTCTTGAATTAGAGAGAGCTTCTTTCTATTTCTGTGTTTCTGACTTGTGTTATTTCTTTATGCTACTCTGTTTTCTTTGTTTATTTGGAGCATGAGAGATTCACATCAGAGACCTGTTAACTTTTACTGTGTGCAGTTATCCACGCCTTACAAATATGCAAATGAATAATTTACTTAGTGCTTTGTATTATTTTTTCATACTAAGCTTTTTCTCTTTTTTTTTTTTTTTCCTTTTTTTTTAACAGAGGAATAGTCATCTTTGCTTGTGCTTTTAAAGGTCCTAGTGGAATATAGTTCTGGTTGATGACAAAGGCTTCCAGATACATTAGTGCAAATAATAGTAATTAATAATAATAATTCTTTTCCCTCTCTGTTTCTATGGTTTCTGAACATAATTAAATTCACAGAAATAAGTGGTCAACCTGAGATTACTTCCATCTTGTAAAGCGAGGATAATGTTTATGTAAGCACTTCAACTGTATGTGTGCATGCTTATGCATGTATGTGTGTAGAGCATAATATAACAATAGAAGAATGAAGTTTAAGATACAAAGCTGCAGAAATATTTTCTAGAAATAATGCCCTCTTAAAACCTGTGTTTATGCCTGTTCTGAAAGTGAAGGAAAAATATTCTAAAGGGAAAGCTGCAAATGAGTGAAACCCAGCCAGATGAAGTGGGAAGAATTGAAGGCCATAGTACACAGACTGTGCCTGAGCTAAAAGCCTTACAGAGGTAAAAAACATAAAAGGTAGGCAAAAATTAGGCCCACACAGTTAAAATATAGGCATAGGAGAGAAGATGGCAGGAGGACATAGCTAATGTAGCTACAGAGGGGACAATTGCCAAATTTGGTGTTTTTAGGCTGTGGAAAGACTTGAAAAAGAAGGAAGAATCACATAAAAAACCACTACACTGCTTTTTTCTTTTTTTTTTTTCTTTTTTTTTTTTTTTTTTTTTTTTCCCCATTGAATTCCACATTTTCCCTGACCTTTTAAAAAAGAAAATGAAATGTCAGGTATTACCCCAGTAAAACCTGCCTAAGGCACTTTTGCCTAAATATTAAGATCAGATAGAGAGTAAGGGGGAAGTCTAGGAGTGGAAAGTGACCTGAGAATCTATGAAGTATCTGCGGCAATCCTTGCAATGCAGATGTTCACTGGTGACAAGGAAGATCACCTTGGAAAATGGACATGGGAGAGATTGACCATGACAAAGGCTAGGGAGCCTAGTTAATGAAGGGCTTGTAACATCTTCCTGTGGTTTCAGATATACTAGGCATCACATGTGATGGAGGTTAGCATGCATTTATTCTTAAAGATTCCCTTCGCCACCTTCCACAGATTCACTGATAAACCTGCAGTTACTCCTAGTCTATGCTGCCCTCTACTGCTCCGTCCCAAAGCCACAGTGGTTACCTTAGCATTTGTAGTTGGATGTTTGCGCGGTACGATGTTTGCTTCGTTTACCAAAGGAAGCATTTAGAGATGTATGAATTATTTAGGGTAATGGTTAATATGAAGCTGGCATGCAGCTCAACAGCTTTCCAGGGTAATTTTTGGAGCATTAACATCCCTCTTCCACAATAGCAGTTTGTTTATAGATAGTGGACAAGGGCGGAGTGTTTATGCTGAAGGAAAAATTCTCAGAAATATTTTTATGAAATTAATAGCATTGCTACTGAAACGCCAGTGATGCATTTTATTTATTCTGTTGTTTAGATGCTCTGAAAAAGATAGAAATCATTAAGGCTTCAAGTGGATCAAGTTATTAGCACAGAACTCTATTTTACTTTTACAAGCATTTTGTCCAATCTAACTCTGTGACAGCTGACAGGTTTCTGTCATTTGTCACCAGACATTAATGGACTTTTCTGTAAGAACACTTTTCTATATCTTTCAGTTAATCTGGTTAGTTCCTTGTTGCTAAGTTTTCTCTTTTTTTGATCAAATATTTCAGTATTTCAGGGTTGCTACTATGTTTTACTAACTTAGCCAAGCTTAGGCATACTTAATGCCTTTTTTTTTTTTTAAAAAAAAAAAAAAAGTAACTTCTTGCCTGTTCTACTCCATGCTGCTTTTAGAGTATGCTGCATGCTGCAAGTATCAGTGATGGGGTACCAGATGTGAGCACAGCATTCTGGAGTGACAAGAAGTGCATGTTTACTTTCCATTCTCATTGAAGGCTACCTCTCTGTGTGAATCCAAACTTTACACACTCTCTTACACTATATATTGCCAACAAATTCTTACAACTTTTTAAATCTAATTCAGATGTGTCAGCCAAAACTAATTGAAACCACTTAGCTCAGGTTTTTACATGGTTCTGCTTTGCCTCTTCTGCCCCCACCCTGCCTCCACCAAAGATATTTACAGAACAACTTTTGACTCTACAGTTTATATTTCACCCCTACGACATTCTTTGGTAGGATTCTCCTACATCTTTCTTTGGTGAAGATCAGAGAGTTATGATGTTAAACCTTGTTGCTTCATCCCACCTAGGCATTGTCCTTCAGAGCTTGGCCCCACAAGGTTCTGAGCCTTCTGCAGGCTGCCTGGAGATGGACTTAATTTTACCTCAGGTGGCACTGATGACCTGAGGTGAAGCAAAGCATTTTCTTAAATTCTATGGCAGAGCCTGGATATCACAAGGGCAGTAAATGAAAACTATTTAATACTACAGTTGCCTTGGGCTTGCAAGGTGTTTCAGTGTCTCCTCTGAATTACTGCACTATTTACTCCCACTCATTTCAATTCTCACTGCTAACTTCTTTGAATTCAAAAAAACAGCATACATGCACAACATTAAGAGTATTTAATTCTCAGAGTATTCTATGTTTTCTCCACTGGACAGTAGGTTGTTTACAGTAGTTTTTAGCTCAGTTTTTGTTGCTTAAAAAAAAATAATTCAGAAGGAAGGTGCCAGCTCATTCTTCAGATGTGATCATTTTGTGTGGATTGAGTAGTAGATGTGAAGGGATGATGCAATGAGGTTGTCAGAAGGTGACTGTTTGCTTAGACTGTGCTGTTGTTTGCAAGGTGAAGCTAAGGAATCAGACTTGAGTTTTAGGCAGTTTTCTAAATCACTTCTCCAGTGCTTAAAATCTCAGCCAGAGTCCCTTAGTGTTTTTTTGCATGTATTTAGTTAACAGAAAAGGAGCCTTTCAGTGCAGATAAAACTGCCCATTCTTTCAAAACCCAATGCTTTTTGTTATATTTATTCATTTATCAATGCTGTGAAAGTTTCATGTGCTCCAGCCATTGATTTCAGGATCCAATGCTATTTTTCCTGTTTATTATAATTTATTGTCTCATTGTTGCCAGTAGTTTGCACTTAGCTGAGTTTCCCACACAATATACCGGAAACATCTCTATAGCATCAGGCTTCCTCAGATTGATTCCCACAGGGGCCAGGAGGGACAGGCCACTCCCTGGTGCTTTGTGATGTGGCTGCAGAGAGTCATGTTAAATCCACCATTTGGAGATTTCCTTCCTTGCACCTATGCTAACACATGCTGTAGCCAAATCACGCCTGCTCCAGCTATGTGCTCTCCCACACAGCCTTTGGGAAAATCTTACCTGTGTGTATGCTTTCACAGTTGTATCACTCTCTTTTCATGCACTTAACACATTTATTGCTGATCTCCAGTGTGAATGTGGATCTCTGAGGGTGTCTATTTGTATTAGAGCAAAGCTAATGAAATTATTCAGTTTGGGTATTTAATTTCAATTTACCTTTCCTCACTGTTGATTAACTGATGATTTGCAAATGTTGACTGATGCATTAAGCTGTCTAGTTGGAGGTGCTGTAGGTAGAAAAGAGGGCCAATATACATATGTTCCTTTGAAAACACTCCTTAAATAATACCCGCAAGAGTCTCCTGGGAAAGCTGGGAAATTAAAGGAACATTGTGTCTCCCTTATGAGCAATACTTCCCTACTAACAAACAATGACTTCAAGGATTTAGAATAGAGACAACTTTATTGTGAGTGGAGGAGCAGTGTAGGAAAAGGTGAATACAGAATTAACTTCACAGAGTCAATGATTCATAAATCAATTCTATTAAACTATGTCATCACCCTTTCCTGCCGCCTTCTCTCTTCACTCCTTTCTCATGCGGCTCCCCCTCTGCCCCACCTCCTTGCTGTCCCGGATGTGCTACACAATAGTAGTGAGACTACCCCCATCCCTTGGTCCTGGTGGTTAGTCACTATTCTACCTCAGAACACATTGCTCATGTTTTATATATTTTTATTTTGAAGTCAAGGTTTACTGAATGTGATTTTGTATGGTTCTAATTCTTGGCCATATAAGGTCACATTGCATATGAGGGCTTTGCCATTTCTGAAGTATGCTCTGCCTAATACATTGTTTTTCTTGGTGCTTCCTTCCATTTTAGAATCACAGAGTTACTTCAGATAGAAAAGACTTCTAAGATTGTCAAGTGTAATCATTGACCTAACGGCACCATAGTCATTAAACCATGTCTCTAAATGCCACATCTACAGATTTTTGAGCACTTCCACGGATGGTAATTCCACTACCTCCCTGGGCAGCATATTCCAATGCCTGACTGCCCTTTCATTAATATTTGTTTTCCTATTATCCAATAAACCTCCCTCAGTGCAATTTCTGGTCACTTTCTCTCTTTCTATCACTTCATACTAGGGAGAAGACATTGACCCTCACGTCACTACAACATCTTTTCTAAAGATGAATGAACCTTAGCTTTTTCTCCAGAATAAAACAACCCTAGTTGCCTCAGCCACTCCTCAAGTTGCCTCAGCCACTCCTCGAAGTACTTGTTCTCTAGAAACTTCATCAGCTTTGCTGCCCTCTTCTGGACCCACTCCAGCACCTCAATGTTTTCTTGTAGTGAGTGGCCCAAAACTGAACCCAATATTTGAGGGATGGCCTCACCAATGCTGTGTACAGAGGTGAGATCACTTCCCTACACTTGCTGGGCACACTCTTCCTGATACAGACCAGGATGCTGTTGGCCTTTCCAGCTGCCTGAGCCCATTGTTGGCTGTCAGCCAGCATTCCCAAGTCCTTTTCTACCAGGTAGCTTTCCAGCTACTCTGTCCCAAGCTTGTAGTGTTGCATGGGGCTATTATGACCCAGGTGCAGCACCCAGCATTTGGCCTTGTTAAACCTCATACAATTGACCTTGGCCCATTGATCCAGCCTGTCTAGATCTCTCTGGAGAGCCTTCCTACTCTCAGGTGGATAAACTCTCCCACCCAATTTAATATAATCTGCAAACTTGTTGAGAGTGCACTCAACTGAGGAAACCAGTCTCTCTAGAGAGGAGAGAGAGGGACATAAACTAGACTTAGTTGAGAAATCAACAGCCCAGATGAAGTGCATGTACACCAACACACACAGTATGGGTAACAAGAGAAATTGGAAGTCTTGGTTCATCAGGAAAGCTGTGATATAGTTGCCATTACAGAAACATGGTGGGATGATTCACATGATTGGAGTACTGCACTGGGTGATTACAAGCTCTTTAGGAGAGACAGGTGAGGGAGAAGAGGAGGAGGTGTGATCCTGTATATTAGGGAATCTCTTGATACCACAGAACTTGAAGTTGTAGATTAAAGAATTGAGTGCCTGTGGGTTAAAATAGGAGGGAGGGCTAACAAAACTGACATCCTGATTGGAGTCTGTTATAGGCCACCCAACCAGGATGAAGAGGCTGTGGTGAAGAGGTTATTAAATTTATGAATATGAAATATGAATTATTAAAATATTATTTTTATTACTTATAAAACTATTAATAACTGATGAATCACCAACTTATATACATGTTCTAGTGCACGTTCGTGAAATAGATTCCACAAGTGGCTTAGTGGTGTGATTATAACTTAATTGAACTATCTATAGACCCTTTCTATATTTACATAAAGAAGGGTGCAGTTCCGCTGCTTGGCCACTAGATGGCGACTCGGCGGGACGCGGGCGGCTTCTGGCTATACACAGCAATATTACAATCTTTCTATGCGTCAGCGCTTACTCTGCTCGACGCGGATACTTTGAACTGAGTGCTAGTGGATGGGAAACACGTGGAAGATATTCGATTCCCTCCAGACAACAGGGATTGGTCCTGGTTGGGGTCGTCCCGTGGGGTCGGCCCTCAAAGTCGGTTTGCACGGCAGGGCGGGATGACGGTGGCGGTAGGTGGGCTCAGACAACACGGCAGCAGGCAAAGTTATGGGGTTGGCCCAACCACGGCGATTCTCGGGGCTGATGCAAACAGCCTTGGGGAGAGAATGCGGCTGTGTTAGGTGGCGGATTCTCATTTACTGAGCTTAAAGGAGCAGCGGGACGCTCGGAGTGGTCCCGGGTTTGGTGCAGTATAGGCACGAACAATGCCTTAGTCTTCCCTGAGATTCACAGGGCTCAGAGCGGCACACGTGGCGGCTCCTCTCCTGCTATGGCGGGGCTAGGCATATGCGGACTCAGTTTCAATCAAGTCCCTTCTTCCCGGCAACTGGGTGGATCTTACCCTCGGGGGTTGGTCCAGTTCTCCGGTGGCACGGTAGGCTCTCCCGGTTGGTACGACTGGCTGTAGCGACGCTGGGCTCCTCAACGTCGGTCGCTAGGGTCCTCCCTCTCTGCTTCTCACGATGCAGAGGCTTTCAGTATGCGTGCATGTACAACAGAAGCTAACAACAATAAGCTCAATGGCAAAGGCTCGAGAGAGCAGCTCTCAAGCAAGCACAGAGACAAAGTGAATGAGGGGGCAACTTCTTTACCAACTGGGGTGATACTTATAGATTCCTCGAGGCTGGGCTTGACCAATGGGCACTCTCATAAACAACTGGCTTCAGCCTATAGGAAGCGTGAAGCTAGAATTATGCCCATACTTGGTGTCAGCACGAGCACTGCATGCGCTGGGTGCATGCTGGCCTGGCTAATGCCTTGGCTTTTGTCTTCCTCCTGAAGGAGGGGGAACTTGTCCACATGCTGGGACAAGATTCAGTATCTGGGCATAATGTGCCTTCACCACAGAGGCAGATGAAATATTCTATGAGCAACTGGAGGCTGTCTCAAGATCATCAGATCCTGTCCTTGTGGGTGACTTTAATCTGCCAGATATCTGCTGGGAACTTAATTCAGCAGAGAGGAGGCAGTCCAGAAGGTTCTTAAGAGTGTATGGAGCACATCTTCTTGATGCAGCTGTTAAATGAGCCTATAAGGGGTCAGGCCCTGCTTGACCTGCTGTTCTCAAATAGAGAAGGGCTGTTGGGAGATGTGATGGTAGGAGACTGTCTAGGATGCAGAGACCATGAGATAGTGAAGTTTTCAATATGAAGGGAAATAGAGAGGATCAGTAACAGAACCCTCACTTTGGACTTCTGGAGGGCAAACTTCAGCTTGTTTAATCAACTAATTCAGAGAATGCCCTGGGTAGCAGCCCTTAAGAACCAAGGGGCCCAGGATGGTTGGACCTTCTTCAAGAAGGAACTCTTGAAGGCACAGGAACAGGCTGTGCCTGTGTCATGAAAGATGAGCCGGTGGAGAAGGCAACTGGCCTAGATGGGCAAGCAGCTCTTGAAGGAATTAAGGGAAAAAAAGAGGGTGTATTGCCTTGATATGTTTAAGGATGTTGTTAGATCATGTAGGAGAAAGATTAGAGAGGTAAAAACCCAGTTAGAACTCAAGCTGGTCACTTCTGTGAAGGACAATAAAAAGCATTTTTACAAATATATTAATGCTAAAGAGAGGGGCAAGAAGAACCTCCACTCTTTATTGGACTTGGAGGGGAACATTGTAACTAAAGATGAGGAACAGGCTGAGGTGCTAAATACCTTCTTTGCCTCCATTTCAAGAGTAAGGCAGGAGGGCTTCAGGATAACTGGCCTACTGAACTGGTTGATGGGGTCAGGGAGCAGTGTAGTACCCCTGAAATACATGAGGAATTAGTTCAGGACTTTCTAAGGCACTTGGATACTCACAAGTCCATGGGACCAGATGGGATCCATCCTAGGGTAACAAGAGAGCTGGCAGATGAGCTGGCCAAGACCCTCTCCATCATTTTCCTCCAGTCCTGGCTCACCAGAGAGGTCCCAGATGACAGAAAAGTGGCCAACGTGATGCCCATCCACAAGAAGGACCAAATGGAGAAACCTGGAAACTACAGGCCTGTCAGCCTGACATCAGTGCCAGGGAAAATTATGGAGCAGATAATCATGGGAGCAATCACTGTGCACCTGAAGGATGGCCAAGGGATCAGGCCCAGCCAGCATGGATTTAGGAAGGGCAGGTCCTGCCTGACCAACCTGATCTCCTTCTATGATCAGGTGACCTACCTGGTGGATGTGGGGAGGCCTGTGGATGTAGTCTACCTGGACTTCAGCAAGGCCTTTGATACCATCTCTCACAGCAAACTCCTGGCCAAGCTGTCAGCTCGTGGCTTGGACAGCAGCACTCTGCACTGGGTTAGGAACTGGCTGGAGGGCCAAGCCCAGAGAGTGGTGGTGAATGGTGCCACATCCAGCTGGCAGCCAGTCACTAGTGGTGTCCCTCAGGGATCAGTGCTGGGACCCATCCTGCTCAATATCTTAATTGATGATCTGGATGAGGGGATTGACTCCATCATCAGTAAATTTGCAGAAAACACCAAGTTGGGAGCAGGTGTTGATCAGTCAGAGTGTAGAAGGGCTCTCCAGAGGGACCTCGACAGGCTGGACAGATCTGTAGAGTCCAACATGATGGCATTCAACAAGTCCAAGTGCTGGGTTTTACACATTGGCCACAACAACCCCATGCAGTGCTACAGGCTGGGGCTGGAGTGGCTGAAGAGTAGGCAGGCAGAAAGGGACCTGGGGGCACTGGTTGACAGCCAGCTGAACATGGGTCAGCAGTGTGCCCAGGTGGCCAAGAAGGCCAATGGCATCCTGGCCTGCATCAGAAATAGTGTGGCCAGCAGGAGCAGGGAATTCATTCTAACCCTGTACTCAGTGCTGGTTAGGCCATACCTTGAGTCCTGTGTCCAGTTCTGGGCTCCTCAGTTTAAGAAGGATATTGAGACACTTGAATGTGTCCAGAGAAGGGCAACAAAGCTGGTGAGGGGTTTGGAGCACAAGTCCTATGAGGAGACGCTAAGGGAGCTGGGGTTGTTTAGCCTGGAGAAGAGGAGGCTCAGGGGAGACCTTATTGCTCTCTACAACAACATGAAAGGTGGTTGTAGCCAGGTGGGGGTTTGTCTCTTCTCCCAGGCAACCAGCACCAGAAGAGGACACAGTCTCAGGCTGTGCCAGGGGAAGTTTAGGCTTGAGGTGAGGAGAAAGTTCTTCACAGAAAGAGCTGTTTGCCATTGGAATGTGCTGCCCAGGGAGATGGTGGAGTCATTGTCCCTGGTGGTGTTCAAGAGGGGATTGGACGTGGCACTTGAAGCCAAGGTTTAGTTAGTCATGAGGTCTTGGGTGACAGGTTGGACTTGATGATCTCCGAGGTCTTTTCCAACCTTATTGATTCTATGATTCTATGATTCAATGCCCTCATCTAGATCACTGATAAAGGTATTTAAAAGAATTACCTGTAATACTGGGATCTGGGAAACACCACTTGTGACTAGCTGGATGTAACTCAATTCACTGCCACTCTTTGGGCCCTGCCATCTAGTCAATTTTCTATGCAGCAAAACATTCACCCATCCAAGCCCTAAGTAGCCAGTTTCTCTCGGAAGATGCTGTGGGAGACAGTGGCAAAAGCTTTACTAAAATCCAGATAAACATCCACAGCCTTCCCTCACCCACTAAGTGGGTCACCTTGTTGTTGAAGGAGATGCGGTTTGTCAAGCAGGCCTGATCACCTGATTGCATATGCTGCATAATAGTACTAAAGATGATCTGCTCCATGATGTTCAATGTTACCAAGGTCAGACTGACAGGGTCTGTAGTTCCCCAGGTTCTTTTGTAGCCTTTCTTGTAGATGGGCATCAGAGTTGCCAATCTGCAGTCAGCTGGGTCCTCCCTACTTACTCAGGACTGCTGTAACATGAAGGAAGTGTCTTGGTGAGCGCTCCTACCATCTATCTCAGTACCTTTGTGTGTATGCCATCTGGCCCCATAGACTTTGGCAAGGATCACTGCAGGAATTGCACAAAATGCCATATAAGAACTTGTATTTAAACACAGGAAACCAGGGCTGTCAAAGACTGGAACAGGTTGCCCAGAAAGATTGTGGAGACTCCACCCATGGAGATACTAAAAGTCTGATTGGAAATGGCCCAGGGTAACTCTGAGCAGATGAGTTGGACTGTGCAATCTCTAGAGGTTATTTCCCACCTCTAGCATTCTGTGATTTTGTAAAAAGTGTGGTACTTTCAGCTGCCAGCCAAGATACTTGCAATAACAGTTCCAGAAAAACAATTGCTATTTCATATTAATTAAATAATTATTAAAAGTTCAGTAATGGGTTCTTTTAAAAAGTGATTTCTAGGTGAATATAACTGGAACTTAAATGCTTGTGTGGGTACCACAAACTCTGGAAAAGTTCATGGTCAAATGACATAAATTGTTTGGTTAAACTGTATTGTTCATGCCAGCTCAGTACTCATGACTGCTCCATACAAATTCCTTCTAAATGAAGTGAATTATTTGCTACTAATTTTCTACTGCCAAAACTAAACAGCTATTTTCCCATTTCTGCTCCTATAGAATTCAGACTCTTGTTTGGTCTAATACATAACTCTCATTACAAGAAGCCTATAATACCTAGGTCTCCCTCAGCTAGATGTTTAGTTAGCTCCTGGTCAGCCTAAAGAAGAAATTGTTTTCAAAGTTCTTGCTGTCTGACTTCAGGCTGCCTCTTGTCAGAACTGATTTTAACTGACCAATGCATATATATATATATATATGTATTTTAAATATTTGCTTGTTTATTGGCATACATTTGCATATGTGTTTTAAAACAAGACAAGCTCAGCCAATTCTCTTTGCCTGACAACCTTTAGGAGCAGTTGCATTTATTTCCTGTCAGGAAATTTAATGAAAAATGTGTATCATGGAAAGATTACCATCTCAAGAAATAGAAATTTGTATGAGGATGTTTTACCTCCTAGGACCTTCTGCAGATTTACAAGTGTGACAGTTTAGGGTGTGCCTTTAAAAAAATTCTGAGCAAATCTACAGTTGGGTGTAAAAGGGAAAACAAAGATTGTTCTAAACAAATTTTATTGGTCAGATGTGAGATGTACCATATCACCAATATCTCACACATTGTTTTCTCTCAGTCTCACTCTGTCTCTTTCTGCTGGCATGCTGGCTGCTTCACTGAAGGACGCTTATCAGCAAACTAGAGATAAGCATTATAGCTTTCTAATGATGCTTTTTGAACTAACTGAACTTTCCCTAACATCTCTCCTTTTCTCTTTTCTTCTAATTAACAAGAGGAAAAAAGGGAGGGGAGAGTTTGGAGGGGGGTGGGGGCACAGGGCAGTGTCCTCCTGCCCAAGGAGGATTTCTGTGCTGTTTTCTTTTTGTAAATATTTGTATAATATTGTAAATACTGTAATTTTTGTACATATTAATTGCATTCCATTATTGCTTGTAAAATACAGCTTCATTTGCTTTCTCTGACTCAGCTTTCAGCTGAGTTTTTGTTGATGTGTGTGGGTTAAACCATCACAACAAGTATATTGACCAAGGAGCTTGGTGCTCCATCATTGCTTTCTGTCTTGGCATCCAGTTTGCTCTTTTAATCTACTGGCAATTACCTTCTGCTCAGAGGTCCTCCAGCATCTCTAAGAAATGTGCTTCATGTTTTCTGGCTATCTTCGTATTTGTCCTTCTGCTGATCTTTGTCACTTAGTTTATTTCCTCCTACCCTCTCTTTTAACTTGTAGTAGCTTGTCCTAGTGAGTTTAGAAAGATGATAACATGCAAAGTGACTACCTTCCTCTCACTCCACTTAATTTTCTTTCTCTTGATTCAAAATTTGCGTATTTGAATCATTTGCCTTTTCAGGCAGAACCTTCTATAATTACCTCTTTGAGTTTAAGATTACAAAATTTCCAGTGAGGTTACTAGCTATTGCTAATTAAAAGTGTAATGACTAGAAAGATATCCCTATAAAGCTTCTATATGCCTTGAAAAAGTACAGAAAAAATAGAATAACTGGAATTCAAAACACTCTTTTGCACATTTCTTTTATTATAAGTTCTGTTAAGTTCACAAAATGCTTTTCTGTACTCTGTGGAGCTGAGGTGGCTAGAAGAAATTTCTTGGATGCCTGAGGCAACAGACTGAGTTGTCTGGAATGATAATGATTATTCAAATTATAATCATCAAAATGACCCAGATTTCTTTCTTGCTTTCTTGACAAATTGCTAGGCAGTTATACCTCTTCTTTCTGTGGTTCTGTGGGATGACACCTTTGGATACCCATGCAGGCAAGATATATAGTTCAATAAGGTATGTCAGAAGTAAGGTGTATAAGCTACAATGACTTTACTGCACTTTTCAAGATTGTTACTGTAACCACATTTTTTCCCTCGATTGTACCTCATTGTTCTTGTGTTACAAGTTTGTCATTGTATTGTGCAAAACAAAAATATGCAGTCTATTTGCAACCCCCTGCCAATTTACTTGAATCAATTTTATTTTCTCTGTTTGCCCTGAACAGGATCACACTGATAGTGTGTTTAGATTACAGAGACTATAGAGACTATAGATGCATGCTTAGAGTTTAGGTGGGGATCTGTGGTGGTTTGAGGCTATGCCTTTAAAATTTAGTTACAGGGTTTGAGCAAAAAAGTAGAAAAATGTTAATAAATCACTATTGGGTGTAAAAAGGAAAACAAAAGATTATTCTAAACAAATTCATTTGGTATATATCTGGAATAAGACGAGCTGTACCATATTTGATAACAATTCTTCCCTTTTCTCTTCTGATCTCAGCTTTTGGCTTCACTCAGAAGAGATAACCTGCTTATTGTCTGGCTTTGGCTAAGTCTAACTTCTCTGCTTCTTTCTCTTGTCCCTTTTGTAGAGGAGGATAAGGGGGGTAGGGAGGGAGAAGCTAGTAGCTTCCCCTGGTCCTTGGCCAGGGGAGTCCTTGTGTGGTTTATTAATTGTAAATATCTGTGAATATTGTAAATACTTTGTATTTGTACATATTCATTGCATTCCATTGTAGAGTGTAGATTTTGCTTGTAAATACAGCTTCATTTGCTTCTGAGTTGGTCTGGCAAAAGTTAATGCTGGAGGTAAAATTCAACCCACCACAGGATCAAATGTGATTTATACTGGAAACCTCCCTGTGCCTCCCTGATCTCCATGAATATGCTATGGGAAGCTTTCCATCTAAGTTGAAGATATGCATTTTAAGATGACCTCTACTAAACAGATTAGACTTAAAATATAGCAGTACTATAGCAATGGAAGTTATGAAGGGTAGAACTCTTCTTTTGTGTATTTCTGGACCTTAATACCTTTACTTTTTCTTTGCTTTCTGTGTTTGCATGGTGTTCACAACTTTTTGGTGCTACCCAGATATTTATGCATGCACTTATTTATATCTAACAGATAACTTCTCCCCTTTTACCCTCCTATGCTGCCAGCTTACTGATTTTTTTTCTTCCACTCTTTCCTCTATAGTTGTAGGATTTGGAAGTGCAAGTGCTTAGACCTGAGTGCCTAGCTGTAACCACCACATCAGTGTACCTTGGGAAAGAGATTAACTGCTAGGTCTCTGCTTTGTGGATTGGTGATTTACACTATAATCTTTTAATGGAGAAGGAATTGGCTAAAGAAGTGCAAGGGAAGAACAGAAAATCATCAGTTGCTGCAGAAACAGCAGTACAACAAAGTATGTCTAAAAAGTAAATAGACAGGAAGGTCTTACGCAAAAAGCATATTTGTGGAATATAAGGGAGGTGTCGTGAATCTTCTGGCTTTATAGTAGTCACCCTAGGAGTCTCTCCTCCATGTGATCATGAGTTAGAGAAAGTCCATACCAGTCTTTTCACCTGTTTTTCAGTTTTCTGCAGTCTTTTCTCTCCAGACCAAAATAATAAAAAAGAAAGTACATCTGCAACAAACTCAATGCTACTAGAACATCCTGTTAAACATAACAAGAAATAAGCTCAAATATAAGCAATCAAAGCCTAGCATTTATTTTATTATATGGCAGGAGAGAAACTTAGGCTAGTGCTTTAAAATATCCAAAAGTTTCAAAGGGAGCACACCAGTGACCTCCCAGCTTTCTACTTTGGTAGAGCACTGCTTGTAGAATGCATTCCAGTACTTGTGGAATTTTGATGAAGCCGTAGTTTGAACAAGATATTGTCAGTGCACTTTTATCCAAACTGTTGCACTCGAAATGAAGTGCTATGGACATAAGGAACATTTGCATCATTAGTTACTCAGGTTTGCAGCTCACATGGATTTTGATTCCCTGCCTTACTGGCTCTAAAACCCCTGCTTCTCCTAACTAGTTAAATAATGTAAGAAAATGTGAAATTCTTAATAGGCTTTACACTTTGGGAAGCTTTGACACTTTGACCATAATATCATGTTTGACACAGCTGCACAGCTTTTTGTTTAAAACTAGCCTGCATGGAACTGGTTGGGAGAAAAAGCAGTGGGAACTGCTATCTGTTAAAAACGACTCATTGCTTGGAGAGACTTCCCTGATTTAGACTCTTATGTTGTTTCTCATTCTGTATGCCAGCTTTCTCCAAAAAGAATACATTACAGGATTTACCTGCTACAAAGATTAGATTATAAATGAGTGTATGAAAAGCTACACATAAAACAGCATATTTTTAATAGGATAGGAACAGGAAAGAAATTTAGGACAAACAGCCTCCAGTTGCAGCAGGGGAGTTTTATATTGGATATTAGGAAAAAGTTGTCAAGCATTGGAAATGTCTGCTCAGGGAAGTGGCTGAGTCACCACTCCTGAAGTTATTAAAAGTTACATAGATGTGATGCTTAGAGACATGGTTGAGCGGTGGATTTGGAAGTGTTATGCTGAGTGTTGGAACTTATGATTTTAAGCATGCTTTCAAACCTAAATGATTCTGTCATTCTATAATTGTATGAAATTTGTATGATTATATGAAATTTAAATTGAAGAAGGCAGAGATTCTGTACCAAGTAACTATGGTAGCATGTTTCTGCAGATCACTGAGCACCTGCAAGTGGCCTAACAGCAGCAGAAGTTGACATTGTTATCACTTCAGACTAAACCCTAAAATTTCATGCCATTGTGTGCACTGTATCACATTAAACTGGAGGCTAGAAACCCATAAACAGAAATTAAAATGAGATAAATACTAAACTACTAAATATTCAAAATATTTACATGCTCAGCACTGATTTGGAAAATACACTGTGTCTATAAGGTAGCATAATTCCTCTCCTTTCACCCACAGTAAATCTCAGTTTAATCTTGGAATCTCAGGAAAGATTAAAATTAAAGACCTATTTATCCCTAACTGATAAATTCCTAAAATAGAAGATCTCTTAGAAATACCAAAAGAGATATTGCTGTAGTTGCTGAATCTTACTGCAAAGTACCTTGTGTACTGCATATATTTGATTCAGATGTGTAGTTCTAGGCACCCACATGGGAGTTCTGTTTATTTTCTGTATGTAACTGTATTATTACAGTTTTATTACAGGAATTAATACATTTATTATTGCAGGCAGAATTCTTAATTTTCTATGTTTAAATAAGAACTTATTTTTTTGACAACCTTTTTTTTTTTTTTTTAACCTTGAAGAGTGAAAAAACTTTGCCCTATATATAAAATGTTGACTTTCTCTTTTAGTACAGTTAAGTCACAGATAAACTGTACTGGAATTTCTGAGGAGCAGGAAGTCTCATTTGCAAAAAAAAAAAAAAAGTATGAAGGACATTTATGTCTATAAAAGTTTTTTCTCTTGGCCTAATCTGTATGTGCATTCCAGCCAAGGAAGTATTTATGTTCACAGAATGCCAAATTGGAAGGGACCACAAGGATCATCTGTTCTAATGTTTCTAGGTGATAGTGTAGATTAAATGAGTTGGCCCAGCACTGTCAATCTGAGTCTTAAAACTGACCAATGTCCGGCAGTTCAATATCTAACTGCTCTCATTATGAAACATTTTCTTCTGGATTCCAATCATAATCTCCCCATGAATAACTTATATCCATTACCCCCTGTCTTTTCCATGTGACTCCTCATAAAAAAGGAATCTTCATTGTCCTGGTAGCTATGGTGGTTTAGGCTGGGTGCTGGCCCGGATGCCACTGCACAGACCACACCTGGGAGGGCCCAAAAAGGGGGGCCAGCCTACTGGGTGGTCACAGGAAAGCAGGTATTTCACCCATATTTCCCTGCTCCTCTATAAAACATCTGCACAAGGTCCTTACTTCCTCATTTGTCCCTTGCTGCTGCCTAGGTAAAATGGCGTGAGCCACCTCCCTTGGGCCTGCCCAGGCCCAAGGTTGGGTTTGGGGGGAGGAAAGAGCCCTGGGGGGGGTTTGGGTGTACCCCCAGGTGGGGATGGGACGTTCTTGTGTATGTTCTGGGATCTCTCTCTCTTTGTCACGGGGCTTGTGGTTTTCTGTAAAACTCTCAGTTTTTTTTTTTTCCATTTAAACTTTCCACCATTTTTTTGCAATCTGTTTTGTCTGAGTCTTTGTCCTTTGCCTATTGTGGTGGGTGGAAGGGCAAGGCCAAGAAGCCTCCTCCCTTCCCCCTTTGTAAAGTAAAAGGGAAAAAAAAATTGAAGGGAAAGGAAAAAAAAACTCGCAAGCTGAATTAGCAAAGCAGTGGAGCTATATTTACAAAGCAATGTAGGGTTTGCAGGGGATTATTTACAAATTTACAATATCTACAATATATACAAAGATATACAACAGAGTAACACAGAAATGAGAGTGACCCCCCTCTGGACAGAGGGGTCCCCCACCTCCGCTCTCCCCTCTCTTCCCCCCCTTTCCCCAGAATGGGATAGAAAGAGAAAGAAAAGAAAGGAAAAAAATTAGAAGCAGTTCGTGTTAATTGGAAAGGAGTTAATATACAGGCCTGGTATCTTATCGGCCTCAAGGCCGAAGCCTTGGCAGAAAGCCCAGGACAGAAAACTGTTGCCTGAAGAAGAGGCGGAAGCAAGACTGACTGAGAAGTGCTGGAAATGTCCAGTATAGTCCCAGCTCAGAAGTGCTTCCTCCCACTCGTCCAATGAAATTAGTTTAGACTATTCCTTCCGTTTACCAACTTCCGTCCACCATATTCCCTTTCTTAAGGGGGCAACGTCAACCGGCCACAATCCACCCCTTCTAAACAATTTCATTGGCTGTTCATACTGTCCATCCAATCCAAAATGATATTTACAGTTCGTGAGTAAAGTTCATAGTCCATTCCGGCTATGCTCAGATGTAGATGATTCAAAAGTCCAAGAAAATCAGAAAATGAGAAAAATGGAAAACAGTTCATTTCTTCGCCGACGAAGCGAAGAAAAGGGAAACAGGGAATCTCAGGGTCTCTTAGTTGACTCAGGGCTCTCAGGGATCTCAGGGTTCGTGCACCGTAGACTCCTCGTTGATTCTTCCTTTGGACGCGATGTAGCTATACAACAGTTTGAAATTAACCTCTTTCAGCTAAAGTTAAATTTCTTTGTGGAATACACTGAATTTCACCATTCTCTTGCATTACCCAATAAGTGTGACCAGGACCTTCAGCTGAAACCACCCCTCGGACAGGTTTAGCCTCTCCTGAGGGTGAAAATACCCAAACAGTTTTACCTAACAGATTCTTTTCTCTAACAACAGGAACTCTATCACCTTCTACTTTCCGTAGCAAATCTGAATGTGCAGGTCCAGCTCGGTTCACTGAACCTCTACTATTTACCAGCCAGGTTGCTTGTGCTAAATGCTTTTCCCAGTTTTTCAAAGATCCACCTCCCATGGCTTTGAGAGTGGTCTTCAACAAACCATTGTAGCGTTCAATCTTCCCTGAAGCTGGTGCATAGTAGGGAATGTGGAATATCCACTCAATACCGTGCTCTTTTGCCCAGTTCTTTACAAGGTTGTTCTTGAAATGAGTTCCGTTGTCTGACTCAATCCTCTCTGGAGTTCCGTGTCTCCACAGGATCTGTCTCTCCAGACCGAGAATGGTGTTGCGTGCAGTTGCATGTGGAACTGGATAAGTTTCCAACCATCCAGTGTTTGCCTCTACCATAGTAAGCACGTACTGCTTACCAGAACGAGAACGTGGTAGAGTGATGTAGTCAATCTGCCAAGCTTCACCATACTTGTACTTGGACCATCTGTCACCATACCACAAGGGCTTAAGTCGTTTTGCCTGCTTAATAGCAGCACAAATGTCACAGTCATGGATGACTTGTGTGATAGCATCCATGGAAATGTCTATGGATCTGTCACGAGCCCATTGGTATGTTGCATCTCTGCCTTGATGTCCTGACGAATCGTGAGCCCACCGAGCTAAGAATATCTCACCTCGGTGTTTCCAGTCGAGATCAAGATTAGAGTCCATGTCTACTTGAGAAACTCTTGCAGCTAGATCTGCCTGGTGGTTGTGTTGCTGTTCCTCAGTAGCTTTGCTCTTAGGAATGTGAGCATCGATGTGTCTCACTTTCACTGGAATTCTCTCGATTCGATCAGCAATGTCCTGCCATAGGTTGGCTGCCCAAATGGGTTTTCCTTTTCTCTGCCAACCACTCTTCTTCCAGTTCTTTAGCCAACCCCATAGAGCATTGGCTACCATCCATGAGTCGGTGTAGAGATAAAGCTTTGGCCATCTCTCACGTTCAGCTACGTCGAGAGCTAGCTGGACAGCTTTTACCTCTGCGAACTGACTGGATTCTCCTTCTCCATCTTTCGCTTCTGCAACTCGGCGTGTTGGACTCCACACTGCAGACTTCCACCTTCGCTTGTTTCCAACAAGACGACAGGAACCGTCTGTGAACAAAGCATATTTCTTTTCATCATCAGAAAGGTCATTGTAAGGAGGAGCTTCCTCAGCACGAGTTACTTTCTCCTCTGGAGGTTTAGCACAGTTGATACCTTCAGGCCAACTTGAGATCACCTCCACTAGACCAGGTCTTTCAAGATTTCCCATTCGAGCTCTCTGTGTTATCAGAGCCATCCACTTAGACCATGTTGAGTCTGTGGCATGATGTGGTGTGGATCCTTTGCCTTTGAACATCCAATTCAAAACTGGTAATCTGGGAGCTAAGAGAAGTTGTGATTCAGTTCCAATCACTTCAGAAGATGCTTTTACTCCTTCATAGGCAGCTAAAATTTCTTTCTCTGTTGGAGTATAGTTAGCCTCTGAACCTCTGTAACCTCGACTCCAGAAACCAAGAGGTCGTCCACGTGTCTCACCTGGAGCTTTTTGCCACAAGCACCAGGTTGGACCATTGTCACTTGCAGCCGTGTACAAAATGTTCTTAATGTCTGGACCATCTCGGACAGGTCCCAGACCCATTGCTTGAATTACCTCTTGCTTTATCTGGTCAAAGGCTGCTTGTTGTTCAGGTCCCCAGTGGAAATGGTTTCTCTTTCGAGTCACATCATACAGAGGTTTCACAATCTGACTGTATCCAGGAATGTGTAGTCTCCAAAATCCCACTATCCCCAAGAAACGTAGGGTCTCTTGCTTGTTTGTGGGACTTGCCATGGTAGAGACTCTATTTACCACATCCACTGGAATGTGTCGGCGTCCATCTTGCCACCGCACTCCCAGAAATTGAATCTCTGTGGTAGGTCCTTTCACCTTGTCTCGCTTGATGGCAAAACCTGCATCCAGAAGAATGTCAATGATCTTGTTACCTTTCTTGAAGACTTCCTCAGCAGTTTTACCCCAGACGATGATATCATCGATGAACTGGATGTGTTCTGGAGCACCGCCTTTCTCCAGAGCATCGTGGATCACTGCATGACAGATGCTTGAGCTGTGGATCCAGCCCATTGGCAGCCTGTTGAAGGTGTACTGGATTCCTCTCCAGGTGAAAGCAAACTGAGGCCTGCATTCCTCTGCTATGGGAATAGAGAAAAATGCATTAGCAATGTCTATGGTAGCATACCATTTGGCCTCTTTGGATTCCAGCTCATACTGTAGCTCCATCATGTCTGGTACTGCTGCACTCATAGGTGGTGTCACTTCATTTAGGGCTCGGTAGTCTACCGTCAGACGCCAGTCTCCATTCTGTTTCCGCACAGGCCACACTGGACTGTTGAAAGGTGAATGAGTTTTGCTGATGACTTTCTGACTCTCTAACTGACGAATCAGATTCTGAATGGGCAACAAAGAGTCACGGTTGGTTCTGTATTGTCTGTGATGCACAGTCTGAGAAGCAACCGGCAATTTAATGTCCTGTATCTTATGTTGTCCCACAACTGCAGATTCATCAGAAAGCTCAGGTCTGGCAGATAGCTTCAATTTTTGTCCATCAATTTCTATAGAAGCTACTCCAAAAGCCCATTTGTAACCTCTAGGGTCTTTGAAACGCCCTTCTCTCAGAAAATCAATTCCCAAAATACAAGGTGCATCAGGTCCGGTCACAACTGTATGCTTCCTCCATTGTTTACCAGTTAGACTTATATTAACTTCTACCTTACTTAACTCTTGAGATCCACCAGTGACTCCCAGAATAGTTATAGACTCTGATCCCTGATAATTTGATGGTATTATGGTGCACTGAGCTCCTGTGTCAACCAAGGCCCTGTACTTCCGAAATTGTGAAGTGCCAGGCCACTGGATGTACACATCCCAATAGATTCTATTATCTCTGTTATCCCTCTCCTCCCCCTGGCGGGAGGCAGGGCACCCCTAGTTATGGGGAACATGTGCACATGTGCATTGCACATATTGTGCAGGGTTATAACTTTGCATGTTATAACTGGAGCCACTGTTGGAGCCATAAGAGTCGTTCTGGGGAACTGTGGAAGTAACAGCTACCCTTCTGGTATTGCTACCTCGGGTTCTGCCACTTTGCAATTCCCTCAGTCTCCTGAAAAGATTAGAAGTTGGTTGGCCATCCCAGCGGTTCATGTTCTCACCAAACTGATCACGCAGAGTTATCCAAATAGTCCTACGTGATTGCCTTGGTGGTCTGTTTTGGAATGACCTGTTTTGGAATGTCCTGTTTTGGAATGACCTCCTTGGAGGACGGGTATTCCTCACAGATGAGACTTGTACCCACCTGGAGGAAGAATTGAAACTATCCCTTTGTGCCAATTGGGATATGGAATTTCTAAATTCATCTTTTAACTCTCTTATGCAATTCTGTATATCACCAGACATAGTTTTAATGGCTGAAACCAAAGAACCACGTGTCATGCTATCCTCCAATTGTCTCATTTGATCACTGAATTGGCCAACCGTAGGAGAAGCTCCACCATAACTTCTTGACACAATTCTGCTTGCCAGAATGTTTGCATAATTAGAAGGAGCAAGTTTGATGATCTTTTTAGCTAGACCAATACCCACAGGAACGTCATCAGGATTCAGAGTTTCGTGTTCACCATAGAGTAGCTCTCTAACAGCAAATTCTCTCAAGCGCTTAATTCCCTCATCTATGGTAGTCCAGGGTTTAGGATTCCATGGAAGATCATCTCGGGAAGGGTATCTCAGGGCAACTGCTATTAAAAGGCGTATCCACAGATTAACCTTACCGAGAGCTTCACCTAGATGTCTATCTATTCCATTGTCCCTTGAGAGAGTTCCTAACTGAGCTGCTGACTTGTCTCCAACTGTTAGAGCTGAAGCACCTGTATCATAACACCTACTAAGCCAAGCTAGAACTGGCTCCTTATCTGCCCTGGTGAAATCTTTACGGACATTTCGCAATTCCTCCCGTGGTGATGAACAGTCCGTAATATCATCTTCATCTTCATCTCCCTGAATTCTTTGTCCGTAAAATCCTGCTGTCATTCTCCTAAGGATCTCTTTAAGCTGAGAACCACCTTTGCCAGCTGCTTTCCTAGCTTCATCTCTATCCTGCTTTGATCTCACTAGGTTAGCTAGATCTTTAAAACAAACCTTCTCTTCCTCCTGAGCAGGATCTTTTACAGTAGAGGGCCCCTCACCAGGATCAGTCTCCACCTCTTCTTCTCCATCTTGGGCCTTTGCAGCTCTAGTCTTTAAAGGAGCCACCTTAACTGGAGCTGTGTTTGAATTTACAGCCACCTTAATGGAAGCTGACAGGTCCTGAGATAAATCAGCTGCTGGGGCAGTGACTTCCGGTCCCACCGAGGGAGTGGGTGGAAGTGATGTTGCTCCATTAATGGCCGACGGAGAAGAAGAAGAAGGAGTGGGAGAAGGAGTAGGTGCCATGTTGATACCAGCCGATGCCCTTGGCTGCTTGCTAGAATCAGCAAAGTCATTTAGAGCTGCCTTACCAATTAACTTTTTAGCCTTCTTTTTAACTGACACGGGTTCTCCACAGTCCTCGTCACTAGATGACTCTGGGACTGATCGAGAGCCACGGCGTTTTCTTTTTGATCTAGTTTTAATAACAAAACAAGCTCTGGACACCTTTTTCTCTCGCCACAAGGAATACAGAGAAAACACATTAGTTATCACCAGCAGCAGAATTATACACATCACATAAATCACCTTTGGATCCCAGGCATCACCTAAAGTTACTGTCTCCTCAGGCGGAATCTTAAAACTCTTTATCTCAATTGGGAGAGTGGTGGAGGTAACATTCCTGTATCTCACTGGCCATAATAAATTAATACATTTTCCATACCATAATTTAACTCTATACATAACCCACATATAAATTGTCCGCACCAAATATTTACCCAGGTAATCCAAAATCAAACCCAAGCAATATCTGTAAACCAGAGCCCCAAAAATTGAAAAGAATAATCGCTCCACAAACCACAATACCTTCATGTTTGCTAATTCAGCTGGAAAACACTAAATCAATCAAATAATAAATTAAACTAATTATCTGCCCCACGTTGGGCGCCAATAAAAAAAAAATGTGGTGGGTGGAAGGGCAAGGCCAAGAAGCCTCCTCCCTTCCCCCTTTGTAAAGTAAAAGGGAAAAAAAAATTGAAGGGAAAGGAAAAAAAAACTCGCAAGCTGAATTAGCAAAGCAGTGGAGCTATATTTACAAAGCAATGTAGGGTTTGCAGGGGATTATTTACAAATTTACAATATCTACAATATATACAAAGATATACAACAGAGTAACACAGAAATGAGAGTGACCCCCCTCTGGACAGAGGGGTCCCCCACCTCCGCTCTCCCCTCTCTTCCCCCCCTTTCCCCAGAATGGGATAGAAAGAGAAAGAAAAGAAAGGAAAAAAATTAGAAGCAGTTCGTGTTAATTGGAAAGGAGTTAATATACAGGCCTGGTATCTTATCGGCCTCAAGGCCGAAGCCTTGGCAGAAAGCCCAGGACAGAAAACTGTTGCCTGAAGAAGAGGCGGAAGCAAGACTGACTGAGAAGTGCTGGAAATGTCCAGTATAGTCCCAGCTCAGAAGTGCTTCCTCCCACTCGTCCAATGAAATTAGTTTAGACTATTCCTTCCGTTTACCAACTTCCGTCCACCATATTCCCTTTCTTAAGGGGGCAACGTCAACCGGCCACACCTATGGTGGGAGAATTGGTCTCCCGAACCACAACAGTAGCCACCCTTTATGTACTGGTATCTGGTAATAAGGTCTCCTCTAAGCTTTCTCTTCTCAAGGCTGAACAAACCCACTTCTCTCAGCCTTTACTCATATGGCAGGTTGTCTGGTCCTCCGATCATTTTCATGGCTCTTTTCTGGACAGTTTCCAGCCTGTCTGCAATTTTTTGTACAGCAGGGACAAAAACTGCAGGCAGTACTCAGGTGTGGCCTGGCAAGTGCTGAGTGGGACAATGACTTCTTGATCTGTGCTGGTAACACCTTTATTGATGCAACCCAGCACCCTGCTGGCCTTCTTTGCCTCTGCAGCACACCGTTCACTTATGCTGAGCTTGTTGTCCACCAAGATCCCCAGATCCCTTTCCAGCTGTGTGGATTTCAGTCTGAGCTGCACTCCTGGATTATTTATTCCCAGATGCAAGACCATACATTTGTCCCTGTTGTGCTAAATAAAGTTCTTGCTAGCCCATTCCTTCAGCATGCCCAGGTCTCCCTGGAGGAGGGCTCTCCTTTCTGGCGTGTCAACCTCTCCGTTCATTTTGGTGTCATCTGCAAACTTCATTAGGGTACTCTTGAGCCCAGCATCTAGATCATGTGAAAATATTAAACAGCATTGGGCCCAGTACTGATCAGTGTGGAACTCCACTTCTATCTGGCTGCCAGGTTGAGAAAGAGCTATTTATTACCACCCTATAGGTACGGCCTGTTGGCCTGTTTCCCACCCACCACACAGACCACCTATTTAGGACATAACATGTCAGTTTCTCCAGGATAAGGTTGTGGGGGACTGTGTCAAAAGCCTTGGGGAAATTCACATAGACAATGTCAACTGCTCAGCATGCATCAACTGAGCAATCAGGTTTGCCACAATGTGAATTGCCCCTGGTGAATCTATGTTGGCTTTTCCCAATTATGTGTTGAAGGTATGTGTTTGCATCAACAAGAATTTTTGTCCCTTAGCCTGAGATCCAACAACACTGGCAAAGGCAGAGGTGAAAAAGGTGTTGAGGACCTCTGCCTTTTCAGCATTGTTGGTGACTAGTTCACCTCTCCTGTTTAATAGTGCGCGTATAGCCTCTTTCCGTTTCTGCTTGTTGTTAATGTATCTGGAGAACCCTTTCTTGAAGTTTTTGACATCTCTGGACAACTCCAGTTCAAACTGAGATTTTGGTTTCCTAAATGCATCTCTGCATACACAGGTAATGCCCTGGTAAAGTTGACACACAATATAAAAATCACAAGTAAATAGCCTAGAATTCTTTCCCCCATCACCCTCCCAATAACCATTGCTATAAAAGTACTTTTATTTATTTAAATATACAAACAAATAGCCAGTAACTTCCTAATATCCCCAAAATGAGCTACCTTATACCTACTGCTCAAATCATCTGGAGAGAGTCTGAAATTGTTAGAGCAGATGAAAAAATTAACATTTCTCTCACTTTCTGGGAATCTTATTCTCCACTTTAAGTCATTACATTTAGTTAATGATGCAATTTAATCATTAAATAATTACATAAGGAACATCATATTCAGGGATTCTTGAAAGTCCTGGTCTCCACAGAGACACCATGTTGTAGAAATTACTTATTTCCTAGCATTCTATTGCTCAAACATTTTGCTTACCTGTATCTCCAGCCTGTGACTCTTATAGTTTTGGTTTCATTTTCTCCTCTCTTAAATGAAGTCCTGATCCAAAAGGTGCTCAGTACTTGAGGTGCAGTAACACTTATTTCCATTTGAAGTCAAAAGGAAAGGATTGTGCTCAGCCTTGTAGACTACTTACTCTCCCTGCAAGAGAGCAGTCAAAGGTCTGCAGTATTGGTCTTTCAGATGATTAAATGGTAACCTCATCAAATTGAAATTCAGCCTTTCTTGACCTCTGGCTAATGTTGTTGACTTCATTTAACATTCTTTCTAAAAAAAAAACAACATAAAAAGTAATAATTCAGTGCTGTCTCCTTAGAGTTTCCTGTCAGCCTACCCAGGGTGAACTGTGGAATGTGAATATGTTTTGCTTTGTTTCAGCTATTTCAAAAGCCTTTCTTTTGGTGATCTTTTTCTAGAAGAATCTAATCTTTGTTCAGTCTGCTATACTGTGAGATTTAGAGGTTATTTCTGTTTCTGATACAGGCTCAAAGTGAGGCAATCTAGGAGGATATATTCTATGATTGCTCCTGAAACCACATCTTTTTTCTTTGATATTTGTCATATTATTAAGAGATGGCCATGAACTAGGCAGAAGGCTAAAGTTTTAATTTTAAACTTGAAACAAAAGGAATGTATCAACAGTTAGGGGCAGTTTCAGGCCTATAGAAAACAGAGAAGAAAGTAATACCTACAATTCCCATGAGTAGAAGGATGTTTTACCAAGGACTGTGCGCTCAAAACTAATTTAACCTCTGTGAGCGAGATGGGTAAGTTCCTCTCTAGTCAATGATTCAGGTGCCTAAATGTAGATGTGTGGTGCTAGTTTAGATACTCAAAGGAATTTCCTCTGGCATAGGTCTTTCAGAGATGCTGTATTGATTCTATATTTTTATTATTTCTGTCAGTTCCATGCATGATGTTCTGGACTGGTTTTAACTCTGTAAGGAGTTAAAATGTTGGAATGTAAGAAATGTTGCCTAAATAAGATGTCCAAAATTTCTGAGATTAACCCTACAGAAAAGATATAAAAATGGTGGAGAAGATGAGGATGGGTGAACAAAGTGAGATGTAGAAAAGCAGAAAAGAGGAAGTTTTCTAGAGAATTTAACATCTAAGAAAACTATTTGTAATACTACACATGTATTGGTCAGAAAAGGAATGTTGCAGTTTATATTCACTTGTTGATAGTAAGTAGTTTGAGTTCAAAACGCAATACCCAAGTGGGATAACAAACTGGGAAAATTATAAATAAAAGAACAGGAAAAAATGGAAGGAAACAAAGACAGAAAAACAGAAAAATGTCAAGAATAATAAAAGAAAAAGTAAAGATAAACCCTATCAATGGATAGGAAAGATTTGTGATGGAGGGAGGAAGTGGTCATTAAAGATTATGTGCTTTGAAACTGTGACAAGGTCCCAAATAAGAGGAATAATAGTCTGTATAAAGGAATATTCTGCAAGAAGGAGGATTACATGAGCAGAAAATCAGTCCAAATTGAGCTGAAAATATAAATAAAACCGCAAAAGGATGGGATGTTGAGAGATCTTTCAAAAGGCAGTAAGATTGCAGATAGGACAGAATGTAACAAATCAGGGGGCTTGGGTTTACTTTACTGTTCTATCCTGAGAGCAAAGACAAAAGTTGGACAATGAAATTCATCCATGTCAGTGCAAGGCCAAAAGAAATTGAAGATAGAAGAGGCCAGTTTGAAGGAAGATTCATAGAAAAGAGGTTTATCTGAGGGAATTAATGACTATTCAAGACACTTTGTGAAACAGATAAGATAAACTCCTGAAAAGTAGAGACAAATTATGTAATAAATAAAATAAAATAAAAATATAGAAACCTCAAACCAACACACTGCTCTTAAACTGTGAAAAACTAATTGCAAAACCCTGATGGCAAACTATGAAGGATAGGGGATTTTTTGGCAGAAGTGTATGGTTGTTTGGCTGACACCAAGGACAGATGGACAGATGTACTGGCAACAATTGAATTGTTTCTGGGTCAGTCACATGGGTGTATTGCAGCTCATTTCAGCATAAGTGTTCTCTCAGCTCTCCATTTCCCTTACAGCGTTTCTTCAGCGTCTGCTCTTTCATTCTGATGGATATGAATGAAAACATATTTAATGAAAACATGTAAATACTTCATGAAACTTCTGCAAATAATTTTTGTGGCTCAAATGAAGGAAGTTGTAACCATAATAGACATATTGTGTAAAAAGATCATTCTGATGATGATTGATTTTATTAACTCTCTTCAACTATAGATAATGCTTAGTGAAGTCAATACATTGGAAGCACTATTTAATGTTATGGGATTATTTACTGTGCTGTGTGAGCACAAATGGATGTCTGAAATTGTTCTACCCAAGAACACCCTGTAATATGGATAGCATTTCACAGACAGAGAGAATGGTAAGGGGGGATTAAATGGTCTGTCTTCTGCCATTTGAGATTAATTGTGTCTGTTATAACACTATCATAGATTTATACAGAAGTCTATGTAGTTTAATTGTCCAAATTGTACACTACTAGGAAACAGGAAAAACCGTAGGGAAATCATTTGGATAAGACTGGATAATTCCTAGATGTAATGTCTGTGTCTGAGCAGGTAAGGAGCCAGGCAGAGTCACACCCCACAAATTTTAGAGATCAATGGATACTCAGTCCTCAGTTCATTCTTTGTAGATTAAGAGACATGGATTTACCTCTCTATGCTGTGTCAGACCTCATTTTGTGATTGAAGGGGGACTGGTAATTGTGCAGCTTTGTGTTGTTTTTTTTTTTTTTTTTTTTTTTTTTTTTTCCCATAGTGCTTCTAATCAAACACATACTTGTTTCTAAAAGAAATGAGGTTTGTTCAGTTAGGCTATGTGTCTCTCTTCCCTCCTTAGGAGGTTTTGCACCTATTAGGTTGTTTTCACTACATTTAATGTCGTTTTTGTTGTCTTTGTTTTGTTAGTGGTTTTTGTTTGTTTGTTTGTTTGTTTTTATTGGTTGTGTTTGTTCACTTGTTTTAATTGTTTTTTTAAATTCTGGTGTTTTTAAGAAAATTAATTGCACATTTTGACAAGAAAAAATCCAAAGACTTACTGAGGTAGTGTCAAGAAGTGTAAGGGTTAATACCGTGTAAGGAACCGATGTTTCTCCTGTTTGTGATATGATGTCTTCTAAATTTGAAATTATGGGAAAAGGCCTTATAGATGCTTTTCTTTTTTTCCACTGAATGAGAAGGTTTCTGGGAGTCTCAATTTTTATTATAATTTTTTAAAAAAACCCTACCACAAAAAGTCACGTTTTCCTCATTTTGTAGTATAACATTGCGCTGGGTTATGTTTTCCTAATTGACATTCCATATGTTAATCATTACTATTTATATTCACAGTATCACAGTATCACAATATAGCCAAGGTTGGAAGAGACCTTGAGGATCATCGAGTCCAACCTGTCACCACAGACCTCATGACTAGACCATGGCACCAAATGCCACGTCCAATCTCCTCTTGAACACCTCGAGGGATGGTGACTCCACCACCTCCCTGGGCAGCCCATTCCAATGACTAATGACTCTCTCGGTGAAGAACTTTCTCCTCACCTCCAGCCTAAACCTCCCCTGGTGCAGCTTGAGACTGTGTCCCCTAGTTCTGGTGCTGGTTGCCTGGGAGAAGAGACCAACCCCTTCCTGGCTACAACCACCTTTCAGGTAGTTGTAGAGGGCAATGTGGTCACCCCTGAGCCTCCTCTTCTCCAGGCTAAACAATCCCAGCTCCCTCAGCCTCTCCTCATAGGGCTTGTGCTCAAGGCCTCTCACCAGCCTTGTTGCCCTTCTCTGGACACGTTCAAGTGTCTTGATGTCCTTCTTAAACTGAGGGGCCCAGAACTGGACACAGTACTCAAGGTGCGGCCTAAAAAATGCAGAGTACAGGGGCTCAATGACTTCCCTGCTCCTGCTGGGCACACTATTTTTGATACAGTGTAGTGGGTTGGGGCAAACCCCCTCCCCACCGCAGGGCAGAAACAATGACTCAGACAAAGGGATTGCAAAAGGGATGGGAAGTTTAAATAGCAAAACAATTCAAAAACAAACACCAATGAAAGCTTTACAGAGAACCACAAGCACCGTGACAAAGAGAGATCCCAGAACATGCCCAAGAGCATCCCATCCCCACCTGGGGGTACACCCAAACCCCCCCCCCCCAGGGCTCTTTCCTCCCCCCCAACCCAGCCTCGGGCCTGGGCAGGCCCAAGGGAGGCGGCTCATGCCATTTTACCTAGGCTGTAGCTGGGGACGAAAGAGCAAGTGGAGACCCCGCATGGGCATTTTATAGGGGAGCAGGGCATTATGGGATTGAATACCTGCCTGTGACCACCCTCTGGGCTGGGCCCACCCGTAGGGACCTCCCAGGTGTGTTCTGTGCAGTGGCATCTGGGCCAGCACCCAGCCTAAACCACCACATACAGGCCAGGATGCCATTGGCCTTCTTGGCCACCTGGGCACACTGCTGGCTCGTGTTTATGTGGCTGTCAATCAGCACCCCCAGGTCCCTCTCTGTTTGGCAGCTCTCCAGCCACTCTGACCCCAGCCTGTAGCTCTGCATGGGGTTGCTGTGGCCAAAGCGCAGCACTTGGACTTGTTAAATGACATCCCATTGGACTCTGCCCATCTGTCTAGTTGGTCGAGGTCCCTCTGCAGAGCCCTTCTACCCTCTAACTGACTAACATCTGCTCCCAACTTGGTGTCATCTGCAAATTTGCTGATGACTGACTTGACCCCTCATCCAGATCATCAATGAAGATATTAAAGAGGATGGGGCCCATCACTGATCCCTAGGGGACACCACTGGTGACTGGCTGCCAGCTGGATGTAGCATCATTCACCACCACTCTCTGGGCCCGGCCCTCCAGCCAGTTCCTAACCCAGCACAGCACAGAGTCTTGCAGTCCAAGCCTCAAGCTGACAGCTTAGACAGCAGTTTGCTATGGGGGATGGCGTCCAAAGCCTTGCTGAAGTCCAGGTAGACCACATCCACAGGCCTCCCCATGTCCACCAGATGGGTCACCTGATCATAGAAGGAGACCAGGTTGGAGAGGCAGGACCTGCCCCTCCTAAATCCATGTTGGCTGGACCTGAGCCCTTGGCCATCCTTCAGGTGTGCAGTTATTGCCACCAGGATAATCTGCTCCATCACTTTCCCTGGCACTGAGGTCAGGCTGACTGGCCTGTAGTTTCCAGGTTCCTCCATCCGACCTTTCTTATGGATGGGGACCACATTGGCCAGTTTCGACTCATCTGGGACCTCACCGGTGAGCCAGGACTGGAGGAAAATGATGGATTTGTATAATGATTGTAAAACCCCTATTCTAGTAATTATTTCAAACTCTCTCTTCTGCACCAGAGTTTCTATCAGGAGTGATTATAGTGTAGGGAAAATATTGTTTAAAAAGCTGAAAACTGAATGGTGTTTGGATAAAGACATTTAGATACAAACATTAGTAACAAACACCAATGTACAGATCCATGGAAATCAAGTCATCAAAGAATTAAATTTCTACTTATTGGCTTTTTAAGCAAAAAGGATGAACTTTTCTTTAAACTTAAAGGAAGGAAAAAGACTAGTTTTATTATGACTTTGGTTTTTGTTTTGCTTTGCTTTGGTTTTGTTTTTTTTTTTTTTTCTGTTTAAATAGAAAAGCTGAGATCCAAACCATTTGACTTCTAAAGATGTTAGAAGCTGTTAAGTGGTCTGTTAGATTTGTTACTCAAATTAACGTCCATAGAATCATAGAATGCATTGGATCGGAAGGGACCTCTAAAGGCAAAGGATCTCTAGTCCAAAGCCCTTGCATTAGGAAGGGACATAGAATCATTGAATGATTTTGGGTGGAAGGAACCTCCAAAGTCATTCAGTTCATCCCCCTCTGCAGTAAGCAGGTGCATCCTCAACTAGGTCAGTTTGCCCAGAGCTTTGTTGAACCTCACCTTGAATATGTCCAGGGATGGGGCCTCAACAACCTTCCTGGGCAACCTGTTCCAGTGTTCCACTACCTTCATAGTAAAGCACTTGTTTCTAACACCCAATCTAAATCTGCTGTTCTCTGGTTAGAACCCATTGTCTCTTGTCCTATCACAACAGGTATTTGGGAACAGTCTCTTTCCATTCTTCTTGTAGGTCCTCTTCAGGTACTGCCAGGTTGTTTTAAGTTCTCTCCAGAGCCTTCACTTCTCCAGGCTGAACAACCCCAACTCTCCCAGCTTGTCTTCATAGGTGAGCTGCTCCAGCCGTCTGACAATTTTTGTGGGCCTACTCTGGACCCTCTCTATCAGGTCCGTGTCCTTTTTGTGTTGAGAGTTGCAGAGCAGGATACAGTACTCCAGCTGAGGTCTCACCAGGGTAGAGTACAGTGGCAGAATCATGTCTCTCAATCGGCTGGCCACACATCTTTTGCTGCAGCCCAAGATGTGATTTAGTTCTGGGATGCAATGCATGTTGCTGATTCATGTACATCTTTTCATTCACCAGTATGTCCAAGTCCTTTTCCACATGACTATTCTCTATCACAGCATTCCCCAGTCTGAACTGATAATGAGGATTGTCCTGATCCAGGTGCAAGGCCTTGCACTTGGCTTTGTTGAACCTCATGAGAGTCATCTGGTTCCTACTTCTCCAGCTTGTCTAGGTGCCTCTGGATGATATCCTGTTCCTCTGGCATATTGACTGCAGCATTCAGCCTGGTGTCATCTGCAAAGTTGCTGATGGTGCACTCGATCCACCTATCTGTATAATTGATGAAAATATTAAACAGCACTGCTCCCAGTATGAACGCCTGAGAGACACCAGCTGTCACCCATCTCCATGTGGACATCAAGTAATTGACCACTGCCCTCTGGATGCCATCATCCAGCCAGTTCCTTATCTACCAAAAAGTCTACCCACGAAATCCACATCTCTCCAGTTTAGAGAGAAGGATGTTGTAGGAGACTGTGTCAAAGGCCTTGCAGAAATTCATACAGGTGACATTCATTGCCCTTCTCTTTCCACTGATGTAGTTACTCCATTGTAGAAAGCTACTAGGTTAGTGAGGCAGGATTAGCCCTTAGTAAAGTCATTCTGGGTGTCTCTAATCACGTCTCTGCCCTTCATGTGCCTTATCAGATCTTCTAGAAAGATCTGTTCCATGATATTCTGTTAACTGATTTGTAGATTATAAACACCAAAACACATATGAACTCCAATTCAAGAATTTGACCATGACTTGCAGTATTGAATCATTTTGTATGAATAACTGATAAAACAACTTTGCATTTGCTTTTGCTGTCCATGGTTCCTTACAGGAATTGCTCTGTCTAACAGAAAATCAATGTTTAGTGAAGACTGTTTAAGTTTTAAAACAATTATTTTTACATCTGTAGCAGATTTGTCATAGTCTATAGGCCTAAGCAAGATTAGCAGAAAGAAGCAATATTTTTTATGAGAGTAGATTAGCAATACTCAATGGCTTTCGCCTTCAAAATCAGCCCCAGAACCTCCCCAGTTCTTGATACAGAAACTCTTATTGTATTACTGCTACTTTTCATGTATGGCAATGTAGGTAATTTGAAACTCAAACCTGAAATTTAAAATAATCACAGCTACTTCAGTATTTGTTCAGTGAATGAGTGTGTTTGGACCAATTGTTTTTTCACAAATCTTGAACTGAGGGTGACCTGGCAGTGCCACTCTGCAGACAGTATTTAGTTATGTAATTGAATGGCCTTCACATTTTTCTATCTAGGTGTTTGAAGCAGGTTTCCTCTTTCATACAAATTTTGTGGTAACCTTTGCTCCCCAATGGTTTAAATCACATTCTTAAGGGATTAAACTGTTATGACAAGAGAGGATTGTTTAGATATTCTGCTTTGCAGCTAAAAATTTGTCAGATTAGAAATTGTGTATTTTATAATCTCAAGATCAAAGGAGCTTTCCATCAAAGCTTTATGTCCGCTATAATATTTTCCCAACCTTTGTTGAACCTGAATTGCTTTGGATTATCTCACATTAGGTTCACTGAGTATGTCTAGCCAAATGTGGGAAAAAGCTTCCTGCCAAACATTTTAAACATTTCACATGTGTAGGGCAGAGGCGGTAAGCCACAGGTATTCGTTTACTGCAGTGGCAAAGCTTGCTTTAACAGTCTTTTTAACTCTACTTTTATACAAGATGCTTTTTGAGATTAGTATGACACATAAAACCCTACAGGGCAACCATTTATCTTCCATTAGGAATACCATTCACTTTCTTTAACCTGGTGACCTAAGTGCTCCTGTAAAGACTATTTTTTATAAAGTTTTTACATCTCAATAGATTAAGTATCATTTCTCTTCTAAGCTAAAAAAACACCCAAAACACCACAAGTCAATGTCTTTAGAGGAATGACTTGTCAGAAGAGAGTAGCATTTGTGTTATCTGTCTTTAAATCCAGCAATCGTGTTCCCCAAACAGTCACAAAGCAACAATCATTCAAAATTCAAATTGTCAGTTAATTTAAAATCCATTCACTGAGTCCCTTTATTACAGTTTCATTGTGTATTTGGCAAGGTAAATAGCATACTGTGAGGACAGAGAATAGAGGGTTTAGCTCTTCTCTGTTCTGTATAGTAGTTTGATGGTGTTTAATGTTATTTGGCATAATCTTTGTGAGAAATGCACATTTACAGTAACCTTTTTTTGGGTTTTTTGTGCTAAAAAAATAAAGCTATTGAGAAGTCTTACCATATTACAAAAACATACATAATCAAAGTAACTCTGAACAGCCTCCATAAAGAAATAATCAAAGATATTATTTAGACATTTCTAAATAAAAGCTTGGAATTTAATGTACAGAAAGACGTGCATTCCCTAGGTTCCAGTCAGTATCTTTTGGGAAAGCCAGGATAGGTTGACTTTTTAGTGAATATAATGAAAAAATAACATACCCAAATATAAAAAAGGAAAAAAGTTAATTGTCTTTTTTACAATTTTTTTTTTTTTGGTTTACAAAAAACAGCAATGCTTTTGACAATCTATTTGGTGCTCTTACCTCTGTTCACTTTTAGAAAGACCTGTCTATCATGAGAGATTTAGCCCTGTGCTAAGGTGCTGCACTGCACCATATTTTAGACTGAGGCTCAGAAGAAATTTATTTTTGGTGGTACTTACTTGAAATTAACCTGTCCCCCTACCTGTAAAATCTTGAATATAACTAGTCTTCTATTTTTTTCTACATTGTTCTCATCTAACTACTGCAGAGTTAGTAAACTGGCTATTCTCTTTTCTCCAATATGTATTTCACTTCATTTTCTGCAGTAGGTGACTGCAATTTCTTGATTTATTTTAGTAGTGTGCATGTATTTGCAGGAGTTAGAAGTCGGTTTGCATTCCATGTTCCACCTGCACTATTTTTGGCCCTGATCTTTTCAGTTGCAATGTGAAATAGCCCAATTACTTTGCTGGAGCTCTACAAAGAAAGCGCAGCTCATGCATTTCAACTTAAAGTACTTTCTTGTTTCTGTCCATGGTCAACTTCTTTTTATTTAATCAGAAAGTCTGTAAAAAACACTGGATGTACCCTATATTCCAAACTTTCTAATTTTTAAGTCTTTCTTATGTAATAGCATTTTTATTCATGTATTCACAGGCCTTATCATCTGTGAAGAGACTGAAATTACACTACTTACTTACGTGTCATTTATTTTTCAAGGAGGGTGTAGTTATCATTAACAGGAACAGAATATAAATGTCTTCAGCTATTCAAGTTTACACAGGTAAACGTCCTGTCTATGTTATTCTTATTTTAAAAAAAAAAAAAAAGGAAAAAGAAAAATACTATGAGTAAGACAAAGGACTACTCTTGTTTTGTATTCATATAGATGATAATCGAAAGGTAGATTCATACAGACATTATTATCATGTTAAACATTGAAGAATTCTTCATTTTCTTTTCCAATTTTGTAACTAATATGATATTCCTCTTATTAGTTTGCTGCTGTCTGTATCCTGATGTGTTTGTGCACCTGAAAGGCCCTTTAAAGGAAATGATTCACTCTTCTAAGAGTGAATATGTACTCTTTAGGTCTGAATTTGAATTTAAGTCAACTCTTTGTGGGCCACCTGTATTACATATCGGTCTCCTCCATCTATTGTTTGTATTCTATTCACCTGTGCTTATGAAATTAGAATATGACATCTGGTCCTATAATGGCATCATCTTAGTGTGCGTCTTCGCTCACTGGACCTATTAATTATGAAACAGAATGTTACACTAGCCAGCTAATTTATTTCTAAGTCAGAGAAACTTGTGATTTTGTGAAAATCTTCTATCATGCTGTGGAAAAATATACTAAAAGGTTATGCAAATACTTGTGTAGCTAGTAGAAAAACTGACATTAGTCTGAGAAAGGCAAATTGTGCCAAAATAATGCCTTTGCAGTAACACAGTCTTCCCATTATAGTTTAACTACAGTAGTTCTGGATGTATTGTTCTTCACAGTCTCTTTTCTTCATATGTGATTTCTCTGATATTGAGAATAATTTTTGGACTGAAGAAATCTATGAATTAATTTCTGGTGGAGATGTTAACATATTAATGAAGTTGTGATTTGGTAGATGGATATAAAAAGTGAAACCTTGCAGACTAAAGGAGAAAAAATAATTCAGAGAAGAAAACACAACTTATACCTTCTGGGATACTTCAGCAAACTGTTTTAAAGGACTGAGAAATGAGATTGTACTTGCCCATGGTCAAGGGATTTCTGAACTGGAATATTAAAGGTTTGTTAAAATTAGTTTTCAAACAGTGTTGGGCTTTTCATGCTTGAGTGATGAAAAGACAATTATTTCCCAGTGTCTTTGCTGCCTCTGGGCATGATTAAATAATGGAATTGTGTTCTCAGAAAGATGTGGTTTATTGCTTTTAACAGCTTTTCAAGCTGAAGTCTTTATAAATAAAAAGAGCTACAATTTAAAAAAAGATAAGAGCTGCATGCCATTTCATCCCCAAAAACCATGGAAGAGAAAGAACTGCAGGCAGTAATGTCTATAACCTTTAGTATGTAGTATTCCTCAGTTCCTTTTCCTCAAGTATGTGTACTTGAGAGAAAGAAAATGCGATGCTCCCAGGTCTGCAAAGTTCTGCTTATGCTTGTTTTGCTGTTTTATGTTTCTCCCAGCAATGCCTTATAGAAAAAAAACCCCTGAGTGAACTGATTGGAGTTTGCTGAATTTGGATGGTGGTTCCACAGGTGAAGAACAACTAATACAAAAGCCCCCAAAGACAAACCCCCAAACCCCCACACACCCAAAATAGCCCCTAAAACCCAACACACCCAAACCCCCTATCACTCCCCCCATATTCAGATACTTTACATAGCTTTGCCATTCATTACTGTTTCCAGACTATACTGGAGAATGCACAAAGGCAACTATTGTTCAGCAGGATCTCTCCTGAATCACTAGAAGTATCCCATGCCGGTAGGCTGCTTGTAATCAGTTCATCATCAGGTATTACTTGTGACCATATGAGCAAGTTGGGGCACTGGACTCTTTGGCAGCTTTACACCTTGGACTTCAGCCCACAGAATTGTTTGTGACCGTTCCTATTCCCACACAGGTGCTGGCAGTCTGGCTGGTCACACAAAAGATCTGTGGTGTTGGAGGTGTACTCAGAGACACAGCTGAGGCCATACAACAGAAATCAGTGGTTTTCAATCTATTAAAATTGGAATTTCCATTTAACACTTCCAGTGAAGGTGAAAACTTGCATATGAAATCCTAGTAAAAATCAACCTGCATTTTTTCCTACTTTTAAATTAATCTAATTTCTCTCCCTCAGAAAGAGACACTCTGGTGGCTATTGCTTAACACCATTTTGACTATGATTAACTGGTCTTTTTATGTGGAAAAACCAAAGTGCTACCAAAAGGGATTTTTCCCTGCCCTCTGCTGTGGTTAATTTCAATACTTGTCTAAATCCCCTCTGTAGCTACAGATCTAGCCTCTGAGCTACCATATAGTAAAACCAATTGGAAATGGTCTTCTCTGAGAATAAGCTCCCTGCTCCCCACCACCTTCCCAAGAGTAGATTAGCTGGATCAGTTCCTTCTCTGAGCTACTGTGCATCCCCAGAAATTCAGGAGCTAGCAAAAGTGGAGAGGCAAAAGCAGCCAAGAAGAGAGAGGAGAGAACTGCATCCCTGGTGCTAGGATAGATTTGTATATGACACAAGCAGGAGTGATATATGAGAAATTAAAATGGCTAATCTGTTCTGTTGCTTTATTGCGTTGTCAGTATAACTGTGGGATATTATGGCTCCATTTGCATGATATCTTAATGACTCTGTTTGTTATGTTCTTAGCCTTTTGAATTTCTTTCAACAGGCCACAGACTACTAATTTTCCTTTATACTAAGCAAGGTTAAGCTTTGTGACAGCAGCTAAAAAAGGAATACTTGTATGTCCACTCTTTGACACATCATTATTCTATGATATGTATCAAAGCTCCTCTCTTTTTATCAGATTGCAGAATTGTCCCATTTGTATAACGACTCAAAGTAAATAAATAATCTAGACAATACTAAGTGCAAATGCAATTGAAGTTATTCATTGTTTGGGCTTACATCAAGAAGAAAACATGTCAAAGACCTTGTCGAACCAGAGCAAGGTGCCAAAATCCCTAGATCTAGCCTTGGCGTATGGTATTGAACAGATGTACTGGACATGAAAAATCACAGCTGCCAGCTAGCTGATAGCTGCCTAAGAATCAGTTACTGCTAATTAGGTATTCCTATGCTAGATAAGATCTATGTGGTGTGTCTGTGGGTAACTAAAGCTCTGTTTACATTACGTTGATAAGAATGGATACCATACAGAGTGTCTTAGGAAAGATGTATCCATTTGTGACCGCAATCCACATGACAGCTAATCATTTAAAATTAACTTTGCTATTACTGCATCAGAAATCTGCATCTCTAAAAACAGGACAAAAGTGGTACCTTCTTCATGAGATTTTCTGGTAGTTATGAACAAGCGATTGTACTTGGAGTATGAATCATATTTTAATATGAACCTTTAACTATGCTGTGGAGTGCAAATGGTCTTTAAAGTGATGTAAACTGGTCAGGACAGAAGAATATATTATTAAAATTGAAAATAAGATCCACAAAGACTAGGTCAAATAGGAACATCTATGATGAAATTGCCATTAACTATGCTTGTCATTCATCTCTTCATATTTCTGCTTTCAATAAAATGGCTCAGGTGTAAGCAAGGGCATAATTTTGTCTCATTTATTGTATTACAGAAAACATTGATTCTACAGTTGAAATGATGCCCATAAACATTTCTTCTGTTGTGGCTAAAACCCCTCTGTGTTTCTAGCACCTTCAAATGGAGCTATCAGCTTCTAAACACAAATATTTTGAGTCCAATAGACCTGATATATATTCTTTGGTGCCCGCTATCTATTAATTTGCAAGATTTTTGTTCCTCCCTTTCCTATATCCTACACTTGCAAAAAAAGCAACATTTCCCAGTTGTCTTAGAAAAAGGGGGAAAAGTCAGTCTATCAAATTCAGTCTTCCTTTTTAAAGCAGTCTTCTTTCTAATGTCTACATTAATTAAATAAATGCATTTTTAATTGAAACACAGAAAGCTTTCTAGTCAAACTGAGTTCATGTCCTCAGGCACCCTATTAATAGAATTTTGGAGTGACAGTGCATGCCAACCATCTGGGTCAGGGCCATGTTAATACATCATCAAAGTTTTTTCTCTGATGACAAAAGGAATTGTAGATTCATTCTAGAAGTCTATCACTTCACAGTTCTTGGAGAAATAGCATTTCATGAGTTCTCAACAGGTTGCACATTCACTTTAGAGGATATTTGAACCAAATTAGTTCTTTTCAAATGTTTTATTTTACAGGCTGTTAAATTTTAACAGCAGTTAATGGTGTCCATCAAGAAGTTTTGTTCTTCCCTTCCAAGGATAAAGGAATCATTTATTGTTCTTTTACTCCAAAAGAACAATGCACAAGTGCATTATGTACACAGAACAATAAATAGTTTCTGGGATTCATTGATGTTATTCCTAAAGGACCAAAGCATTTTTTTTTCTTTATAAAAGAGACTAAGAAGAAAACAGCTCAAATAAACCTGGATGCACATCACAAGGGGTTATACTTATGCAAATACAAATCACAGTCACCATCAGAAACACACATGCCAAAAAACCCCAAACAAACAAAAGAAAGAAAAAAAAATAGCAAAGGGGTGGTTAATTCCCTTGCATTGTTGACTAATGAAGCTTTCCACGTTATGCACATGCTGCAGCTGCACATCCTTTTTGTTCTCTATTGGCTGGGGATGCTGGAGCCTGCTCTGCACCTTGTCTGGTTTGAGACCTCCCAGAGCTCCCAAGGGGACTCAGCTACCAGTGCAAGCCAATTTCTCAAAACTCATCTACATTAGCACAATAAAAAAAGGCCAGAGTGTCATATCTAGTCCAGAGACAAACTAATGCAGATTTATATATCTATGCCCATGTAATTTCTTCCCTCAAACTAGCATGGCTAGACTGCCACACTATCTGTAGGAAACTTACTGAGATATGCTGGATTTTTCTCCTGCATTATTTGAGAGAGTGTTAATTGATATGGATCAAAATTATATCAGGGCACATACTTACAACTACACATTAAAAGTGATTATTCACCAATGGGAAAACCCTTGACTTTACATGTATCAACACAGGCTTAGAGTGTAGCTCTCTCTGTAGGCATAACTGTATCATGAAGATACTTGATGGACAAATTACCTGTTTATTAAAAGATCTGTGGACCTGAGCAAAAGATTCATTTAAAATATAGCCAGAAAAGGAAATAAGTTGTTACTCTAATGTGAAGCCTACACCATTTTATTAATAAAATAAAACAAAGTGAAACAAAAAAACCAACACAAACAAACAAAAAATTACTCCAAATATAAAGGCTAACAGCTTTTAAATATTTCTTTATCTTCTTTTGGAAATAAAAATCTAAATCTGCTTACTTCCTAGGATCCATTTTGAAGCAGACACTTTCATCCTTGTTTACTGAATCTGGTTATGAATTTACTCACTGAATTAATAAAGAAATATGTGAGATAAAGAAATATGATACAAATTTCTGATTTTCTGGATTTCAGAGTCCATCTCATCCTCGACCTCTGTGGTCTTCCTGTACATGCTGTGAAAGACACATTTGTTTCAGAATTTTTCAGTCTGTATTCCACAAAAAATAAGAATGTACGTCTCTTAAATGTTGGTCATGCATGGGGAAATGGAGCTGTTTTTTTCACAGAGGAAAAAACATATTCGGCTTGTGAAGAAGAGTTGTCTCCATGAACCCCAAACTGAAGATGGTTAACTTTTAAAGTAATGGATCTTTGTGGAGGAGTAAGCAGGACAGCCCCATTACCTACTGCTACTACTATTGACCCCTCCCTATTTAGTTTGCTTATCTCACGGAATTCTTGTTTTACACTTGTGTCTTACATCAGTATTAGATTGTGACTTCCAATTAATAGCTTTTTCTCACCTGAAAACATTCTTCACAGACCTTTTATAATAATCTGTTAAGATACAAATACTTATTTCAATACTTGTGAACATAACTTATTTCCTTGCTGAAAAAATATTTGGGCAGTCATGATAAAATTCATAGCATAAAAGGTTCATAACAAGAATGAAAGAGCAGCCACCGAGTTCAGATTCATCTAGTTCAAAAACAACATCCAGTAGGTGCACACTTGAGGAGTGGAGAAGAAGAGCAAGGACATGTAATATTTTGCTTCCTAATGCTTTCCCAGTGTTCCCTTTTCAGCTCCATACTTTCCCTTAATGCCTCTTAAATCATGCTTTGTCAAATACTTCCATGTTACCATCCTAGTGGTCTTTGAACATGTTTTTTTCTGAACTGAGATTACAAGAGTACAGAATTAAAATTTGGAGTAAATAATAGATCTATATTACAGAATAATATTTTCCGCTTTATTCTCTCTTTCCTAATTATTCCTAGTACTTTGATTTTTTTGGTTTTTTTACTGCCTATGAGTAATATGTTGATGCATATCTTGTATTCTTCACTTCAAAGAATCATAGAATATTTTGGGTTGGAAAGGATCTTTGAACATCATCTAGTGTAACCCACTTGCCATGGGCAGGGACATCTTTCACTAGGTCGAGCTGTTCAAAGTTGTGTCCAACATAATCTTGAACACTTCCAGTGATGGAGCATCCACAACTTCCCTGGACAAACTGTTTCAGAGTCTCATCTCACTCACAAAAATTTTATTCCTTATATCCAATCTAAATCTACCACATTTTGGTTTGAAATCATTGCCTCTTATCCTGTCACTATAGCGTCTGGTATAAAAGTCTCTCCATCTTCCTTATAGCGCTCCTTGCATATTGAAAGGTTGCAACAAGACCTCACCAGAGCCTTCCCTTTTCCAAGCTGACCAGCTGTGGTATGGCCTACATACCACAAGTTACCTACAGGCTTACCTAAAAGCTTCTGGGAAAATAACAGTGAATTATTGCTCAAACCAGACTGAAAAAAAAAGGAAGCCTTTGGCATGTATGCATAGGACCCTGTGCTTGTCATTGGTTCCAGCTACAAAGGGTTTTTGTTTATCTTCTATTTAACAAATGACTTGTCAATGCATAGAGATGTGTTAGAGTGAATTTTCCCTAATGTAACTATCAACAAAAGATGTCCTTAGTTCGCAAAAGAGTACTCCAGCATATTTTGCATATACATTGGACATTAGACAAGAATCACCCATCTTGTGTAGTATTCACCTACTTTGTACTCAGCACTCAGCATGTGTCAGTTCCAGAGTTCCCAGTCCTGTCAAGACTTATGTTATTGCAGCTTTTCAGTGAAGGTCTTGCACATGGAGAAAGTTGCTGCCTGGAATTTCGTAGCTGTCAGGGTTGAAGCCAACCTTTGTGCTGTAAGCAAGGATCAGTCAGCTATGACCCTGTCCTCTCCAACATCTCCTCCTTCTCCTCACCTCCCTTGACCTCATGCTTTGTACAACAGCTGTGGAAAATCAAATCATCCTGCAAACCTGCTTTCTGCTGGCCAGCTGGCAGTGTGGGCCAGGACCAGGAATGCCAAAACCTTACAGCTGTACATGTATCACTGCCTATCCATTTGTAGCATATGCCATATGCCATATGCCATATGCCAGCCTCTGAAGTAAGCTGAGGAGGATCTATCTGAAATGAAGCTCTCATCAGAACCTGAAAGTGTTCCTTCCCACTTTCTTGCCTTGCTTCTGTCAAGTTTTCTCTTCCCCCTTTCTTCATGCTCTAGGAATCATATGCAGGGAGTTAATTCAAGTTTGTGGCCCACTGCTCTGTTTTTTAGCAAGTATAAAAAAATTCTATGTGACCTTTTGAGTAAAAGGCATGGCAAGTCCAACTTGTCTTGATAAGTAATGTAAATGTAGAATTTACTGCTTCATGAGTCCAGACAAATCTGTTCAGGCAATTTGCAGTTGATTCGATTTTCTTTCCCATGAGGCCAGTTACACTGCATATGAGTGGGGTGTAAGGGACAGGAGGTTAATTCAAAGATATGGTCAGTTCTGTCTGACAAAAATAAGCATGCCCATCTAAGAACACATACATTTTCTAATCGATGTTATTTAAAACATTTGTTTACTTAAATAATACTTTTCCTCTTAAAAAGCAAAAGCAGACACTTCTTCAGTTCCCAGAGTTTTGAACAGCTTAAAATAGAAGTGGCAAAAAGACAATGTGCTTAGCAACATGCAGTGGTACTCTGAAGGCAAATATTAATAATAAAACTATCCTTCTGCACTGCAGGGCAGATCATATTTGATTGGAATGTAGACTTCAATATTTGTTAGAAAATGGAATGAAATTTTATGCAGAGAGAATTCAAGGCAGATGTGCTGCTTTTATTTTGTTTTTTTTTGTTGGTTGGTTTTGGTGGGTTTTGTTTGTTTCTTTGGTTTTTGTTTAGTTTGGGGTTATTTTAGGTAGATGCAACTGAGAAAAGGAGCGTAGAGTAGAGTAAAGCTCTTGGTAGTCTCTGACCTATATACATGCATCTTGTTTAACCTTCTCAATCCACAGAAAAAAGTAAAAATCAAGGCTTTGCTATACAGCAATATTAAATTTTTATTACTCATAGCTCATTCTTTTAAGTAGATCCAAAGTTAATTTTCAATAAAAAAAAAAATCCTCCTGTTTGCACTCTATTAACTTTCTGTCTTTTATGAGTCCTACTTGATTTAAAACAAAATACACTAAAAAGTCCAACAACAGTACTCTTCTGGAATTATTAAGCTTCCTCTTGCCTGTTACCTTCTGAGTCAATCTGGATGGTTAACCATGCATTCAAGATTTCATTTGACAATTGTGCTGTTACTCATAGTGTCTAATTTCAGGTATCTAACTTGAAAGCTGCAAAGTGCCTTCTCAGGGTGATTTCTTCTCTCTTTGGGTTGTTTGGAGAACATGTGCTCCTCAACTGGAAGTACAATAATTGCTCCTAAACCACCTTCTGCAAGTAATGATGTGAGTTCTTTCCTTCTCCAATTTTCCTATTTTTCATTACTTGTCCAAAAGTATATCTATAGTAGTATAAATTGTCATGGAAATCCTGGCTCAGGTGATTTCTACAGCAATAATTTAACACTGTTTGTAGAGATTCTTTTTCTCTTGGAACTAAGCTAAAATTTAAAAGACTCAAATCTGACCCTTTGGTAAGTGAGAATTATCCTCTTCTTTCTATTTCCTTCAAATATTTATACTGAATAAACCAAATTTGTTTGCATAGCTCTGAAAAGCTGCCATCTGGCAACCTGCTGTCCTGATTCATGGCAGAGTGTTTTGTTCCTGACAATTTCAAGCCTTTGTTTTAAAATCTGTGCTGAAAACCACCCAATCCTCCTTCCCCTGAAGTCAGTGGCAGAACTCCCACTAGTTTCTGAGGGAGAAGCATCAAGCCCAGACAATAATAGAAGGCAATTTAAAAAAATTTCCTAAGTATCATCAAAGGAATTGCAGTCTTAATTCTATTTGTCGCCTGCTTTGAAAACATAATGGAAAGGCTTTCAGTATATCAGTCAATGGCTGTAGGCAACTTGAAACTATCCAAATTAACTACTGTACTTCTCAGTCAAGTCTGCTTTTTCACTTTTTTCCCCAATGGATGGAAAAAATGCTTTCCATGGGAAAATAAAGGAAGACATAGTGCATACAGTGTATGCACTGTATGAAAAGTGTATAAGAAACTGCTAAGCAATTATATTATTCATCACACAATAAACAGAAGCCTTCTGAAGCAGGTTGAATTTATAGGACATAAGACCACAGCCGCACTGCTTAGGCTGAAATCCCATCAGATGTCTTAAAGAAGGCAACTTGAGCCCCAAGGATAGAACAGGGTGTTTAAAAAACAGTGGTGATTCACCATGTTCTAACTCCTACAGATATCTTTCTATTTTAGAGGGAGCTGGATCACTTTTTCCTAATGTTTTCTTCAGTGCCAAATTTGAAATAGGCCACATTTGTAGGCTTCTGTGGCTTAGGCACAAACCTATGATCACAAAATATGTTCATCACCCCTTTCCCAGGGCAACAAGTTGGCCTCTGTGTTCTGGTCCGGTTCCAGGTCAGTTCCACTCTGCACCCCTTTAACTGTCCTGTAGTTTTAACCATGCAGAAATATATGTTTAATTTCCTTTACTTAAAAGTGTTGCACAGTGTTACTGGCACAAAATAGCTGTGGTATTCTGATCTCAGATAGCTGCATGACACTGGGAAGGAAAAATGATACCTGCTGAGGTCTCTGGACTTGTAAATAGCCGCTCTTATTAGAAGCAGTACTGATCTTTCCTTCCCTGCTGTAGACTGCTGGTTTCAGCATAGACCAAATATTAAAAAACAAAATGAAGCAATAAAAAAACCCCCAAAACACAGACATGTAGATATTATTTGAAAAACAAATTCAGAGCACATGTGTAGAAGTACTTGCTACTAGCAATCAAGATTCACAGAACATAGGGTTAAGCAGGACACAATCTACAAAGAAAAAGCAGGACAAAACCACAGACTGAGATGAGAGGTGGAAAAGTCACCTGCCCTAAGCTAAGTGGTATAGTTCATACACAGATCTTTAAATGCTCATCCTTGCTGTGCCTGCAGGAGATGAGGATTTTTGGCACCACTACTGTTTTAACTAATGGACTAGTTCTGTGTTTAAGTGATGGAATGTGAGTCATATTGGCTCCCTGTAGGTAGGAGGAAAAGACTACTGATCCAGTTAAACATCTGCAGTCATCCTCCATGGAGTGAAGAAAATTTAAATGTGAGACTGAGAGCTGGGTTTTTCAAAATAAGAGATCTAAATGTTAGAAATTTTGCTTTTAATTGGGTTTTAAGCTGTATTCCTTTCCTTCTTATTGCAGATATAAAAGTATTTTCTTAATTTTAAGTACATTTAAACTGACTCATGACATAGAGGTCTTACCATTTTAGTCAGATACTAGTTTCCGCTACTTTCCCTGTCATCTTTGGTTATAAGAGGACATAGAGAGCCTAGCCACTAGGCTGTAACTGCATGTTATTTACTCCAAACTTTCTGTGTGAAAGATGCATTGCAAATGCAAAATATTGCACCTTAATCCAGGCTGTTTTTTCCTTGTGAAATATTTATAGAATTCCTCTGAAATTTATAGAGTTGAACACTTGACGCTGGGCTTGCTACCTGGCCCAGAAAGTTAACTGTGGGTTGTTCAATAAGACTCACTGTGATTCTTTCAAACACAGTGATGTCTTCTCTTTTGAAAGAAAATTGAAGTGTCTGGGGACCAGCTTAAAACAAAACAAAATAAAATAATTAATTTAAAGAAAAGGCAATCATTTGAGATCCACAAATCTGGGATCTTGACTTAGAGTTTGAATCTGAATGTATTTTGATTTAGCTTTGCATGCTTTCCCATCTTTTCTCTGGATGCAAGTATATCCTGAAGTATAGGGATGGAAGTGATTCAATTGATCCATCTCTAAAAAAACTGCCTTTTTTTTTTTTTTTTTTTAAACCACTGTATGTTGCCTCTCACAGCAGCTTGAATGTAAACTTTCATTTCCTGTGACTCTAGGAAATGCATTAGTTCAGTGGGGATCAACAGGCAGAATTATTCAAGGGAGACCGTGTGCTTCAGTAGTTACAGCAGGGAACTTGAAAAGGTCCTGGCCTGGTTTCAGCATCTTTCTGGGTCATTCATTCATTGTGTGACCTTAGATTACTCACTTGACCTCAATCACACCAGCTGCAAAGGCAGGTAAAGGAGGCCTGCTCTGCAGAGAAGGTATAGGATCTATACTGAATTTCCTTGGGAACAATTACAGTATTTTCATTTGTCGCCATACAAGTTTTATGGCTGTAAAAAGTATTCGGAGGTAAATCTGATATCTGATTGCAAGGCAGTGACCATATATTCTCTTTCATGGATCACTTCAGAGTCCACATGACAGCACTAGCTGTTGTGCCCTTCATGTGTATGGACTTAAGCTGACCTAAAGATGATGAGTTAGCTAACCAAGATAAGAAGTATTTGAGGAAGATAAATTCTCTCCTAGCTGGACTCCAATGGTCAACAAACAGAGCCTTAAACATTTTAGTATAGCTTTGCTTAAGCCAGGTGACGTGACAGACCACATACAGTCAGACTCAGTAGAATCTCGTGGATTGCCAGACAAAACGCGCAGCAAGCCAGATGCATCCTCCTACCTGAGAAGAGGTCGCATTCATCACAGAGTGTGGTCAAAAGTGTCCCATGACAAATTAGATTGTGAACATCACTGCTCTCATGAATGAGGTTAATGCTGCTGTGGGTTCACTTTCCCCATTGTGCTTTCCCCCCCATCACTTACTTCATTAAAATATTTTTATATAGTTATATATTAAAAAAAATCAATAAATATTAATTCTTCATTAAAATAGATCCAAATTTTCCATTCCTTAGTGCTGCCTTATGCCCTATGAAACACAATTGAAAATTGCTGGGTTTAGGTATGAGATGTGAAATATTCAGAAAAATATAAATTGACCTGAAGTGAGCCTTAACCTGAATTTTCTAGGAAAAGAGATGATCTCTTATATAAACTCCTAGTAATAATGATGGAATGATCACCTCTGGTGAGAATTAATATTCAAATTTGTTTCTGCAATGTAATGTCATTACTCTACACTTAGTTCAGGCATACTGAGAACTTCATAAGATTTGCTGTTAACAATTTTTTTCCTGTTCTCCTCCTTCCCCTTCCCCTTCCCCTTCCCCTTCTCCTTCTCCTTCTCCTGCTCCTGCTCCTGCTCCTGCTCCTTCTCCTGCTCCTTCCCCTTCCCCTTCCCCTTCCCCTTCCCCTTCCCCTTCTCCTTCTCCTTCTCCTGCTCCTGCTCCTGCTCCTTCTCCTGATCCTTCTCCTGCTCCTTCTCCTGATCCTTCTCCTGCTCCTTCTCCTTCTCCTTCTCTTTTCTCTTCACTTTCCCTTGTTCTCATTCCTCTTAATCTCTTTGTTCCCCCACGTCTTCCCCTTTGCCTCCTCCTCCAGCTACCACACTCTACTTCCATTCCCACCTCCCCCACCCCCCTCTTTCTCCACCTTCTCCCCATCTTTCTGTTTTTCTTTTCAAGGAGAGAGGGTAGTGGTGGAGAAATGTATGCAAATTTCATTCTCATGCTTTTCCTTATTTTGCTAGGCAAATTTCTTTCCTGATCTGATGACAGATTTTTTAGTGTAAATTAAAATGTAGCAACATGTAGTCAGAGATCACACCATGAATCATTGATCCTCATTTTGGATTTCTAGTCTAAAAGAAGGCTACAAAATCAAGCTTCCCAAACAAATTTGGATTAGTTTTATGGAAGTCTAATCCTGAGGAAATCTACAGGGATTTAATTTGTTGTGTGCCATTTTTAAACATTATCAGTCAGAGGCAGTCTTTAAAAATTCTGTGTATATTTAGATACGATAGCATCATGAATAAATTTTTTGGGGGGCCAGATTTTAATTCCATGTATTTTTAGGCTTTTGTTATTTCTCTCTCCTTTAAAATTATATCCACACACAGCATTAACTTCTCAGTGATTTATATCAGGTGTGACATTGGTTGTATTTTTCCTTGTTTCTTAAGTTAATGAATTGTCTTGTTTGTTCAATTTATGCTTGCTTCTTGTAGAACTAAACCTTAGGTTGTGGGGCTCTTTTTTTGTTGTTGTTTTGTTTTGGGTGGTTTTTTTTTTTTTTTTTTTTTTTTTTTTTTTTGACAACAAAGGACAAGCTGATTGATAGAATTTACCTTCTGTGAAACCAAAAAATAGTTTAATCCTAGAGGGGAATCCTATGATGTACTATTACACACTTTTGTTCAAACACTTTTCAAGCATATATTGAAAGATATTCATGGTTGATGCACTCAATTTGACAAGATACGTAGGCACACCCTTGAGGAGCTGTGCAAAAATAATGCTCAAATCAAAACCTTTGATTTGATCAGAGTCAGGAGCAGTATGCCTCTTATGAAGTGTACAGTTTCAACTATGTATCCCAAAATCCACTTCTGTGGGTCAGTAAAATGAAGAGGTACAGGTGTGTCACCCAAACCAAGAGTCACAGAGTTCAAGCTGTTCATATAAACTGCACACAGAGAAACATCAACCAGGCAAACTGCCAATATTTGACAAACAATCACAGAATCATAGATTTGTTCAGGCTGCAAAGACCTCTAAGATCATTGAATACAGCCATTAACCTAACATCACCACAGCCATTAGAGTATGTCTTGAAGTGCCACGTCTGCATGTTTTTGAACACCTTCAGAGACAGTGACTCCACCACCTCCCTGAGCAGCCTATACTAATGCCTGACCAGCTGGCCAGCCTTTCAGTAAAAGCTTTTGGGTTTTTTCCCTTTTTGTTCCCCCCAATCTTGCACCTCCCCTGGCACAATTTGAGGCCATTTCCTCTCTCTCATTTGATACTCGGGAGAAGAGACTGACCCCCACCTCACTACATTCTTCTTTCCAGTAGTTGTAGAGAGCAACAAGATCCTTCAACCTCCTCTTCTCCAGACTAAACAGACCAGGTGCCCTCATCTGCTCTTCACAGGACTTATTCTTTGCATTCTTCATTCTTTGTTACAATTCTCCAGACTTGCTCCAGCGCCTCAGTGTCCCTTGTGTGGTGAGTAACTCAAAACTGAACAAAGTAATCAAAGTACAGCCTCGCTAGAGCCAACTTCATGGAACTTTAGTTACCCTATAGAGCTTCCTCCCATACAAAACTTGCCTACAGAAGTGACTCTCAAATGCTTCCTTAATGCCTGCACCCCTCATAATAGCTCATTTCTCATCTCACCTCACCTCACTGTATCTTGTGCTTTGAAATGAGAAACGTGTTTTCTGATTCTTGTAGCTGATAAAAATAAATAAATATTGAAAATAAAAGTTCAGTAATGTTACTCACTGGCAAATATATTTCTTTGAGGAAGAACCATGTACTTCATATTTTATAAATTGGTATGTGGAGGGTTAAAGGCACATCTTGTGGATATGTTGCAATATGTGCCCAGAATACCTCTGTTCCCAGGATATCGCTGCCCTGTAGAAAGTGCCTTCAGCCTCATGGTAGTGCCGTATCTATTTCTCTAAGGAGAATGATGGACGTACTTCTGCTCAGCTGCATCAAAAATAGTACTCAAGTATTTTTCTTGCCTTAGGGCTTTTATGTACATGTATGTAGGAATAAATTTGTTTTCATACTTCATTTTTCATTGATGTTTATTGATGTCACTTTTAACAAAAAGAGAACTCAAAATAATTCCCTATAATTCTCAAGAAGAATATTTGTGTAATATATTGCATAATGAATAACATTAAAGAATACCTACAGGGCCTTCGTGATGGAATCACAAAATCATGGAATCATAAAATCACCAATTCATAGAATTATTTCAGTTGGAAAAGACCTCTAAGATCATTGAGTCCAACCATCAACCCAGTACCACCATGGCCATTAAACTATCTTCTGTGTCTACACATTTTTGGAACACTTTCAGGGATGGTGACTCCACCACCTACCTGGGTGGCCTAATTCCAATGCCTGAGCACTCTTTCAATGAAGAAATTTTTCCTAATAATAAAAAAAGGAGGCACAGTCACAGGATAGGAGGCTTGCTTTAGGGTTCTATCACTCATGTAGGCTGAAATTTAGAAGCTACATCAAAGCATCAACCAACATTTGAAATGAATCATGGAGATATGATTTTCTTTCTGAAAGCTGGAGGAGGGTTGGAAAGTTTTTATTTTGCATTTCTCTTCATTGTTCTCTTGCTTTTGCTTTCAGGTACAAGCAGAAATAGTTTGAGAATATATGTAACAATATGTATGTGTCTGTGCTGGATTGCACCCATCCTTGATGGGGGGCTGAAAGAACCCAGCCTCTAGGTGGACAAAAGAAACCTGATCCAGATGGGCAGAGAGAAAGACTTGGTTTTCCCCCTCCCAGGAAGAGTGGGGCCCTGGTTCAAAGGTGGTCTATTCCACTCCCCCTTCCTGTCCATCAAACCTATGAAAAGGGCAGACATCTTTTACTGCTCTCTCTTTCCCTGCTTCACCTGCTTGAGAGAGGGCATCTGCTGCTGATGCTGCATCCTGCGCTGACCATGTAGTTTTGGATATTTTCCTATTTATCCTTATCCCTTACCTTTGTGAATCATCCCTGTTGTTGCTATATATACATATATATGTTTTGTTAAAAATGTACCTCTTCTACTTCCAAACTGATTCTAGACATGTATGTGTCAATTAGTTGTTGTGCATTGAAGGCTTCCATAAGTGTAATGTCCCTCTGAGTGACTCAGAAATTGGAATAGTCTGAGTTGTGACATCAGACAGCAATTCTTCAATAATTTTTGACCCTGTCAAGGTCATCAAAGAAACAATAGACCGCTTATCTTATTATCCAAGCCAACAAACTAAAGTCTGAGGTTCCAGTAGGTTCCCACCTACTGGTTGCTCAAAATTGGAGACTTTTGACTAGAAGTATAAATGCTTTGAAGACAATGAACAGCAAAGAATTATTTTCCTATAAATACAAGATAATTCCTTAACATAGCTGTTCTATCTGAAGCTGTAGACCAGGGATTTTCCTTATTTCAGTTTATATGTGTGTATAGATATACATATATATATATATATGTATAGGCATACATATATATATATATGTATATATGTGTGTGCATATACATATGCTTCTCCCCAGAAACTTGATCAGCTATGCACCCAGTTTATTTTTCTTAATTTGTTGCTAACAATCTGTGCCTTTCTAGTATCCTTACTATTCATCCACTTTGGAACCAGAAATATAAATTGCAGCTAATGTAAACCACAGCACATTAATTCTCACTGTGTCCTGCAAAGTCAGTTGTGTTCTGTCCATTTGCTACATGCATGTGCAGTATAGGCTATTTTGTATTTCATTAGAAAAAAATATTTAAAAAATATAATCTTGCTACTTAATATTTTTAAATTAGAATAAAAGCCTGGTATTCAATTTTTTAAACATGGGACCTATTTTTTTTTTTTTTTTTTACAGTGGATACGAATGAACATGAAGTACTCCTCTACATATAGATACCTAGATACCTGCCAGTTAAATTGAATGGCTGAGCATGAAAATCATTGTTGAAAGACAGAAGAAATGTGCTATGGGTTTGCAGTCCTCAATATTCTAATCTCATTGCTGATTATATTTTGATTTTGTCTGAGAATACTGAAAACAGCAACTGGGAACTTCCTTGATAAGAATATCTATGACTTGTGAAGACTAAAAGCCTTCCATTTGAATTCCTTATGGGGTGAAGAGGAGAATTTATGTTGACAAGAAACACTAATTTCATCCCAGCCAAATGGCCGTGGCATTCTTTTTGGATGGTCACTCCCTGCTTCATTTCTGTTGCAACACATTTCATTAAAAGATTGTATCTGTAGGCTACTCTAATCTCTCTCAAAAATATTAATTGGTGATATTTTTATAAACTAGCTGTGGTAGTTTTAAGCTATGCCCTTAAAATTTAGTTGCAGATTTTGAGCAGAAAAATAGAAAAATATAAATAAATCGCTACTGGGTGTAAAAAGGAAAACAAAAGATTATTCCTAACAAATTAATTGGATAAATATCTAGAATAAGACGAGCTGTACCATACCAGTTCTCTCCTTTCTGATCTCAGCTGTTTTGCTTCTCTTGGGAGAGCTAATCTGCTTCTTTGTTGGCCTTGGCTAAGTCTAACCCACTGTTTTTTCTCTCCACTCCTCATTTCTCTTTTGAGATGGGGTAGGAGGATGCAGTGGAACAGCTTCCCTGGTCTCTGACCAGGGGATTTTTTGTGTTGTTTGCTAGTTGTAAATATCTGTATAATATTGTAAATACTGTATATTTTGTACATATTTATTGCACTCCATTGTAGAGTGTAGTTTTATCTTGTAAGTACAGCTTTATTTGCTTCTGAGTTGGTCTGGCAAAGTTAATGCTGGGGGGAAACTTCAACCCACCACACTAGCCCAGACCTTTTTAAGCTGGTGCTTTACTTTGAAAGTGGGGACATGAGGTAATTTCAGATTTCGGATGAAGATTCCACTGAGGCACTGATTTTATCTAAGAGTATGCCTCCACCTTGCATGTATCTGGGTTCATGTATGGAAAACTAATGAAAATCTAAAAATGCAAAATAAAATGCTAAATTCTTCATCATCCCCGGTAGGAACTTGCTTTTTCATGGAAATTTTGAAACCATTCAGTCACAAGAGAAACTAAGATGATCAGCAGGAAACACTCAGCTTCTTGAAATGTGTTCATTTTGCAACTACACAGATTTCCAGCTGGAATGTCCCTGATAATAATTAATTTCCCCTTACAGCACTATTTTCATCCGTTGCTGAGAAGAGCACTGCAAAGCCTGGCTCTAATGTAGCATCTGGGAACAAAGACAAGATACTCCCACCTCTTGCTGCCCCTTTATCAAAACTAAATTCAGGTGGAAATTTCAATTCCTGTATATTGATTTGATTAATGAGATAATGCCAGTGTCATTGCAAAACAATCTGTAGTGTTCATAAAATGTTTTACTGGTACACTTTTCTCTGGATGCTTAATACTCGTGTGATGGTCTGCCCTTCCCAATTGTTTTGTCACATCTTTGCTACACAGCCAGAGCCTACATTGAAACTGAGACTCATTTTAATTATTGAATTAACACAATTTCATGGTTGACATGCTTTTTTTCTCACCTCTGGGATTTATATTTACTGGCTTGCTCTGCTCTTTTTCCCTATTGGTTCAAAAAGAAATTAATATTTGCTCATTGCTCATGCATTGCTATCAATAACAATCCCAAATTAAATTTTACCTGAGTAAACAGTCTTGCATCAAAATTTTTGCTACAGCTGCTTATGTATTTGAAAAAAACTGAGACACCATTTCACCATTACAGGCATACATTTCCATTGCAGAATACTTGTATCCAAACTCTCTGTTATACATTTTTTTTCCTTTTTTTGGTTAATTTCCTGGAGTCTATGGCCGAAATTACTGAGGCATAGTAACTGAATCTGAGCCCTGGCCTGCCCCTTAATATCATTGTCCTATAGATTGTTCAAACAATATAGGAGCCAAAGCTCAGATTCCAGAGTATTAAAGTATTCAAAAGGTTTAGAGATGCAGAATATTCAGTCCTTCATGAGGCCCATTCAGATATATCTGTGCAGCATTAATAAAAGAATTTGAATGAGTTGTTCATTTTCTTTTGAAATGATGCCCACTGCTTCCTAAGCACTTGCAGTGGGGAGGTCTCAGACTTAGCAGAGAGAAACTTGTGCTGGATGTGAGACAGCTCATCACAATCATCTCTTCCTTGCACCCTGTCACCTTCAACCATCTGAAGTAATTTCTGTCATGGTGATGAGCTTGGCTAAGAAGGGAATACATTTCAGAAAAAAGAAAGTCATACTTATGGAAAACTGAAATTTTGTGATTATAAAAGCATTAAAATTAACCATGAAGGATAAAGCATTGAATCAAAAACTTCTTCCTCACTAGCATTTCTTCCTTTGTTCTACTATTTTTTTTGTCCAATTGAATTGTAATTGTTCTCTCATTTTTTTTTCTTTTTTATTTTCCTTCCAAGGAGAGGAGGAGAGATGACTATGGCTTCATCAGCTTAGCTGGAAGATCATGTAAATAGCTTAGCAATTAACCTATGAAGAAATGAAGATTTATTCAATAGCATACATGATAGCGGAGAAGTGGGATATGCTTATTCCATTAAAACCAGTTCACTTGATATATAAGCATTTTGTAGAAAGACCATTGTCACCAACAAGCCTGTTAGCTATCAACGTCTTCCAAGTAGTAGGCTTACTAGTAGGCTATTTAAGGTAGTAGGAGTAGTGAAGGAGTGGCCTCCCTCCACTACCCTTTCTTCCATTTTACAAACCAGTATTTTGTTTTTCCACCTGATATTATTCAGCATGGTATGATCCCATTTGGTTATCAATTTCAATGAACTTCTATTTTTAGCAAGAAAACTATTTTGTGAATAATTTCAGGCTCTTCTAATGTCTGAAGGAAATAAAAGGAAAGAGAGATTTATTATGGTAGTCTCTTAAGAAGTTCATTTTCCCACAAACATTTATTCTTCAAAATACCAAATGTAGACATATTGTGTTGTGATTTTGAGCAATTTACAATCACTTAATACTGGAATTATTTTGCAGGTGGATATGTTCAGGGCTACATGACCTTCTCTACAACATTTGCTTAGGGGAATATTTACTTTTTCACAGAAGTTATCCTTTGGAGTTAGTTATTTGTCATTGATCTTCCTCCAGGAAGAGGGATTGCACACTTGAGTAACAGTTGCCACGTTTGGTTCTGTGTTTGTCTTGTACTTGATGAATTTAATACAAAGGAGACACAGTACACTGTGCCAGCGCAACTGAACTTTAAGTAGCCTTGTTGAAGCAGGAAACCGTATTTTATATATCCTTTCAGCATACATATTGAAAGAACATTTTTGTAAACAGATATTATACAATGGGAAGTACATTCAGAGCTGGCAAAGGCCTAGGGAAAGTTAATGGTTTGCTCATGCAAACCCTGCTCATTTTTTTCTACGCAATGAGCCATAATTCCTTTGTTGTTGGGTAGCATTTAATTTTTATGGAGCATTAACTGATCATGGATTAAAAGGAATTTCAATGGAAGATCAGACAGAATCTACATGCATAATGTTTTGATTTTTAATTGCAGTTATTGCCAACATTTGCAAAACTTTTTCTTTTTTTTAGTATCATAACAAATCAATCATATCCTAGACAATAAGAATAATGGCAAGTTTATTCTATACTAGAAATTATTAAGAGCTACACCTGATAACAGTTGCATTTCCAATACATGGGTTTTTCTGGTAAATAGCAGAGGAAAACACATGAGGCTAAGAAATTAAGAAAAATAAAATCAAGCTTCAAAAGGCTTGCAGTAGAGGAAAAAAAAAAGAGAGAGAAAACAGACTGGGGACAAAGCTCTCACATATATTGCCTCTCTTTCAACTATGAGAGCAAGAGTTTCTCTTCTGTTCCTATGCAAATTTTCAAGTTGCACAATTTTATGAAATTCTCTGAAATAGACCAAGTTTTTTTCCCTCGCATTTTCCCCTTTTTTATCCAAACCTGGTAAAACATACTATCAAATATTCATTTCAGTGTCCTCTGTGTTTAATAGGAAGTTCACAATCTCTTTGCATATGCTGCTGCATTAGGAAGAGCCATCAGACTAAGGGAAGAATCAATTAACCTCTGCTTAGGATGACTGTAATATTCTGTTCTAGGATGGAACAAAAATCAACAAACAGGACAGTGAAGGGACACTTATGGATCATTAGGATGCCAGAGTATGCAACATGAAAAAAGAGACTGAAGCAACTTGATTTTCTTGGCCTGGAGCCAAGAAGACACAGTCTCAAGCTGCACCAGGGGAAGTTTAGGCTCCAGGTGAGGAGAAAGTTTTTCACCGAGAGAGTAATTCGTCATTGGAATGTGCTGCCCAAGGAGGTGGTGGAGTTGCCGTCCCTCGAGGTGTTCAAGAGGGGATTGGACGTGGCACTTGGTGCCATGGTCTAGTCATGAGGTCTGTGGTGACAGGTTGGACTTGATGATCTTTGAGGTCTCTTCCAACCTTTGTGATACTGTGATACTGTGATACTGTGAGTAAAGAAGCGAAAGGAGAGGCCAAATTGCAGTCTTCCACTACCTAAAGAAAGACAACAGAGAAGAAGAAATCATACTTTTCAGAAGCCCACAAAAGTGAAGAATTACAAACTGCAGCAAGCAAGACTGATATAGTTGCTGCCCAGGAGCAGCAACCCTCTTTCAGACCTATGTCTTTGAAAATCTTCGTTTTTATCCAACAGGATAACAGCTATTAGCCTTCATTCCTATACAGCAAACCTAGGCACAGTTGACTGAAATTTCTTCCTCTCTTTTTGTGGGCAGTTAGATAGCTCCATTTTTTTCTTTTTTAGACAAAATCTTAAATACTTTATCTAAAGGTGACTTAATACTCTTTATATTGCTCATCTACCAGCGCCTCACCTCAAACTTTCACTCAAACATTTAGCTTTCAATAGTAACTATAGATGATACAGTAACACTCTGGAGGTTAGAAATACGTCAGAGTGCTTTGGCGAACCATGACTTCTCCTCTCACTCCCATCACATACAGACTCACATACTTATCCTTTGTCAGATTCTATTGGCACATTTTCACATCTCAGAACTGCTTAAGAGGGTATTACAGGGCAGAGGAAGGCACAGAAATCTGACACAAACAACCTTTTCCATGTTTTGACCACTGTGAACATACCAAAGGGACTTCTTTCACAGGTTCAAGTAATCACATTCTTTCACAATTATTTGCACAAGGATGTTGTTGTCTTATTTCTGAAAAAAAATGTAACAGGAATAAGTTGTTAGGATACTATATGTACTATATGTTCACAAGTTATTCAAATGTTAATGTGGAATTGCAGTTATACAATATTAAACCATTTACAATAGATTTAATAATAGTAACCTATAATAGCTAGGTAGGCTGACAGATCTGTATCACTACACCAGACAAACACTCTTCTGGTGTGTTTTTTTCCCCCTCCTCTGGATAATTTTCAGTATTTTCTATTTAAAAATCAAGAATGGTTTTGTATCATAACTGTCTGAAGAAAACACAAACTGGAAAGATGGAATGCTAAAGAAGATCCACAAATTGGTTCATTTTGGTCACTTGTGAAATATCAACACATCTAAATCCAAATGAATGATCCCCATACCTCATCACTCTTGCTCTCTGGTCTCATCAGATAAGCATCTTTGGACTTAAATCTTCTAGACACATGCAGTCTTGTATTCAAGCATACGGACAAAACTTAAGTGCAAATATCCTGTTGGCTAAGCTTAGTCAAGATCCGTAAACTTTCTCTGCCTAAATCCCCTGATTCATTCATCATGCTCTGAGCATGACCACAGGAACAGGTTATTCACAGGAAAAAATTTCATAGTCCTTTTAACTTTTCCATGATATCAGAGAGCACTGATCCAACAGGTAGTTGATCTAGCTTCAAATCCTTGTCAGTATTAAACTGTCTTCAGTGGAATCCTACTAATTTGGGGGGGGGGGGGGGGGGGGGGGGAGGGAGAAAAAAGAAAAACAATAAATTATTCTCTACCTCTGAACTGGATTTCTGTCCATCTATAGAAAATGCATGAACTCTAATTCCAATCTAGTTGTAAGGACCTTTCAATAGAAACTTTGAGACATAATGACATTTCCTCCTTCATGGACTGATTCATCCAGTCATACTTTTCTTTCATGTGTTCATGTGAACCACTAACTTTGGATTCACTTCTGAAACTATAAGGAAGCCTGCACATATGATACAAACTTCTAGCTATCCATGTAGTGACCTCAGAACTTTAAGGATATTCCAGATCATATTTTTTAAATAGTCCAGCTCTGTTGCTCCTTTCAGCTTCTACCTTTAAACCAGGAAGGCAGGTGACAGATGGTAATGCAGGATGAGATTTCTCTGAGCTGTCTCTTACTTTGCCTTTAACACATTTGAAATGACAGTTCAATGCCCTTCATACATGTGTTCCCTGTATTTTGGGGTGTAATTTCATGTTGATGGCAATAGATAAATATCAGTATCTGTTTCAAGATTTTTTTGCAATTCATATATTCTGCTATTATAGATATAAATTATTTCTTTTTAAATATTCCTGCACAAAAAGCAATTTTCGCAGCTTGTAATATTCTACATTGAACTAGGTATTGCAGAAGATATTGGTGTCTGAGCAGGATTGTTCTTCCTCATTACCCCACAGTTCAGCTTGGTAAGTGCAGCTAATTTACAATCCTATATTTATGACTTCACACTCCTAACCATTGAAACAGCCTGTAATAGCACAAATTCAATGCGTTGCCTTTACTTAAGATGAAACTGGTAAAGTAGAACTAAAGGGTGTTGTTTCAGCAGGAATAACTTGATAAAGAGAAATGAATATATGAAACAAAACCAAAAAGTTATTCTAAATACAGGGATATTATTATTATTATTATTTCTTTAACCTGTAAACAATCATATACTTCATTTGAACTACTTTGAGTAACACTAAACTAGGGCTTATTTTAAGAGAATTTCAAAGCACTGTGTGTGATCCCTTTCCATTTAAATAGGAAGAAGAAAGGAAGAAAAAGGTGGTTGTGAAATGGATGGAAAGAACATTATGCATAAGGCTCTTTGACCTGGACAAATTCTCTGCTCTATTCATGAGCTTTAAAATATATAGTGATACTACTGCACCTGGTCCATCTACGCTGGAGGGAATGTGAAATCAAGCCACAAAGATGAGGGAGACAAGTGAGGTAGTTGGCTGGACAGAGGTATAATTTCTCTCTCTCTCTGTCTCGCTCTCTCTCTCTCTCTCTCGCTCTCTCTCTCTCTCTCTCGCTCTCTCTCTCTCTGTGTCTCTTCTTTTGACCCCAACTATTGGCAGAGATATTACATGGGATGTCCACCAGAAAGACTGGCTGCTTATCTCTGGTTTTGCACTCCTGACTAAAAGTGAGGCTGCGCTCCTCTATAAGCTCTATAAGCTATTTCTTCCTATCTGGGGAAAAAAAAAAAAAAACACAAAAGAGAGAGAAAAAAGAAAAAAAAAAAAAAAGAAAAAAAAAGATTAAAAAAAAAAAAAAAGAAAAAAAACCACAAAAATACCCCAAACAACATGCTGTGATGGGAATGGGAGGTTTCCCACTGCTCCGAATGGAGCTTAGACTACGACTCCGTGATTGTAGGAGTCACTACATGCTGTGCTGGTGAACTTGCCAACACTCGCATTACATCGTGTTTGATCTCTGCGTAAATTTCCCTATACAATGTCTGAAGAAGTTACTCTCAAATCTGATCCAGACTTAGCAGCTGCAGTGGCTAGCTCCCAATGTTGTGATACAGTGGGCTACAGCTGTCTTGACATGACTGCAGCCAGACTGCAGTAGCCTGTAAAGACATTAGCCTCAGCAGGAAAGATTTCTTCTGCTTCTTTTCCTGCCAGAAGAGTTGGATGCATTAACAAGCTGGGATAAGAATGTTACTTACAGCTCCTTCTTTCTGTCCCTTTTCATCCACGCACCTGTATCCTGCAGAAAAGATGTTCTTTCTTTCCCAAGAGCATCCATAGGCATTGGGACAGATAGTCATTGAGAAATACAACAGCAGGATGTTATGGCCATGTTATGGCCAAGCCATGTACAGGCAGAACATGTCTTCCTCCTCTCTCCTTTATGTATTCTAAGAGCCAAGAGTTCCCTTTGTCTTTGAATAATTTCTGAGCAGAAGGTAATTGTTAAGGAAAGGGCATCTTGGGATGGATGGAAGAACTCTAAGATGAACGCCTTCAGAAACTGCATGCTGAATCACATTAGTGTAGATATTTTTAGAAAATATTACTAATATATAAAGTATTTTTTTCATCAAATTTCTTTAAATAGCTCAAGCATCTTCCAAGATTTGGACACCTCTGAGAAGAGCTTTTATTTAATCAAGATTTATTTTAAAGCAAATTATGACTTTTAAATCTTTGTGAAGACTCAATGTTTTGGGGAAGACTTGGTCAGAAAGCTAGAAAGCTTGTTGCATCTGCAGTTGTGCATGAATCTATGATCACCAAGTGCTATCAGAATATTCAAATTAAAATAGAAAAGAGTCCATGTAACAGAGAACAGTCTCTGTCTAAGCCATTTTTAGGAGCTTACCTAAACCCTCACAACCCTTTTCATTCCACGTTGATGACATTCTTAACTACTGTCAAGCTAAAAAGGCTGCCTGAAGCCTACCTGGTTTTTATTATAGTGCTATTACGAACACTGTATGGATTACAGTATCACAGTATCACCAAGGTTGGAAGAGAACTCAAAGATCATCAAATCCAACCTATCATCCAAGACCTCATGACTAGACCATGGCACCAAGTGCCACATCCAATCCCGTCTTGAACGCCGCCAGGGATGGTGACTCCACCACCTCCCTAGGCAGCACATTCCAATGACTAATGACTCTCTCGGTGAGGAACCTTCTCCTCACCTCAAGCCTAAACTTCCCCTGGTGCAGCTTCAGACTGTGTCTTCTTGTTCCGGTGCTGGTTGCCTGGGAGAAGAGACCAACGCCCTCCTGGCTACAACCACCCTTCAGGTAGTTGTAGAGAGCAATGAGGTCTCCCCTGAGCCTCCTCTTCTCCAGGCTAAACAATACCAGCTCCTTCAGCCTCTCCTCGTAGGGTTTGTGCTCAAGGCCTCTCACCAGCCTTGTTGCCCTTCTCTGGATACCTTCAAGTGTCTTGATGTCCTTCTTAAACTGAGGGGCCCAGAACTGGATACAGTACTCAAGGGGTGGCCTAACACCAAGCAGGGAGTAAGTGATTATTGCTGCCAGAAAGGAATCTCAGGCACTGAAGGAAAATTAAACATGAGTTTCTCCTTTAAGTAGTCCTTATTCTTTTACTATCATAATACTTTCTGTACTGTGAACATTCAGTGTAAATACAATTGTAAGAAGTGTTATGGAAAACATACTATACTTGCTAAACCTTAAGCCATATTGATACATCCTTGAAGCACTGCAGCACTGTCTGAAAGATACTGCTCCAGCATCTCTCATTATTCATGGATCATTGACATGACAGACCCTAATGGCTCCCTCAAATCTATTACAGTGTGCTATATAAATGTGAATTCTTAATCCATGGATCATTGGCATGATAGAATGCAACATTCTTTCAAAACCCTTGCAGTTTATTAAGGCAATGCATACTAGTAGAGGTCTTTAATTTGTGGATTATAGCTACAATTGATCATTACACTTCCTTTGGGGCTGCTGTGATCTATCCCCTTAACATATCTTTGGTGAGTGCTAATTGGTAGATTATTGATACAAGTATTTTTGTCCATTTTGTTAAAAGAACTTGCATGATGAGAGATCTTTCTCTTATAGGCTCTTCTAGACTGTTTAATTCTTTAGTTCAATCACTTGAATTTTATTTCTTGGGTTTTAAAAAAATTTTGTATGTTATAAATTTCTTATGAAACAAACAAGTTCACCTGTTCAAATGGTGTTTTATATTTAAGCTAGTAAAATGGAATTTCAGCTTTCTCTTCTATTATTTGTGAGATCGTTTACAAAATGGCACAGGCAAAAATATGTGTTCTGACTTGAAAATGTGGCCCTGAGACTCTTGTACTCTGTGAACACAGAAACTACTACATTTTGAGTGGCAAAGGTGATAAAAACATACATGAAAAAAACATATCATGGTTCTTTTATGCATACCAGTAATACGTGCTTTTAAATGGACTTTCTCACACAATTCCTCTATTAAAATTCTTAAATTATCCCATGGACCCTATGGATTTGTAGTCTTCAGATTAACCTTGTAATATCTAGCTATTAGTGGCATTCAGCTATTTCTGGCCTGTAAGTAATAAAATGTCTAAATCTCACCTCATAAACTCCCATAGCTTACATTCTTGCCTCTGCCCAGTAGCAATGTACTGATAGGTGGTTGGAGTGGGAAACTGATGGTTTGAAGCATGGCTCAGAGCACAACATCTCCCATGCTGCTTGGCAGCAAAAGAATTGAATCCAAGGCTATTACATTACTCAAATTCTCACTTGGGACATAGTTGCAGTTAGCTTGCTTTATTTATTTAGAATAAACCAAACCAGGTTGGAAGAGACCGTCAAGATCATCGCGTCCAACCCATCAACCAATCCAACCCACCTAAACAACTAACCCATGGCACCAAGCACCCCATCAAGTCTCCTCCTGAAAACCTCCAATGAAGGCGACTCCACCACCTCCTTGGGCAGCCCATTCCAATGGGCAATCACTCTTTCTGTATAGAACTTCTTCCTAACATCCAACCTAAACCTCCCCTGGTGCAGCCTGAGACTGTGTCCTCTTGTTCTGGTACTGCTTACATCCCTGTGAAATTTTGCATTTTGGTTTCAGCAAATGTGCACTTCTCACTGAAATAAAATACCTGCTTTGGTAGAAAATTCCTAAGAATTTGTTTTTCTTGTAGCTCAGTTCCCTTCAGTCATGGTTTGGTCCAAATCATGAGAATAGGGCATACATCTAGTACTGACGAACTGACTGCAGAATCTCAGTTTTCATTAAAAGATTTCCTTTTTTAAGTTTAGTGGTTGCTAAGAAAAACTTGGAATGTGAACTGAATTCACTGGCTGTACTTACAGCTGCTTGGAGACACGAAAGAGAAGCAGCACATGGTGAAGCAGCAGTGATTGCTGGAGTACAAAACCAGCATGAAAGCCACTTGCTCCTACACCTGCAGAAACAGGCATTGTTCTCTTTTTTTTTGAGGGAATGGGGCTGTGAAAGCCTGGTTAAGAGGAGAAATATTCCTGGTCAGTGGAGATGAGAACCGAGCAGACATGGCTATGACAACCATAGGATGGAATAGCATCAGGAGAAAAGTTTACTCACTCTTCCCTGCTTCATCACGTGCCTCAGAGGCTCAGACATTTGCTGCTATCAACCAGGGTATACAGGGGTATTTTTCATCAGATAATTTTTTTATCTAGTCTAAAGCTGCTGATCTTGTTGGTGTGGGAGTTGGTTTTTTTTTTTTTTGGTGGTGTTTTTATTTTAAGGTAATTTCTATTGTATCTAAGACTTCTGATTTTGTAAAGCCTGCAACCTTTGAGAGTGAAGGATTGCCATATAAAATCTGTTGCAGTGTAGTGTAAGATATGTGAATTCCCTTAGTTCTTTTTCTAGCCTCCTAACAACATAAAGATAGCACAATCAATTTAAAACAGATAGGTCCCATAATGAGTGGGTGGGCGGAGAGGTATCTCAGTTGAGAGTATATGTGTTTTTTCAGCTAAGAATATGTATTTTTGGAAACTGTGACAGCCTCACAGTGGGACAGCAGTAGGTAGTTTAGGCTCCAGATCTGACTTACATTAAAATGATCACAATCTGGTGGAGATAACCTCAGCAAGTTATTTTATTTGCCTTCCCTCTGTGCTTTTAGAAGAGAAAATCTTAAATTTCCATTGATTTTAGGGAATGTGAACAAATTATTATAACTAATGTACTGCTATTTGCCTCACAGCAGTACTCAGCATTAACTCCACAAAATTACTTTACTGGATGCAGTTCCTCATTAGAACTGCTCTAAAGGCAAATCTGTAGTGAGAGGTTTCCACCAGACACTCACCGCAGGTTGCTGCCCTCTCATATGTATTCATTCAACTGTGTGTCTGTGTTCTAAAGAAGACTGGTGAGATGACCTTTGGTATGCACAATAGCTGTTTTTGGAACACCACTGATTTCATTGGTCTTGTCTATAGAACAGACCATGTGGTGCTGTTTGGGAAGGCAGTGCATAGGGGGAGGTAAGCTTGCCTGTGCAAGGGTGGGACAAAGACCTGTAAAATGGTTTTCACAGAATCATAGAATGGGTTGAGATGAAAGAAACCTTAAAGATCATATAGTTCCATCATCCTTGACATGGGCCATGGGCAGGGATACCTTCCACTACACCAGGCTGCTGAAAAGTCACATCCAACTTGATCTTGTGGCAGGTGCAACCACCCTGGCAGGAATAAAAAAAACCTGACAGACACCTGACAGAGGATTGAGACTTGCTAGAGGCTGATAAAGATCATCTTAACATCTCTCAGCCAATAATTGGCACCTCTGGACCCAAGCTTTCAACCTGCATTTGTGTGGTTCTGTGGGCTTGGCCATCCAACTAATCAGAGAAATGACAACCCTCTACCTAAGGTATAAGCAGAGTTCTACTGCAGAACCATTTTAAGCTGGTCTTGCAGCAAGCAGCCTTGCACTTCTGTAAATTTTGTCTTCATACCTGCCTTGGAGAGTGTGCATTTTGGGTACACTTGAGTAGGAGGCTCACTTTATGAGTGTGGAACATTTTGGTTCATCTTTGTAGTAGCATATTCTTGACTGACATCCAAACTTGTAATTTAATTGTGAATGAAGGATCACTGAGAATTTTGGCCATACTAAATCTGTAGTTTTGGGTAGCTGCTGCTGTCTGTTTTGTGAACATCTCTGTGAGGCACCCTTGGGGCAGGGGAAGGACGAGTAGAATCCGCGACTCTGCACAACATGTTCCAGTGTCTCATCAGCCTTACACTGAAGAATTTATCATCATCATAGTATCATAGTATCATTCAGGGTTGGAAGGGACCACAAGGATCATCTAGTTCCAACCCCCCTGCCATGGGCAGGGACACCCCACACTAGATCAGGCTGGACAGAGCCTCGTTCAGCCTGGGCTTAAACACCTCCAGGGATGGGGCTTCAACCACCTCCCTGGACAACACATTCCAGGGCTTCACCACTCTCATGGTGAAGAACCTCCTCCTCACATCCAGCCTGAATCTCCCCACCTCCAGCTTCATTCCATTCCCCCTAGTCCTATCACTACCTGAGATCCTAAGAAGTCCTTCCCCAGCCTTCCTGTAGGCCCCCTTCAGATACTGGAAGGCGACAATTAGGTCACCTGGGAGCCTTCTCTTCTGCAGACTGAACAGCCCCAACTCCTTCAGGCTGTCCTCATAGGAGAGGTGCTCCAGCCTTCTGATCATCCTTGTGGCCCTTCTCTGGACACGTTCCAGCACCTCCACATCCCTCTTGTAATAGGGGCTCCAGAACTGGACACAGTACTCCAGGTGGGGTCTCACCAGGGCTGAGTAGAGGGGGAGGATCACCTCCCTCGACCTGCTAGCCACACTTCTCTTGATGCAGCCTAGGATCAGATTGGCTTTGCAGGCTGCAAGTGCACACTGAGAGCTCATGTTGAGCTTCTTGTCCACCAGCACCCCCAAGTCTCTCTCCTCAGGGCTGCTTTCCAGCCAGTTACTGCCCAGCCTGTATTTGTGCCTGGGATTGCCTCGACCCAGATGCAGGACCCTGCACTTGCTCTTATTGAACTTCATGAGGTTGGCTTGTGCCCACCTCTCCAGCCTGTCAAGGTCCCTCTGGATGGCCTCCCTTCCCTCCAGCATGTCTGCTGCACCACACAGCTTGGTGTCATCCGCAAACTTGCTGAGGGTGCACTCAATGCCACTGTCCATGTCACCCACAAAGATGTTGAACAAGACAGGTCCCAGGACTGATCCCTGAGGGACTCCACTTGTCACTGGCCTCCACTGGGACATGGAGCCATTGACAGCCACTCTTTGGGTGCGGCCATCAAGCCAGTTCCTTATCCATCTAGTGGTCCACCAATCAAACCCATGTGTCACCAGTTTGGAGACCAGGATGTGGTGTGGGACAGTGTCGAAGGCTTTGCTCAGGTCCAGATAAATGACATCAGTTGCTCGCCCCTCATCTATTAATTTTGTCACCTGCTCATAGAAGGCCACCAGGTTGGTCAGGCAGGATTTGCCCTTGGCAAAGCCATGCTGACTGTTCCCAATCACCTCTTCACTATTCTTCTGAGTCAGTAGTGCCTCCAGGAGGATCTGCTCCATGATCTTTCCAGGCACAGAGGTGAGACTGACTGGCCTGTAGTTCCCTGGTTCCTCCTTCTTACCCTTTTTGAAGATGGGGGCAATGTTTCCCCTTTTCCAGTCTGTGGGGACTTCACCAGATTGCCATGACTTTTGAAATATAATAGAGAGGGGTTTAGCAACCTCATCTGCCAGTTCTCTCAGTACCCGTGGGTGTATCCCATCAGGTCCCATGGACTTGAACACTTTCAGGTTCTTCAGATGATCACAAACCTGATCTTCACTTCTTCCTTATGTCTAATCTAAATTTACCCTCTTTCAGTTTAAAGCCATTACTCCTTGTCCTATGACTACATGCCTTCGTAAAATGCCCATCTCCAACTTTCCTGTAGGCTTCCTTGAAGTATTGGAAGACTGCAGTAAGGTTGCCTTTCAGATTTCTCTTCCCCAGGCTGAACAACTCCAACTTCCTTTCTTTCTTCATAGGAGAGATGCTCCAACCCTCTTATAATCTTTGTGGCCTTCCTCTGGACTCACTCCAAAAGGTCCTTCTTATGCTGGTAGCCCCAGAGCTGAATGCAGTACCCTGGATGGGATCTCAAGAGAGCAGAGTAGGAGAGAATCACCTTCCTCCTTGCTTCTTTTGATGCAGCCCTGGGTACTAGCTGCAAAGTCACACTGACAGGTCATGCTGAGTTTCTCATCTACCAACACTCAGAAGCCTTGCTCAGGGCAATTCTCAACCCATTATCCTTTTGCATGGTTTGCATGGGCCCACCTTCCAAGCCTCTCAAGGTCCCTCCTGGATGGCATCTGGCATGTCAGCTGTACCAGACAGCTTGATGCTGTTGGTAAACTTGCTGAGGGTGTACTCAATTCTACTGTCTGTGTTGCTGAAAAAGATGTTAAACAGTGCCAGTCGCAATATTAACCCTCAAGGAACACCACTCATCACTGGTCTCCACTGTTTTTGATGAGAAACAGCTATTAATGTTGGATATTATATGGACATAAGACTTGTATTAGTGGTCTTAGAATGAAGCATTTCACCTGTTTCATTGTGTACATTCTTGCAGATGTATTTTGTAGTATCTGTGTGTCTGAACAAGTATGATGAAAAAAGCTCCAATGACACTTAAAGAAATACAAATAAATTTGGTAATAATGTAAAAAGACTATTTGTTTTCCTTCTTCCAATGGACTTTAGGATATTTCTGTTAATGAAAAATGCAATTCAAATCAATATTTAAAATCCGCTTGGAATTTCCCTTTAAAATATAGCAGTGCCACTAGCTGTTGCCACATTAACTGCTCTCATGAAGTTGCTTAATGATATCTTGTTAGTGATGGGAGATAATGAGATGATAAGGGTAAAAATTCATTGACCTTTCAAAGCTTTTGATTCACTAAATGATGCTGTTAGATAACCTAATTAAATTTTGCTTTTTCTGCTGGAATGATGGCTTGGTTCTGATCTTAGTTGATGAAGAAGAAAATTCAGTGGCTGTTTTAGGATATCATTTTGATTTATTACATTTATTATTGAAAGGTGCCTTAGAGCTCAAGGATTGATTTACTTATTTTTATTTAGTCCTAGATTATCGCTGAGATATTTGCGATATGACTTAAATTCACTTACATCGTAGCTGACATTGCTATTTTGCACTATAATACAATCATTTGGAAAGATAAACTTGAGATAATCATAAAAGACTAAATTCATCTCAGTTTCCCAGGAGACTTGTCAAGGGGAAAAAGTTATTCAGCTAACAGTAAGGCTGTAATAAATTATCAGAGAATAACATGATTAGTCAGAACATTTTACTCATGGCATTCATATGCAAATGTTCCAGGATAAAAGTGCACAGGCCCCCAGTTCTGCAAAACTCTTAATCATGCATTCACTTCTAGGCATTTGAGCAGCTTAAATTTTATGTCCCTTAGCATATTATTGGGAACCCAATTGGGTTTGATGAGATGTCTTACACTCTTTAACTCATCATATATTTCTGAACTAGACTCATAGCTCTCAAGAAGCAAAGTAAATAGCATGCACTGCTGAAGCTACTGAATAAAATCATAGAATCGTAGAATCAACAAAGTTGGAAAAGACCTCAAAGATCATAAAGTCCAACCTGTCACTCAAGACCTCATGACTACTAAACCATGGCTTCAAGTGCCACATCCAATCCCTTTTTGAATGCCTCCAGGGATGGTGACTCCACTACCTCCCTGGGCAGCACATTCCAATGGCGAATGACTCTCTCTGTGAAGAACTTTCTCCTCACCTTGAGCCTAAACTTTCCCTGGTGCAGCTTCAGACTGTGTCCTCTTGTTCTGGTGTTGGTTGCCTGGGAGAAGAGACCAACCCGCTCCTGGCTACAACCTCCCTCCAGGTAGTTGTAGAGAGCAATGAGGTCTCCCCTGAGCCTCCTCTTCTCCAGGCTAAACTCCAGCTCCCTCTGCCTCTCTTCATAGTGCTTGTGCTCGAGACCTCTCGCCAGCCACATTGCCCTTCTCTGGACATGTTCAAGAGACAACTGGACACACTACTCAAAAGTGTGGCACAAAGACTGCTACCAGGTGCATGTGCAATATAAAACCTTCCGGATTCGATGATGGCTTACTATTGCAAGTTACTTTAATATAAACATTAGTTAATTGACTTACATATCAATATTTTTAGTCAGGTTATTTTATGAAGTACAGTATCTCAGACTATATAAAATGACTTAAAAAGAAAAAGAAAAGAGTATATTACATCCATTCATGTAACTTCATGTCTCAAACTTTAATCTCACTAAAAGCTGATACCAGAACTCACAGTCTATTTTTCTTAAAATTGTATTGAGAGCTTTCATTAATATTTCAATACTTTTTGCCTTAATTTGTAGCAGGCAAGTTTAAATAATTTTTTTTTTTTGGGGGGGGATTCCACTTCTGGAACAGGAATTCTGACAGAATGACTGAGCTCTAGTTGATCAGGCAATTCCAAAAGCAATGATACTACATTATTATTCTTCTACTTTGGAATTTCCCAGATTTATTATTAAAAATGATGCTACATAAACCAGCAGGGTTTCTGGAAGTTCCCATGAAACTTAGTTTAGGTGAGAAGTTCCAGCACTTCCAGACTTTATGCTGCAAAATCAGGACCCAGAGCCTGAACATTTTGCATAGGGTTTTGAGCTCCATAGCTTCAGGCAGGCCACAGGCACTGAAATTCTTTTTCATTGACTCTGAGGTGGACTCTAAGTACTCTGCCTTGTTAACTCCACCTGGAGCTAGAGGCAAGGTGCTGGACAGTCTATAATGATCTAAACAGGACCCTGCATGGAGTTTTCATATGAGATCTCTGCAAATAAAATTTGCCTGCAAAGTTTCAAAAGCACAGAAGTTTCCAAAATCTACAGAAACCACAAAAATCTGTGAGAAGGATGTAAACAGCAAGAGACTCATGGGCACACATGCAACACTTGCATTTTGCAGTAGATCAGCAGACCTCTGTAGCAAACATAGAAGAGACTAAAATATATGCAAAATCAGCTGCTGTAGAGAGACTGTGTTGTGAAGCAAAGTGGCTGCTCATTATTCTTTCCAGAGGAAAAGTGCTTTATATTTACTAGCAAAAAGTGACAGAGGACCACAAACAGACTTTATTTTAATCTTCCTTAGGTACTTCAAACTCCTGTAAAAACAAAATAAATAATGTATTTTAAGCTTCAAGTAAAATGCACCCAACTAAGTGCAGGTCTACTTGATTACGTTGCTCAGGTACTTCTTGAAAAATTAAACTATAAACGCAAAGCAGTCTACCATTGATCGTAGCTTGGGAAAGGCACCTGTAAGCTACCAGAGATATGTCACTTGTGTATTCTATTTGTTAAATTCTAGAAGAAAAATTTTCACACTTAGAAAGTAAAGGGTAAGAATGACTATGCTTACTATCATTTAGAGTTGTGCAAGTGAGTGCAGATTCAGAGTTGAAGTAACTAATGTTGAAGAGCTGATGTTCTTGCAATACATATTTAAGAAGTTTTGTTTCTTTGGCATATCTCTAGTGTGTCTGCAGACTGATAAGACGGAGGCTAGTAAGTGAGCTTCTTAGTACCACTAGTAATTTTTTTTCACTTGGTACAAATACAGTTTATTTGTCCTAATATCACCCCACTGTGCGAACTGAAGCAAAATAAGTGAGGATGACTGGCAAATTTTCTTCATAAACACGAGTCACATCAAAAGAACAACATACCCAAGGCATCTAGAATCCCTAAACTGGGAAATGATGAAGTGCTTTTCAGGTTCAAGGTCCTGAAATATGTGATGAATTTAGCAGTAGATCACCCTGACCATTGATGGCTACCAGAAAGAGAAACTAATCCAGATTCCTTAAATATTTTCTAAAATAAAAGGTTTTATTTTGTAATTTAACTTGTGAAACTATGTTAGTGATTTTGGATTATTTGTATTCTGCTACAAACTGCACTTAAGTGCTGAGATTTTCTACATAACATACAGAACCTAGAAGCTGATTGGTTTTATCACTCTGATAAGATGCCATTGTGCATGTTAAAGTGTAGCATAGCACTGTTACCAAGTACTGTGCCCCAAACAGATGTGGGGGCAGCTAGAGTTGCTTTATGTGTTCAAGAATATGAATGCTGCACCATGAAACTCTAAATGGCATGCGTACTGAAATGTAATACTGTGCTGCTCAGACAAAAAATATTGCAATCCTACAGAGTAAGAGGAAATATTACTTTACAGTTCAGCCAGTTGCAAACTGGATCACTTGAACATTGAATACTAGTTTTGAAGCATTTGAACAAATTAATGTATGATGTTGTAAACTCCTTATGCCCAGAATTCCTACTGACTTCCCAGAGAGGCCAGTAAGTGGCAGATTTATAGAAATACAGCATAGGCAATTTGATTGTTCAATAAGCGAAGCTGCGTAAGGCACATTTTTTTTATATAAAGTCCTGCATATTTTATTCTCCAAACATCTCTTTTCCTGTTTCCAATTTTGTTTCCAAGTCAAGCAGAACAACGTGATGTAACCCAAAAAAGGGACTGAGTAAAATGAAGAGGGGCAGCATACACTGTAGCATACAGTGGTGCTGCATGCTAATAAGTAATTATATGGTCTCATGGCAAGCAGTCATGATCAGATAATTAATTCAGGGACTGACCATATGACCCAAATTTCTGAAGACAATTGCTCCATTAAATAATTTTTTCAATGTCTGAACAGGTGCTTAGCAAAATGAATTAATTTTAAACAAAATAAATTCCCTTCATCTCAGTTTTTGAAAAACTTAATAGCATAATGTGCATTAAATAAATGAATAGAAGAAATCTATAAATGTAAGTTAATAACATTTTTAATCCAAACAGCCTTTCTTCTAGGTTGCTGCCCACCATAGAGATCTGTTGTATCCAGATTTTAATCACAGTAGAGCTACCAAATGGTTGCTTTGAAAATACAAGTGTAGCAGTTTGGGCTGGGTGCCCTCTGCTGTTTTCATATGAGGGGGCACTTCCTGTGTCCAAAAGTCCAGCCCAGTGGGTGGACACAGGAACCTAGGTATTTCATCCCATAATTCCCTGTGCCACTATAAGATCCAGAGTGGGGTCTGGCACTTCCTCTTTCTTCCTTCTCTGCCACCCAGTAATTTGGGGGAGATGTCTCCCAGCCTTAGGCCTGGCTAGGCCCAAGGCTGGGGGCATGGGCAGTCTCAGATCTGGCCAGCTGAGACTAGCCTAGCAGTGGAGTGGAGGGGGGGGGGGGAGTGGGGAAGAAGGAGCCCTGGGGGTCTTGGATGTACCCTCAGGTGGGGATGGGACGTTTCTGTGTATGCTTTGGGATCTTTCTTTGTCACTGCGCTTTTGGCGCTCTGTAAACATTCACCGCTTTCCATTTAAACTTTCCACCACTTTTGCAATCTGTTTGTCTGAGTTGTTATTTTTGCCTCTGGTGGAGAGGGGGTCTGCCTCAACCCATTGCAACAGGTTACCTTAAATTCCCACTCCTAAGCATTAACTCAAATGCTATACAAAGAAAAATACAGATTTGCAACTTCATCTTGGCTAACTCTCAAAATGCACACTGATCACAGAAAGGTAAATGAGTAATGGACTGTGTATTACTTTAAGTATTACATTTTGTACTCTTGTTTTCTCTTGCTTTCAAATTTCATTTAAATTTCAGTAGCACAATGATGGATAAAGGTTACTGGGCAGAGCAGTAAGATGTTATTTCCTTTGAATATGTACCTAAATATTTCCAATTAATGAATATGGGCAAATGTGAAATGAAGGCAAATACAGTCTCTGAGGAAATCAGATTCCTTCTCTGAGAAAATCACACAGATATGCCACATGAAGATCTGAACTACTGAGTACTACCTTGAAGAAACAAAGATGGTATATAGTATTTGCAAAACTTGGTATTTAATGTCTAAACTCCTGGATTCTAGTTCAAGATGTCAAGAAGGTCAAGATGCCTTTTTCACCTGCTCTTCATGTAGCTACAGATTCAGCTGATAAGTTGGAAAAAAAGATTTCATCAAGCACTGTTAATATGAATGAATATATATATATATATTCGTATGGAGTATTTATATGGAGTATTTGGACCAAGTAGATGTGAAATCAAAGTTATGAATCTTGTTCCATGGTGCCTTGAATACTGAGGAGGGGTCCACTCTGAGTCTGGAAATAAATTCGGTAAGTAGAGGAAGAAGATTTGACACAGAATCTTTAGCACAATCAGACAAAAAATCTTAACATCAGAAGATGTATAGCAGTTTTAACAAGATCAATGCTAGTCCCATTTTGCGTGAAATAGACCTTATCTTTAGAGGGAGAATGGACTATAATTCAGTAAGACAGGTTTGGGACTGTGTTAGTTAGGAGAGGAGGAAAATGGGAAATGACCATGCTGAAGGTTGGAGCATGACTGCTTCTGGACTGCTTCTGCATTAATATGAAAATAAAAATGGAAATAAAATTAAAAAAATTAACACTGGAAATGTTGGTTAGCAAGGACAAGCAGTAGTCATCATGACAGACTCTCCAACTGAAAAACAATGTCCCACATGCAGGAAAACTTGAAAAAATTGGAGACATCTCTGGACTCTGGGCTAATAACAATGCAAAGTAACTGATAAGTCTTTGTATCATGTGAGACATTTGAATCTCCTTCCTATCCTGATGTAGACTTCTATAGATAGTGTTCCATTTTCTGGTGGGGAACAATTGGGATCCAGAGAAATCACGAGAAATATAGTAGTTATTTTGGGAGTTCATGCAAACTTCTCTTTAGGTTTATGCCATGTTATGTGTGTTAGGGGCTTTGAAAACTGCTTTATCTGTAACACATACATATTTCTCAAATTCATCAATTCGGAAGTCCATTCACGTCAACATTCTGTCTCAATACTTTCCAATTTTATCTACTGAAGGAAAAAAAAAAAAGAAAGTAAGAATAAATGCAGAGTGATTCTTTTCCTTCCCAATTTCCTGAAACTTCCTAAGGCAGACTACATTTCATTTATTGTGTTTAACAGTTCATGATGGGCCCAATGTCTGCAACTTTTCCTAATCCTCTCTTTAAATTTAGTTACATTTTTTGGCTGCTCTTAACATAGATTATATTTCTTTCTGAGGCAGCAGGTTATTTTAAATTATCCTTTAAACTGCACATCTGAAGGAGGAATTGTTCCTTATACTGACAGTCAATAGCTGGTTTGGGTATTTACTTTTTTAATAAAGGTTTTAATGGTTTGGCTCTTGTGACCAACATCTACCCCACATTTATATGTTGACATTTATTTAAAAAAGAAAAGGTGATGTTCTGAAACATTCCATTCTCAGATGGAGGTTCTACATTTTTGGAGTAAATGAGATATTTATCATTTTAGATAAAAGGTATTAATGTATTGTCAACCTTTGGAGTGTTTTAACACTTAAAATAATAGAATCATTTGGTACACAAATATGCACTTGCTTGTTATCACTTCCTAAGATTGTAGTTGTAAGAGAGAACTACATTTGGTAAATTGCAGAACCCATGGACACAATCATCCTAAGGAAGGTGGTTATAGGCAAAGCTGAAATAGTAAAGGACTATAGATGACAGAACAACCTACTTTAGTGTAATAAGGAACTGAAAAGAAGAAGGTGCACATGAGATTTTGACAGCCTAAACATATTGGGAGAGTATAGAAAGAAATTGTTGACTCACTGTATAGTTTGAGAGTATTTCAGTAAACTCTTTAAGGGCAAACCATTCTTTCTTTACTGCAGAGACTTTTTTTCAGTAAGTATTTCAGGTTTTCTCATTTCAGTGGTTAAAGGTGGAATGGATGGTTGCTGCAGTTGGTGGACTTAATTAAATTAAAACATTTGTTACTACTTGTAACTTTTCTGTATCACAAAGAAAATTGTTATTCATCTTGACAGCTGTTTTTCAGATGTTCAGAGACGAGTATAATTTATAAAACATCTACTAACCATGTAAAAAAAAAGGATTTAGGAATGTACAATATCCTTTGCTTGACAGAGTATGAGCCACAGTTAATTTTCCAGAGCCACTTAAAAACTCTGAGGGCTTCCCATTGCCTCTGATGGAGGTAGATTGAGATAGCTTTTCAGGACATGTTTGTGTTTGCCTGTACTGTAATTATTATTGTAAAGTTTTTATTTGACAAATAAAACCTCTCAAGCAGAAGCATAAATTGCTTGGCTCAGAAAACTGTTGTTAATTTAATCTAGAATTAAGGCATACATGTGTCTATGTGTATCTTGGAGCCTACTCTTAAAGGTTTGCATAAATGAAAAGAATTACACACAGCTATGCAATATGGATTTGATTTTTATTTGCTGCAGATGGCAATGCTCATTAGCTGGATTGAGGTATGAATTTTGTTGATGCATAGATGTGATTATATCTGGCCTGAAAAAGGTCACCTTACCAATGAAGAAGTACTTAACTTGTCTTGCAAAAAACATGCCAAAGCCTACCCCTGCCAAAGCTATTTAGCAGTGTGGTAAAATAAGGAAGAAGAATGGGAAGAATTTAAAATTGTTTCCTGTCAGTATGGTGGAGTCAGAAGCATTTCCATAGGTCACAGATAGATGACTGACATCAAACTGATTCTGAAATTTTCTCAACAGACTGTCTCAGAGGTTAGTTGAAACCATATATCACTTCCTGGTTGTCAAGGGTTGGGGATGGGTCAGCCACTAAATAAGTGACAGCTACAATCTATTAACCCCTGTCCCTTCCCAAAGGGGAAGAGAAAGGGAATAAGAGAGAAATCTATGAACTGGAAAAGAAAAGTAAAACTATTTAAATGAAAATAATAGCAATAAAACAAAATTTATACAAACATATACAAAATTGATATCAAACTCAACCCCCTCTGATAACAATTACATTGACATCACCACTGATGCTGCAAGCAGGCACTAGGGAATTTCAAGACTAGTCTCAGCAGCAGATGGGAATTGGACTCAGGAGCTGGATTATGGAACTGGATTCAGGAACATGTGGATGAGGATCAAAGGCAGAATGGACAGAGTCCCTCTTGGATTTAACCATTATCTAACTCAACCAAGTCTAGTGCTAAACCATGTCCCTTAGAACCTCACACAGGAGACTTTTGAACACCTCCAGGGTTGATGATTCAGTCACCTCACTGAGGAGCCTATTCCAGCGTTTGATAATCCTTTCAGTGAAAAAATTCAATCTAAACCTCCTCTAGTACAACTTGAGGCAATTTCCTCTTGTTCAATTACTTGTTGTTAGGCAGAAGAGACCAAAACCCACCTTGCTACAACTTTTTTTCAGGTAGTTGTAGAGAGTCATAAAGTCGGCCTCATTTTTTTCCAGACTAAACAGCCCCACTTCCTTCATTTGCACCTCATAAGACTTGTTCTCCATACTCAACATCATTGTGCTTCTCTGGACACTCAATGTCTTTGTTTCAATGACAGCCCTAAAACTGAGCATAGTACTCAAGGTATGGCCTGATCAGTGCTGAGTGCAGGGGGGCAATTGTTTCCATGGTTCTGATGATGATACTACTCCTGACACAGGCCAGGATACTGCTGAATTTCTTGGCCACCTGAACATGCTGCCGGATCATATGCAGCCAACTGCTGATCAACACACCCAGGTCTTTCTCCATTGGGCATCTTCCCAGCCACTCTTCCCCAAGCCTGTAGTGTTGCATGGGATTGTTGTGACCCAAGTGACATACCTGGAACTTGGCCTTGTTGAACCTTACACAGCTGGCCCATGGCCATCCGTTCACCCTGACCAGGTCCCTTAGTATAGCCTTCCTACTCTCAAGCAGATCAACACTCCCTCCCAGTTTAGTGTCATCTGCAAATTTACTGATGGTACAGTCAATTCCCTCATCCAGATCATTGATAAAAACATTAAAGACAGCTACCCCCAATAATGAGCCCTAAAGAACACTGCTTGTGATTGGTTGCCAGCTGCATTTAACTCCATCCACCACCAGCCTTTGGCCCCAACCATCTGGCCAGTTTTTGCCCAGCAAAGTGTCTACCTATCCAAGCATCCAGTTTCTCCAGGAGGATGCTTTGGGAGACTGTGTCAAAAACTTTACTAATGTCCAGGTAAACAACATCCACAGACTTTCCCTCATCTACTAAGCAGGTCACCTTGTCACAAAGGAGATCAGGCTCATCAAGCAGGACCTGCCCTTAATAACCCCATGCTGACTGGGCCCGATCACTTGATTGTCTTGCACATGCTGTGTAGCAGCACTAAGATGTTCTGCTCCATAACTTTCCCGGGCACTGAGGTCAGGCTGACAGGTCTGTAATTCCCCAGGTCCTCCTTGAGTCTTCTTGTATATGTGTGTCACATTTGCCAATCTCCAGTCAGCTGCGATGTCCTCACTTAGTCAGTACTGCTGGTAAATGATGGGAAGTGGCTTGGTAAGAACCTCCACCAGCTCCCCTGGTTACCCTTGGGTGTTTGACATTCAGCCCCATAGATGTGTGTGTGTGTGTGTAAGTGGTGCAGCATGTCGCTAACCATCTCCTCTTGAATCATGGGGAGATCATCACATTCCACATCCCTATCTTCTAGCTCAGAGAGCTGGGTATCCAGTGAACAATTTGTCTTGCTACTCAGGACTGAGGCAAAGAAGATACTGGTTAGCTCCACCTTTTCCTCATTCTTGACCAATCTGCACCCCCAGAATACAACACAGGACAGAGATTCTCCTTAGTCCATTGCTAATATATTTGTAAAAACATTTCTTCTTGCCTTTAAAGCTGAAGCCAGATTAATGTCTACTTGGCCTTTGGTCCTTTAGTTATCTCCCTGCATAGCCTCACAACAACTTTGTAGTCCTTTATACTATCTCTCCAACTGGCACTGAATTCAGAGTTTTGCAAAGAGCTTGTCAGGGTTCTGAGCTTGCTGCTGGAAGATTTATGGACAATTTGTGCTGTCACTTGGATGTAATGACAAATGTGTGATGAACAGCAGGTCTGATACATAGCTGGTGGTGTTAGGCCCAGGCAAAACTGTTGTGTGGAGTTAGATATTGCCTACAGAAATTTCTTCTTTTTGAAACATCCCAACAAGATACTTGTTTGTGATTCCTGTAAAGATGCTGTTTGGAATCAGGAAACCCAGGAGGGCCCTCAGGAGGAGAACAAAATTATCTGAAAGCAGAGAACATTTGGAACGAATCACTCAGGTTTTGTGTTATAAGAAGTATTCTGTATATGTTACTTATGATGCTTCATAGAAGTAAATATTATAAATGATAAATCAGAGCTCAGCTTTCATAGCCTATTGTGTACAATTCAGTTCCCAGGCTCACTGGAAGAATTCTGGCCATGGCTTCCTCCCTACTTTGCCTCTCAATACCACATCAAGTGTAACTCTGCCCCAACACTGTTCTTACATGTGGAGACATTATTTGAACTACCACCTCAAAGCTGTTAACTGAAGAATTTCCTTTGCTTTGCTGTGTCAGAATTACTGTATTTTCAAGCAGTAAATCACAGTATAATCAATACAGTTTATAATTACTATCCTTTTCTACTGGGAAAGTTACTTTTGAGAGTTTAAGATACCAAAGGTAGTAAACATAAGTAATATAACACACTATAATAAGACCAATTAAGCAAATATATTCATTGTTATACACATCTTCTTTTGATACAGGTCACAGAATCACAATCAATGTTTTTACTATACCTTTCAGTCAGTAAAATTCTTCATCCCAATTTAGAGGCTTACCAGGCTTATTATTAGGATTCACTAATAATCTGAACTTGTACAACTTGATTTAAATTATTTGATCTCTGATGGTAAAGAACTTATAGTCTTCAATTCAAAATCCTAGCAGTGATCTTTACTGTCCACAACAATGCTCTCATAAGAATGAAAAGGATTGTTATTATTAAATCTTCATGAATAAACATTAGTTTGTTGAATCTGAAAGTTCTTGTGTTAAGTTCTGATTAAAGAGATGAATCAATTCTCACTTTGAATATTTGCATAATATTTAGTATGGAAAAGCCTGGTGTTTGTAACAGAGCAAAGCGTGGACCACAGCTCCCCTCATACTCAGTGCTACAAGCACATACTCAGTGCACAAGCCAACCTCATGAGGTTCAACAAGACCAAGTGCAGGGTCCTGCATCTGGGTCGAGGCAATCCCAGGCACAAATACAGGCTGGGCAGTGACTGGCTGGAAAGCAGCCCTGAGGAGAGAGGCTTGGGGGTGCTGGTGGACAAAAAGCTCAACATGAGCTCTTAATGTGCCCCTGCAGCCCGCAAAGCCAATCAGATCCTGGGCTGCATCAGGAGAAGTGTGGACAGCAGGTCAAGGGAGGTGATCCTCCCCCTCTACTCAGCTTTGGTGAGACCCCACCTGGAGTACTGTGTCCAGTTCTGGAGCCCCTATTACAAGAGGGATATGGACATGATGGAATGTGTCCAGAGAAGGGCCATAAGGATGATCAGAGGGCTGGAGCACCTCTCCTATGAGGACAGACTGAAAGAGTTGGGGCTGTTCAGTCTGCAGAAGAGAAGGCTCTGAGGTGACCAAATTGTGGCCTTCCAGTATCTGAAGGGGCCCTACAAGAAGGCTGGGGAGGGACTTCTTAGGATCTCAGGTAGTGATAGGACTAGGGGGAATGGAATGAAGCTGGAGGTGGGGAGATTCAGGCTGGATGTGAGGAGGAAGTTCTTCGCCATGAGAGTGGTGAAGCCCTGGAATGGGTTGTCCAGGGAGGTGGTCGAGGCCCCATCCCTGGAGGTGTTTAAGAGCAGGCTGGACGAGGCTCTGCCCAGCCTGATCTAGTGTGGGATGTCCCTGCCCATGGCAGGGGGATTGGAACTAGATGATCTTTGTGGTCCCTTCCAACTCTGATTGATTCTATGATTCTATTAGACACCAGCATGTAGCTTTCTCCCATATTTAATGAATTGTTGGTCTCCAAATGACAATGACTCTGAGGAGCAATACAAAATAATTGTTGTTATTGTTGTTTTCTAACTATGAACAAGAGTTGCAAATAAAGGCACTTTGGCACAGGTGTTATTCCTTTATCAACTACTTTATAACAAACTAGGCAATGCCTATCAAAAATAAAATAAAAGAGTAGAGGAAAAGTGAGAAAAAAGAGAGGGGGGAGAGAGAGGTAGAGAGAGAGAGAAAACAGAGAGATTTCACCACAGCTGGATTCATCATTTTTGGTTTTATCTGTAGGTGGTGCCTTGACAAAAGTGAATGCGCACACTCAAGCTTATGTAGTTGGTCTGGGACTCCATTCACGGTGGCAATCATCTCACACCTGTGTAGTTGAGTGTTCTAGAGAGTTTGGGGGGTGACAGTACAATAGCTGGGAATTGAAAGTGGGCCCTCAGTGTCTGGGAATTGAAACCAGGTCCTCTGTGTGATTGTTGAGAAAGTCCAGGGAGGTAACAATGAACCAACATTTGGCCTGTTACCCAGCACATGTTCAAACTCATGTTTCCCAGCCATATGAGGAAGAAGAGCAGCTTGCATTTCTGCCTCCACAGGGCTTTACCCATCTCTCTCCTAATTCTCCTCTTACAATGATTCCAGCTCAAGCTGTTTGAAACAAGACATACCATGTCACTTGTTAGGCAACAAATTATGAGATTAAAACTGTATTATATATTAACAGCAGATTCCTAAAGAAAACAGAGAAAGACTAATCACACTGAACATCTTTGCTTGAAGTGTTTATAATTTCACAATTATCATAGAATCATAGAATTATCTGGGTTGGAAAGGACCTCCAAAAGTTATCTAGTCCAACACGCTCTGCAGTAAGCAGAGGCATCCCCAACTAGATCAGGCTGCCCAGAGATCTGTTGAACCTTATTTTGAATATCTTCAGGGATGGGGTCCTAACCACGTCCCTGGACAATCTGTTCCAATGTTCCACTACCCTCAAAGTAAAGAACCTGTTTCTAATATTCAGTCTAAATCTGTGCTCTAGTTTGAAGCCATTGCCCCTTGTCATATCACTGCAAGCTGTTGTTAACAGACTCTCTCCATCCTTCTTATATGCCCCCTTCAGGTACTGGAAGGTCACTATTAGGTCTCCCTTGAGCCTCCCCTTCTCTAGGCTAAACATCCCCAGCTCCCTCAGCCTGTCCTCATAGTAGAGGTGCTCCAAATCTCTTATCATTTTTATGGCCCTCCTCTGGACCCACTCCATCAGGTCCATGTCCTTCCTGTATTGAGGGCTCCAGACCTCACTCCAGGTGAGGTCTCATCAGAGCAATGTGGCAGAATCACCTTTCTGGATCTGCTGGCAATGCATCTTTTGATGTGGCCCAGGATGTGATTGGCCTTCTGGACTGCAAGCGCACACTGCCTGCTCATGTCCAGCTTCCCAGTCATCCTCACCCTGCAGTCCTTTTCCACAGGGCTGCTTTCTAACACCTCATTCCCCAGCCTGTATTGATAGCGAGGATTTTTCTGGCCCAGGTGCAGAATCTTGCACTTGCTTTTGTTGAACTTCATGAGGTGTACCTGGGCCCACCTTTCCAGCTTTCCATGTCCCTCTGGGTGACATTCCATCCCTCTGGCTATAGATAATGAAGACAGAGGCAAAAAAGTTGTTGAGAATCTCAGCCTTCTCCTTATCCATTGATACAGGTTCCCCACTGTTGGTCATCAGGGTGGTTCCGCTTTCTTTAACCTTTCTTTTCTGTTTAATGTTCCTGTAGAAGCCTTTCTCATTTTTCTTTATATCCCTTGCCTTCATGTGTGGTCACATAAAAGGAGGTGTTGTCAGCATTCTTCTCACTTCTGTGAATTAAGAACTGTAGACAAAATCTTTCAGAGACAAGTACACTTATTTTATAATAATTATTCAGTCTGTTCCAGTTTACATGAAGATATAGAGATGATATGAACCATTCTGAGAATGAAGGAGAAAAATGTAATGAAATGTTTTAGGATTATTTCATTAGATGTCCTTGGCCTCACCAGGCCCATTCTTGAGACATCAATTTATAGTGTATATATGTGTGCAGGCATGCAGTTTAAAGGAAAAACTGAAATAATCCACAAGAATAAGTGAATAAATTAATCTTTGCTTAGAGAAGTATTTCAAATTTTATTCTATACAAGTAGTTGGAGGAAGAAAACAGATACTTACCGCATGCTGGAAATTCACACACACAAATACTAAACAGTGCAATTTCCTTGTTTAATTTTAGTTCTGCTCCCTGGATGTTTTAAAAGTGCACTTAAAGACTAGAATTTTGGAAGTTTTGATCAGAACAAATGTGGGAAGGGATCTTTGAAATTTTATTTTAAATATTGAAATTATGATAAAAACTTTATACAAGACCACAGACTTAGAGTGTACATGAGGCCTTAAGGAATGTATCTAGAAGTGGCTTGAACATCCTTAGGAATATATCAGGAAACTACTATAAAACAGTTCTCAAGCAATTACTGAAACAGATGAGTACATGTGAATTATAAACCACTGGACACTAGGGAAAGAAGGCTGTAGGTTGACCTTGCTAGAGTATTGCTATAAAATACAGCTAGAAAAGACAACCTGAAGAGAAAGAGATGTTTCCCTGCAAGCTATTGGATCCTTAGACATTGATCAAATTCATTGTATATTTAATGTGTATATAACTACCTCTCAGTTTATTTGAGATAACAGAAAGGATAGAAGGTGCTCAATTTTGGAGACATCTTGACAAAAAACATTTCCAGGAAATATAAAGATTTCAGCAGGCACTTCCATTTAGAAACTAGTCTGCTGAATTTGTGTCCAGTCCCTCTAGGAATCCTGGAACTTCCATTGGTAGTGGAGATGAAGAATATGACTGTTGACTCAAGAGAGCTCATCTTAGCTGTCATGTTTCAGATTATTTCCTAGTGTACATGTGCTTTGTTGAATTATGCATTATTTGCCCAGAATCACAGAAACACAAAACTGCTTAGATTGGAAGGAACCTGTTAAGATCCTCTGCTCAAGCAGGGTCAGCTACAGCAGGTTGCCCAGGACCATGACCAGTCAGGCTTTGAATATCTCCAAGGAGAAGGATTATACAATTACTCTGGGCTTTTTTTTTTTTTTTTTTTTTTTTTTTTTTCCCTGTTTCTGACAACTCACACTGAAAAAAAAAGAAAAAAAAAAGTATTTTCTTGCGTTCAAATTGAATTTCATATGCTTTAATTTGTGTTTGTCTGTTGTCCTGTCAGAATATGCTACTGAGAAGAGTCTGGCTCCATATCCTTCATTCCCTCCCACCAAGTAAATGTGTTCTCAATTCTTTCAGTTCCAGACTCCCAGAAGCACTCACAGTTGCTTTGCCAAGAATAGCTATAAAAAATTAAGAAGCAAATGCACCTGGAAGAAACCTAACTAGATTTAGATGGGGCTGTACTAGTAAGTCTTGTCAGATCTGAACCAGTTTTTGTTGCTTACATCCATTGTTCCGCTGATGCGATACAGAGATAATCTATTCCTAGATAACTTAGTCATATATTCATATTTAGAACCCTTAGCAAGAAGTTTAGCACTATTGGCTGAAAGTCTTATTTTAATTGCACATCACAAGTCAAGTCCAGAAGCTGGTGTTGAATTATTTTGATCCACTGCATTAGGTAGCTTCACAATGCGACATGCTGAAATGATAAAATACCAGATCTCTTGAAGATGTGAAGTGCTTAGAATTACTTTTCATTCAGGAAGAACATATCATTTTAGAAGAGGACTTGTGGAACAGAAATAGCATTATGGAGGATAAGACAAATGTCTTTCAAGGTCACAGTCTGTCAAAGTCAACAAATTGAAACACAGCCTACAGAAGCAGAAGTTTTTGAAATATCAACACTATAGATTTTTCTCAGAAACTGTGTTATGTAACTCCAATCTCAGGAAAACTATCCTTTCAGTCTAAATGCATAATTTCAGACTTTTCAATCATAGTATGTTATAACTGCTTCTAAAATGTTTCAATAAAGCAAACCAATTTAATGCATGGGCTATCTGAGAAGGAACATATTTTTCACTGCATTAGGATATAACTTCACAAACACCAAGCAAAATGTTTTTTTGTAATGCATATTTCTTTTTTCCAGGTATATTTCTTGTTTTTCAAGTTTGCCTAAAATTTCATATTTAGTGGCATTTCAAGTTGGATTTAAAAAAAATATTATGGTTTTCATTACACTTTGCCCTTTGTTATATCAATATATATTAATAAGGGGATCTGTTTTATCTGAAATGGTATGTATTGACATTACAACTAGTCTGAAAAGTTCACAATACCTTCAGTAAAAGAGCCATAGGTTTCAATGCAATTATTTTCTTACTAACAGTGAACTAAATGTACTTTCCTCGTACAAAGTATCTCTCTAAGCATTTGCATTTAAAGTGATGGTTCACATCACATCCACCAACACACAGAATTCTGCATGTTTTAACAAAAATTATCATGTCTGCAGAGGCTGCTATATAAATGTAAGTACTGAGAGGCTATTGGGAAAGGTCTCCCAATAGAGAGGAGTGAAGACCAAACTAAAGCATAATCCATGTAATGAACCATCCTCTAGATCCTTCAAGTTGAGCTGATGCAATTTATGCCAACCGTGCAAACCATGGCATATTTAACAGTAAGGGAAAAAAAGTTAAGACATTTGTTAAAAGGCATTTTGCACTTTACATAAGCTTTCTATCCATAAAAGAAGAGTAACAAGTCCTGCTAATGTTTCTGAACTTCAAAACCCTTTCTGATTTAGAATTCATCAGGGACCCACAAGGCTACATGTTCAAGAGGAACTTGAAGCTGACAGAGATTAGTTTGAAAGTTTATGTGAAGAAAAGTGCCAGGTAGTTTTCTATAGCTAGGTTCCAACTATTGAATTAGTTCCCATGGGAATGAACTAGCCCACATCCTCAACAGATCTGAACAAAAATAATAAATGTACTTACTTTTAGAAGACATTCCCGTAACAAAACAAAAATAAAAAGAGCACAGTAAAAAAGGCTAAGGCATTTGAGCAGAAAATAAAGAGAGGCCTCTGCATATTTATGACATTAAGTAATAATTAAATGTTTGGCACCTGAATGATATTTTGATGGACAAACCAGAAAATTGCACAAAAATAAGCAATTAACATGCAAAAGAACCTGAAGAAAGTTAGTACTCAGATTTTATGTTAGTCCAAAAAGTTTTTTTTTTTTTACTTGAGAATATATCAGCACTCTTTTTAAAGAAATATAGCATCCATTTTTATTGGTTTTCTTTCATTAAAGAATCAAATTTCTGCCAAATTGTTCTAACAGCCTCTAGAAGAGTAATGTCTCCATGTTAGTTTGTATGCCAAAAAACTAGAAGAGAAAAAAGAAAAACACAACCCAAGCTGCTACTCAAAGTTTTATAATTCACCTTCAAGGTGACTATGCCAGAGTAACTTTAAGGTCACTGTGAATGAAACAATTGATGGATGAGAAGTAATAACGCAGACAATCTCTAGTTTCAAATATCAGAATAACTCAAAATGTCCGTACTTTAATTACTTTTGTCAAAACATACATTGTAGAAGCAATCACTTAACACCAGTATTGTGAAATACCATGAAAAATTGAAAACTCAAAAAGTATTTCTTAAATGATATAACACTGTTACACTTTTTCAGTGCTGTACTTCTAAAGTGGTTGCTGAAAATTTATAACTGTTCCTTAATACAATTTAACTTTGCTCTGGTTTATTAAGCATTTATGTTCAATTGAGGGAAAAGGTGATGAAAACTAAATTGACTAAAACAATTAAGTAACATAGAATGCAAAAGTAGTTAAAATCTCATTAGTACCAGAATGTATAGTTTAGTCTAAAAATATTTTTCACATATGTATTTTTTAATGTTTACAATGCTACTATTGATCAATATATCTTAATTAAATAGAGTTACATTGCATGTCTCTTAGGGAGATGAGCTTAGATCTTTCAATTTAGAACAATGAAGAAGAACTAAAGGGGGAAATATATGAGAAAGTAACAAACAAGGTATCTTTTGTTTGAATGGCCGTTTAAATAATTGTACAGAAAGGGAATCATCAACACTATTTTTTTTAAGTCTGAGCTAGACTGTCAACAACACTTCAAGGTGAAAGATTTACCTCATCTAGTAATAAGTGCCTAAGACAGTTGGGATGAATCCAGGTTGGGAAGTAGTTTTTCTCTCCACAGAAAGAGCTTTGATTACCAGCTTTGACCAGATGCCTCACAATTAGCAAAAAAAGAAGACACAGTGCAGTGATTTCACTTATTGACATTTACCATGATTAGTAAAACAAAGAATGCTCCAGCTATGACTTGGTCACATGATTACAGACTTTTAGTGAAGCTTATGCTCTAAATCAATCAAAGAAGTATCATCAGAGCAGAAGAACACTTCCGATACTTGGACATTTTGTGCAGCTCACTGTTTAGCTGATAGTGTTGAAAGGTGCACTAGACAGTCATAAAATATCATACAAGAAAAAAAAACTAAGACAAAATTAAAGTGTAAAGTTAGCAATTATAAAAAAATATTAATAGTAAAAGCTCCAAACTGAGCTGCATCAGGCAACTATATAAAATTAATTGAATTAGCAGGTGTAAAAGATGTACAAACTGCCTTAGGTCTTTGGTCCTTTTGTGCAGACAGTGTATGCCATCAGTTCTGTGTGCACAGTGATTTTTCTCTGAAACAATATTCATGAAATGCATGCTACGAGACTGAGGATCAAACATGTTCATTTACTCTATGCTAAAAAAAGCTCACTTTCACTGAGAATAGCTCTTGATAATATGAGAGCTTAAAAGATGTAGGGCAGAGAGGGGTACCTTAAAGAATGCAGATCACGTAACCACAGACTATCTGACATTCTCTCTTTTTCTTACTCTTTTTTTATATATATTATATATAGAAAAATTAGTGTATGCATATCTTATATTCTATCATTAAATAATTTTGATGTTTGTTTTAATCCAGATTCTATTTAAGTAAAACAAGCTTCATGTTCTTCTATACAGGTTCCTATTTTCTCAGAATTGCCCCATGGAGAGGCACACTGTCCAATGTGACAATACTTCTAGTGTGGATTTTATTTATTGTATTTCTAGGGCACATCTGCTTAAAACCGAAGCAGATCGTCTAAGGCTCTACTATAGCTAAAGAAAATGAAGAGGCATTTATAAGACAAGATTTATGTGATGTATTTTAAATATGTACTTTAAATGAGATGAATATCAAAGTATCAAAGTAGCTTTTTTCTTTTTTTTTTTTTTTATTTTCTGCATCAGTTGTAAAGATAGTCCAGATGACTAGTTCAGAAGTATCTGTTCACATTTTAGATATATAAAGTTTAGTGAGATTAATCACATCTTCAATAACTCAGTCATCTATACATTTAACCATTGGGATGCTTGAAAATAGAAAATAAACCCGTTTAGGTTTGTGGGCTAACATTTCTGCCATGACACTAATTTGAGCTTTATGCAGTCATTGTCTGCAGTTCACTTAGACTCTACAGTAACTTTCATGCATTTATTACAGAAGAAATGATACTGCTCAGAGAGGATTCATTCTTCTTTTACAGTTTGCAGAATATTTACAAAGTTACCTAAAGCCAGTCATCAATCTAAATCGAGACAAAACCAAATAGTAAATATCATAAAGACCCAGGGAAGAGGAGAACATGATAATACAGTTCCTTATCTACTTCATGCTCTTTCAACTTTCAGGCATATATTTCTATTTCAGAAAGAGCAGAAAGTAAAACTCTCATTGACATGTGTGATGGATTTTACTTTTATTTTAGTTTTTTTTGTTTGTCATTGTTAATGGAAGTATATTACCATCATTTTAGCTTCTTAAAAGTTTCTGCACACAAATTAGTCAGATACACTGTGGCAAAATACAGCACTTTTAATTGATTTAGACTTTCTAAAGATGATGACAAAGTTTCCCCTGAGATTTTTTTGAGTACTCATTTGATGAGAAGTAAAAAACAGTCACGGATCAGAAGATAGCTAAGAAGTGGAAAACAAAGAACAGGAATTAATTATTATTATTCAACAGGGTGAAGGTTAACATATCAGGAGCTCTTAAACAGTGCCGGTAATGAATTTTAATGATCCTCTAAAAAGTCAGGTAACGAAATTGCATGGGAGTGTAGAAAGTTAGCATCTGTGTGGCCTAACTGTACTGATAGTGTTTCTATATGAGGGAATGTAGCAGTTCATCACTGGGGACAATGTAATCACCCCAGGAAAAAACCACAGAATTCTACTGACATAAAGTTGGCTTTCACAAATATAAGGCGTTTTGCTTTTTAAATTGAGATGATTCCCACTTTTTAAAGCAGCACAACTCTTCACTAATCTGTGTAGTTTTAAAGCAGAATATCTGCATTGAAGCACAGATTGTCTGCTTTACTTGATTATTAAAGTGACAAACTGTAAAGGCATGGGCAAATCTTAGGATAAGGAAGGCTGAGAAACTCAAAAGGCTAGCTAGGCAATTACTGTCTACATATAAGATTTATTAAGCAAGTTTCAGAAGCCATCTTGAGAAAGACGAGCGTTTGAGCTCTTTAGATATATTCTGGTTGGTTAGTGTATTGTCTGCTCTCAGAGACAAGCTGGCATAGGCAGTCTACAAAGGAACTATAGAAATAGAAGGTACTGAAGAAGTGTGAGGTGCTGTGTTTTTGTCTTCAGACTGTTCTTTCAAAGTCAGACTTCTTTTCTGTACTATTTAAAAATATTTAATTATGTATATGTATTTGCATGTTGTTAGAATGTAGAATGTTTAAAAAGTTCGTTAGTTTTACTATTTATGTATTAGGATCACACAAAGCTCACTGCTATATATAGCTTCTAATTCAAACACCTATCATTACTCAAAAAATGAAAATGTGATCCTTCATTTGGATATACATTACAGAACAAAATACTACATGAAGTTTGGCAAATAATCTAGCTACTGTTTCCTCAAAAAAGTTGTTTTGTAAACTTTCCACAGATTTCAGATGATCAGAGAGAAGATATTCTAGATAGATCATCATAATCTCCTTCCAGTTTCCTTCCAGGTAACTAAGTTATGGCATTTCTATTTAGGAAACAAAAAAATAAAAATCAGCACACAAAATATATTTTATCATTTCACAGTTACTGATTAACACCTCAAAGACATCTTCCTGAGTAGCAGTGGTAGATTAGAAGTGGAATAACAGGAGCAAAGGCGGATACTAGTGAAACTGACTGACATCCAGGGAATGAAGAAGCTGCTGCTGCAGTCTATCGAGAAAATCCGATGTTACTCATGCATACATTGGTACACAAATGACTACAAGTATCTTCAAATGGAATCTTTGTCAAGGATTGAAATAAAAATCTGGTTTATAACTACAAATACTATGCTATTAATCTCTATCAAAAGGAGATTTTTTTTTTCCATATTCCAGACTTACTCTCTTCATGCAGGAAAGAAAAGTACTGTCTCTCACATGGAAAAATACACTTGAAGTACCTAGATCCATTTCACTAAAAACACGTGATCAGAATGAAATCTTGTAGTGAACTAATCAGCAACTTCTAATATTATCAACTTAGTATGTTTTGTATACAATAGAGTGTAGCTGCTATTTTTTCTCTTGATTAGTATTTTTCTTCACAACATTTTTCAAACATTAAAAAAACAAATACCTGGAGAAACCTAAGCTTTTTTTTGCTTATGCTAGAACTTTCAAAAGCATTCAGAATCTCTCTTTTCTATTTTATACATGCAGAGGTGTTTCAACTGTATTACTTTAAGACTGATAATATCCAGGTCTATAACCTTTCAATTAAATGTGTTATTCTTTGCAATTAGTTTTACTTGAAAGTGGAGTTTGAAATTAGGAATGTAAATATTCAGTTGAGGGAATCTAAAATTACTGTGATTCAGTTTAATCATGTATGCATATATGTCTGTCTGTCTAAATATACATAAGTATGCATCCAACAAGTGTAAAGTGGTAAGAAACACTTTCCGGATATCATTCTTTGAAAAATTCTGTCTGGGATCTGAAAAAAAGCAATCTGCATTAATTTGTACTGCATTGTTTGCACTTCAGGACTGCAAATCTATTCACTTAACAGATGCCATTTTAACACAGACACTTTTCCAGTATAGAATTTCCCTTTAAAGGTTATCTCAAAACACTTTTCAACATCCAATAGCCAGTTGCACATGTGCAGTTTTGCAATTGGAAATAATTTTCTCACACTCCTGAGTTGCCACAACATTCTGTTAATTGATAGTATTTGTTTAAAGCATCCATAATAAAGAGTACTGTATTTCCATCCAACAAACCAGATTCATTAGTGTGTTGTTAAACACTGCAGTTTTGAAGAATGGATAAGAAGCTACAAGAACAAAGTACTTTCCCAGTTCCTTGCTTCATTAAACAGTCTGAAGGAGTGTTTCAAAGGGCACAGCCTTGAATGCGTGGGTTATCTCAACTAAACCTCTGCACTGAAGAACCTACTTCATCAGGAGAGACCCCTCTGTGCCTGTATGTGAATGATAAAAAAGAACAAAAGACTCAGCTCATTCAAACAGTAGACATTCACTGAACCAGATTCTGTGCGCAAGCAGAGTTTAGGATGCTTGAAGCACAACAGAACAGTGAGGAAATAATTTGCTTCGGTGTTACAAAGTTGAAGAGTGAAAGCTCTCCCAAGTGAGGGAGGATTGCATTGAAAGCACATGAATCAAGTTAATTAGTAGTGTATATATCACAAATCATGAAATAGGCCTTCAGGATTTAAAACTATCAGCCTAATACTATAAACATGCTGAATGCATTTTACATTTGTTTCTATTATAAGATTTTTTTAATGAATGAAATGAAATGAAATGAAATGAAATGAAATGAAATGAAATGAAATGAAATGAAATAGGGATGTGATGAACGTCGGAGTAATAACTTCTGAGAAAAAAACATCCCTACATGTAATTTTACTTTAGTAAAGTATTATTATGATGTTGTTTTTATTAAATGGTACCAAGCTTTCTGTGAGTACCAAAAGTAAGATATGTAAAAATACACAGTCTGCACAAATGATGAGCTTGACAAGTTCATCATCAAGGTAATGCAGCTAATAAAGCCCTTTGATCTTGTCAGCACTGGAGGAGAGTGAACAACAAACATGAGTAAATTTCAACAGTCACAGACATTATGGGTATGAAATTCCATGAGTTTGCCTCTCATCTGTTGAAGAATGTGAGTCCATGCACAGTAGGGATTGATTTGTAACTAATGAAAAAAAGCAATGGTAAGTTTTCATCAAATATAAGCAATTCTTAAGGATTCCTGGTCCACTCAGTATGTATTTCAGTCACAGGATTTTATAATGGATATGATTATAAAGCCATATTTTAATAATGTAATTCATTGTTGATTTCCTGTGGAAATGAGGTTTGTGGAAATGAGATTAATGTCAATGTTTAAGTGTGTGTGAGAGAGAGATTCTTCCTCCCTGGACCAAGAACTTTGAAAATCATCCCTCTTGGGTTAAAATTTAACAAGGAAATAGAGGTCTCAAGCAACCTCATTATGTCAAGTTTTCTGCAAAAAAGGCAAACTGGTAGCAATGAAAGAACCTCAGCTGAGGGAAAACCAGCAGCTTGAGCATATGTATTAGACACCTGAGAGTCTAGATCACCTCAGGAAATGGAAGAGAGCCCTTATAAATGGCCCCAAACCAGTCTTTATTAGCTCTAGAGCTTATATTATTCTAGCATAGATTTGTTAAGAAATACAATTTTCTTCAGAATAATTCCTCTTGATTTCCTTCCCACTCCTTTCTGTATTCTCCCTTTCATAAATAGAGATCACCAAAGTTAAGAAAGAAAATGTCTTAATCACCACATAAACATGATGACATTTTGAGGAATTACTATATTATTCATAAAGACTGTTTTATGGGCAAAATACAGATTCATTCACAGAAGACACAAAACTTCCACATCTTTAAATTTTTAATTTTTTTATATGACATGAAAACTGATTTGACCTGGACCTACACATTTTCTACAAACACACCTCCCTGTGACATTTAATGTGTATTTTGACTAGTCTGTTTAATTGTTAAAAAATAATTCCCTAAGTGCATATCTGAAATTCCTGATTTCAGTGGAGCTGCATTTCTGCCAGAGTGCAGATTCACATTTGAAATCTCATATTATATATGCACATAACATTAGGAATATAGGATACTCATATAATATATAAATATATTACTATAAAATATTCATGTGTGTGTAAGTTTTGTTACAAAAAAATACTCTTTCCTGAAAGTAACCCGAAGCCACTAAAAATCGACCCCTCTTTTTGTCATAGTAGTACAATATTTTAGAATAGAATAGAATAAACCAAGTTGGAAGAGACCTCTGAGATCATTGAGTCCAACCTATCATGCAACACTATCTAATCAACCAAATAATGGCAACAAGTGCCTCATCCAGTCTCTTCCTAAACACCTCCAGTCATGGTGAATCCACCACCTCTCTGGGCAGCCCATTCCAATGGCAAATCACTCTTTCTGTGAAGAACTTCCTCCTAACATCCATCCTAAAACTCCCCTGGTGCAGCTTGAGACTGTGTCCTCTTGTTCTGGTGCTGGTTGCCTGGGCAAAGAGACCAACACCCACCTGGCTACAACCTCCCTTCAGGCAGTTGTAGACAGCAATAAGGTGTCCCCTGAGTCTCCTCTTCTCCAGGCTAAGCAACCCCAGCTCTCTCAGCCTCTCCTCATAGGGTTTGTGCTCCAAACCCCTCACCAGCTTTGTTGCCCTTCTCTGGACAGGTTTCAGCAAGTCAGCATCTTTCCTAAACTGAGGGGCCCAGATTTTCTTACTTTTATGGCAATAATGACTACACAACAAAATCCAGTACTACAGGTTGGCACATAAAACTGTAAGTATAAAACCAAAAAGATGCAGACAATAGATTAGACAGCCACAAGACTGGGTGGGCACAAAAGGTTGTCTGAACACACTTTGCCTATGGAGTGAAGTTTGGTGTTTCACAAAATTCCTTTTCTGATATATGATGTTTAGACTTACTGCTGAACATTTCATCCAGCCCACAAACATGATTTATACTGTGCTGTTCATCACCATTTGTTAGAATAATGCTTTCCATATCTCTAAGGTTATTCACCTTCTGAATGATCTTTCACAGGTGAATGAGATGTCTAATACAACTTACTGTGTCTAGAAAATAATACCGCAATAAATTACAGGCTTCACAGTGTGTTCTGCAAAGAAAAGATAAGTTTATAGATGGACAACTATTGGAGTACTTATGAGGAGATGAAGAAATATGGTGAAATAGAAGCACCCTATTTCTCACCCCATTTTGAAACAAACCCAGTCTAGGGATAATTCCATGTTTGACCTGAGGTCTGCTGGACATAGGCTTTTAGTCAGGTTGATGAAATTGCAAACTATGTGTGTGCATATATATGTATATGTATGTATATACACACATGTATATGTATACACACATATCTACAGAATTACCCATAATCAGCATGTACATTTGCTTTTCTGATATGATTTGTGCCTATAAAATCTAGTTCCTAAGAAGAACAATAAGTTAAATTAATGATGCTAAACTCATGCTTAAGATAGAAAATGTGATTTCCATCTACAAGAAGGGCTGGAAGGAAAATTTAAGGACTACAGGCTTGACAGTGTGATCTCATTTCCAAGGAAAGGTATGAAGATCATCTTTATTGCAATCACATGGCATGTACAGGACAACCAGATGATTAGGCCTTGTCATCTTGCATTTATGAAAGGCAGGTCCTGCTTGACTAACCTGTTCTCCTTCTATGACAACGTGACCCGCTTAGTGGATGAAGGAAAACCTGTGAATCTTGTCTACCTGGATTTCAGTAAAGCCTTTAACAATGTTTCCAACAACATTCTCCTTGAGAAACTGGCTGCTTATGTCTTGGATAGGTATATGCTTGCTGGTTAAACAATTGTCTGGATGGCCAAGCCCAAAGAGTGGTAGTAAATGGAGTTCAATCCAGTTGTCAGCCAGTTACAAGCAGTGCTCACTGGAGTTCATATTTGGGACAGTTCTCTCTGTCTTTATCAATGATCTGGACAAGGGGATTGAGTGTACTCTTAATAAGTCTGTGGATAAAAACTGATTCAGGGAAGCACTGATATGCTTGAGGATAGGAATGCCCTACAGAGAGACGTGAACAGGCTGGATTGATGAGCTAAGACCACCAGTAGGAATTTTAACAATATATGGCAGGCCCTGCACTAGAGTCACCATGACCCCATGTGAAACTGCAGGCTTGAGGAAGAGTAGCTGGAAAGTTCTCCTGTGAAAAAGGACTGGAAGATGTTGGATGATAGTTGGCTGAATGAGAGACAGCAGTGTGCTCAGGTGGCCAGGAAGACCAATAGCATCCTGTCTTGTGTAAGAAATTGTGGCCAACAGGACTGGGGAAGTGATTGTCCCCCTGTACTCAGCACTGGTGAGACCACACCTTGAATACTGTGTTCAGTTTTCTGCCCCTCACTACAAGATATACATTGATATCAAAAAGGAATTCAAGGCTCTCAGTCAATTGATTGATGGGGCAGGAGCACAAGTGGTGGTCTGCTCAGTTCCCTCAGTGGCAGGCGTGTACACTGAAAAGAACAGGAAAATCCACATTATCAATAAATGGCTCAAGGGCTGGTGCCAGCAGCGGAATTTTGGGTTCTTTGATCAAGGGGCAACTTTCATTGCACCTGACCTGCTGGACCCAGATAGTCTGAATCTGGCTAGAAAGGGCAAAAGGTTCTGGCCCAAGAATTGGCAGGGGTCATTGAGAGGGCTTTAAACTAGGTTCAAAGAGGCAGGTTCATGATAACTGACTTTCCAGAGAGGAGACAGAGGGAGGTAAACTAGAGTCAGTGGTGAAATCAGCAGCCCATCTGAAGTGCATGTACACCAATGCATGCAGTATGAGTAACAAACAAGAGGAACTGGAAGCCTTGGTACCCCAGGAAAACTGTAATGTCACCATTACAGAAACGTGGTGGGATGACTAACACGACTGGAACACTGCACTGGATGGTTGTAAGCTCTTTAGGTGAGACAGGTGAGGGAAAAGAGGAGGAGGAGTGGCTCTATATTAGGGAATCTCTTGATGCCACAGAACTTGAGGTTGAGGATGAATGGATTGAGTGTCTGTGGGTAAAAATCAGAGGGAAGGCTAACAAAACTGGCATGCTGGTTAGAGTCTGTTATAGACCACCCAACAAGGTTGAAAAGGTAGATGAAGAATTCTACAAGCAGCTGGAGGTTGTCTCAAGATCACCAGACCTTGTTCTTGTGGGTAACATTCATCTGCCAGATATGTGCTGGGAACTTAACGCAGCAGAAAGGAGGCAGTCCAGAAGGTTCTTAGAGTGTATGGAGGACAGCTTCTTGATGCAGCTGTTAAGTGAGCCTACCACGGGTGAGGCCCTGCTTGCCCTGCTGTTCTAAAATAGAGAAGGGCTGGTGGGAGATGTGATGGTAGGAGACTGTCTAAGGTGCAGAGATCATGAAATAGTGGACTTCTCAATATGCAGCAACAACAAAACCCTTACTTTGGACTTGCAGAGGGCAGACTTCAGCTTGTTTAAGCAACTAACCCAGAGAGTACAGTACCTTGGGTAGCAGCCCTTAAGAAACAAAGGAGCCCAGGACAGTTGCACCTACTTCAAACAGGAAATCTTGAAGTCACAGGAACAGGCTGTGCCCATATGCCAAAAGATGAGCCAGCAGGGAAGGCAACCAGCCTGGATGGGCAAGCAACTCTTGAAGGAATTAAGGGAAAAAAAGAGAGTGTATCGCCTTTGGAAAGGGGGGGAAGTACCTCACGATATGTTTAAGGATGTTGTTAGATTATGCAGGAGAAGAATTAGAGAGGCAGAAGCCCAGTTAGAACTCAATCTAGCCACTTCTGTGAAAGATAATAAAAAACATTTTTATAAATATATTAATGCTAAAAAGAGGATCAAGAATAACCTCCACTCTTTATTGGACTTGGAGGGGAATACTGTAACGAAAGATGAGGAAAAAAGTGAAGTACTAAATACCTTCTTTGACTCAGTTTTCAGCAGTAAGACAGGAGGAGTTCAGGATACCTGGCCTCCTGAACTGGTAGATGGAGTAAGGAAGTTGTATAGTACCCCCAGAAATCCATGAGGAAGCAATTAGAGACTTGCTGATCCAGTTGGAACCTCATGAGTCCATGGGACCAGATGGGATCCATCCTAGGGTGCTGAGAGAGCTGGCAGATGGACTGGCCAAGCTGCTCTCCATCATTTACCACCACTCCTGGCTCACCAGAGAGGTCCCAGATGACAGGAAAGTGGCCAATGCGATGACCATCCACAAGAAAGGCCAAATGGAGAAACCTGGAAACTACAGGCTTGTCAGCCTGACATCAGTGCCAGGGAAAATTATGGAGCAGATAATCATGGGAGCAATCACAACACACCTGAAGGATGGCCACGGGATCAGGTCCACCCAGCATGGATTTAGGAAGGGCAGATCCTGCCTAACCAACCTGATCTCCTTCTATGATCAGGTGACCCACCTGGTGGATGTGGGGAAGGCTGTGGATGCAGTCTACCTGGACTTCAGCAAGGCCTTTGATACCATCTCTCACAGCAAACTCCTGGCCAAGCTGTCAGCCCGTGGCTTGGACAGCAGCACTCTGTGCTGGGTTAGCAACTGGCTGGAGGGCCAAGCCCAGAGAGTGGTGGTGAATGGTGCCACATCCAGCTGGCAGCCAGTCACTAGTGGTGTCCCCCAGGGATCAGTGCTGGGCCGCCCCATCCTGTTTAATACCTTTACTGATGATCTGGATGAGAAGATAGAGTCCACAATTACTAAGTTTGCAAACAACATCAAGTTGGGGGCAGGAGTTGATCTGTTAGAGGGTAGGAGATCTCTCCAGAGGGACCTTGATCAGCTGGACAGATGGGCAGAGTCCAACAGGATGGCATTTAACAAGTCCAAGTGCCAAGTGCTGCACTTTGGTCACAACAACCCCATGCAGCACTACAGGCTGGGGACAAAGTGTCTGGAGAGCAGCCAGCCTTTCTGTCTGGAGGCAGAAAGGGTCCTCAGGGTAGCGGTTGACAGATGGCTGAACATGAGCCAGCAGTGTGCACAGGTGGCCAAGAAGGCCAATGGCATCCTGGCCTGCATCAGAAATAGTGTGGCCAGCAGGAGCAGGGAAAGTCATTCTGCCCCTGTACTCAGCACTACTTAGGCCACACTTTGAGTCCTGTGTCCAGTTCTGGGATCCTCAGTTTAGGAAAGATGTTGAGTTGCTGAAATGTGTCCAGAGCAGGGCAACAAAGCTGGTGAGGGGTTTGGAGCACAAACCCTATGAGGAGAGGCTAAAGGAGCTGGGGTTGTTTAGCTTGGAGAAGAGGAGTCTCAGGGGACACCTTATTGCTGTCTACAACTGCCTGAAGGGAGGTTGTAGCCAGGTGGATGTTGGTCTCCTCTCCCAGGCAACCAGCAACAGAACAGGAGGACACAGTCTGAAGCTGCACCAGGGGAAGTTTAGGCTTGAGGTGAAGAGAATGTTCTTCACAGAAAGAGTGATTTGCCATTGGAATGGGCTGCCCAAGGAGGTGGTGGAGTCACCATCCCTGGAGGTGCTCAAAAAAGATTAGATGAGGCACTTAGTGCCATGGTTTAGTTGTCAGGTGGCGTTAGGTGATACATTAGACCTGATGATCTCAAAGGTCTTTTCCAACCCGGTTGATTTTGTGTGATGCTGGATCCTGTCCAAAGAAGGACAATGAAGCTGGTGAAGGGTTTAGAGCACAAGTCTTATGAACAACCTAGGTTGTTCAGTCTAGAGAAAAGGAGGCTGATGCTCTTTAATGCTCTTTACAAACACATAAAATGAGGCTGTAGTGAGGTGGTTGTTGGTCTGTTCTCTCAAGTTACAAGCAATAGGAAAAGAGTAAATGACCTCACTTGTACTAAGGGAGGGTTAGACAAGGTAATAGGAAAAATTTCTTCACTGAAAGGGTTGTGAGACAGACTAGAACAGGCTGCTCACGGAAATGTTGAAGTTACCATCCTTAGAGGTATTTAAAAGATGTCTAGATATGGTGCTTAGGGACTTGGCAGTGTTTGGTTAAAAGTTGAATTAAATGATCTTAATAGTCCTTTCAAACCAAAACTATTCTGTGGCTCTATGATTAAAATAAAAAGAGCTTCTATTACTGATGCTGTGCTGAATTAACTTGAGGTGCAACATTGCATAGCTCTCATTCACTGAATTAAATAACCTGACTCATTGAGATGCTTCTTTTGCAAAGGCCTTCTTGTCTTTCTCTTATTTTCTTGAATGTACACTAAAGGAATAGTAGCCCTTTCACTGAGCTGAGAGATCTTTAGGACAAAATCTTCTCTGGTGTGACTTTTTTGTTAGTTCATTAATTGAAGATCTTGCACTGTTCCTCAAAAATTATGATAATAATAGTGACAAAGAGCTTTATTGAACCTGGCAAGTAGGAAGAAAGAGTACTGTATCACCTATCTGCTCTGAGACAGTTTGCCTTTTTAACTATCTATAATGATACTACACATGATTAAGTACTAGAATGTCATATAGGAATTATTATCTAAGTAACAAGCAGTGATAGTTTTTATTGTTGTGTATTTATCAAAAAACTGAGTGTGCAATGTTCAGTTCTGTCCTGTGACTTTCAAGGGGAATTTCTGTCTGCTTTATAATTTTTTATCTTTTTCTTAAGTGAGCCCTAGTATTTATGCCCTTCACATAAAACAACTGATATAGGTGAAGATTATTCTCCTAACAGTTTCTGCCTACCTCTGTATATGTGTGTTTTCTGTGTGTATGAAATCTGTCACTAGATGAGATCCCTGTTCAGCTAACAATGCAGTGCCATGAGTGCCAACACGGTATAAGGAGCAAGATGGGAAAGTGCAAGGTAAGGGTAGGAAGGTGAGACTACTTGGTCTTAAGATAACTGAATTCAAGTATAAAGCTGAATTTCCCTTTATAGTCCTTCACTGTCTGAATGAAGTACAGTGTCAGAGATGAGGTCAGATTCCATAAACACACTCAAAAGTCAAGTAGCAAAATGTGGAATATCAATCTTTCCATACTCATTCATAGAATTTTTGTGTAAAGTACTTAGCTATTTTCTCCTTTTCTGGCCCCTCTTCCCCACTGATTTTGTGTGTGAGTTAAGTGCTACACTGTTAGACAATTTCGTTATGAAGAACATGGGAAAAGTTACTTACAATAACCTCAAAGTGACATCAGACAGGAAGTAGCTTCTGATCATTAAATTAAATGATCTATGCTAAAACTATATCTTCATAATGCTCATAGGCATTATGCTGACTGGTAATGTATTTAGTTTGGCTGTGCTGGAGTTAATCTTCCCCAGAGCATCTTTCTAATGCTGTGGTTTTCAGTGTTGTAACTGAGTGTTGATAGAACACCAGCATTTTGGCTACTGCTGAATGAACACCCAGGCTGTGCTTTTCCAGTATTTCCCTGTCCCAAGAGATGTTGAGGGGTAGGCAAGATCTTGGGAGTGAACATAGCTGGGCCAGCTGACCCAAACTGTCTAAAGGAATATTCCATGCCCTATGATGTTAGCTCAAATATATAAGCTAAGTGAAAGAAGAGGAGTGGGGGGCATTCACTGATGGTGTCTGCCTGCTGAACCAACTGCTATGTGTATTAGCCCTGCTTCCTGGGGAGTGACCAAAACACTGTCTGGCTTGGTGTGAAGTTGACAATAACATATTTGTCTGCTTTTGCTTCTGCATGTGGCCTTTACTTGTGCTTTGCATTATTAAAATTGCTTCCACCTTATTACCAGCCTTTTGTTATATTTTTCCCTTTGCCCTGTCTATCTAAAAAGAGGAGTGATAGAGCGGTGCCCAGCCAAGGCCAAGCCACCACAGGTAATTATTTAGATTTTTTAAAGTGTGTGATAACTTAGTTGAAAATGCATGTTATGGAGCCCCAGAAATTCTTCTTCCATTAAAAAAAAAAAAAAAAAAAAAAAAAAAGGATAATTACTCCATTTGTGTTACTTGAAGTTGTAGTCAAGATCACTGGAAAATCATGGGCAGTATAAAATAGTGGATTCTGTTCATTTCAGAACATACAATCATAGCATGATCTGGGTTGGAAGGGACTGAAGGTCATCCAGACCAACCCCCTCTACAGTAAGCAGGGACATCCCCAACTAGATCATGTTACCCAGAGCCCTTTTGAGCCTCACTTTCAATATCTCCAGGGATGGGGCCCCAACCATTTCCCTGGGAAACCTGTTCCAGTGTTCCACTATCCTTAAGGTAAAGAACCAGTTCCTAACATCCAGTCTAAATCTCCTCTTCCCTAGCTTGAAGCTATTGCCCCTTGTCCTATCACCACAGGTCTTTGTAAACAGACTCTCTCCATCCTTCTTGTAGGCCCTTTTCAGATACTGGATGGCTGCTATTAGGTCTCTCTAGAGCCTCCTCTTTCTGGGATAAACACACCCAGCTCCCTCAGCCTGTCTTTGTAGCAGAGGTGCTCCAATCCCTGATCATTTTTGTAGCCCTTCTCTGGACCTGCTCCATCAGGTCCATGTCCTTCCTAAATTGAGTTCTCCAGACCTACTTCAGGTGAGGTCTCACCAGAGCAGAGTAAAGTGACAGAATCACCTCACACAATCTGCTGACCACACAACTGAGGACATGCTTCAATTCTTTGCCACCTGACAATAATACTGCCTGTTTAGCAGGGATGCAGTTTATAAAAGTGCTCAAGTCAGATGAAAAGTGAAAGCTAAAGAGAAAGAAGTGTAAAGGATGTTTTTTACAAAGAGTGAAGAAAGGAAGATAGTGAAAATGGAAGGAGATTGCTTTAAGAAATTCAGAGTAAGAGAAAGAGGGATGAAAAGCAAAAGGGAAGTATGTTTAACATTGGAAGGTAAGATGGTAATATTCCTTGTGATATTTAATAGCTGTATCTAAACTCCCATATTCACACAGGTGTGTGTGCAAAGCCATTTGTGCAATGTATTTGCCATTTGATGCAAAATATTTTGTAGATGTTCTTCCCTCCATCAACCTGGCCTGACTGTGACAGAGAAAAAAAATCCAGAGTGATTTGCTGAGAAGGGAGCTTTAGCACACACTGAATCAGGACCTCCTGGTGTACCACAATACACGTTACTCAATACACAACCCTCCTTTGTCCATTACCTGAGGGGGAAAATCTACTTTTAAGAGAGCCTTCATACTGGTGAAATTCTCCATATTAAGAAATTACATTCAATAACTATACAACCCGTTCATGTGAAAACCTTGACACACCTACAAACCAAATATAGAAAAGGAGAATGGTATCCTAAATGGATTGTGAAAATGTCTTTTGAACTTTTTTCCCCCTTTTCTTAATTTGACTAAAAATTCAATGAGAATTTGCTTGGTGACTTTTTTCCAGATGTAGACTTTTGAGTGGCATTTTATGTGTTCACAGACTAGAATGAGCACAACCTGCAAGAAGTCCTCAAACCCACAAAATGTTGAGATAGTGACAATTTTCATGTTCTTATTGAGTATATATATTTGGTTAAAATACATGTTTTACTGGATCAAGTCCAAATCAAAGAACTTAATTTTCTGGGATGGGTCTCATTTCTCTGAATTTTATCCATCCAAGAGCAGGCTTCTAAGCTGAGGTGTACTGACTTAATCTCTAGCTAGTGAAAGGAAATATGTGCTTCCAGAAAACAATTCCTCCTGCCTAATGTAGAGCCAAATTAATTGCTTTTCTGCAGTGGCTTATCTACCTTTCACCACTGATTGTGGAAATTAAATGCTAACAGTTTTGTCAGCCAGTGCTAGTTGGAGTGAATCTCAACTTTAAACTCAGACTCAAAGACCTATACATTAAAATCCAGACTGCAGATCTTGCAAAACCTGGCTCAACTTCTGACTGATTACAGAGGTATGTTACTTTTAAAATTAAAATACTCAGTATAGACAACTACTATATGTGTATGAGCATTTGTAGCTGCTGCTAAGACAAGAATTCAGAAATAAGATACTGTTCTGCCTGAGAGGACCTTGAGTTTTTCTGGGAATGACTGCTATACGGTGTGTGAGATTGAGTTCTGAGCAAAATCTGTTTGCAGTTGCTAGAAAAGGTTGATTTATCCTCAGTATAAGTACCAAGGAGTTACAATAGTCCTGTGGGAATAGAGAGAGAGAGAGATGGGTCCAAGTACGAACACATTCATGCTTCAGGGAACTGCCTTAACTTTCAGGCTGAAGGCTAATGCAGGCAGAGGGAGGAGAAAACATCCACACATCAAGCAAAATGTGTGTCTATGTAACAAGTAAAGCAAGGGTAGTGTATGGTTATTTTTCTTACCTCTTCCCCAGGCTTTTCATTAATTCCTACTGTCAATACAAAGAATTAATTCATTAACAGTATCTTTAATAATTTGTACACAGTTACAAGGTGAAGATCTGACAAACATCCCTAGAATGTATTTAAGATTATTTATAGGAGTAATTCCAAAATAGGACATGAAACAATTGGTGTACAGTTTCTTGTTCAACAAACAACTGCAAACTGTAGAGTAAATACCTGTATCCAGGATGTCTTGATCCCAAACAAATGAGTCTCTCTGGTCTCTTCTTGTAGGAATGATGAGGTGTTCTTTACATTTATTTTTTTTTTTCCCTTTGCCAAAATGTTGACAGGTCAAGTCAGTTAAGTCTTATTCAAACAGTGTTTCCCATAGAAAAAGGTCTGTAATAGGCTTCCTCTTTCTGTACTGCAATCAACAGACTCTTATCACTGTTTTACCTTGTGATAAAGACAGGGAAACCAAATAAACCCCAAAAGGTACATTGCACAAAGATATATAGGAACAAAAGCAAAACAAACTCCCTGATTTTATTCTCCTAAAAACATAAAACTAAAATCAAACCCATCAAATGTATATGCAAGAGTTGCTAGCAAAGGAACAAAACTGAGGCTAGTCCATTAGAACAAGCTAAGGATTGCCAATCCTCCTCCCTTCAAGTCATAGCAACTCAAACTTGTAAAAGCATTCCTCTTCCTAATTGTTAGCAGTGGAGACAATTGGAGGGACATGAGTCTGAATTCCTGGTAGTGTTGAATGGCAGTCTTAGAACTGATGGTCTGTTTACTTTCTTGGCTGCAGGATAAATGATATAGACAGCTGAACAATTGGAAGGGAATTGAACTGTACACTGCAAGGTTTTTCTCAAGTGCCAGAAGGATAGATGACTCTGCTGTGCTTTCATTTTCTACCCACCCGAAATTATTTTTCCTGAAAAACTCCTACCAATCTTACGTTTGCAATAGCTTAAAGTTGTACAATTTCTTCTCTTTGTGCGAGTGCCTTTCGAGGTGTCACCTCCCATCCAGTTTATGATATACAGTACTAACCTGATGATGTGTAGACTTGTATTCCACCTTCTCTCAAAATATTGAAATACTTTATAACACAGAAAGGACATTTGAAATTTAGGAGAGGACAAAAAATACGTCAAACTTACTGTCACTACAATATCAGGTAATTTTTTCTTCTCTCTTAACATCAGAAGAGACTCACACATCTAAGAAGCTTGGGTTTAAAAGCAGAAAAACCTGAAAACATGCTTAAAGGTTCACAGAAACCCTCTTCTTGAACAGTCTTCCAAATTCACTGTTATATTTCATGGATCAAAGGGCATGATATGCCAGGAAAGAGAAAAGCTACACTTTACACAGCTATTCCTAGGCAGAAATTTTGTGCATATGGGTCCCTTCGGGGAAAAAATATGTACAGTTTGATTTTTACTTTTTTTTCCATGTTTAGCTACTACTAGTCAGAAGCTTCATTCTCTCAGACTGTTTCAAAAATCTTCTATCTTTCAAAAGGATATTGGAGACCATGGAGATAAATTTAATAGATTTTATCTACTTCTTGTAACAGTCAGAGATTAAATATCTTTCTGTGACCCTGAATCTATAAAAAGACTATCAGGTAGATAGCTTGGCAACCTAACACAAACAAAGATCAAGGCTAAATAGGAGCAGAGAATAAATATCTGGGAGACCAGGCATGTGTATTTATATGTTGTTTAAAAGAAAATAAAAATTAAAAAAAAAAAAAAAAAAAAAAAGGAAGAGAAAACGGAATGAAGGAATGGACTGGAAATGAGTATGAGGTCTCACATGATTGCAAATTGAACGCATTTAAATTTCTAAGTTCATATTATTTAATCAAAATTTATGTTGTAAGAAGTGCAACATAGCAAAGACAGAGATTTGCACTCTTTGGTTCTGCCCTACAATTACACAATTACATATTTAGCAAACTAATCTGCCGGTATATAGATAAAACATCCCATTTTCAGATTTTGACACCAAAACTAGAAATTTAACAGCAGAGGACTAAGAACATTTGTGATGGTTTTATGTCGAGGGTTTTTTTCTTTCTTTAACCTTTTGCTATGTATGTAATCTTTTTTTATTATTTTTATTATTTTTTATTATTTTTATTATTGTGATCATTATCACTTCTTATGGCATTAGAAAAATTTACAGGATCAACCGATATTTAACTCAGTAAAACACCAAACCTGAGTTTTCTGTCAGTTAGAAGGTCAAGATTAAAAAAAAAAAAAAAAATTAAAAAAAATCATCTAATAATTTTGGAGCCTCAATGACATGGTTATGAACACAGAATAATTCAAGAGAGTATCTCCTCAACAAATAGTTGTAACTCCTCTCATCTCTAAGGCACCAGCCTTGGAAGAGTTAGGATAAATAAGTAATCAAAAATCCCTGTTTTTTTTCCCCACTAAGAGAACTTAGATAACGACTGGGATGTAAAAACCTACAGATGCACAGGAATAGATCCCAATTTGCTTATCTAGGTGGAGTTTGAATGAGATGATAACATATTTGGCACACACCTAATATCAAAGCTATCAGCTTTCTTGTAATTGCTTAGAACGAATAAACAGATAGGAAAAACTGCAAAAATTGCATATGGCATTTGTGGGTTCAGCTAAAGTTTTCTAGATGTTTACAGCTTTCATGGAGGGCAAAAAAATAATTGAAAAATAAAAATTCAGGCTAATTTGACAACTGTCTGCTTGTAAAGCTGTCAGGAAGGAACCCATGTACGGCACTGCAACATCTTGACAAATGTATTTTTATACTAAAAAGTATGTGTGCACATTGTTGTTTGGGGGTGTGTGTATTCTGTTCTTTGAAAAAAACAACACTTTTTTTTTTTTTTTAAGTTTATGATCACTAGCATGGGCATGGTGGAGCAGATACATCACCTCACATGGACTGCTTAATGCAGGCAATATTGCAAACAGCACTCTAGAGAAAGGTTTCGGAAGTGCTTTTAATTGCATTTTCCACTTGTAGCAGCAAGGGATTAAACTGAGACAAAATCTAATGGAACCAACTCTTCCCTATATGCTTAAAGAAAGATGGGAAGTTAAATGAAAACTGTGTCTATTAACCTGCTAGGAAAAAAAAAAAAAGTTTATCCAAAATTAATGAATTCATATGCCTATTATTTCTCATGACTAATGGAGAATTCTTCAGCTGGAATCTAAATAAGTATTATGAGAAGTTAAAAAATGAGGACTGGAACCTACTGCAATTATTTACCGGTGTTTAATTCTCATACCCTGATGAAGTTAACTAAGGATGTTGCAGCGTCCATGTGAAACGAGAAACAATGCTTAATTAGATATTGTATATTACTGAAGGAGGTAAAAGGTGGTACGTGTTACTCAGTATTCATATCTGTTCATGAGAAATACCTAGCTTCTGCCCATTATCTTTATACTTGCTTGAATACAAATTCTGGAGATTGTTCTTTGGAAGCTTTCTTTTACAAATTAAACTACTGTAAAATTTGTATTTATGCTACAACTTTGTTTTTCTGTAAGAATTCTTTGCTGGGGTAAACAGTAAAGGAATAAAATACGCCTCTTCAGACAAACAGTGGCAGTGTTTGAATCCTCATCTATGCATTGAACAGTGAATGCCTGAATGTTTCAAGATAACAGACCTTAACAGGTAAGCAGTGATACTCTCTACTAGGAAGGGACTAATATTAAAAAAAAAAACAACAACACCAAAAAACAACCCCCCAAAGAAGAGCTATTTAAGGTTTCAAGAAATAGTCACAGTAAATATTCATACTTGATATTATCTTTCTGCGTTTCAAGGAATAATATTTTTAAATTCTGTTCCCATATGCAATATCTTTAGAGGTGGAACACCTGAAAGCCTGACTCACTAGAGCAATTAAGAATCATAATATTAAGGCAATAGCACAGACTTCTCTGAAGTTATTGGAAATATTCCTAGGCTTAAAGTGTCACCTAGAGACCAGAGCTATTATAGGAATATATAAAGATGGATGTGTTGAATCAGACCAAATTTTCAGTAAGGCCAAAATTCAGTCTCTGCTTGTTGCCAACAGGAGAAAGAGTAAGGTAATTATGTGCTCTTTTTGTATGTCTTGTCTATTTTTGGCAATTTGCTGCTAAAGAAATTTTCAAGACAGATGGAGAATTGAGCCTGACAGGTCTTTTTCCAGAAATTACTGGGACCTTGCTTTTTGAGCTTAGTGTGAAACATGAGGCAAAGTCACTTCCTGCTGCTTTCTTCCAGAAAAGTAGACATGGCACTAGAGGAAATTAGAAACTAAATGACAGCTTTTCTTGCATAACATCAGTAAAAATATCAAGTGCATGGTAAACAAACAAAGGAAAGACATCCTTTCTTACACATTTGTGGTGCCAGTCATCTGACACATCCACTCCTCTGTGCCAGCCTATTCAGAGAATCACAGAATCACAGAATTAACCAGGTCGGAAAATACCTTTGCGATCCATCCTCAAAACCCTAGTGCTCTAAGGTTTGGTTTAAACAGCCTTTGCTACAACACTGGTTTATATGTACCCTTGCTTTGTTGTGTGATCAGGTACATTACTGTTAGGCATTACACTTTTGTAAGGAGTTAACTTGCCATTCTTTTATAAAAAGCTGTTGGGCTTCTTTTAAGTGCAGAGGCATGAACATTTCTTCCGGAAGGACTTTCGGCACAGAGCTCAGCAGGATGGATTGGCTAATTTTTCAGTTTAAATGGAAGGCTAGGTTTCATAGAATCATAGAATTATTAGGGTTGGAAGGGACCTCTAGTATCTTCTAGATACTAGAGGGATACCTCACACTAGATCAGGTTGTTCAGAGCCACATCCAGCCTGGTCTTAAAAACCTCCAGGGATGGGGCTTCTACCACCTCTGATGCTTGATACTTCTCACCAGCTGCTTCCATTTAGCTGATGATAAACACTTATCTCTACCTCAGACACCAAACCAAACCTCACATACAGTGAGAATCAGCTGTTGTCTGTCTGTTGATCTGCTGTCTCTGCATATATCTGGGTGGATGGGTGTGGTACTATCCTTCTAATCATAGACTGTTCATTTCCTTTATCTGCTAGTTTTATAAAGTGAAATTTGGAGAGTTACATCTGACCTTAGATCCCACTACTACTTTTGTTTTTGTTGTTGTTATTGTAGAATAGGTAAAGCCCTGAGGTTCAAATTCAGAAATCAGTTACTACTAGCAATACAAAAGAAGAATCTTCCACTCTGATTTTCAGTCTTGAGAGAATTTTATTAAACACTAACTTGCAAGGGTCAGTGATTTTGTAAAGTGTGTTTTGGTTTTGTTTTTATTTTATATTACAAGGGGTTTATTCCATGATAACTTTTTAGTGCATCCTGAAATCTTTCTAATGACTGTTTTCTTCATGTATCTACAGCCTCATTTTCCTCATCTTGCCATCTTGTCAGGTTTATTTTATCTTGACAAACACAACTGGGAGCTACTAAGTGTGTGAAGTGGAAGAATGAAAAAAAAAGATAAAAAAACCAGAAACCAACCAACCAGGAAGCTTTTAAACTTTTGCATTCTGCCTGCCCTACAATTACTCCCACAGCTCTTCAGTGGGTTAGTTTCATTTTGCATTGAAAAATTCAATCAGGTGAACAAAGCACTACCCAATTGTTTTTTTCTTTTATTTATTTTTTTTAATATTGCTAAATTAAATTACCCCGATGATCAGATGAAAGGAGGAAAACTGGAAATTTAGGCAAGTGATTCATAAAAAAAACCCAACCCACAACCCTGTAAGATGTAAGAGCACTAAAGCAAGCTTTCCCACTAACTCCATCCCAAATTACTCTCTTATTCTAGTTGTATTGTTTACTACAATATACCCCATTATATTGTTTAATACAAATGCACTGGGCAGTAGAAGAGAGGGTTTCTTGAGAGGTCTTGCAACAGCAGAGGTAATCTGGACTAGAGAGGCTGATCAACTGTAGCAGACATAGTCAAATTAGAAACTATCAGAATGGGAGACTCCTGAGTAAAAAGAAATGCTTTGAAACAAGGAAAGACAGACAGCAGCTTTACTAAATGTGTTTAGCATATTCATCCTAGCTCTTGTTCACAGTCACGATAGGATCTACTTGAAGAGGAGTTTTAAACTGTGGTGTAGACTGCTAATTAAACACACATACACATATGCACTCTAGGATTACCTGATCACAACCAATCTCTGAAAAGATTTGAAACCTCATTTGTAAGCCAGTTTCTGTTTGGGCTTCTTGGTGTCTGTATGATTTCTTTTGGTTTATTAATCTTATATATGGAAGATTAGATCTACTGGAAAAACTTACTTGGATTGTCCTAAGTTGGAGCACGTGACTTTTACAGTATCTAACAGAATTCTGGCATTTGGGTTCAATATCCCAAATACTTGAAATGTATGATTTGTAGGGGTAGGAAAGACATTTTCAGTGTTCAGTTGTTTTCAGTTGGATTAGTGTTGTAATCATGAGATCTTTATGCTGAAGCAGAGCTAAAAGAGCACTAAGGCATGTTTGACTTCTATTGGATCTGTGTCCTTATATGCATCACAATGGGATTCACAAATATGGCTTGTTTAGTGGGGGTGCTGTATTATGTGATGTGAGCTCTGAAGTGCCTTAAATCTCTGCCTCTTCTGAGTTTAGGCTTTTAATTTGACAGAATGAAATATATCTCTTTGCAGTGGATTTGCAGTAGACTTACAGAGGAGTAACCAGGGCATAAAGCAAATGGAAGAAACACTGGTAAGATTTTGAACAAAGAAACCAAAAAAGTGTATTTTTCTGTTTTATTGTTTTACTTTTTAAATGTGCACTGCTAAATTAATAAAAAACAACCAAACAAAAAGCCACACACAAAACCCCTAAACCAACAACAAACAAAACACCACCACCAAAACACAAACAAAGAGACAACCCAGCCCAAACAAACATGAAAAGCTATATTTTCCCATTTAAAAATGATGGGTGAATAAAATAACATGGTAAGGAAAAGCATAAATGAAAATTATATAATAATCACTCCAAATTCAGTTCTTTGATTTCAAGAACTTTAATGGCATTGCATTTACTTACCCTAGATCTTCCTTCTTTTTCTGTTGGAAATAATATGACCTAAATAAAGTTGTGATCTAAAGCAGATGCCTATCAAATTATCTGCAGTCTGCTTATATGTTTTTTCCTGTGCTTTGAGTTCTTGATCATTTCCCATTAAATTGTGTTTTCCCTACTTTTTCCTTAAATACAGTATTATAACATTACATACTGTCTCTCTCTTTGTTTTTTCTTCATCCATACAACCTCATGCACAATGTAGTCTGAAAAGCCTGCAAGATTTTAGCACACATATCATTAATTACAGTCTCAACTCTATACAACTGAAGAGAGATATGGGTTATTTTAAAATCCTTTGTGTGTGGAAATGAATATTTTTTTTTTTTTAATGCCTGTTTTTCTGTGTATAAGATTATTGGAAATAGAAACATAAGATGTATGTGTACTGAAATAAATTACATCTAGCTGTACCTACTTGCCTTGACTTTCACATATGCACATGCAACAGTGAGCCAGATAAAATGTTGCAACAAAACAATATGGACCTATGGGACTGACTGGGAGCTCCAACAACCTCCTGACCTATCCAACAAGAAACTGTATAGATATGATATCTTTTCAGTGAAGAGTTCACTGTGGACTTCTTACATTCAGTTGCCTCCCTGCTGACTGAGGGTTTCATTGTCAAGTGAAAAATGTTAACCTTAATTAAATGTAAATGCCTCAGGTCACTTTTTCCTGGATAGCTTTAAATAAGAGAACAAAACCCCTTTGATCTGAAACTTGACTTTAAATGGGAACAAGTGCAAAATGGATTTATGAAATAATAACTTCACAGAACATTATATTACCAGCTTTTGATAAAGAGGTTTGGTTAAGGTCAAAGTGGTCAGTATCAACATTACATTTGACAGATTCAGATATAGCCAGCAAGTCCTTCTAATAGCTTGGATGAAATGCTTTTGGATCAGAGAGGGACTTTTATTGTGTCTTTGAGGACTAGAGACTGGGACACACTTAACTAACTTCAAATCTCCCAAAGTCAGATGTCCAGGTTTGACCTATTCACTGGAGATTTCTTTATATTCAGCAAAGAGTGATAGGCATTCTTAAACTGAAGTTTTTCTAACTTGCCTTGGGAATGTTAGTATGACATAAGTCACATAAAAATTTTCTTGTTCTCTCTATAGGGACTCTTGGATGGCTATGTCAGGCCATGATACTTACCTTCAAGATGCTAGAGTAAAATCCTTCATCGTGATAAATCTTAAGTATACCATTGTTATTTCTGTTCCATTATTTGCATTCTTATAGCTTCATGCATGGAGATCTACATGTATACACGTCTGAGACACAGGAAGGAGGTGGGACCTGACTGAACACACAAAAAATGAACATCAATCTAATAATTGCTTCTGAGTAATTGCTAAGGTGCAGAATAGATACTACCTACCTGGGTGTTGCAGATGAACTAAGTGAAATTACAGTATCACAGTATCACCAAGGTTGGAAGAGATCTCGAGGATCATCGAGTCCAACCTGCCACCACAGACCTCATGACTAGACCATGGCACCAAGTGCCACATCCAATCTCCTCTTGAACACCTCCAGGGATGGTGACTCCACCACCTCCCAAGGCAGCCCATTCCAATGACTAGTGACTCTCTCGGTGAAGAACTTTCTCCTCACCTTGAGCCTAAACTTCCTCTGGCACAGCTTGAGACTGTGTCCCCTTGTTCTGGTGCTGGTTGCCTGGGAGAAGAGACCAACCCCTTCCTGGCTACAACCACCTTTCAGGTAGTTGTAGATGGCAATGAAGTCACCCCTGAGCCTCCTCTTCTCCAGGCTAAACAATCCCAGCTCCCTCAGCCTCTCCTCATAGGGCTTGTGCTCAAGGCCTCTCAACAGTCTTGTTGCCCTTCTCTGGACATGTTCAAGTGTCTCAATGTCCTTCTTAAATTGAGGGGCCCAGAGCTGGACACAGTACTCAAGGTGCGGCCTAACCAATGCAGAGTACAGGGGCTCAATGACTTCCCTGCTCCTGCTGGCCACACTATTCCTAATGTAGGCCAGGATGCCATTGGCCTTCTTGGCCACCTGGGCACACTGCTGGCTCATGTTTAGGTGGCTGTCAATCAGCACCCCCAGGTCCCTCTCTGTTTGGGAGCTCTCCAGACACTCTGACCCCATCCTGTAGATCTGCATGGGGTTGTTGTGGCCAAAGTGCAGCACCCGGAACTTGGACTTGTTAAATACCATCCCATTGGACTCTGCCCATCTGTCCAGCCGGTCGAGGTCCCTCTGCAGAGCCCTTCTACCTTCAAATAGATCAACATCTGCTCCCAACTTGGTGTCATCTGCAAATTTGCTGATGACTGACTCTACCCCCTCATCCAGATCATCAGTGAAGATGTTAAAGAGGATGGGGCCCAGCACTGATCCCTGGGGGACCCCACTGGTGACTGGCCACCAGCTGGATGTGGCACCATTCACCACCACTCTCTGGGCCCGGCCCTCCAGCCAGTTCCTAACCCAGCACAAAGTGTAGTGGTCCAAGCCATGAGCTGACAGCTTAGATAGCAGTTTGCTGTGGGGAATGGTGCCAAAGGCCTTGCTGAAGTCCAGGTAGACCACATCCACAGGCCTCCCCACATCCACCAGATGGGTCACCTGATCATAGAAGGAGATCAGGTTGGAGAGGCAGGACCTGCCCTTCCTAAATCCATGTTGGCTGGGCCTGAGCCCTTGGCCATCTTTCAGGTGCGCAGTTATTGCCGCCAGGGTAATCTGCTCCATAATTTTCCCTGGCACTGAGGTCAGGCTGACTGGCCTGTAGTTTCTGGGTTCCTCCATCTGACCCTTCTTGTGGATGGGAACCACATTTGGCCAGTTTCCAGTCATCTGGGACCTCACCGGTGAGCCAGGACTGGAGGAAAATGATGGAGAGCGGCTTGGCGAGCTCATCTGCCAGCTGTCTCAGCACCCTAGGATGGATCCCATCTGGTCCCATGGACTTGTGAGTGTCCAAGTGACTCAGCAGGTCCTGAACTAATTCCTCATGGATTTCTGGGGCATTACACTGCTTCCCGTCCCCATCACCCAGCTCACGAGGCCACTCGTCTTGAACTCCTGCCTTGCTGTTCATAATTGAGGCAAAGAAGGTGTTCAGGACCTCAGCCTTTTCCTCATCTTCAGTCACAGAGTTCCCCTCCAGGTCCAATATGGAGTGCAGGTTCTTCTTATCTTTCCTTTTAGTGTTAATGTATTTGTAAAAATGTTTTTTATTATCTTTCACAGAGGTGGCCAGCTTCAGTTCTAACTGGGCCTTTGCCTCCCTAATTTTTTTCCTACATAATCTAACAGCTTCCTTAAACATACCTCGAGAAGCTTTCCCCTCCTTCCAAAGGTGATACAGCCTCTTTTTTCCCCTTAAATCCTCCAGGAGCTGCTTGCTCATCCAGGCCAGTCACCTTCCCTGCTGGCTCATCTTTCAGCACATGGGAACTGCCAGTTCCTGTGCCTTCAAGAGCTCCTCTTTGAAGTAGCTCCAACCATCCTGGACCCCTCAGTTCTTGAGGGTTGCTACCCAGGGAATTTTACAAATAAGTTTTTTAAATAGGCTGAAGTTTGCCCTCCAGAAGTCCAAGGTGAAGGTTCTGTTGGTGCTCCTCCCTATCTCCCTGCATATTGAAAACTTCACTATCTCATGGTCACTGCACCCTAGGCAGCCTCCCACGATCACATCTCCCACCAGCCTTTCTCTATTGGAGAACAGCAGGTCAAGCAGAGCCTGACCTCTGGTAGGCTCATTTAACAGCTGCATCAGGAAGCAGTCCTCCATGCGCTCCAGGAATCTTCTGAACTGCCTCCTCTCTGCTGAATTAAGTTTCCAGCAGATATCTGGCAGGTTGAAGTCACCCACAAATTCATCACATATACATGCAGTATCTCTATCAGTTCTTCTAGAAGATATTTTTTATCTGACGAGTGGAAAAATGTCAACAGAATTGTCTCTGAGTTCAGATAAAGTCAATGCATTCAAAGGATTCTATTGCAAAATGCGACATTTATGCAAAGAGAAGAAGAGAATGGTTATAGTACCTTCAGTTTGTTTGTTTATCTCTCTTGGCCTGAATTTTTGACAGCTGTCTGGAAACCTTCCACTGGGAAATGCACATTCAACAACATTTCAAATGTTCCACCAAAACATGTCAAATTCTTCTAATTTCCCAATTGGATCCAGGAAGGTTTCTCAGGAAAAAACTGTTTGATTAACAGCTGTCTTTCTATTTCCTTGGCACTCCTCATGGCAAGCTCCTGCAGCACTGGTAACCTGGGGAGGCCAAGGACCAATACCTCCAGTGAAGGTTGCCAGGTTCCCTGCTGTGCACACAGACCACTGAGAGCCCTAAGGACCTCAGCTTGCCTTGCAGCAACTAGAGCTATGTGGCTACTGGCCACATGGCAGAAAACCTGGCAGTAGGCCAGCTTAGATTTGAGGAAGGTTGGAAAGTTGTACCAGGAAAAAAAAATCAAGTGCATTGTATGTTTTTTAAAGACACATATCCAGCAATTGTCTTTCAAGGGAAAACAACTTTTGTGCTGGTCAGATGGCATTCTGAAATGGATAAGAGTGGGCACCTATTTAGTAGTATGATTCAGAGTGGTAAAAACCTTTTTGAAAAGAGACCTTCACAACGAGAAAAAAACTGTGTCCTGGCACCTGCATTTTGCACTATTGTGAGATAGATCTTGACCAGTTTATGATAATGATCTAATTAAGGAAAGGTTGCTAAGTGTTTTAATCAATATGAAGCATATTTGTTTCACTTCAGATGGAACATTTTAGCAATTGGATAAGCTTCTCAGCTGGTTCTTCAGATGGAGATAAAACCAGTTGAAATGGTTGCTAGGACCAAAGTAAAGATCTGCTGCAGGTAGTAACAGCTTACTCAGCCTTGCTACAGATGGAACAAAAAGTATATTTACAACCAGATGTTATGATTGTAAGGAGGTTATTAATATTCAATAGGCAGAACAATTAATAAAAATATTAATAACTATATAAAAAAAAACCTCCCGCAGAAAATATTAATAAAACCTATTGACTGGTTCAAAATATTCAGTTGTGGAACAGATACCTCACCAGCAGGAACATGTAACAATTTAAACAATATGAGGAAATATCCAGAAATGGCAAACACCAATTTAAACTGTAAAGAAAAAAGGGAACGTTGGCATTATGCTGGAGATTGCCCACAAGGAGGGGAGGAACCCTAGAATTCTCTAGGGCAACAGACTTTTAACAAATGCTTGTAAAAAAGCAGATTTCATAATTACTCACTGGCACCCCGCAGCACACATGGGGATTTAAACAAAAACAAAATGGCATTGACCATGTGAAAGCTTCAGGAACACAGTTTCACTTTCTGTTGACTTCTGCAGCTTGTCACTAAGGCACATACAGAGTTTATCTCCAAAGGCTTTGTAGCTGAAAGCTTTGTAGAAAAGAGGTTGCTGCTGAAGCAGGGCTTGTTGGCTTTGTAGCTTTACCTATTTGGAGAGGTTCTTCAGCTGCAATCTTCACAGCAGTGCTTGTTGCTTCTTCCAATAAACCGAAATTGTCATGGGGACTCAGGTCCTCCTGCGGTTTACCTCTCAGCCTAGCAAGACACATCCATTCTGCTCCTGGGCTTTACAACGCTATACAGCGAGGGATCTTGCAGTCTTGTCTGGGTAAACTGAAGCACAGCTCAGATTCCAAGCGAGGCTTGTGACTTTTCTCAGAGCTTGGACAATTGCAAGACAAGGCACTGGCTCTTTGGGCTGGTATTTATAGAATGAATTTTCTCCAAACGTGGCCAAAGGCACACACACCTGGCCCATTTGGGCTCCAGGGCATGTTCAGACAAGCCTGGGCAATGTAGGCCCAGGTCTGAAAAAACAGACCTGCTGACTCCTGCCCCATTGTCTGATTCAGGCATTTTTGAGGATTTTTGTCCCTTCAGGACACCAGCAGAAGGTCTTTCATACCAGTACAATTTCATCACCTCTGTAGAGAGTGGCATTGCAGTTATTTAATCAAACTGATGTTGTTGAAGTGGTACAGATAATATGTTCATGGGCACTTAAGGCAATAATAAGTTCAGGCCAGCAGAAGTTTGAATAATGTAATACACGTGTAGATACAGTGCAGCAGTCAGTATTGAGCATAGATGAAAAATTTCAGGGAGGTACACCAGAAAGTTTGTGGAAGATCAGCTAAATGAAAAGCTAAGTGAAAGATGACAGGTCTTTTCTGGAAAGGCTAGGATGCTAAGAATAAACTAGATTGTAGAGAAGAGGAAAACAGAGATAGGAAAATTTTTGTGAAGAAGAGACGATGGAGAGCTAAGAAAGTACATGACATTCCCCAGTTTCATTAGAGATAAGATTTTGTACTGTGCACATATTATAGCTCGAAATTATTCCCTGGAGGCTGAGTTGAGAATGAGGATATATGTTTCAAGGTAAAATTAATATGAAATATTCCTTCTTCGTAAATGAAAGAAAACATATTAATTGGATTGCAAACAGTTTAAAATAAAAACATTAATTAAACATTCCGGATTTTGTGACATGTATATAAAATATAGGTACAAAATTATCCAATACAAGCATTTTCAAATTATGGGGCTGAGCTATTAGAGGAATAGGATGCATAATTTTTATATTATAAAGGAGTGTTGTCACTGTGGTCTTCGCCCTTTTATTTTAATATCTCCTGAGTAATGATAAACCAAGATCCAAAGACAACACCAGCACTGCTGAAATGTACAATATGGGTGTCTAATATAATTATAATTAACAGTTTCCATTCATTTGCAGAATATACCCTGATGGCAATGCTCAAGAGAAGGGGAGCATTAGTGGTAATTATGCTTTGACTTTGTAATGTTGAATTGAGGTGATGGTTTCTGACAAAACCAGAAGTAAAACGTTCGTTGCTTTGACTAATATAACACTGCCATCTAATGGCGCCGATGCAGAATTACAAGTTAACGTCAGGAAGGAAGAAACCAGAGCAGACGCTAAAAACGCAACCCACCCACCTCAGATTCAAAAATCTGGAGGGCCCTTGTATTTTTTTTTCCTGACAGTATAATCTCTCACACATTTTTAAAATCATAAATTATCTGATTTTACTTTTTTTTTCAAGGAATAATAGTAAACCTTTGTACTTGTTCTAAATTTAATTTTAAGTGGTGATTGTTGTCTTTGAGTGACAGAGGAAAGGTTAAAACTGTAATAGAAATCTAATTTGAAAATTTGTCTTCGACAGGGGATGAGATACAATACCACATGTATGCTGGAGGGCAATTAAAAGCCAGAGGATACTCTCCAGGAGGATGTTGAAGAACACTTACAGTAGAAAATGGTAAATTAACTTATAGGTGGTGTCATTCTATATGATTCTTTCTTTATGTAGATTGAGATGGTCTCATTAGTACTATTTTTTTCACATGCTGTTAACACTGCTACCTCTGAAAGAGACTTTCACCTGCAAGTAGGACAATGAGTATGAAAGTATCTTATTTCCATGCTCTAAACCCGATGTCCTTCAAAGCTTATTGCAAGATGGATTTTCCCCCCTATATCTGATACTAGTTCCTTCCAACAGTTCGTACTCTACTCTTTTTGTTTGTTTGCTTGTTTATTTTCTCTCTGAGTTCTCTTGTTATTGCCAATTACTTAACACTTGAGTGGCTGCTACAGAGCATCCACCTTTTTAAAAGCCAAATGACATAAGAGGGAAAGAGCAGAATCTCTTTACCTGCCCAGGACAGATCTGCAATGCCTCACACAAAACCCTGATTAAAAAAACAGAGAAAAACAAGTGCTTCAGGCTGAATTAGTATTATATTAGATATTTTACTTGGGTAGAAAAGTATATTAAAAAAAAAATAAATATATATATAGAAAAGTATATAAAAATACATATATATATATATATATATATATATATATATATGTATGTATTTTTAGATATATGTTCACTATGGTAATTGACCAAAAGGCTGAAAATACTACATGGGTAATAAGCTATCTACAGGCCCTTTGTGAGACAAAGTACCTCTCTCAGCAGAACATATTTTTTCAAGGTTAGCTGCTCAGGATTTAATGACATGAAATAAGTAATTTAGAAGCATGAACATGGTTTTATCTAGTTTCATTCATGACAAACAACATAGTATAATAGTCACCATGGAGATATCTTTTTCGGCTTTATGCTTACAGCATATTCTCAAGCTGCAGTGGCTGCTGCAGAAGAGCTAATTAGAGCAGGCTAAGTTTACGATTGCCACCTGGTGGTTATTAAAGAAAATCACTTAGTTTTTGCAAGCTCCAGGATTATTAAGAAATATCAGTACTGAAGGTGCTTTATTAAAAATAAATTAAAAAATTGGATATTCAGGTATTCTGTGGTAAAGTCCATTGAAATTATGCAGATATGTATGCAAAATGTCCATTTATTCTTTTCTTTATGTTTCATATTTAAAAATAATAATTAAAATAGAAACCAATACCTTGAATACAGGAGCTAAGATTCAGTCAATACATGAGGCTTTCACTGAACTAGCTTTCATCAACATGCATGGACAATTATTTTCTTAACAGCTGGAATTTGTTTGGAGTGAAACTTACTTATAAACAGTAGAACTGTCTATAAACAATCACAACCCAATAACAAACCCCCTTCAAAGTTAGTTTCTTATGTTTGTTGTTTGCCCTACACCTACAACCAGAGTGTAGAGGAACTTCTGTTGTGGAAATAACAATATGAGCAAGCAATGAGCATACAAGAGGACACAGTCTCAGGCTGCGCCAGGGGAGGTTTAGGCTGGATATTAGGAAGAAGTTCTATACAAAGAGAGTGATTGCCCATTGGAATGGGCTGCCTGGGGAGGTGGTAGAGTCACCAACATTGGAGGTGTTCAGGAGGAGGCTTGATGGGGTGCTTGGTGCCATGGTTTAGTTGATTAGGTAGGTTGGATTGGTTGATAGGTTGGACGCAATGATCTTAAAGGTCTCTTCCAACCTGGTCTGGTCTATTCTATTCTATTCTATTCTATTCTATTCTATTCTATTCTATTCTATTCTATTCTATTCTATTCTATGTTGTCAAGATTTAAAATGCTGGATTGCAGACCTCCCTTCTGGTTTATGATGAACTGAGTATTATTGACTGTTCAGGATTACAGTAACAAAAGAGCAAATGAAATTGCATTATTAAGTCACCAGAAAACACACAACTGTTTCTAACAACAGGTTAATTGTACTTCAACAGAGAATCACAGAATATTAGAGGTTGGAAATGACCTCTAGAAATCATCAAATGCAATCACCCTGCCAAAGCAGGATCATCTAGGGTAGGTCACACAGCAACACATCCAGGAATGTTTTGAAAGTCTTCAGAGAAGGAGACTCCACCACCTCTTTGAGCAGCTTGCTCCATTCTCACTGTAAAAAAGTGTCTTCTCATGTTGAGGTGAAACCTCTTGTGTTCTAGCATGTACCTGTTCCTTGTCCTATCTGGGCACCACTGAAGACTGGCACTTTCATCTTGACACCCATCCCTCAGATATTTATAGGCATTTATCAGACAACCTCTCAGCCTTCTCTTCTCAAGACTAAATGGCTCCATTTCTCTCAGTCTCTTCTCACAGGAAAGATGTTCAAGTCCCACAGTCATCCTTGTAGCTCTCTGTTGGATTATTTCCAGCAAATCCCTGTCTCTCTTGAATCGGTGATCCCAAAACTGGACACAGGATTCCAGGTGTGATCTCACCAGGGCAGGGCAGACAGGAGGTAGAACCTCCCTAGACATGCTGGACATATGTTTCCTAATGCATCCCAGAATGCTGGTGGCCCTCTTGGCCACAAGGGCACATTGCTGCTCCATACATAACATGCTGTCCACTAGGACTCCAAGGTTGTTTTCCATGGAGCTGCTTTCCAGCAGGATGACCCCTAGTCTGTATTGGTGTCTGGTGTTATTCCTTCTTGATGCAGGACTATGCACTTCTCCTTATTGAGGAGGTTCACCTTTGCACATCTCTCCAGCCTGTCCAGATCTTGTTGGATGGCAGCACAGCCTTCCAGTGTGTCAGCCACCCCTCCCAGTTTTCCATCACCAGCAAACTTGCTGGCAGAGGGTATATTCAATCCCTCCATCTAGGTCATTGATGAAGATATTGAACAAAACCAGATGCAGTAGTGATCCCCTAGGAACACCACTGGCACCAGGTTTCAAACTGGACTCCACACCAGTGATCACAATTCTCTGAACTCTGTTGTTGAGCCAGTTACCAATCCATATCATGGTCCAATCATCTAAGCCACTTTTCCTGAGTTTACCTATGAGGATTATGAGGTCACAGTATCTCTTCTATTTTTTTTTTTTCTTTTTTAAAGGAGGTATTTGAATAAAGAATAGTTGAGAATGCAAAGTAAAATGTTAGGATTTGGAAATCATGCACCTGGAATGTTTGCCTCTGACTTCCTCTCTTCTATGGGCCAGGTGTACTGAACATCCCTGGAGGTTTGCGTTTTGGAAAGAATAAGTAATGAGTCATGAAGTCCCTGGATGTGAAAGACAATGTGAAATGTATTACAGCAAGATGCTGAGAGCTAGAGAAGAAAAAGAATATGAGGCAAGCAAATTTATCTGCCCTCCTAACTATTTTGTTCCTGTTTCCTTTTCTGCACCCATTAATTTGTAACTGGAAACATATCACATATGATGGCAAAAAAATACCAAAGAGCAGGGGTACAATGCCTGCAAGCCTGAAGGTCATGACATTTCATGAAGGTTACAGATCTCAGACACAGGAGAAACTGAACCAGCATTGCTCACATGCTGCATAGATTTAAGCCACTTTACTTGGGGAAAAACAATTAGAGAGAGAAAAGAAAAAAGAGGGAAAAAACCCAAAGTATGATTGTAGAAAGAAGTTGAGAAAGGGAAGTAAATTAGCTCCCCCTCCCAATATTATAAAGATTGTTAAATCTTCTCTCCCTTATTTCAATTCAATCCTTAGGCATTTGGAGAAAAAGCAGGGATATTACACACAGTGAGAAAAATTAGATGTTATATTCTTGCATATATTCTTCCTATATTGTTGAATAGAGGGTGTCCAAATCCTAGGGAGAAATAGATTTAAGAATATAGAATTTTTATGGATACAGGGAGTAGGGGAGGTTTATATTTCATCTGACTAGCTTAAACAGTTTTCTGAGTATGTTTACATTGAATGAAGAACGTTTGTTCCCCCCACATACATACAGAGCCTCTTTACCTGACACAGATCTGTAGAGTTGCTGTAGAGTTCATTGAAGATATCAGCTAAACACTGCAAGTCTTTACTTCCATTCAATTTCTTTGTTTAGGGAATCCATTATGTTTATAACAGATACATTAATGGATTTTATTTAAGGTAGAAAGTTATTTATTCAATTTTAAAGTGTGACACTTCAGGGACGTCTCTTAAGTAGTGAAATGAAATCTGGCTTATAAATGAGAAACAGAATCAACACCTGAATGGGAATTTTGGTTACCAGAAGATCATATAAAAGGAGATGGCTCAGCTCTAAGTCTTTGATTCAGTTAAAGGCAATATGGGACCTGGTAGAGAAATTAATTTCCAAGTTTCAAAATATTATGATTTATTAAGAAAGAAACCTATGGGCCCTACAAAAGATTTGTTTCATGTTTAGCTTTGCTTTAAACAAAATACTGTGTAATTTCAAAGGCAGGATAAATAGGTATTACTGCTGACGTTTTTGTGCTCTGGATGAAGATGAAGAAGCAATTTATAACTGCATTCCTATGAATAAATTTTGTCTTCAGTTGTATGCTTCTGGAAGATACAGTATTGACAGCCATGATGAAAAAATTATCCCAAACCTGACAAAATTATTGCAGTCTGGAAAGCTTCCATAGAACTGCTGTGGAAGTATTTCTTGACTGTAGCAGTCATAGAATTAGTAGCAGACCTCCTGCTCAGTATACACTTGAGTAAATAAAAATTGCCTACATCTAGTAATAGAAATTAAAAATATTATTGAAGCCAGGAACCATGTACTGGGATTATGAGGGCTAAAAGATCCAGGATAGTTTATTGCAGACAGGTGAGAGTAAATGTCGTTATTGTATTCTATCAAAAGGACTGGGAGTATTTGTGGAACTACATTTGAGATCTAGAGTATTTGATCTGTATGGCTGCTTGAGTAGTAAACCAGCCACAGTGCCAGCTTCTTTCCTTTCCTCTGAATCAAGAGATGAACTTTCAATTTTTATAAGTCACACAAGTCTAAACTGACTGTCACTTGGCTTCCATGTATCATTTGATATTTCAAAACACTTGGGGTTTGGATGCAGTTATTAATACACATTCTGGTTTTTTACAAGTTGGATTATTACATCTTTGTGTGGAAGATTAAAATTCTTATAATGTCATCAAAATCAGGAGACATATTGAAGAAAATAAATAAACATCTAATATTTTGATAAAATAGGAATACACAAAGCTTCACTAACTGATGTCAGAAAAAATATATTTGATCTGAAGCTGAGACTGATTTTTCCTGTGTGTATATAGTGGTATTTACAATAAACTTGACAAAAAAGGTGTATTTCTTATGTTGTAAAATATAAATAACCTTAGAGTTATTTAACTTTAGCATAAGTTAAATGTCTAATTATGAGTATTACTCTGGTTTAATTGTCCTTGTAGCAAAAATTTCATGATAACCTCTATTAAATCAGTATTAGATTGATGTTGAGATGAAGGCATCTATGCATCTGACTAGAAAATATATACTCTCGTTCTGGAAAGGTAAAGACTTATAAGAGTACAAATATCTCAATTCCTTGAACCTCAAGGCAGGGGCTATGTCCCACCCCTTATAAGTGAAGATTAGACTCAAGACCACCTGAGGAACATAATGAGATGCATCCCAGGGTCCCAAGGGAAGTGACTGATGCAGATGCTAGCCTACTCTCAATGAAAAATCATGGTTGTCAGATGAAGTCTTCAGTGTCTGGAAAAGGGGAAATGTTACACCCATTTTTAAAAAGGGTAAAAAGACCCTGGGAGCTACCAACCAGTCATCCTCCTCTCTGTGCCTGATAAGATCTTGGAACAGGTTCTTGTGGAAGTTATATCAAAACATGTAGAAGTCAAGGACATAAGACAGGCAAGGGCAAATAAATACCTGAACCAATTTAGTGGCCTTCCATGATGGAGTGGCTGCATCAAGTGGATGAACAAAGAGCTATGGATGGACTTCTGTAAAGCCTTTGATAAGATTCCACACAACATTCTTGCTGTTAAATTGGAGAGAGAAGGGGCAGAATTATCTGGATGTTCATGTCCAAAGTTTTCCAGTCAATGACTCAACATCCCAGTGGACAAGAGTAGTGTTTCTTAAGTGTCTACACTGGAAACAAATATATTTTATATTTTCATCAACAACACAGTCACATTGAGTGGATCTTTAGCAAGTTTGTGGCTGACACCAAACTGAATGGCATAGTTCATATGCTTGATGGAAGGGATGCAATACAAAGGGACTCTGACAGCCTTGTGGGATGGGCCTGTATGAACCTCACTAAGTTAAATTAGGCTAAGTGCAAGTTCCTGTGCCTGGATAGGGGCAATTCACAGTATCACAGTATCACAGTATCACTTAGGTTAGAAAGGACCTCGAGGATCATCGAGTCCAACCTATCAACACAGACCCCATGACTAGACCATGGCACCAAGTGCCACGTCCAATCTCCCCTTGAACACCTCCAGGGTCGATGACTCAACCACCTCCCTGGGCAACCCGTTCCAATGCCGAATGACTCGCTCGGTGAAGAACTTCCTCCTCACCTCGAGTCTGAACCTCCCCTGGCGCAGCTTGAGACCGTGTCCCCTTTTTCTGGCGCTGGTTGCCTGGGAGAAGAGGCCAACCCCCTCCTGGCTACAACCACCCTTCAGGTAGTTGTAGAGGGCAATGAGGTCACCCCTGAGCCTCCTCTTCTCCAGGCTAAACAATCCCAGCTCCCTCAGTCTCTCCTCATAGGGCTTGTGTTCAAGGCCTCTCACCAGCCTTGTTGCCCTTCTCTGGACACGCTCAAGTGTTTCAATGTCCTTCTTAAACTGAGGGCCCCAGAACTGGACACAGTACTCAAGGTGCGGCCTAACCAGAGCAGAGTACAGGGGCACTATGACCTCCCTGCTCCTGCTGGCCACACTATTCCTAATGCAGGCCAGTATGCTATTGGCCCTCCTGGCCACCTGGGCACACTGCTGGCTCATATTCAGGTGGCTGTCGATCAGCTCTCCAGCCACTCCGACCCCAGCCTATAGCTCTGCATGGGATTGCCGTAGCCAAAGTGCAGCACTTGGCACTTGGACTTGTTGAAAGCCATCCCATTGGACTCTGCCCATCTGTCCAGTCGGTCGAGGTCCCTCTGCAGAGCCTTTCTACCCTCTAACTGATTAACATCTGCCCCTAACTTTGTGTCATCTGCAAACTTGCTGATGACTGACTCTACCCCTTCATCCAGATCATCAACGAATATGTTGAAGAGGACAGGGCCCAGCACTGATCCCTGGGGGACACCACTGGTGACTGGCCTCCAGCTGGATGTGGCACCGTTCACGACCACTCTCTGGGCCCGGCCCTCCAGCCAGTTCCTAACCCAGCACAGAGTGTAATGGTCCAATCCACAGGCTGACAGCTTAATCAGCAGTCTGCTGTGGGGGACGGTGTCAAAGGCCTTGCTGAAGTCCAGGTAGACCACATCCACAGGCCTCCCCACATCCACCAGGCGGGTCACCTGATCATAGAAGGAGATCAGGTTGGAGAGGCAGGATCTGCCCTTCCTGAATCCATGTTGGCTGGACCTGAGCCCTTGGCCATCCTTCAGGTGCGCAGTTATTGCCGCCAGGATAATCTGCTCCATCACTTTCCCTGGCACTGAGGTCAGGCTGACCGGCCTGTAGTTTCCAGGTTCCTCCATCCGACCCTTCTTGTGGATGGGGACCACGTTTGGCCAGTTTCCAGTCATCTGGGACCTCACCAGTGAGCCAGGACTGGAGGGAAATGATGGAGAGTGGCCTAGCTAGCACATCCCCCAGCTGTCTCAGCACCCTAGGATGGATCCCATCTGGTCCCATGGACTTGTGAATATCCAAGTGGCTCAGCAGGTCCCGAACTAACTCCTCATGGATTTCCAGGGTATTATTCTGCTCCCCGACCCCAACGCCCAGCTCCGGAGACCACTTGTCCTGAACTCCTGCCTTGCTGTTAAAAATTGAGGCAAAGAAGGTGTTCAGAACCTCAGCTTTATCCTCATCCTCAGTCACTGTGTTCCCCTCCAGGTCCACTAGGGAGTTCAGGTTCTTCCTGCCCCTCTTCTTATTGTTAATATATTTATAAAAATGCTTTTTATTATCTTTGACAGAGGTGGCCAGCTTCAGTTCCAGCTGGGCCTTAGCCTCCCTAATTTTATTCCTACATAATCTAACAGCTTCCTTGAACATACCTCGAGAAGCCTTCCCCTCCTTCCAAAGGTGATACAGCCTCCTCTTCCCCCTTAAATCCTCCAGGAGCTGCTTGCTCATCCAGGCTGGTCGCCTTCCCCGCCGGCTTGCCTTCCGGCACGTGGGAACCGCCAATTCCTGTGCCTTCAAGAGCTCCTGTTTGAAGTAGGTCCAACCCTCCTGAACCCCTTGGTTCATGAGGGCTGGTACCCAGGGGACTTTGCAGACAAGTTTTTTAAATAGGCTGAAGTTCGCCCTTCGGAAGTCCAAGGTGAAGGTTCTGTTGGTAGTCCTCCCTATCTCCCTGCATATTGAAAACTTCACTATCTCGTGGTCACTGCACCCTAGGCAGCCTCCCACGATCACATCTCCCACCAGCCCTTTCCTATTGCAGAACAGCAGGTCAAGCAGAGCCTGTCCCCTGGTAGGCTCGCTTAACAGCTGTGTCAGGAAGCAGTCCTCCATTCACTCCAGGAATCTTCTGGACTGCCTCCTCCCTGCTGAATTAATTTCCCAGCAGATATCTGGGAGGTTGAAGTCACCAACAAGGACAAGATCTGATGATCTTGAGACAGCCTCCAGTTGCTTGTAGAACAACTCATCAGCCGCCTCATCCTGGTTGGGTGGTCTGTAACAGATTCCAATCAGGATGTCAGACTTGTTAGGTTGTCCTCTGATTTTGACCCACAGGCTTTCAACTACCTCATCTTCCACCTCAAGTTGTGTGGCAGAGATTGACTCTCTAATATACAGAGCCACCCCTCCTCCTCTTCTCCCTTGCCTGTCTCTCCTAAAGAGCCTGTAACCCCCCATTGTAGCACTCCAATCGTGGGTGCTGTCCCACCAAGTTTCTGAGATGGCGACTACATCATAGTCACCCTGATGGATTAGGACCTCCAACTCCTCTTGCTTGTTGCCCAGGCTGCGTGCATTGGTGTACACGCATCGCAGCTGGGTTCCTGACTTCTCAACTGACCCTACCTTGCGCCCTACTCTTACCTCTGCAGAGGGACCGATTGCCTCACCCACCCCCTTCAGACCTAGTTTAAAGCCCTCCTAATGAGCCCTGCCAACTCCAGTGCCAGGACTCTCTTACCCCTCCTAGATAGATGCACCCCATCGGGACCCAGCAGGTCAGGTGAAGTGAAAGTTGCCCCACTATCAATACAGACTTGGAGATATCACACAGGTTACAGGGCTGTGAGGAACCTGTGAGACTTTTGGCTTATTTCCTCACTGTGTTTACAGCTCAGATTGCTACAAAAGGGTTTATTTTCACCCATTGTTTGCCACAGCACCTTGTACCAGTTCCATTGTATATTGGCTCATCTTATAAAAAGGGTCAGCACTGATTTCACAGACATGCAGCCATCATTCATTGTCACCCAAAAAAAGTTTTTAAAACATTTGAAATCTGACATGCAAATGTCTCTGTACTTACCTCTTCAAACAGTTGCATTAATATCTATCCCTTTTGAAAAAAAAACCCAAACAATCCTTATGTGACTAGACAGACAAATATCTAATACTGCATTAATTCAGATCCTTGCTGTACATAATCAAATATAGGTAATAAATGAACATATTGGTTTTGTTTGTCATGGCATTGATAAAAAAAATGCATACTTTCCTTTTGTAGGTATTGTTTTTCATTTCTTCCAATTTTACTCTCCTCATAAGGAATCTGACATGAACATCTGTAAAGTACAGATACAACTGCTATACAATACAGTCTGAAAAAAAGGTTGAATATGAGGCAAGTACCTCAATCTTTATAATTTTGTCAGAGGCATTTTATGAAATAGGTTGCTGCAGTCCAGGTCAGAACATAAGTGATTTTCTTATTACTTTTGCTTTGTTTGGTTGTTTTTCTTTTGAGGAAAAATGAAAATTGTTTAAATTTAACCATTATCTAAAATCATTATATCCCACCCGCTCCCCAACACTTTGGGTTTAATTTCATTCACAAATCCCTAGTAACCAAAAAGTCAGACTCACTGTTTGCATCATTAAATTTATTCTTAGTAGAGCGTACTTAGTAGCAATTTTTTTCACAATCTTCAACAGTTTCTCCTGTCATTTTGAAAACAAGTTTTTCTGTGAGTCATTGTAATAAATTATTTCATCAAAGTTTTCTGTAAAAAATTAAAGATAGTATTAATTACTTAACTAAATTTTCTAGAATAATACAATATTTAATATATAATTACAATTTACAGTTGGTTTATTTTTTTTTTGTTGTTGTTGTTGTTTTTGTTTTCTGACAGGACCGCATAGCCCTCTTTTCAATGCTAAGAATCATAGGACATTCCATATTGGTAAAAAACACCGATGCCAGTTTAGCCCATTTCAATTAAAATTCAGTCCTTAACTCTGAAGAAAAAAGAAAAGGGGAAAAAAACACCAAACAAATAAACAAAAAAGGAAAATAGAAAGGAATCAAGATGAAACACAGTTAATTTAATTTGCTTTTAACATGAACTTTCTATTCATACAATTTTGGAATAACAGAAGAGTTGAATAATTTTAATTGCAAATCTATTTAACATAAGCATGTGATTTATAGCTGCATAGTTCAATATGAATCTTTAAAAGGTCAAGAATCTGGTTTTGAACATAACAATAGAAAACAAACAAATGAAACAGAGCAGCTTCTCAAGAGCTACATAAATAAATTGTTATTAAGGGTTAATAACAAATGTAATTATCAGAATAATTTAATTTTCACTTGTAGAAGTGAAAATATAGTCAATCTTCTTCAATATTTCTTCTTGTATTTGTAATCCTGTGTAAGTTTTTGCATATTCAAACCCTGAATGAAGCCTGTTAGATTTCAGAAAAAGAAATATCTACCAAATCAAAGCTCAAAGCTTTGGCTCAACATGACTTTTGCATAGAGCTGCAGCTAATTATTTGACCAACCCCTTGGACAAACCTTTGGAACATTTCAATCTTTCAGCTGTTCACATGCTTATTTATTTATCCATACGAGTTGAAATGTGCTCATAGAGATCTTGGGCTTTCCAAGTCCTCCCTGAAATTAGTGGAAGGACTTGCACTGAAACTGCCATGGTTTTGATCCATGGCATTAATTCCAGTCCCATCTAAATGAAAACCACCACCCCATTGAATTCAGTGGACCAGTGGACTAGTGATGGGTAGGAAACTAATGGGAGAATATTTCTCTGTGAATGAAAAAATGAAATTTTTTTTTCCTGTTTTTGTTGTTTTGGGTTTGTCTTTTGTGATTTTGTTTGGATGTTTTTGTTTTTTGTTGTGTTTTTTTTTGGGGGGGAGGGGTGTTTTTTTTGTGTGTGGTTTGTTCATTTGGGTTTTTTTGTTTTGTTAGTTTTGGGTTTTTTCCCCTACTACATGTGTAGCAAATACAAATCAGGAGAGCTTCACATCTTAACAAATGTGTTCAATTTTTCGTAGGACTACTAAGTCAAATATATGTCATTGGTCAGACTGGTGACTGTCAGACAAAGGGAAAGGTAGAGGGAGGGAAGAAATGGGTGACAGAAAAGACATTTGGTTTTATTTCTGTCTTTGTTTTTACCAGTCTTCTCCAAAATACTTTTTCCACTGTTCACAGGCCTGATAACTTTCAATGGATGTAGATGCTCTGCTTTCTTTTCAGAAATTTCCTAGAAAGCTGATTAGTAGCTGATGATATTTAAGTAGATCTTGGTCCTGTAAAGTGCTAGGTGCTCTTTGCCATCAAATTTAATAATTAGAATTGAGCACACTTGGTTGAAATCTTGTATTCTCTGTGCAAATTGTAATAAATAATGATGATGCCAGGTTATTGACTGCCTAATATATAACATGTCAACATTCCTCCGAGAAGGAAAAGAGTATCTCTCTCCCATGAGTGTGCAGTAAATAAATCTTGAATAGTTTTACTAGGCAAATTAATGGTTCATTATTTTTTGTCCACTGGAGTAACATCCTAAAAGAAATAGATAAAATACTTTTTTATTTCTTGCTCAGTAGGGAGTAGCCTGATAATTAGAGAAACAATTTATATGCATTCACAAAAAACTCAGTCACTGCATTCCAGCTAGTATAATAATTTAATCTTCCATCCGTAATTCATACAAAAAAGTTAATGTAGGAGTCTAAATCCAGTAAAAAACTTTGGAAATGTAAATCACTGGTAGAGATAAGTGCTTTCTAGGTGTTCAGAGAATGATTACAAGAGAGCAGGGTTGAAGACTATTCTGTTCAGTGTAGACTACTGACTTAGGTACATGTTCTTCAGTATATTATCTTTTTATATTGCCAACTTCTATTGTGCATTATGCTTCATCCAACTTAATTCAAAGGTGTATATTCACCTCTTGGTGATGCAGCACTCAGCATTTGTCCTAATTAAAGATGCACTCAAATAAAACTGTCAGCAATGTGGGAAGACATTATTTCCTTCTGCTGCCTGCTTTACTCCTCTTAAAGGAAGTACCCCTCTTCTTACTTTAATTTCCCTCACTGCTAAGGACTTGATGGAAGGGTGTGTCTGTGTTACCTATGTAACACAAGCAATAGTCGTCACCCAAATGTTCCTCATCTTGTGCTGGAGTGGAGCATCACATCTTCTCTTTGGCCTATCCTATTCATATACAATAGATCCTGGCAAAATCTTACAGACAAGGAGCTGTGAGGGGTGGTGTATGAAATGCCACAGAGAGATTTGACAGCAATTCACTGATGAACCTTTCATTCCTTCTGCTGATGTAGTCCTCAGAACGAGAACCACAAAACAATCTGAAGAGACACACCTGGTAAAATCTTCACTCAGTCAAATGGCTGGTTACAGAACATGCCTATCATTTTAATCCTGTTTTGGTCAGTTGCAGTGTTCAGTGCACATACTGCATTTAAAGCTCACTGGTGGTTTCTCTGACCTTTCTAATGAGGCCTGAGACTGAAGGTGTGAGCAGGGCAAGCATAGCCCTCTCTGAAGAGGAAACTGAGTCATGTGTATGTCCAAGAGACAAATGTAGTGTTAGGAGAATGAGAGAATCTAGTGATTGGACTCAAATGCTGAAATATAGACAGCACTTTGAAAGGAGGCTCACCCTTATGACCCATGACTGAGACCTCCTGTGCTACAGGTACTGACTGCAACTGCTTCACTGGAGTCTGGTGTGGAAACTTTCTGCAAAAGCAAATTGAATGAAAAGTTCAGAAGAATATTAGCAGAACTTATAGGAGACAGTATGGTGGAATAAAAAAAATAACAAATAAGCCCCTTCCTCACAAATTTTTTACTTTTCTTATTACAAAATATATTTAAGCTGCTGAAATTCTACTTGGAAATCCACACTCAGAAATGCAAATACAGTAATTTTACCCTTTTTGTTTTATAGGTCTTATCCTTTGGTGGGTTTACTCTAAAGTATGCTGTATTAGTAATAATTCTGGATTTTCCAAGTTGGTCCAGATTTTTTTTTTTTTTTTTAATGCTTCATCATTCACAGTAGTTATCTCTCCCTTCTTCACCCTCAAGAGACAGATTAAACATGTTAACATTTGAAAATTTGCTGGAAAACACATGAAAACTTAGAGGTGTTCAGCAAATGTGATTGCTCAGAGCTGTTACAGAACATGTTGGCAAATTAAACCCCTCAGTTGAGATGGCATGTGCTCCAGTCCTATCTGACATCCAACAACCCAGTTCAGAACTGAATATAATATTTTCCAAAGATTTTTCTAAACCCACTCCTTCACCAAATTAATATAATTATAGACAATAATAATAAACCAGAACCATTCACCATTAATATGCCATTGCCAGCCTCTTCTTATGACTCAGATGGCTAGGGCTGAACCCAGTGATCCTCTGTTGATGCACCATGCCCATGAGCAATTCCTGAGTAAAGACTATGTGACAACAAATCAAGACATATGCACTACAGAGAATTTTTTGTGGGTATGCACCCACCTATGTCTGTATTGAGGCCCACTAAATCAGCATGACTCTAAGGCCAGCTCAAGTCCTTCCTGTGCAAGGCTCATTACAGGGCTGCAGCACTGATGAGATACACAGTGAAAGCTGCAGTAAGGACCAGGTATTTTCAGAGATCCTGGCTTAGATGACTGCTTGTGTATATCTTGAAATTTCTTAAACCAAAATTGTTTCACTTTCCTTAAAGCTACCTGTACTCTGCAAATGAGTTTTGTTTGTGCTTTGGATAGTCACTTAAGACAGGTTTCACTGTAATTTTGTGTGCATGTACATAAGCTGTCTTTAACTCTCATAATGAGCAGATATCTTCTGTGCAGAGAGGCAATGCTTACAAAAGAATATTCATTATCATAACAAATACAGAGAGAGCAGAAGACAATGGCCTTGTCCCTCATTTTTTAATAGAAGAATATAACTATGTAAGCTGAGAGCCACATTATGTACCAGATGAAACCTGCCATCTCTGCTGTTTGAAATGCAGCTGTTGTTTTTCACTCATTTAATGACTTAGAATAACTTTATTTCTAACTATCAAGAAGGAATTTCTTTGGCAGCTGATGGCTTGGTTTCATCACTTATAGAATTAGAATTTCATTTTAATGTTCTGTCGGGTTTTGTCTTTACATTATGACGTGCAGAAGGACAGCATTCACCTGCTTTTTGTTGTGGTGTGGTTTTTTTTTTTAAAAGGTACTATCTCTTTAATGACAGTGTCAATATAATGCATTACCAAATGTAAATGCAATAAGGAGTAACATATAGCTCTACTTATGTTATATGACATTCGGCTTATCAGTATTAACATATTGCACAAAATCTGGATTTTCCCTATTGAGAAAATAAGACAATAAAAGACATGGGAAATTTCTCTCTTCCATATGATCATAAAATAGATATTATTCTAATTTTTTTGCTTGTTTTTCTTCTTATCAGTCATTTGCAGAAATATTTTAGTATTACTTCTTTGTTAGGACAGCTCTTTATCATGTATGTATTAGGCATACAGTACAAGGAGAAATGGAACAAGATGGCAGTTACAGCAGTGGCAAGATGCAAATTTATTCTGGCAATAAAGTAATATGTGCACAATATCAAGCATGCTTACGTTTGTGTCAGGAAAACTATTACGAATGAGGAATGGATGGAATGGAATTTTGCATCATACATGATTACATGTTGCTTAACTTCATAGAAGAGTCTTTGTCTACTCCTGATGTCCCAGGTGCCATCAAGAGAAGCTGCATACCACAATGCTGGAGTGAAAATAGCAACAGATACCCCAGCAGTAGTCATCTCTGCAACATGACTTTTTTTTTTTTTTTTTTTTTTTTTTTCCAAAAATAAAAGACATAGACCTCAAAAAGATGACGGTGAAAAAATCACAGACCATTGAACTGCAGGCACTAACTCCAGGTGGGGAGCGGGGGAGGAATTTATTACATCTAGTACCTGTGTAATAATTGAAAGTCCATAATTGTTTTCTGCTTGATTTTGCCCAAGTTTAATTTGGCAACTTTATGCATTTGATGATGTGGTCACTGTATTTCCTCATGTCTGTCTCATATTGTATGACACATGATTCAATGTAGCCAAGCAGTGGAGGAGTCATATTTTTCACTGACACCAGCTGAAAACATTTTTAATAGAAAAATAAGGGATGAAGGATGAAGAAGAGCAGGAGAAAAGAAAGAATATGCCTTAAAGATAGCTCTCTACATTAATTCACTATGAGGCCAAACAGAAATAATAGTGCTTCTTCATGTGCCCATTCAATTGGGATGAACCAGATTTGCTACTATATTGGTACAATGTAGAAAAAGATGACACTGAGTAATGATGTGAACAAAAATCCATGAGGAACATCACAGAAATGGATGTTGGATGGCCTTTGCACAGCAGAGGTAGATAAAGTTATAACAAACTGTTTACTGACCATGTACACTTACTAGAATTAACAGGTCAGTTGAACAAGAGCTCACCTAGTAAGAGCTTTCTCAGAAGTGACTCATCAGCTGTTGTACAGCACCAGAACACTGCCCAGTTATTGCTCCATTGCTGCTCAATAATATCTCTGTCCTTTCAAAAGTCTACATTCTACCATTAGTTAAGGCTTTTTCATTTGCATTTCTACATTTTTCCCCACTTTTTGCATCAATTCAATATAATTAATACGTGTGCCTCTAACACGAAATAAAATAACTAAAAAGCACCATGTTTTATTAAACAAAATATAGCATGTGCAAGGAAGGGAAGGGAGAAATTGTAGAAAGAAACCACTGCTGAAGAATTTTGCATTAGCTGGTGCTCTTTGTAGTTGCCATATTTGCACAGATCATTTTAAGCTCCTCAGTCCAAGTTGTAGTAAAACACTATCAAAACAAATACTCTTGTGAAATACTTGAGCTTTTGCAGCTTTACATGTGCATCTTGAACCGCTTAAGCAGCATGGTTATCTTTTTGTTTTTCTCCAGAATTTAACAGACCATAAGTTGTATACAAAAATACATTACGCACCAGTGATTAAATGTTCTTACAACATTAATATTTATCAAGGGGTATTTCATAGCTAGAAAGTAGGTAACTATGTTTTATTTCCTAAGAGAACATTTCCTATAGTTTTCCTTCGTCTCCGAGCTACACAGCAAACATCTCTAAAGTGCACTTTCCAAGTGTAGTTAGAGAATAGGAAGGAATGTAAAGTTTTTAAAAACAGCCCTTATGAACTTTTCCTTCCATTGATTCTACTGTAAACTCTAAAAAGCCTTTTTAAAAAGCAAATTCTCATACACTTAGCAGGTGAAATGTTCCCATAAAAATAAAAGTTAACAAATTAAAAACCACCCCAAACAATGGAAAATCAGCAATCATAGTACATTTTTTCTTTTGACTACTCATATCGGAGTATATCTTTACTGATTTTATTGCACATTTATGAAAATGGTTCTTCTATATTAAAAAAAAAAAAAAGTTTCTTCACCTGTGCTAACACATTCTTGTGCACCCTTAATAACTAGAATAACTTTCAGCAACACGTAGGTATTAGAAAAATAGTGGCATCAAAACCAAAGAGATACTTGGTACTGTAGATGCTAAAAGGCTTCTAGTGGAATTTTGTTGACACAAAATGACTTGGATTTTAGAAGATCTTTGCTCTCATTCCTTATGGAAAACTGCTGATTATGTGACAGCAGAACTCAAAACGTAATTCACAATGAATGCCAATCCTTCACCTCCAATATGAAGGCTTCCCAACTACATAACTTGCTGAGCATAACTGGTTTTCCATAGCATATCTAAAAAAGGCTGCTCCTGTTCAACTGACCAGTGAGAAAGGACTGGACTTCTTCAAAATGGGTATTGGAGCAACAGTTTGTTATATATTTGTTTACATTTTTTAACTGTCCAATCCCACCTTGTAAGGAGAGCACTTGTTTGTTCAGCTAAAAGGAACCCCCTTCATGCTCCTTTTGGGTTTGCTCAGTCAACTGGTTTGTGCAACAGTGGCAGAGGCACACTAGAATTGTGTACCCATTCATTGTGATTACACAGACAGAAGGAAATGTATGTTGTCTGCAACAGGAGATGAGAAGGGGAAAGGAGATTAATGGTTTCCATGGGTAAGAGGACAGTTAGATTTGTCTGAGTTTTTTTGTGGTTGCTTTTTTTAAAAAAAAATTGTTAGTTTTTGTTTTGCTGTTCTTCTTTTTGTTTATTTTTCCCTTTTTTGTTGGTTTTTTTGTATTTTGTTTTGCTTTGTATTTTGTTTTGTTTTTTGTTTTCATATTTTTTGCTATGTCATGGAATCATAGCAGTCATTCCTCTAATAGAAACTGACAGGACATAAAAGACAGAACTATCAGATGAACGCACACAATGACTAGAAATATATTGACAGAGAAAAGACTTAATTTAGCTTTGAGAAACTGTCCCAAAAATAAAATCCTGTATTAACAAGTGCAAAAAAACAAACAAAAAAGAAACTCCAAACATTAAAACACAGTGTATAAAATGGCGTGAGAAATTTAAGTCACCATACAGCCTTTTAGTCAATAAAAAGCTGTGTTCATGTGTCCTTGTTGTTTGGGTAGTGGCCCATTCTTTTCATATTACCCAAAAGGTTGTTCAAGAAGAGATCTGAGAGTAAAGCACTCAGTCCTCTCTATTTTTGACTGTGGTCATTTAGACCTCTTTCTATCACATAAGATGAATCAATTAATTTTTTTTTTATTTTTTTCTATTCCTCATTTGATGAATTATCTTCCAAAGCTGTTATGCCTCCAAAAGCCAGTCCTGTTGAGTTCTGTGTTGCTGAGACTGTAAGTACTGTATGTAAGAGAATTAATACAAGAACACACAGTTTAAGTCTGCTGTTACACAGTCTTGATGCTGATGAAACTGTGAGCGATGTCCTGTGACACATTGTTGAGCCACTTGTTTTTATAGTCCCTTTGGATTGGTGATCTGATAATAGTCCCCATCTGACATCACAGCATTCTGGTTCTGCATTGGTTGGATAGTTTTCATAGAGCCCTGTAGGGTAAACACATGGAAAAATGAACATCAAGGACAAAAAGTCTGGCAAAATTTGATAGCACTACGGAACAGTCAATAGCCTAGTCTAAACTATCAAATACAAATTTTTACGTGTGCCTGAGGCCCTCAAAACACTTGCTATTCTGTATAAGTAGAGTTGTTGAAGAGATTTGTGTCATCTAGCAGGAAGCAGCACCAAAAGATCATTCAACAGAACTATGAGAGAGTATGTAAAGAAATGGCATTAAAAAATAATAACTGATTTTGGATGCCAAGGCTTTTCAAATTCTTCCTTTTTGGAAAGTAGTAATTAATGATTAAGTAGCAACTAATTTTAATAAAATTTGAAAATATCTTGAAGTTCTTCTGCAATCTGCAAGCACATACTGCAATATCACTGTCCAGGAAAAGATAAGCATTAAATAACAAATAATTGATATATTGACAATATTGACAATATTTGTTGTCAAATCGATATAGATCCAACAGCTTTACATGAACAGCTTCCAAATAATTCTGCTCAGAGTTCATCGGTTTATCCTGCCACAGTTGAGTTTCTCCAGGTGAGATGTTTTCTTCAGCATATCCCAGAGGTAAGAACAACCTTTCCTTGCCATTTAATAATTTGACTTTTTGGTGTTTCTGACTATACACCTAGGCCATTTCTGGTTTTGGAACTTCACTGAGTTACTCAGCTTCATCTGATCATGAATTTTTGAACCATTGGAAGATTTCTGTCTTTTCTGGAAGACACCTATCTTTGTGGAAATTGCTAATGCCGTGTCTGCATTACATTAGAAGAGACAAATATATCCAGAGTGTTCTGTTTGATTCTCACATATCTTCTAATATGTTAAAAGAACCTAATTAGTCTGTTTAATTAATGGTCAAATGCAAGAATGTCTAACAAACACTTTATCTCTGTTTAAACTAATCTTAATAGCAATTTTGCAGTAAATAATTGCTCTACAGTACTGCTTGGTTTTACTAGAAAAGAAACCAAACTGATCTGTGTTGAAATACTAGGACAAAGATTTTGAAAGCAGCTACATAACTGACATAATTCATAAATTGACTTTGCTTTTTGGAACAAGAATTACATTCTTTTCACAGAATCACCAAATCACCAAAGTTGGAAGAGACCTCAAAGATCATTGAGTCCAACCTGTCACCACAGACCTCATGACTAAACCATGGCACCAAGTGCCACATCCAATCCCCTCCTGAACACCTCCAGGGATGGTGACTCCACTACCTCCTCGGGCAGCACACTCCAATGGCCAACGACTCTCTCAGTGAAGAACTCCCTCCCCACCTCCAGCCCAAACCTCCCCTGATGCAGCCTGAGACTGTGTCCCCCTGCTCTGGTGCTGGTTGCGTGAGAGAAGAGACCAACTCCCTCCTGGCCACAACCACCCTTCAGGTAGTTGTAGATAGCAAGAAAGTCTCCCCTGATCCTCCTCTTCTCCAGGCTAAACAATCCCAGCTCTCTCAGCCTAATTTGCCTGCATTTGTCCATGCTACTGTAGTTTATGGAAAAAGAGGAGGGAATCCATATCAGTAAGAGCTTTGGGGGTGTTCTACCTACACCTTTAACTTGAGGTAAACTCCCTTCCGCGAGCCAAAATGCACTCTGAGCTTAGACCCTAATTTTGATTAGAGTATAAACTACAAAAAATAATTTTCTAAACTACAAGAATCCTGGTATAAATTTTAACCTGTCAATGCACTTAAAAGAATTGGTGAGGTAGAAGAGAAATAAAAGTGGGATACAGTCAAAGCTTCACCCCACTGACTGTGTCCCTATAGAGAACTCCATGACTCCAACCTTTTGGTCCGTATGTTCAGAGATGTAGAAAATGCCATACCATGCTCTTTGGTCCCCTGAGGCCTGGCACTGTGTTTGTTTGCTCCTCTTCAGCAATGTCAAAGTCCCTCATACTTCCCCCATCCTCCAGAGTCTTTTCCCCCTGAACAGCCTCATTTGCTCACAGGAGAGAAACAATCTCCTACTCCCCTCACCAAGGGTTTGCTCTGGTCCGTAAGTCTCTTCATACAGGACTGTGACCAAACACTCCACATCCTAGCTTTTCTAGTCCAGATGATGCTCCTATTTGACAAAAAGTCACTAACACAAAGTTGCAGTGACTCTGTTGGAAAGAGGAATTAAAAATATTATAATTGCTGGTAAATTATTTTCATACTCTTCATTCCATCATCTCATATGTGACTGTCAGCTAATACTCTCAGGATGCTAGATTCCATCTGATGTATCACAGTAATGATATCACTTTCAAAAAAGCAGTGTGCAGAAGTTTAGGCATAACTTTCCTAGGTCCAGACACCAGACTGCTTGTCGTGAATAATCTGTAAAGAAATGCAGCAGACCTTAAAAATAAAACAACAGAACAAAACTGTGTTCCTGCTTCCACAACGCTGATCTGCAACTAAAACAAAAATACATCAGGTATGGTGAGCATGTTAAAATGCAGATTAAACCTAGATTGGAAGTATTTTTACATAGCTGATTCACAGATTCATAGATTCATAGAATATCAGGTTGGAAGGGACCTCAAGGATCATCTAGTCCAACCTTTCACGGTAAGAATATAGTTTAAATGAGATGGACCAGCCTCAGTCTACTATGCAACAGTCTACTATGTCTACCCAGTCTATAGAGTCTACTATGTTTTACATAAGTTCAGGTGAAGTTGCATGTAGTTCTTGAGTTACTAAAAAAAAAAAATAGTCAGTAAGAACTGTTTGTTTGAAATCAGGCAATTCTTCCACTTATGCAGTCAGATACTCAAGGTAGCATACCAATGGTTGAAAATTTTATTGTCTTTCAGATCATTACTGAGTATACTTCATGTTTTTAAAGAGATTCTGTTGCATTTTTGAACTTGTGGATGGATGCTATTGAAAGTATAATAAAGCAGTCTTATTACTAACATCGTATTTTAAACATGGTAACATACAGGAAGTGTCTCTCAAAGCAGGTAATTATATGATCTGTTCTGTGACTGCAGTATCTCAAACCATTAGTGGCAATTGAAGAAACATAGATAACAGTTAATGCTTTGATCTCATCAAGGCTTGTTTGCTATTCAAACATGTATTTCCTACCTTTTTTTTGTTATAGGAAACCCCAGACTTTTGAAACCAAAACCTATACATGCAAGTTGGTAATCAAAAGGTATTTAGATAAAACATACACACTTAATGACCTAAAAAAAATAAATTTAAGGCAGATCCACATTCACAGCTGCATTGAACTTGTTCATTAATACAGAATTACATTTCCTCTTTGTATCAATTCAGCAATTGAATTTAGCTTTTGAATTTGCAGTTAGGAATCACTATTCATATGACAGTTACAGAATATGTAGATAAATTCAGTCAGAGCTTTTATACTGAAAGAATGAAATTTCATAACTGTGCTTAACTACATACTTATTTGTAGCCATAATTATCAGTTTTGACCCCTTCAAACTAATCAGTCAATCTACTTAGTTACAAATGCCTGGCTTACCAGAAACCCTGGAAAAATGGCTACATTAGCCTTCAAAAATATTTTATTAAAATATTGTATATGGACACAGGGTCTGGGATAAGAAATAAGAATGATATCTTTAGCCCCCAAATCACCAAGGCTTTCCTCTTCCTCTTCTGTCTTACCAACTGGAGACTGACTTACCAACTGTTACTGGCTCAAAACCTACTTTGTTTTACACTTTCACTTAAAATGCTCAGCCCTGGATATCCATGACCCAGCTTTTCCCAGCACTCACCTATATTTCACCAGCAGAAACCTTATTTCATATGGAAGTTCTTAGACCTTAATCTTAATCAAGGATCCGGAATTTGCCAGGTTACTTTTTGGTTTTAAGGCATTCTGAAGATAGATTGTACTGCTCATGATGGTCACATAAAAGCTGCCTCTTTTATATGTAACTGGGTAGGTTTTTTCACACATAGATAACATTTTGATGTTCAGCACAACGGTAACATGCATAGAGTGTGTTGTTAATGCTGATGCAAGAATTAAGGCTACCATTTGACTGAGATTATGTTAATGGAGACATGGTTATAGATAAATCCCATGTATCCTGCTCAGCTGAACAATGCTGAAAGAAAAAGAAGAAACAGTATGAACATCATATTCAACCTGTGAGGAAACAGCTTTGGGAGAAAAGCAGGAAACCACAAATAAGTTCTTATACAAAAATTAAAATCATGGTATGCTGATCAGATAGATCACCAGCTAACTTAGGGAATGCTGCGGTTTCTGACTGAGCATTTTCATGTCTTTTGTACAGGAACCAGTATGCAAAAGAAGTGGTTGCGTTTCCACATCTCACTCCAGCAGGATGTGTCATGTGTGTAATTGGATCTGTATCTGCAGCAGCTGATTTAGCTTGGCCTACTATTTGGTTTCATTGCTACAGAAAAAGCTATGGAACCATACTATTCTGCATCAAAGAAAAGTGGTCTGGTTGATATGTTTGTTGTTGTACATAGATATTTTGGGAAGCAAATAAATCAGAATCCCCACCCCCCCCCTTCTTATTTCAATAGAAGTCTAAACTCCAGTCCTTTCAAACATAGACTTACTATTTTGAGAGGCATACAAAGAGTCTTCTGCTTGGATAGAGACCATGAACTGGAGGAATAAACCAGATAGGTGGATGTAGCATACCAGAAGTTTTTAACACTGCATTTCACTGTGAAGCCCAAAGTAAATAATGTCTGCCAAAAGTGATCCACCTAGCAGTGACACCACTGTATTGGTGAATACCAACACATTGCATGACATTTCCTTTCTGAGGAATTATTTCTGAGATTTCAATATTAACATTTTCCAACTACAGAAGGCAAAAGAACACATAGATACTATTTGACTAGATTTCACTGATGTTTACATCTGATCAGGAAGCCAGCACTCTTCAATCTTATCCAGGTGGCCCTCTCATTTTCTAAATTGCTGTGTCTGTGACAGATTATGATGCTTCTGTTTAGACATGTATTTTATACTCTTCATATTATAAAGAGTAATAAAATTAAATGTAGGAGAAGGCTTAAAGATAAATAAATTATTCTTTAGTCAAATACATGAATCTTAAACTGGTAAATAAGGGTGTTCAAATCTTTTGACAAGTCTAATTTCAATTTCAGAATCCATCCCAATCATTAGAGGAGATTTGGGTTGCCATGTTTTTATTTTATCATTGTATGTTGCTGTTTTTTTCAGGTATTGACTATTTCTGATATTTGTTTCTCAAATCTTTTCCTGTGTGTATGCATCTTTATTCAAGAAAATGTCATTAAGTTTCTTCACCAAGCATGGATTTTTTCCCCTGACATATGTACATGACCAATCTCCTCCTACTGGGGTAAATCAGTGTTATCTCTGCAAATGACTGAACTGCTGCAAGTCAGAAAAACAAGTATATAATTGACTTTCTAAGACATACAGTGAACCTTTTTAGTTCTGCTATGTTGAAATACAGGATAATGATGGGATAACTTCCTTCTAGAGAAGACTTGGCTTTCCCCACCCACCTCCAGTTTCAGTTATACTACATAGAATATTTTATAAAAAAGATTTACTGTTGTAATATGATGTGAAAGGAAAGGTTTATATAAATCTATGCTACCATAGCACATTCAAGGATACCAGTAATTTAATTATTTGGGTTGTTTTTATAGGAGAATAATGTTTGCAGCTGATAAACCTATTATGATATAGAACCACTTTCATGGGAAATCCCCAATATTCAAGACTATAATAATTGGAACACATGATATTAAAAGCATGAATTGATATAAACTGAATAGAAAGATATGAGTACTTCTAAGTACCTGAATCACCTGCCCACTCACCTCTTCTCTCCGTCTTTCTTTCTAGATTGATAAACATCAAGTCTGATATTTTTCAGCACATGAAAGCAGACAAATTTGATTTTCAAACTGGTGGTAGAAGACTCACTCTGATGACACTGCTCTTAGAGAGTACCAGAAGGTGCCATGCTTGTTTTGGAAGAAGCTAACTTCTGCATTATTGCTGCCCCTCCCCTCCTCTCCCCTCCCCTCCCCTCCCCTCCCCTCCCCTCCCCTCCCCTCCCCTCCCCTCTCCTCTCCTCTCCTCTCCTCTCCTCTCCTCTCCTCTCCTCTCCTCTCCTCTCCTCTCCTCTCCTCTCCTCTCCTCTCCTCTCCTCTCCTCTCCTCTCCTCTCCTCCCCTCCCCTCCCCTCCCCTCCCCTCCCCTCCCCTCTCCTCTCCTCTCCTCTCCTCTCCTCTCCTCTCCTCTCCTCTCCTCTCCTCTCCTCTCCTCTCCTCTCCTCTCCTCTCCTCTCCAAACCTCTCCAAACCTCTCCAAACCTCTCCAAACCTCTCCTCTTGCCTCGCCTCACCACGCCGAACCTCTCCGAACCTCTCTGAACCTCTCCAAACCACTTCTCTCCAAACCTCTCCTCTCCAAACATCTCCTCTCCGAACCTCTCCTCTCCTCTCTGAACCTCTCCAAACCTCTCCTCTCCAAACGTCTCCTTTCCCAGGTAATTAGTGATAGAACAAGAGGGAGTGGCCTCAGGCTGTGACTGGGTAGGTTTAGACTGGACATCAGGACATTTTTTTTCATGGAAAGAGTGGTCAGGCATTGGAATGTGCTGCCCACAGAGGTCATTGAGTCACCAGCCCTGGATGTGTTTAAAAGTCATTTGGATGTGGGGATTGGGGATAAAGTTTAGGGGTGAAGATTGTTGAGTAGGGTTATCAGTTGGAATTGGTGATCCTGAGGGTCTTTTTCAACCTGAGTGTTTCTGTGATTGTGTGATCCTGTGATTCTGTGATCCTGTGATTCCTGCCTGCTACTTGTTGCTGGGTGGTGGCTCTATTCTGTCACAAGATGTAAAAAGTCTTGGTCAATACAAAGAAAGTCCTTAGCAATACAGCTAGCCCTAATCCTGTGCTCTAAAGTTTTTCAGATGTGGATAGCAGTTTTGGGTTTCTGTCTGCCTTTTCCTCATTCCACCACACCCAGCAGGTGCCTCTGAGCTTCGTCTAATAGCCATTGTTGGATGGGGACAAGGGGCAGTGGTGGCTCAGTATTGTCACAGCAGTTGGTGACATGAAGCCACATTGGCCTTTTACCTATCTATAATTTGAAAACAGTATCTAACATGTATATGTACATCCTGCTCTCTTCCACAGTGTATTGAAATATTTTGTAGAAATGAATCCTCTGTCTTTCCATTAATTTAAATCCCTACTGAGTCTTTAACCCCACAGCAGATAATAGTCTATTCTCTCATTGTTTAGTGGCAGGATGTCCTAGTACAGTAAACTACTGATTAGTAAGAGGATGAAAATGGGCCTGTATTCTAGGCAAAATTTGAACTGCAGTCTTGTACCTCTCCTCAGCATCACACAGCTGTCCAGTGTTAGCATGCTGACTCCTATGGGTCCATGAATACAAAATCTGCTCTGCTAGGCTCAGAGTCTTGACTCAAAAGGACAAATAGTTCCACCAAATATTAGTGAACTGCTGATACTAAGCATCTCAAATAAGATATTTGCGACTAACAGCAGCTGCAACAGCAAATAAAGTGCAGTCAGCACTGTTAGTAAAGCATGGAGAGCTAGTCAGCAAGTCAGGTGCGGATGCCTACTCAGGGTGAATTGCATATCTCTCAGCTCTACTGTCTACACTAGATCTTCAGTGACTTGAGTGAGAGCTTAGTCACAGAGTTTATATGTAGATACCCAAATGACTAATACCTGCAATAAAATGAGTTTAATCCTTTCCTGAAGCTGCTTTTCATCCAGAACTCAGAAATCACTGTCAATGAACTTTGCTAATTCACCTATTTTGTATTTTTCAAAATTACTTAGGAATTGTATACCAGGAAAGTGAAAAAGCTAGATATGTATTTCCTAAGAATTTTTCTGAAATAATTACTATGATTTTTTTTCTTGATTGTTTGCATGTACTTTGCCATTGTGCATGTTTGTGTGCAGACTTGTGTACATACATGTGCATGCAAACACACATATAGCATACATCTTGTAAATAAAAGCATCCTAAAACTCCCACTTCAACTGTCCTATTTTAATTTGAAAACCAATGTTAATTTTGTTACTGTGTATACATATTGGAATATTATTAATATTTATGAAATGAACTGAAGTGCTAAGCACAACTACCTTATTGATGACTAACAAATGGTAACTCAGCTTACATTTCTTTATATTGTCTTTTGCCTATGGATGCATGTTGCTTGATTGTGCAGAATGGGCTTAATCTTGAGTAAGAAATGCAGTAAATAGTTTGCTATCAGCATGATGCTAAATCCAAACATGGGGAATATGATGAAATGAGTTGTCACAAACATTATGCCTTCTTCAGAGATCGTTGGTAGAGAGCATTTGTATTTATATAAATTTTATATTTAACTCTAGTTTAAAATAACTTACCTTGGGCAATACATTTCGCAAAAAGCTTCCCAGTACAGCCCTAATTTAAGGTGGAAGCTGTTCAATTTCAGATATTTGGACCAGGTTGTGAAGTGATCAAAGTGTTCAAATGTCTTTTTTAATGATCTATAAGTTGCCTAAGTATCTTCAAGATTCTCACAAAATACTTCAGGCAGCAGAAATCTGCAGAAAACATTGATGAAAGCTGAAATTTTGTGTGGATGACTCCCAGTCAGTCCTGAAAAAAGTTCAAGGGTACCTGAGGTACCTGTACTAAAGATATTTCTTCCCTATCATGTCCTTTTTGGCTGGATCATTCTGGGATAGTATTTGAAGGAGAATAGAATGTAAAAGGAACCAAACTTTTTATTCAAGGAGAGACCAAAAGATCAGTTCTTCACAAGTGAACAACAGATTTTTAAAATTCTTCACTAGTGAAAGACTTTTCCTTTGATATTTACTTTCCAAGATCTGTGCAGTTTTCAATGCTATGCCTCAGATTCTTAGTTTATCTGACATGAGAATGCAGCTGAATAAAGGCAAACACACTGAAAACTGAACTTGCCTTTCTCTGTTTTTTCTGAATATTGCATGATAGAATACCTCTTTTCTCTGTGTACTGCATGAAACAGAGGAACAGAAATCCTCTACAAAATTATTAAGTGTAAAAAATAACCAGAATAAATTTCTTCTAGCATTTTTTTGCAAGGTTAATGACAGTGGCAAGCTGTTGCATAAGTGTGTATTACTAAATCTGGGCTCAAATCCTAGTACCTCCAACAAATCTTTGTGATGAGGAAATCCTTTCTGCTCTCACAGTTAGAGCTAAGGAAAGAACCATTATCCACACTCTCCTTCACGTTTAGGTTTATGGAAACAAGTGAAATTAGCTTTTCTATACTATACCTGTACAGATGAAACTTGATAGTCCTCCATAGATGACATCATCATTGTCTGGTAATATAAAGGGACACCTTGTCTGAACCTCCAAACAGTATTGCTTGCAAGGAATTCTGTTGCTGCAGTGAAACTGTGTGACTTCAAAATACTGGGAACAGAGCCAGGCTTTGTAGACAGTCTGGAAAGAGAGAAGAACCAGAAATACAGATGGATGACAATAGCACTGTCATTATTAGAAGAACATACTGTCCCGAACACGTACATTTAACACTGCTTTTGAAAGTAAATTTTGATAGAATTTTACCTGATCAAACCATATTATCAAATTTTGACTATTCTCCCTTTTCAGAAATTAATACCTCAGCCAAGTCACTTAAATGTAACAGTTTGGACTAAGATGATGCTATTATTTCATCTTAGTTTGTAAGCAGATATGTCTCTTAGACACCTCTTTTCGTTAGAAATGTGCCACACACCCCTGTCCCTGTACCTTATCTTATGCAAACTGAGATCCTAACCTCATGTGAAGCTGGTCTGGGAAACAAACTTATGAATGTAAGAGTTTAAAACTGGGCTCAGGCCGGCTCTGTTCTTTAAATCATCTAGAGCTAAGCTATCAGGTTACGATAGATGGTGCTGCTTCCCTTCAAATAAAACCTGATTCATACCACAGTATTAAAACACACATTAGGGTTCCTAAACACCAACAGGTGTAGACTGTCAGGTAAATATGCAACAGTGAGGACCAACGTTTACACTTGGGAGCTGAAAGGAACACATTAAAGATGCTGTCATCTGATGCTGTGTAGCCTTGGCTGCAGGATCCATGATTATGAAAATCATTATCATTGTTTAAATGAAAAAAGCAACATACACATTTTGATTTTAGATTCTTTAGCCTATGCTTTTCAGAGTAAAGATCTTCGTCATAAGAATTAAACTAGTCTTTTGAACATGGAAGAGTTTCACGTGTGACCATGCACTATAAATTGATGTGATACCAGGCTACAAAGATGACGAAAAAACTGTATGTCTGTGTACAGGGAGTTTTACTTGTTTCCCATTTTATTTTGCAGTTATCTGTTTTGAAGTACATTATTTACTGGCCAGATACTTACTATCTAGCTTGTTATATACTGAAAATTTCCTATTTGTAGTCATTCAGAATACCTGAAAATCTTAGCAGCTTCCCTTCCTTTATCACAGGCTAAAAAGCAATATAGTCAGCTGATTACTTTCCTTCTTCCTAGAACTGTTTTTAATATAAAAGGAAAGTTAGATTAAATTTTTAATTACTGAAGACTCAAAACCTGAGACTAGAAGAGAGTAATCCAGCTGAGAGTTTGGTTTGACTTCAGTATGTTTCACCTCATCAGTTATTTTATTAGTGTCAACAGTGGTTTAAATTGTATAATTCATTTAATTGTATTAGTTCTAGAATTACAAAACTTTTATCTTAGCTTGTTTTCAGTGGTGGTAAGCATAGGTAAGGATAAAGTGAAGTCTTTTGACCCAACGCCTGGAAGCGGAAACAATATTGTGTTACTTCAGTGATCTAGCAATTGTCTATTGTCTCTCTTTTTAGGATGTCCTGTGTCTCATATCACACATGAGTTTAGACAGAGTCAGAGCTGCACTTTCCGGTCTTAAAAGGCAGACAGACAGAACTATTAGATAATACAGCTCCATATTTGTCGTCATCATTGTACTAGCTGACCTGTGTCTACCTGTGCAACTGCACAAATCTGATTTTAATTATTTGAACAGTATTTACTAAGACTGAAAAAATGATGGGAAGATAATGTATTTACTGTGTGTATATGCCCACAGAGTCCTTGCCCTTCTCATTCTTGCTCACTCATACATGCACAATACAGGTGATTTTTAAAAACCTAATTTCTGTCAAAACAGACTGAGCATGCAGTCTGAATCCTCTGAGTCACACTGCCTAAGATATATCCATAGAGAAGAATGGAAAAGCTCAATTAGCTTCATTCTCTACAGCTGCCAATTCCTCAGTTTTCAAGAGATTAATTCAACACTCTTCTGCCCCTTCCCCTGTCATTCCTGACTGCACTTGCCATCACAGTTCTTACTAAACAGTGTGAAACACCCAGGAAGTATTTACTGTAGCTATTCTTCGTGAAGATTACTTTCCCCCCTGCCCTCACTGAACAAAAATTTGGTGCTACTGGCTGGGTTATCAAAATAATAACACAAAAGGGAATTCAGAAATAATCAAATAGCTGTTATTGTGTAGATGTGGAGGATAATGGGAGGGAAAGAATGTAGATAGAAGTCACAACAGAAACTCTCTCTCAATATGGTAAATTTTCTGAATTAAATTAAATTTTAACTGTTTTATCCAGATACTTTGCAACCATATTAATTCCTCAGTATAAAAATGGAGTCTTCAGAAAACAATTTAATAATATCATCCACCAGTTGAAAAGGAAGAGCCCTCCCATGTTCACTGGCATTTTCAAACACATTAGGAAATTGTACCTTATTGGAATAAAAGAATTAACAATATTGCCTTGGACAGTGTGATATGATTTCAGTTCAAATTCTTGCTAAGCTTGTGAGTATTTTGAACTAATTTCTGCACTCTTTATCTATACTGAGGAGTACCTCAGGCTGTGATTATCTGATTAATTAATTTTTCCAATAACTTATTATGTAAGCTGAGCAGAAGTACATACAGAAATAGCATTCATAAATAACTCCATAACTAAGCAACTAACTAAATAAATAAAATCTGGGCTGCAGAAGCTGGTGTGGCCTTTAAGTTTTGCTGTGTTTTACCTCAATGGTCCCCAGCCCATGCTGACTCATTGACAATGACTGTGAATAAAATGTGTATGGAGAGAAAAATCCTTTTTCTATCAGCCTCATTTTCAACATATCATAGAATCACAGAACACCATAGGTTGCAAGAGGCCTTCAAAATCATCTAATCCAACTTTCCCTGATGGCCACACTCCTCTTCATGCATCCTAGAGTATGATTTGCATTCTGGGCTGCACGAGCACACTGCTGCTCATCAATCAACACATGCCAAGGCTCTCTCTTCAGAGCTACTCTTGACCCCCTCTGCACCCAGCATGTCTTTGTGCCTGGGCTTGGCCCAACCTGCACACAGGACCTTGCACTTTGGCTTGTTGAACCTCATGAAGCTGGCACTAGACCACTTCTCAAGCTTGTTGATCCATTGACCACAACCTTTTGAGTCTGTACATCCATCAGGTGGATCCATCCATCAAGTTCATGTCTCTCCATCTGAGAGACAAAGAGACAATGATGTCATGTGGGACAGCGTCAAATGCCTTGCTAGGTAGGTGATGTCAGTTCCTTTTCCCATATCTACCAGAGCTGTAACTCTGTTGTAGAAGGCCACTAGGTTCTTCAGGCATGATTTGTCCTTTGTGTTGCTGTGTTGGCTGTCACCAATGACCTTGTTGTATTCCATGCACCTTAGCACAGTTCCCAGGAGGATCTGCTCCACAATTTTACATGGCACAGAGGTGAGCCTGATTGGCCTGTAGTTCCATGGGTTTTCTTTGCTTCCTTTTTTAAAAATGAAGGTTATGTTTTCCCTTTTCCCATCTCATTTTCTGTGGCCAAAAGTAACCTTAAAGATTCTAGTAAGTAAATTGCTGCTTACACACAGCAGCAATAGGGCGATAGCTACTTCAGAAGGCTAATCTCTGCCTTATGCAGTTATGAATGTACAAATTATTAGAAGGAATTATATGTGCATTTAAAGTTAGAGCATACATTTAAAACACATACTTTGATATTTATTTTTGTGAGTCTGAGTGAATTGTCTCTATGTGGTACTCTGTGACATTATCACAGTCAATGTCTTTTCTAGGGTTTCTGTTTCAATATTTCTATGAAAAGTTTTAATAGTATCTACTTCAGCCTAACTTCCTTTACTTCATTCTAGTTTGTTTTAGTATCCCATAACCTTAAAGGGAAGAATGTATTAGGAAGTTAAAAATAGTAGTAGTTCACTTAGTGAATTGAGATCTTGTGAACAGAAGAGTTGAAGAAAAGCTACTGGTAAAGGTTAGAAAACCTTCTAAGCCTTTGGTTACCCAAATAAAGATATCCACTCATCCATTAATAAGTGCACCTCAACATCAGCCAGGCAAAGATAAATATATCCTTATTTAGGAAATAAGAGACGAGATCTGAATGCAATTATGGATTTCATCTCAGCAATAAGTGACCAAATTCAATTCTTCCTGTGATAAAGCCTTTGCTGTGAAATTCACTTTAAATCTTATTCATGCTGTGCAGCAGAGGAGTAATAGCTGCTGTCACCTACCAACTAATGCACTATCTGTACAGTGCAGTCTTTTAAAAGCTTTTTATATTTGGGTCACCAGGGTATTACGTGTTGGCTTGAGTGACAGTGCATCTTCTTTAAGAAACACTTGAATCAATCTCAGTGTCTGCTTTGTGCATCAGGACCTGAGATATATCATGTTGTACATGCACTGATGTCTGTTAGATAGCTTACAAGTGTATTTTATATGGACTATACAACCAAAATATAGATGGCTAACTGGTACAAGATCTGATTAAGCCTGACAAGGAATAGTGTTACAAATGTGAACTCCCCCAGGAATTTTGTCAGTTTTGAGCAGTAAGGGCTGTCAGGGTGTGTTTTACGGAAGAAAAATCATCTCTTACAGAAAGTCTTCTACCCATGAGATCTGAGAGCGCTGGTGGCATTTCTCTTCTGCTGGCCTTCATTCCCAGCTCACTTCTGAAACTGTGGGCAGCCTCAGGATAGGGCTGGCTAACACTCAAATAATACAGCAACAGTGACTAGAGAGGAGGGATCAGTCCTCCTTATCTTTGGCAATAAGAGTCAATGGTACCATCAGGTGAAGTAGAAAACAAATAAGTGGCTTACTGAAAAGAAGATATTTCACAACAAGCTTTCAATGGACAAAGTTGTTTTGTGTTTTTTTTTTAAGTTATAATTTTCATCTGATTTTAACACTATAAAATAAAATAAAAAATACTGGGAAAATATTTTTTTCATTATAATCATACTTCTCTGATAAAACATTAGTTTAAATACACATATTTTTTAAATTACTATTTTATTACATGAATATTGTCCCAAAGTTGTTCTGTTTTATGGGGAGGTTGCTTTGTACATCCACACACACCCACACTCATATGTGTTACTTCTTTTCCCTAGGAAATTCTAATTTTGGTTTGGTTTTTTTATTTTTATTTTTTACAATGTGACACAAAATGAACAGAAATTGATAATCTGAGCTTCCTGTAGAATAGAAATTATATTTTCCAGTTACTCCATTCTACATGAATATTTTAAATTCCTCATGTTAAAAGACTGCACCACAATATGACAGCATCTCTTTAATATTATTGAAACTTACAATAATTTGGGAAGAAACACATCTGTGTGGTGGCTATTTTAACATTTTATTTGATTTCTATTTTATCATAATGACTATTTTATACATCTGCATGCATGGAATAACGTAAGTTAAATAATGTAATATTTACTCAGAAGATCTTGATGCCAGTGAATGAAGAACATTGTATTAAGAGAAAAAAATAGCTATTATTTTCTAAATCATGGTAAACTAAATAGAAAAGTTTCTTTATTTCCTTGTTTTATCTATTATATGAATAATTTCATGTATAAGATACACATGCTATGATATTTGAAGGTAGAGGAAAGGTAAACCAAGGTTGAAATTTATTTGCCACAGCCAGAGTATTGTTGATCTTAGCTTCAGTTCATATACTACGTAACAAAATGTCTTCTAACCAAATAAAAATGAGAGGAAAGACAAGATGCTCTTCTCACATCTCTTTTGCTGACAACCAGAAATATGCAAATATGCCAGCTCCTAATACTAATATGTTTATTTGATTATGGAGAAATGACTGCAGAAGAGATAGCATCAATATCTTGTTGCCACTTTGGTAATCTTAAAAGACAAATTAGACACAGCTAAAGAAGAGACATATAATGTTTCTAACTGCCAAAAGAAATTGGAATTTTTCAAGGAATAGGTGTTATGCAAAAAGCAGATCCAACTCTCCTCTGTTTCTGATTATCAGCCTTATAATCTACTAGGGTCATCATAAAGATTAACTTCACTGTTTTACAATACCATAAAATCTGAATTAATAATCTGTATCAGAATTCAGTTCTAGATCTTATTGAATATCACAAAGAAACTTCTGGAGATGATAAACATCCCCTTTAATGATCTTAAAGGAAAAAGAAAATTAACTCATTACAGAAATAAGTGATCTGGTGTAAACCTAAAAAGGGGACACTAGCCTTTGGTTTTGTGAGCTTAATAATACTCCATCTATTCAGATACTATATTAAAATGTTTAAATTATTAAAATAAAAAAGAAATTGTTTCTGAAGTGTCTGATCAGTTTCCCTGGATGATCTTAAGACAACTGACTTGGAGTCAGATTGCAGTGGGCAGGGGCCTGACTTACAGTCTGTTCTAAATGTACATCTGAATTCATGAACCAAGCAACCTATCAAGGCTAAAAAGTCATTGCATTCAACACTTTTCTTCATCACTTTCAAAGTGATAGAAGTCTATATAAATCAGCTCAACCTGACATTATTCAGAGGATTGATACTCTTGACTACCAGTGCATGCATCAGGCCAGGACAGTCTCTCTATTTGTATATTCTGCTTTCTCAAGTTAGGGACATGATTTTTTTTCTGCCTGCAAAGCTCCAGTGTTGCTCAGAAGATGCAAATCCTTATGGGTTCGGAGAGCCTCCAATCAACTCATAACAAGTGAAGGAGCCTCTCATAATGTAGATTCTAGTAATGACATAATTTGTTTCACTGATGCAAGTTTATTTTAATCATGGTAATTTGCAATTTTTTAGAAGTATCTGCCAAAACTTGCCTGGATGGCAATATACATGTAAGGAGAGAGAAAGACAGAGGTGAGATTGCAGTCAGAGCCATGAGAGTTTATCATTATACATTCAATAAATCATGTTTTCTAAGATCCGCAATAACCTCACCCAAGAAGAGGTGTTTCAAGTGAGGAGTTTCCCCAGTCTGGTGTGACTCTGCAAAGGACTAGATATTTGCCACAGCAGAATGAAGCTTGTTATTACAGGGGATTACAGAGCAACAGAGCAAATTGCACATACTTGTTGCTACTCTACCTGCCAATCTAGAATTCACCAGCATAAAGATTGCAACAAAATATTCTCACCTCTGATTTTGCAGAAGTGTTGGAGGCATCAGGTGTCTATTTAGGGATCAGTGCAAAGTGTCTGCAGTTTGTCTGCAGTGACAGCTCATATCTGTATAGTCAGCATTCAGAGCTCTTACACCATATAATACAGTATTCATGAGACTTCAAGCTTTTAATTACTTTAAGAAGCTGTGTTGTTTGGTTTGTTTTTTTTTTGTTTGGTTGGCTGGTTGGTTTGGTTTTGGTTTAGTTTTTTGTTGTTGTCTGTTTTCTTTCTATAATCTTGCTGTGATATAGTTTGAGAAATCCCTTGAAAGCTAGTGTATATGTAGTTTATCATCACACAAAAACCGTGATGGCTCTGAATTCTATTCTTTACGAGCTGGCTCACAATTCATGGGTCTTTTTGAATTTTTTTTATAGATAACTATGCCTCTGCTGTTTTATCTTGGAGAGAGTTTGAGGTGTATTTTTGATCCTTTCTGCATTTACTCATCTATAAAGATAAATAAATATAAGATATTTAAGACCCTAACCAATTATTCAAACACTACAGTCATATACTCTGCCACACATGTAGACAGAGAGGAATCAGTTCACCACAAAAATCTTTGTGAGGTAAATTCTCCTCCATTGAGAGTAGAGCTGAAAGTAGACATTATTGCCAGATGTTCTTGCTGACATTCAGAGATTAAAGTGGAATTTCACAAGCACTATTAATACTATAAATTATTATTAAAATATCTAAATTTATCAGGTTTTTTCACCTAAAATATAATACATATTTTATATCCCTTGAACTTGTAACTTTAAGACACTTTATCTTGATTATTGGTCAATTTGAAGGAACCAATGCAAAGATGAAATGTTTAATTGACATTCCAATTAAGACAAGACAGATCTGTGACTTCTACCTAATTTTGTGTGACAGACCAATGGTCATGTCTCACAGAGTGGAAGAGGGATTACATAAGGCTCTCCACAGAAGAGTACGAGATAGGTACCACTTTGAGACAGGATCAGTCTCAGGGCATGAGTTTTGAGTCTTTGTAATAGAAAATGAGTCTCAAGAATTTTTGGCCGAAGTGATTAGTACAGAGTCTTGAAGAGCTCATCTGCTGTGTGTTTTTTCACCAATTGTTCAACAATGAGACCTCAAGCAAGGCCTGGGTGCAGGATTCAAAATTGTTGAGCAAACAGAAAAATAAAAACATAATCTTTCAACATCTCTGAAAGAAATAATCTCAGACTTCCTTACAGTATTAATAAAAGCTTTGACTTTGTTTCTATGCAGAATATTTGTTTCCCTTACTTGTCAAGATGATTCACTGAGACTTCTCACCTCACTTTCACTTTCTACCTATTCTTTTCACCTCATATGTATGAATCCTTTTTTTTTTTTTTCTGTCTTTCTTTTCACTCCCCCTCCTTTCTTATTCTGAATTCCTGAAATTCAGATATTTGTTTACCTTACCAAATCCATTTCTATATTACCAGTGGTATAAAATGTTCTCACACCTGGATACCTAACAGTTCTTGCAAGTCAAAAATAGATCTAATTCCTCTGAACCTTACTGTGTTTCCACAGTTTTCAGAGTAAACCCAAGAATATCTCTGATTCCACCCAAAGAAGGCCAGCTCTCAGCATTACTATACACACCTGCAGGAGCAATAGCTAATTTTAGAAAGACACAGAATCACAGAATGGTAGGAGTTGAAACAGACCTCTGGAGATCATCTGGTCTAACCCCCCTTCTAAAGCAGGTACAACTAGATTAGCTAGCACAGGAACACATCCAGGTGGAGTTTGAAAGTCTTCAGAGAGAGTCCACAACCTCTCTGGGCAGACTGTTCCAGTGTCCCATCACCCTTAAAGTAAAAAAGTTTTTCCTTCTGTCTAGGCGGAACTTTCTGTGTTCTAGTTTGTGTCTGTTGCCTCTTGCCCTACCACTAGCCACCAGTTAAGTGTCTGGCCCCATCCTCTTGACACCACCATCACCACCTTTAGGTATTTATATCTATTGAGAAGATCCCCTCTCAGTCTTCTTTTCTCAAGGCTGCAGAGCCTCAGGTCTCTCAGCCTCTCCTCACAGAAGAGATGCTCCAGTCTCTTAATCATCTTAGTAGCCCTCCATTGGACTCTCATCAGTAGTTCACAATCTCTCTCGAACTGAAGGGCTCAGAACTGGATGCAGTACTACAGATACAGCCATAGCCTCCAGAACATCCATAGATTCTTCTTAATGCACCTCAGGATACCATTGGCCTTCTTGGCCACAAGGGTACATTGCTGGCCCATGGTAAACTTGTCCACTACATTCTTCTTTGCAGAGTTGCATTCCATCAAGTCAACCTCTAACCTGTACTGATGCATGAGGTTATTCTCCAGGTGCAGGACTTTACACTTGACTTGCTCTTGTTGAACTTTAAGAAGTAACTCTCTGCCAAACCCTCCAGCCTGTCTAGGTCTCACTGAATAGCAGCACAGCCTTCTGGTGTGTCAGCCACTCCTCCCACTTTTGTATCATCAGAACTCGCTTGAAGTTATGCTCTGCCAAGTCATTGATGAAACTGTTGAACAACACAGGACCCAGTACTGACTCCTAGGGAAAGCTGCTAGCCACAGACATCCAACTGGACTCTGTGTGGTTGATCACAACCCTCTGAGGTCTGTCATTCAGCCAGTTCTCAATGCACTTCCATCACCTAACCCACACTTCCTCAGCTTACTTAAGTGGGTGTTGTGGGGGACAGTGCCAAGACAACAGCCACTGCTCTCTCCTCTTCTACCCGTCTGGTGAAACCATCACAAAAGGCTATCAGATTGGTGACATGAATTCCCATTGTGAATCCATGCTGAATACTCCTGAGAAACTTATTTTCCTCTATATGTTTATAGATGACCTCCAGAAAGAGCTGTTACATCACATTTCCAGGGATAGAGGTGAGATGACTGGCATGTAATGTCACTGGAATGACACTGGCTTTCCTCCAATCCTTGGGCACCACTCTTGTTCCCCATGACCTTTCAAAATTGATGGAGAATGCTAGAGCAGTAGCATCAGCCATCTCCCTTATAGCATACATACACAATGAATGTGACAATTGTCATCTTCAGAATGCCTAACACTGGGACCAGTCCTGAATTCTTTCCTTTCATTATTTAAGGGAAAAAGCTGTAGTTTTACATTAGACTCTTGAGGCTAGCTAAAGTGGAGGCCTTATGTACCTTTTTCCCCTAACAAAGGAAAAGAGCCTTATGTAATTTTATGATGAATGCAATACCACTTTGTGAATGGCTGTTGAGGGACATTAAAAAATAGCAAAAGTTAGGTGACCATGATGGATATGCTTTGAAATTGCAGTAACAGGATAGAATAGGGATAGAATAGAGCGCCCTTAAGAATAACACATTGTAATATTCATCATGAGACCAAGCTATTGTTCAAAACAGATTCAAACAGGGACTGTAGCCAGACATGAAGTTAACAAAAAAATTTAGTCTTGTTAAACAGGATGGAGAAATAACCTTAGCTAATTATAATACAACATAATACAAACCTCCTACACCTTTAGGAGGAGACTTTGCATGTAAATGTAGGACCACATTAGCATAATGAGTTGGATAGGATGTTCAAATGAACTTTTGTAACAAAATCATAAGTAACCCAATCAGAATTATGCTGTGATTTTTACTTAGTTACCTTTTAATATATAAGACATTTTGTGATTCCTTGGGGGTGTGCTAGCTTTGCCAATTAACACCTAGCACTCTTTTTTTCTGTGCAGAACTGAAATAAAACAAATACCTTGATTCTGTGTGTTGACTGGTTTTCTCCACACCAGGGAAATAATTCAGATTTGGAACAACTATGCTGGCAGTTATTGCCAAAAAGAGAAATATACTTTCATTTTCCTCTGCCAGATTTACACCATATTTAATAGTATCAAGTTAAAAATATATGTTTTTGTCTGAAATACCGAAATCCTTTCACTACTGGACGCAGTATCATTGTGGAAAACTGAATAAAATTCTATATGATAATGTTCACTGCTTCCTATTAATTTCTTTTTATTTGATTCTATTGTAATATATGATGCTATCTCAATTTCAGATATTTTGCTTCAATGTCCATATTTTTGTTGTATATTAGGCATTAATAACAATTTACTTGCAGCCTTTAGCGGCATCCCATTAAGTGTCATGCCATCTTAGGGAGAATCCAGGGATTTTGGGCTCAGCAGTTTTCATATTTCTTTTGTATTCCTTCAAAAATAGGTATGCAATAATGATACCCAAAAAAAGGTTCTGTGTCTTCCGTAGTGATACTGTAGAAGAGTTATACACAAATTCAACAAGATGAGCTTGTCAGGAATACACTAACTCAATATCACATCATTTTAGTGGTGTTATATATATTAAATTCTGTCATCACAATAACCTATTTGTACTCTTTCTCTTCATAAAGAATTGCCTGAGTTATGCAAAACTGGCATTTTTTGCAAGCTGCAGCAAAAGGGAGCATTTTTTGTCTTAATTAAAGTGTTATTTACTCTCTGTTTTTTCAAATATTTAGCTTTTTGCTAGATATCATCCATATATCATGTCCCAGTGGAGGCCAGTGACAAGTGGAGTCCCTCAGGGATCAGTCCTGGGACCTATCTTATTCAACATCTTTGTGGGGGACATGGACAGTGGCATTGAGTGCACCCTCAGCAAGTTTGCTGATGACACCAAGCTGTGTGGTGCAGCAGACACGCTGGAGGGAAGGGAGGCCATCCAGAGGGACCTTGACAGGCTGGAGAGGTGGGCACAGGCCAACCTCATGAAGTTCAATAAGAGCAAGTGCAGGGTCCTGCATCTGGGTCGAGGCAATCCCAGGCACAAATACAGGCTGGGCAGTGACTGGCTGGAAAGTAGCCCTGAGGAGAGAGACTTGGGGGTGCTGGTGGACAAAAAGCTCAACATGAGCTCTCAGTGTGCACTTGCAGCCCGCAAAGCCAATCAGATCCTGGGCTGCATCAGGAGAAGTGTGGCTAGCAGGTCGAGGGAGGTGATCCTCCCCCTCTACTGAGCCCTGGTGAGACCCCACCTGGAGTACTGTGTCCAGTTCTGGAGCCCCTATTACAAGAGGGATGTGGAGGTGCTGGAACGTGTCCAGAGAAGGGCCACGAGGATGATCAGAGGGCTGGAGCACCTCTCCTATGAGGACAGACTGAAGGAGTTGGGGCTGTACAGTCTGCAGAAGAGAAGGCTCCGAGGTGACCTAATTGTCGCCTTCCAGTATCTGAAGGGGGCCTACAGGAAGGCAGGGGAAGGACTTCTCAGGATATCAGGTAGTGATAGGACTAGGGGGAATGGAGTGAAGCTGGAGGTGGGGAGATTCAGGCTGGATGTGAGGAGGAGGTTCTTCACCATGAGAGTGGTGAAACCCTGGAATGGGTTGTCCAGGGAGGTGGTCGAGGCCCCGTCCCTGGGGGTGTTTAAGAGCAGGCTGGATGAGGCTCTGTCCAGCCTGATCTAGTGTGGGGTGTCCCTGCCCATGGCAGGGGGGTTGGAACTAGATGATCCTTGTGGTCCCTTCCAACCCTGAATGAAACTATGAAACTATAGCTGATTTCATATGCTACATTTTGTCAAGTTTGAATGCTACTATCTGCTGACACATAAAATGATTTGCATAGGTCAATCACATTGGGGGAAATATTGAGATGCAGAGTTTTGTCCTTCAAATTTGCTTTCATTTGTTTTTACCACAGCTTGTTCAGCAAATAGAAGACAATGCTGGAAGACTACTAAAGAGCATGAGAATAAAACACCAGACCTGCTTCCATAAACTGTACAGTCTGTCAATAAGAAAAGTTATGGATTAGATGGATTGAGAGTAGAAAATATTTTACTTGACATTTTGGAATGATTCCCTAATACATCCAGAGCCTCTATGACAAGTAAGCCAATGACATAAAAGCTATGAAGTTGGCTAAAATTATATTTAAAAGTGGAATAATAAAACAACATGAAAATGGTGATACGAGAAAGCCTAACCAGTCTGATTTCTGTATCTTAGAGTTCTTCCAAAGCATAAAAGTGAAGATATGATAATTTATTTAGCCCCTCAAAAATCTATTAACAAAGTCTATTGAAAGATAGTGAACATAGTCATATATACAAACTGGCTAAGGGACAAAAAAAGGAAGGAAAAAAACTCAATCACTTTTCATCAGTACAAAAGGTTAAAAGCAGGGCATTTCAGGTTTTCATATATACTGTGTTTTCTTAGTAAGGTACTAAAGCAATAGAAAGGGCTAAACAGCAAGCAAGCATATATAATTTTAAAAAAAGTTTAAAGGAACAAATTAAAGTTCAGCTGAAGTGAAAACTTGCTGAATAGTTGCAATGTTCAGTGCTGAAGAATTTCAATAAATGAAGCTTTGTGAAGAAAATTTGAACTATTTGTTAATTGTAAGAGATTTTATGTTCAGTATGTGAGTCTAGGCAAACAGTTGTAGTCTTGCTGTTCAGTGAGCTCTGCACAGTTACAGCCAGAAAAGACAATCCTAAACCTAGGAAATGAGGTCAAAACAGTCTCCTCCATAGAGAATGGCACATAATCCTCTGGAATATTTTACCCAGAAAGAGATAATCCCATCTTAAAAGGAAAGCACAAAAATAGAGAAAAGAAGACAGCATTTGCATCACCGTTACCTCTGAAGAAATATTGAAATATCAAGTTATGAAATTTCAGAAAAGAGGTAGTGGAGGGAAGGGTCTATGATATGATGAGTGTTGTAGAGAAGAGGCACAATTTTCGGATCATAAAGACAGAATTGCATCAAAAGGGACCTCTAGAGGTCATCTATTCCAATGCTTCTGAATTTCATGTACCAGAACCAGGGGGCAACCAATTAATGTAACTGAAAACTCTCACTTTTGAAATAATACAGAGAAATATCTTTCCATATAATGTTTAGACTTGGCAGTCATACAACAAAATTTTCTTGAGGACAATAAACTAAATTTAAGAGAATTAACTTTCTAAGGTAAGATTATACATCCCTTTATATAGTTAGTAGAGGAAAAAAGAACTTTGAAGACCTCCAGGGAGAAAAAAGTGAATATTAGATGCACATTCCTTCTACCACTCTTCTACTGTCAGTAATACTAGTGGAGCCATAAGTAAAAGCAAATCAGATTCTCTTCACTGACTTAATTATCAGCTGAATCAGACCTACGATCCAGCCCTGTGAATTGCAAGTGTGGGAGACTAATTGTTAATGAGTAAAGAAATCCTGGCTTTTTATGCAGTTCTATTCATTCATAGACTTATGGTGACTCTGGGGTCTAAATCTGCACCTTTAGATGCCATGTGATCAGCTGAAGCACCAGGAGTACAGCCATGTTTCCTGTGTAACATTTCCCAAGCAATGACCGAAGAAGAAAAAAAGCAGAAAAATATAGAAAATGTAATAAAAATGTAATCAGAATAGTGTGGCCAGCAGGAGCAGGGAACTCATTGTGTCCCTGTACTCAGCACTGGTTAGGCCACACCTTGAGTCCTGTGTCCAGTTCTGGGCCTCTCAATTTAAGAAAGACATTGAAACTCTTGAACGTGTCCAAGAAGGGCAACGAGGCTGGCAAGACGCCTCAAGCACAAGCCCTACGAGGAGAGGCTGAGTGAGCTGGGGTTGCTTAGCCTGAAGAAGAGGAGGTTCAGGGGAGACCTTATTGCTGTCTACAACTACCTGAAGAGTGGTTGTAGCCAGGAGGGGGTTTGTCTCTTCTCCCAGGTAACCAGCACCAGAACAAGAGGACACAGTCTCAAGCAGTGCCAGGGGAAGTTTAGACTCAAGGTGAGGAGAAAGTTCTTCATGGAGAGAGAGTTGTTAGCCATGGGAATGTGCTGCCCAGTGAGGTGGTGGAGTCACTGTCCCTGGAAGTGTTCAAGAGGGGACTGGACATGGCATTTGGTGCCATGGTCTAGTGGTCATGAGGTCTTGTGTGAGAGGTTGGTGAAAGGTTGGGCTTTGTGATCTTTCAGGTCTTTTCTGGCCTTGTTGATTCTGTAATAGCAAGAAACAATTTTTTTTTTTTTATTTTTTTTTTTTATTTTTTTTTTTTTTGGTTAACCAGAGACATCAACGTTTCTTCAATTGAAATTAGGCCACAGGTTTTCTCTGATAATTATATAAAGACTTCTCTTTGGAATTTTATGTGCTTTAAAACTTTTGAACATATAGTTATTTTTAAGTTTTCACTGTCATTTTGTGGTGATTTGTGTTCCTTCATCAAACACTGTTATCACAGTATCAGAGTATCGCTAAGGTTGGAAGAGACCTCGAGGATCATTGAGTCCGACCTGTCACCACAGACCTCAGGACTAGACCATGGCACCAAGTGCCACGTCCAATCCCCTCTTGAACACCTCTGTCTAGAGCACTTCTGTCTAGAAGCTCCACTGTGACTCTTTGTCAAAATGCCTCTTTCTAAATGCATTCAACATTGAAAAGCAGATCTCTCTTTACTAGCCTGTGACCTAGTTAGGTATCCTTTTATGAAAATGCATTTCTTCTCATATTGACATATTTTATTCATTTTTTTAAGTGAAGATACTGTTTTTATGAATACCAAAGACATCTTCAAAAGTCAGCACTGGGAGTGTAGTCTGTCAACCTGTGCTGTATACAATATTTTCTGGAGTACAGAATGGGAAAAAAGCATAGAACCAAATAAATGCTTTTCTGTGATCAGCTGATCTTCCTTCTTCTTGCTCAGAAACTCACTTTTACTAATAATGATCTTTACAACAGCATGCCTCCATATCTTCTTAAAATTTTCTCCTCTTTAGCATAGTGAGAAAATAATACATTAAGCCTCTGTGCTCCTTTGCCTTTAAAGTTCTAAATTCCTTCAGAGTTGGTTAATCTCACAAACCAGCCTCAGACATCTTTTTGGGGTGATTACAGTTCCACTGACTGACATACAGAATACTTCATCTAGGCTATGAACTAGCTGTGTGACATGATAACTCCTAAAGATCCACTCCCATGAATGCTAACGAGCTGCTTGGAAACTCATCAAATCTCCCCTGCTTACTTTTTTCCTTCCAAATGACTTATTTATACTAAATTAGTTCTCAGCCATGGTGTGTTAGCTGAATTTTATTTTTATTTTATATCATCTTTTTTTTTTTCTCTTCATATTTTGCTTTCATTCCTTTTGGTTGTTCACTGACTCTAAACACATTGATATTTAATTACTGTCAGTTCACAGCCTTATCTAGGGGCCACAACTAGGGGTCAGAATCAGGGCCTAGTCATGCTACTTAGGAATTAACCATCACAGGCAAAAATCTGTCTTGGGTTTTTAGGGAGTGAGACAGATGCTCTTTACGCCTCCCCAGAGGAGTAAAAGAAAACGCTCCACACAGGATTGGAAAGAATTGAAAATTTACATGGAAGTACTATTTACAACTATATACCACAGTACAAAGGCACACACAACACAAAAATTCATATTCAACCTCAGCCCAGTTGCCTTATCTGAGCTCACCACAGAACCTCATTAGGCCAAATCTTTCCAAAAGCCTCCCCTCAAACCCAGCCAAACACAGGCCTCAGAGCCCCACATACCTCTCTGCCTTCCTCCTGCCCCACCACTAGGCCTAATGGTGCAGCTAAAATTAGCCTTGCCAAGGCTAAGTCAGGCAGCAAACTTCCCCCACAAACCAGCAATAACTGTGCATGCACAGCTGGGAGAAGAGGAAGGAAAAGAGAAGAACTGACTCTGCAGTCAGTTTATATATAGTGGGGATAAGATGCAATATTATGGGATGGAATAACATAATTTCCTGTGTCCACCTACCAGGGCTGGACTGGTCAGCTCCTTGTACCCTCTAGTACTTTGGAGGAGCCACCTCTATGGTTAGGACATAGTCCTCAACTGAAGCAGACTACTGCCAAGTCTGTTTTCAAAGATCTAGACTTCGCAGGTGTTAAAACACTACAGACCTCATTGACTACAACTGAATTAATGATTCCTGCTTCCTTAGATAGAAAGCAGCCTTTATATAGTCAAAATGATGCAGGAAAGCTGGTCACAAAGGGAGAAGCCTCTTTTTGGAAAATCATGATAATCTAGTTTGAGATGTTTTCTTTGTAAACCTTCTGTTGGAGGTTACCAGAACAGGAACTACACCTTTTGCTGCCATTCTTGTATTATCTGGATGAAAGGCATTTATGTGCTATTTTCTGATGCCTTTCACAGTGTTACACTATCCCATGTTGTACCTCCATGCACTTTTTGTACTAGCAATGACAGGAACAATATTTAGGGAAATAGCTTCCAAATTAATCAGCCTTCATGAAAATCCTCTTTGTAGGAAATTTTGATTTGGAATATCAAAGGACGATGCAGAGACAGAAAATCCATATACTTTAGAGGGGAAGGACAGCTATGTACATGTGCAAAATGGAGGAAAATTTTAATGGTTCAAAGCAACTTGGAGAGATGAGCATGCATCTGTGGGTTATTCCAAGTCTGCAAGAGAGACCTGACCATAAGATCTGGTCAAAGGGCCAGTCAAAGTTAAAGACACCATATGTCCTTCCATATGGCTTTCTGTCTGATGTGAATACTGACACTGTACCTTTGCCACTCAGTGCTGCATGAAATATGAGATGGAAAGTTCTAAAGCCTACTGCCAATACAACAGCTCAGCTGTCTATATGTATGCTAAGTATCCCAGGATACAATTCAGAAAGTAAACTTGTTAATCTCATTGCTCTGACCACTGTTTTCTATGTCAGTGAAACAATTTCTGGTGCCAGGAGTTTGTATGAGCTATTATAAACTGATTAATAAGTAGGAATTGCAAATCCTGTGGAGGTTGATTTGTGAAGGGTCTTTCATGAACTGAATCCAAACACGTAGTTGTCAAGACCAGGAGTTAATTTTTAATATTTTCCTTAAAACAGTATGTTCTGTTAACAGAATTTGACAGAGGAATACGAGAGAAGGCAAAAGAAAGAGCTGACGACACCTAAGAAATGTAGCAGCATATGTGACAACCCCTCTCTCTTTCCCTGCAGCTATGTTGAGTTCCTTGTAGGCATAACTTCAAAGTACAGAGATGTATCTTCCTACCTCCAACCTACCCAGTTTGATATCACCTCACTTCTGTTTTCTAACATACTCCAATCAGAAATAAAGAACAACAAAACAGACTTTCCCTTTTTTTAAAATGGTAATTTAAAGCTTTAGTTATTTAAGTCTCTATGTCAATTTTTTACTCTTTCATTTTGGACCTGTTTTGTCAAATATGATTACATTATTTTTTCATGATTCTCTTCTGATATGTATTGTGAAAGGCTGCTGTTTCAAACACCTATCAACACCAAGTATATGAGACTGTGGGAAAGGGAAATGTAGGTGGAATACATGCCTTGAGTTTCTAAAAGGAAGTCTTACTCTTAGCTCAAGCAAGGCTAATTGTATGGAGGAAGATAATATCTGTTTAAATGTAAATGAAGCATTACTAACCTGGAGTTTCAGGTGTCATGGTTGTCTTTTTCTCTGTTTTCTATTACATCAGTGGAGGCTCCTACTATGACTTCCTTGCTGAAAGAGGCTGCCTATCTACCCTAGGGATGCAGAGATTTAGAGAGATTATCCTCTCCTACTCTAAATTCCTCTATTAGGGGATATAAGTAATTGCATTTGTTGAGAAACTGCTACTAATTCTAAAGATAAGAAATAGATCCTAATGCATACAGGAAGTTTATTAACATTGATTTTGCTTGCTATACTTCCACAGATCATGGAATGAATGAATCACAGAATGCAATGAGATGTCTGCATTTGGGAAATGTGTCATTCTTCCTGAAAAAAAAGAAGCTTATAATAAGGAAACATAGCCATTGTGAGATTTGGGGGTGTGTGTGTATGCTTTTGTTTGCTTGGTTGTTTGGTTTTATTTCCTAAATGTGATTGTTCTGTTAAAGAGTGTGTATCTGTACAAGCAAATAGACTTTGTGTTCTGCGGATTTAGGTCTGGCCACAGGAGGGAGAAGTGGATACAAACTTTCTGTCTTTAAATTTAACCTTCTGCTAAATAACTCAAAAACATGTAAGAATTTGGCCAGTACTAATAATACTGGTAAAGTCCAATTCCAAAAAGTGCTGTAGCCACAATATCAAGAACAACTTCTTTGGCAGCTGATTCTGCTTTTGAATTGAACATGACCTGTTAAAAGACAGGCCAAGGACTTTGAGACAAACTGTACAAAGTAATTTCTTGTGAAAATATGCTATATAATTTCCCTCATCAGGAAGTCTTCTTTGTGAGATGTAGAAATAGTTCTACTGTCCATCTTATTCTGTACAATAAAATGCTGGAGCTAGACCAAAGTGGCAGTTGTTTAAAATTAAAGGATTAAATAATTATACTGATTTATGCACAAAAAGAATGCTGGGCATAATGTGTTCAGTCTGCATTCGCCAATGACACACATCACAGCATACAGAAACCTGTCACATTCTAGCATTGTGTATAAATGTCAACCCTCCTATTTATTTTCAGTTTAAAAGACATTAATATTAGCTCTATCATGCTTACAAATCTGATAATGAAGACAGTTGATTAATACTTTTTTTTCCTGAAGGACAGGCAACGACAATCATGAATTTCAAAGCAATGATGAGCATGTCTATTACTATTTTATTGGGAAATAAAATGTCTTGGCAAAATAGTTTATAAGCCAAGACATAAGGAAGGAGAGATGGGAACCAATTGCATAAGAAAAATTGATAGAAAATGTTAAAGAAGTCAAGAACAATGTTTTTATGTACTTTGATACATATGATTGCTTTACATTAATTGCTTTATAATAAAGCAATTACATTATTGCTTTACTTGAATTCATCAATTTTTGCTAGTTTTAACTTGTTTCACACTGCTTGAAGATCCTACAGACATTTCTATTTAATCTCTTGATTAAATGGGCCACAGAGCAAATCACTCTACTTATTTATTTACTTATTTATTTATCAGTTTGTATTTTGCTTGGCTAACAAAAGGAGTGATTTTAAGTATAAGCAAGGTCATGTTTAACATTCAAAAATCTAAGACTGAGAATGACAAAGTCACAAAGCTACATTATTAATCATGTTCTATAAATGTATATTCAGGATTAATCTTCACTAAATCAAGAATCAAACTATGAATTTTTTCAACAGCAATTTTTATGAGCAAAATTTATAAGGAAGTTACTAAATGAAAAGATGCTTTCATTGAAGAAATGGTCACTACAAGTTGCATGACGTGGTAGTGTAGAAGCATGTCCAGAGAATCAAGGAATAGGATCACTGGATAATCCAGGTCAGAAAGGATGTCAGGAGATCCCTAGAGCACCTCTCTGCTCAAAGCAAGGACACCTGTGAGATGAGAGCAGGTTTCTCAGGACTTTATCTTCGAACTACCCCAATGACAGAGACTCCCTGTCCCACTGATGACATTCCTCACAGAGGAAAACAGTATTTTCTGGTAATCATTTGGAACCTCTTTTGTTTTAAGCTATGTCTTATATTCTTGCTGTGAAGAGCCTGGATTTGTCTTAGTGACCTTCCTCCAGACAGCATTAGAGTGCTATTGCACCCTTTAAACTTTAGAAACATTTGATGTTTGCTCTTTCCTACATATCAGTTAGCACTTACACTCAGAGAAAGTGTTTGAGGCTTGATAAACATTTAGTCTGATCCATCAGTTTTCTTAGATTTTTCAGAAATTAAAAATAAATATTTTTTTAAAATTTGTTCTTCCTCATATACAGATAAAAGTGGGCTGAAATAATATAAGGTACTGCTGAAAAAGAGTTTGTGGTGATGGAAACTACATTTAAACAAAGCCACTAAACTCTTCTGTAACCTACAAATAGACTGTTTTGTTGGTGTTGGTTTTTCATGGTTTTTGCTTTGTATTATAAAGAAAAATAACATTCTTATCAAGTTGAAGGATTTGACTATTCTTACATTAGCCAAATGTCAGATTTCAAATAAAGAATTACATTTTGTGATTTTTGACAGAAAATTTAAGATATAGCAGCTGTCTCAATATGTGCTAGATTTATATGGTCTTTTCCAAAAGGTGTTCCTCCTCCGTTTCTGACAGAATGATGAAGGAAAGTTGAGAAAGTTTCTAAAGGACAGAGAAACCAGTAGAAGCAAACAACAAGCAAGGATAAAAACTTTGCTACTAACAATCATGAGTCATATCATGATGATACTTTAAAGCATACTCATTGAAATTAATAAATGTTTAAAGTTAAAATGTAAAGCATATTACAGCTCAGTATACTTTATACTTCTAAACTCATAGGTCTCAGAGCCATTGTCAACACTGTGTAACTCTCACCACCCAGAGGGAGACATGAAAAACATTTGACAAATATGTAAACAGCAGTGGAGAGTAAAAGGTCAACAAATGTAAATATGGGAGCCTAATATGAATCCATTAAAGTAATACACATAGACACAAAGAAGGGCCTCTTTCCACCTCATTCACAGTGACTGGACTGCTCCACATCTGCTTACAAAAGCTTTTTTATAAATAAGCATATAAGAGATAACACAGGATTTTAAAGCAGAATCTCTCTCTGCTGCATTCTAATGAAAAACAACAGCACTGAGGATACATAACGTAATTAAAATGAACACAAGGCGATTGATAGCAAAGTTAGAGAAACTCAGTAAATATTTTGGAGCTTAGATCAGTAATGTATGTTAAATTAATGCTTAGCTGTAAAATATTCTTGTTGTAAGATATGGATTTGCTTTAAATAAAGAATGAGACATGCCAGGAAATAAACAAGGTATTTTTATTCAGCAGGTCATTATCCAATCATGGGACTGCAATACATGTCCAAGTGCTGATTGATATCTTCTCATTTAACAAGCCTGATCTGAAGAGGCTGATTCTCATTTGCAGAGGAGGTTTTACATTCCTACAAGGAATATGCAGTATCATTGTGCAATATATTCAAATTATTTTTAAGAGTGAGCAAAGGGACATTTGTCTAATTGCATTCAGATTTATGCAGTGAGAAAATGTTTTGCTTTTCCCTTTTTGCTGTTTCCATTCTGAAGAAGGTCATGTTCACTTTTTCTCCTAAAGTGGACTGTACTTTGGCTTATCTCAGCATTAAAGGATCAGTGAGAAAGCAGAGTGTTAAATATTCTTTTTGTAGTGCAGCTTCAAAGCATACAACAGGAACTGGGGAAACTAGCTGAAGCTAATCTGTGCCATATGTGTCTTTGGTACCAAAACTGTTTTCACATTGGTTTCTTTATTTAACCACAATGGATTACTTTAAACTGCCAGTACTGTTATGATACTTCAAGACATCTACTTTTTTAACATATTATTAATCTGCAGAGTTCTATTTGCACTGCAGCCTTATTTACAACCCCCCCACACACCCCCCCCCCCACACCCCCTTTCAGCTCTATTTTCTGTGCAAGTGCATTTTATACCTGGATGTGACCTCTCATCAGTGCCTTACATGTTCTATATTTACTATCTGTGCTTTCAAGTAAAATTGAACAACTCATAGTTTCTGAGTTAAAAAATATAAACACTCTAAAATATAAGGAAGTGGAGGGAAGAGCTGTTCAGAGATATCACTGCTAACTTAGTTTCAGTAGCCATTTATTTTCTAAATGGGAAAATGCGATAAAAGTTAGGACTGGTTATGTCAGCCCAACCAGCAGGAGTCTGGAGATGTTCTGGGTGCCTGGCTTCTGACAAGAGGAAGAAATTAGAGGAAAAATCCTACCCATTTGAGGATGACCCTCGCTGAAAGTATAGAAGCTACAGCATTGTATTGCCAACCCCACCAGTCAGATGAAAAGCCCACCGTGTCTTGAAGAGGACTGGCCCACCGATGGTAAGACTAACCAGTTGACGGGGAAGGGACTAGCCGAGTCCAGCAGTCCAAACATCTGCTACCGCTTTAAGTAGCAGACTAACGAGCTGCACAACCCTGCACAACCAGGACCAGCACATAGTTGCATGCCTGCGTGATCTCGCCACTGTGGGAGAGAAGAGGAGCTGCCACTTCTGCCTCTCCGTGCCCTGTGAACCCCAGGGAAATTCAGAGCCCCGTCCATGCCTGTGCTCCAAAGCTGGGACCACTCCAAGAGGGTCCTGCCTGCTCCTTCGAGCCAAGCAAAAGAGAAGCCGCCGCTCCATGCAGCCACGCCTTGTCGCCGGCCCTGAAGCCTGTTGCCGCAGTGCCAACCCCGTCTAGGTGCCGGCCCTACCAGCCCTGCTGGGCTGACCCTGCCGTCCGGAGGGAGCCATTTGAGTCCTGCGTAGGGAGCCTGCTTACCGGCTATCTTACACTCTGCCCCCTCTCCGCTGCCTTGGGAGGGAGAAGATTGCCCCCAGTAGCGCCGTCCGGACCAGCCCAGGACCAGCCCCAGCAACAGTGGCCTGCCGCAGCCTATCACCTAACCTTGTTACAAACAAAGGACAGTATATTTTCCACGTGCTTTCCACTCACTAACATTCAGTTCAAAGCACCGGCGCCTGGCAGCATAATATTTCCAGTTCAAGCCTCTCACACATTGTAATATTCTCTGTATATAGTTTAGCAGCCACCAGCGTCCAGTCGAGTCGCTGCCTGGTGGACAAGAGGCGGAATTGCACCCCGCATTCCTGTAATTAAGTCTGTAAATATTCTAATTGGGTCCAAATTGCACTAGAATCTGTATATAAAATATTGACCAATTATTAATAATTTTAATAATTAATAAAATTAATATTAATATATCTCATATATTAATAAACTAAAACCCTCTTAATCACAATGCTTTTGCAGCTCTGATGCAAAGAGGAGATGAAGTGTGACCTGTTTGTTTCACTGCAGCACACAGCAGTATGCATGACAAACCAGCCAGGACAAACTTAAAAGGAAATATTGAGATGTTCTTTGTCTTTTCAAACACTCTAATCTTATAAGAAGAGTTGGCAGGTGCTATCAGTTTTCCACTGATTTCTTTCTCCTTTTTTGGTTATCTTAGTTCTGTGGAGGTAGAGTCTTTTTCTGGGTTCATTAATTATTCCTTCACCTGCCTTGAAATGGAACTGCAGACTCTTTGATAAACAGATGACAAGGTTATCTAATTTCACTATTGTTTCTACAAGTATCATTGTTTTCTGTGATGAAATTCTCTTTTGTAGCTTTCTAGAGTGATAACCTCCATGATTCTCAACAAATGTCACTACTCGTCCCACAGCAAATCCAAGTCAAGGTGGGAAGGCAATTGCCTTAATTTTTCAGCAAAACATTCAAAGCAGTGCTAAACAATAAGACTCTATTCTGTGTTGATTTCAACAAGTCCCCAGTGAAAGTTACAATGCCAAATTAGCCTCTCACTAAGGTCATTAACAGAGATTCACCAAAAGTAACTTCCTCCTCTTATTAATAAGAGCAGTTCATATACTGAAGCATGAGTGAATACAGAGTTGTGGGAAGCTCCAGTGCATTCAGCATATACTCACACAGCCATGACTGAGAACATTACCAGACAAGTGTAAAGATGTAGTAAAATTCAGGTCACAAACTTTAACAGGTTTAACATAAATACTGGACACAAAGTAAGCAATCTGGTAAAAATACCCCTAAATTAAAACAATTTAGGAAAAATCTAGCACTTGAGATAGGGGTTACTGAGGTGGACACAGAGGCTGCAGCATGTGATGTCTGACAAAGCATGCATACCATGAACTGCAGTGAGAAAGGAATGGTGCTGTTGTACCCACTTTCTTATGTGGCTCTATGCTCTGAAGCACTCAATAAAGTATACAATTTTGTCATGGCATGACTTGCTTCTGGGAGATACCACTCAGATACACACCACAGCTTGTGGGAGAGAACAGGGATATTCACTCTCTAAGAAATAATGCTTAGGAGACAATAAATGCTGTGAGACCACGAGTGTTGGCATTGTCTCCAACATTACTACTGAAGGGCACTTTGCACAGCCCTGCGGGTCCTGCCCAGCCCCATGTCTGCTGTGCAGAGTGGGTGAGGGGGAAAACGGGGGGACTTCCAGGGGAAGCAGGAGGGACCGGGGGGCTAGAGGAATCTGCATGGTCCCCGCTGCTCTGCTTAGCCCAGCACCTCAGCAGGCAGCAGAGGCTGTGTGGCACAGCCCCACATCCCTGCCGCTCCGCTCAGCCCCATGCATTGTCAGGTGGCAGCAGCAAGTGGCAGTGGCCACATGGCATGGCCCTGCCTTCCTGTTGCTGCCTGCATGCCTAGAGGGCTCTGCAGCATTCACCTTGTGGGGGTCCTGATGGGGCACTTAAAAAACAAGGCTACAATTAGGAGAGCAAAAGTTGAAGGGAGGTTTAGAAAAACTGCTAAAATATTCTTAGGCCCTGTAGACTTCTAGGAACCAACTCTGGAGGGAGTGCCTTGGTAAGGGAATACCAAAGGAGGTGATAGATAGGCTTTCCCATTCTAATTTGCAGTTCTTGATGAGCATGTGGAAGGGTCCAGACAAAGATTTAAGGAAAAGAAAATTGCTGCTAACATCCCCTCACAATGGGGATAAGTCAGCGTAAGCCCATCCCCACTAAGTGAGCCAGGGGGTGGATAGTGGATTCATTTTTGAATGCTCACTGAAAACTCTAAAAGAGAACTCCATAAGGTGGGATAGGTTCTTTTCACATTAAAAACTCCTGTGAGTATGTAGGACAAGGTAGCCACTGATGACCACAGCAAGGAACAGAGAATCAGTACTTGCTGGATTGTTCCCTCTTTTTAAGACTGTGTTCTTCCTTGGGAAAGTGCAACCTATGTGATAGTTAGGTTCATCATTTTGTCTAACAATTGAGTTTTATATTGTTTGATTTTTGTCTGTGAACATGTAAATTGTTTTAGTTGATAGTCTTGGGGAACTCTTCTCCTTGTCCTTAATGCAAACCTTGCCTAGCAAACAATTAGGGTATTTTGTGTTGCTTATAAAGTTGTTATTTGCTTGTGCCACCTCTATGACAGATCTCAGCAGAGATTGGAACACCAGAAGGGTTCAGTGAGGTTTCCTACTGAATTCAGTGCCTCTGGCTAAAAAATTTGGACAAACCCCTTCATTTTTTGGGAGGAGGCAATAAAAGTACTGCATTTTACTGTATGTATTTTACATTTTGCTGTATGTGGGCGAAGCTCACTTTAAAAATCTGGTATCCTGTCTCAAAACAAAATCCTTTTGGAAAAGGACACAGGGACCCCCTTTATTCTCCCTAAAATGATATGGTTTGCTTTGCTGAAGAATTTGTTACAGTTCTCAAGTAAGTTACTACTATTGGAATGTTACATCACCCCACCACCTCTATTGATGAGGCCAAGTTGAGTTGAAAGAAATCTCCAACCAGACCCCTGAATTGTTCTTGAATTACCAGCACCAAAATAACTGGTTTAATGGACTGGCACCAGCATCATGCATTGCATTGTAAGATCTTTGAGACTTAGGGTGGGGAAGATGACACACCCAATATTTGAGCCATGGGTGGAATGTGAGACCACGAGTGTTGGCATTGTCTCAAACAGTGCTGCTGAAAGGTGAGTGCACACATGGGACTTTGCACAACCCTGGGGATGCTGTCCTGCCCTGTGCCTGCTGTGTGGAGTCAAGGAGGGAGGGGGTAAAACAGGAAGGCACTTCCAGAGGAAGCAGGAGGGAACAGGGGGCCAGAGGAAGCCGCACAGTCCCCACTGCTCCACTCAGCCCTGCACCTTGGTGGGCACAGTGGTAAGCTATAGACGACGGAGACTGGAGTCAATACATATGACCAATATGATCAAATATTGTTCCTTTATTGTTCCAGTATTGTAGGACTATAGTGCGAGCATAGTGAGCATAGCACAGTAAAGTAAAGCAAAGAAGAAGAAGGGAAAGAAAAGGTAGAAGTGCGTATCAAGGGAACTTCTACAACTTATATAAACTTGGAGAGCTTCTTTGGCATAGCTTCACTGGGTCCCTATGAGTGACCACACATCGCACTATTATAGATTATTGGTCCAACTACTAATGACACAACGAGGTTGTTGATGCAGGTGCATGTCCTGTTGTCCCAAGATAACTTGCTGTGTTTATAGCTACCAGTGTCCTGCTTTAGTTACATGCTGCAGGCACAGCACTGTTTTGCTCCACTGCTAGCTGGCTCTGCACTTATGCTGAGCATGGCCTACCACCATGTCAGGCTCTAGGCCTACACTGCCAGATTGCTCACACTGCTCGTCGCTGGCATTGCCACAGCAAGCAGCAGTGGCCACGTGGCATGGCCCTGCCTTGCTGCTTCTGCCTGCCTGCCTAGAGGGCTCTGCAGCAGGCTGCCTGTACCACTGCTCTGTTTGGCTCTTCCACTTCCCACATCCCAGAGAAAAACCAGTGGCACAACTCTGCTTGCCCACTCCACTTGTTGCCTGTGGCCTGGAGAAAATCCACACAGCATGGCCTTGCTTCGCGCTGCCTGCAGCCTAGAGAATATCCATGGCCCTGTTCTCCTGCTGCCACCAAGAAAATTGGAACTGCTCCTGCAACAGCACCACGACTTTCAAGCCAGGGAAACTGGGATATCCTTTCTCTTTGATATCTAGTTTTCCCAAAATGCTTTTCCCTCCCATTTTCCCTCTGCTGCAGTTCCAATCTAATAAACACAGTTCATTAGCCTTTCGGCATTGTTTTGCCTTCATTTACTCTAAGGGAATTATTTGAACCTTAGCACAGCCACCCCAAACCCCCTGCAGACCAGGGTTGGTAAGGGGAATATCGGGTCAAGACATGCCATCTGAAAATACATGTTGTGCTGTGTTGTTGCTGTTCTGAGACCACCACTACTGGTAAGTTTCTGCAGGTAGCATTCTGCATTTTCATAACATTCCTTCCTCAGATGCACTGAAAAAACACTTTGCCAAATAACCGCAGATGTTATGTACATGTAAATATATTAACTTCAGAGGAATTCAAGTTAAGCATGTACCTGAGGGTCTTTCTAGCTGAAGGCTGAACTGCACACTAGGAATGGGAATAGTGTCTCAAAACTTTCCTTGTGCTCTGCATAAAATAGTCCTATTCCCTGTCATTTTGAAGATTCAACATTTTCTTTTCATTCATTCATTGTCTAAATAGACTTCTAAGCAAGACAGCAATATTGGTGACAATATAAACAATGCCAATATTACAAAAGGTAGCTTCCTTTCTGCTATGTGAAATACCCACTGGCTCACACCTATGCCACTCACTGCTTATTTAAGCCTTGTGACAGATTAAGTATTTGTGGCAGTTCAAAGGCTGAGGAGACAACTAACCACCAAACACACTGTGGATAACTAGGATTCAGAGTGCTCTTTTCATATTCTGATTTTCTAAGTATCATTCTTCACATTGCTTATGACCTTAAGAAACATCTGTGACCCTTGTGATTTTCAGGTGTTATTTTCTAGATCTGGGCATAACTTGGTAGTATGCATTTAGTCAGAATGTGAGACATTTTGTATAACTTGCTGAAATACAAATGCACTTTAGATTCAGATCCAGAGTAAAACATAGTAGTATTTGGCTTTCACGATACTCAGGGAGTTAGAATATGAGACACTCAGGGAAACAAAGAAAAAAATAAAATAAATCAAGAATATCTTCATATAATGTTGCAGAAGTTCAACACAATACAAACAGTAGAACATGTGAAAGCAGTGAAAGCAAGCACGTTAAATATGTATACACATTCAGAAAATATGTATTGAGATGCATTAAAAAGAAAAGGTTACTGTAGGAAAGGAAAAAAATTAGTGTTCTAAAATCAGGGACATTTAGGGGACAGTCACTGCTGGAGGTCATTAATGTAATCAAAGCCTATTAACATGTCAACAAAGAATTTGCACAAGTACTTTTTGCCACATCATTGCTTTGTACAATGTGAAGGAAAAGCCATTCAAGATCACAACTAAAAAAACCCCAGATACTCACATTTGAGAAGGGCAAGGACAATGACAATAGGATACACAGTTCCCATAGTGAATCTTATGCTAATACATTTTTTTTTCTGAAAGTAAATCAGCTATTTCTTGCTTTTCTATAATTTCTATTATTTCCCTATATTTACAAAAGCATTTATTTTTCATATTAATTTTATTTAAATTATATACAATGCACAGAGTCTACAACTGACTTATGGGGATTTAAGGAGGGAAAGCAAGAGACGTGTCCAGTTCTGGTCCACTCAGTTTAGGAAGGACATCAAGACACTTGAACGTGTCCAGAGAAGGGTAACAAGGCTGGTGAGAGGCCTTGAGCACAAGCCCTTTCAGGAAAGGCTGCAGGAGCTGGGATTGTTTAGCCTGGAGAAGAGGAGGCTCAGGGGAGACCTCACTGCTCTCTACAACTACCTGAAGGGTGGTTGTAGCCAGGAAGGGGTTGGTCTCTTCTCCCAGGCAACCAGCACCAGAACAAGGGGACACAGTCTCAAGCTGCACCAGGGGAAGTTTAGGCTTGAGGTGAGGAGAAAGTTCTTCATAGAGAGAGTCATTTGTCATTGGAATGTGCTGCCCAGGGAGGTGGTGGAGTCACCATCCCTGGAGGTGTTCAAGAGGGGATTGGACGTGGCACTTGGTGCCATGGTCTAGTCATGAGGTCTGTGGTGACAGGTTGGACTCAATGATCTTTGAGGTCTCTTCCAACCTTGGTGATACTGTGATACTGCGATCTTCACTCCTTTGTACTTACATCTTATGTCACATAGACTTGAGGCACACTGAGGGGGAAAACTGGGACAATACAGCATTCTCTTTAAGCTGAAAATCATCTCTGGAATTTGTTGATATTTTTCCTGCTGAAATAATCTACTGTTAAGAGAAAGGAAAAATAGAGGAAAAATGGGACTAGTTTTGGAACAAATAATCTCTGTTCTTCAAGTAAGAATTTGAGAGTATTTTTCTATTATGGTTTTATAGAAATTACATATGAAGAAGAAAATAAAGATGGAAAAAGACCATCACTTTCTCATTATGATTGATATGTTATTCAAATCAATTTTAAATTGAAAATATTATGATGTCTAGAGTTTTGTGAAAGCAATTTTTGTAATTCTAGCACAGAAACATTCTCTTTTCCAAATGTATGCTTTAAGGAAATTCTATTGAATGCTCCATGTGGAAATTGATTTCAAATTATTTTAGCCATTTCTGTGCACCATGGGACACCCACTGACTTTCATGAATGTAAAATGTCAGAAAGTATGGATTTTCTCATCAGCTGATGTAGTAGCACTATAAATAACCTAAGGCTCTGGTATTGTAATTTATCTAGGTATCTTAGGAAGAGAAGCCTTGTTGATGCCGTATGGCTTTGGGACATAAGTGAAATTAGAATTCAGACCAGGAATGCTAATGCTTCCAGACCTAATGTTTCCAAACCTAATGTTTCCAAAAGATGTTAAATTAGTGGTGTGGTCTAGCACAAAATGCCCCAGATCTACATTCTTGTCGAATAATCAAACAACCAAGTCATGTAGCCTATGCTAGGACTTCTAACAAACAGTAAATAAGTGACCTGTTCACATATTTCCTCATGTATGCTTTTTCTATGTTTGTTGCTAGTGTCTAGCAGTGGCATAATCAGCTGGTTTCTTCATATAACACTGAACAAACAGAATTTGTTTCAAAATATTTAAAATATATCTTCTCATAAGAATTTCATCTGAGGTAATAACTTGTCATGCCAACACATCTTGGCTTTTCTGAAGTCAATATTCTTTTTCTAAATTTAAAGGTTGAGGTATCTTTGCTCATCTTGGTATGTCAGACCTAGTTCACTGAAATAGATAATATGATGTTAATCCGTCAACAAGCAAATGCTCAGAATCAGGTGAGAATTAGTTTATTATGCTTCATGTGTGATCTCAAAGAGAAGAAAAAGAGAAAAGAAACATGAAAGAATACATCACTTGGATGAATTATGGAGTCCAAGAAACATTAAAGTACCCAGTAAAAAAAGACCAAAGAAACCCAAAGATTTCATATTTGGGTCTACAAATACACTTGCACAGAAGCACCATTGAAGAAAACAAAACCATCCCTAGAATTTCTGACTCATATAATTATTATGAAACATTATTCTAATTAATCCTGACCCTAAATAAGTTGACTATAAGAAAGTCTTCCAACAAAAATGAAAGCAGAAAATTCTAAACTTGGAAAATGCAGCGTTAGAAGCTCTGATCAGCATCATACAACTGAAGAAAAACAAAATAAATAATTTATTCCACAAAGAAAAATAACAATTAGGGGACACTGATATGATGCTATGACAAAGCTAAGAAGACAGAAATTAAATTTAACCAGGAAATCTCAACAAATTGATATTGATCAAAATTCCAGAACTTCACAAACAAATTATTTTCTTATTTAATAGGGAGAAAAGTAGCTTGAGTGAACACCAGTGAGAATGTAATGACTAACACTGCCAGACTAGATCCTTACTAAAATTCCTCTGCCAGTGTAAACACTGATATATAAGCAGGTCATTCTAGGTTTCCTGTTACAGCCAATGGAAAGAAATACATTCTTGTGAAATGTGATTCATCTCCTATTATGTCAGAATTATAAAAGACGTAAAATGTAGACGTCCTTGACCCAGAAACCATTCTGAATGAGTTCTTCTAATACACAATTACTATATCAGCCAAAGTACACATCCAACTGGATGAGTACAAACTTGAATTTTAACAGTGGACCTTCAGGTTGGTCAAGCATGCCACGTTTTGTCTTTTGCAGTTGATGGATAAGATATAACATGACCTCCAGTAGCCAGATATATACATAATGAATAGAATAGAATAGAATAGAATAGAATAGAATAGAATAGAATAGAATAGAACAGAACAGAATAGAATAGAATAGAATAGAATAGAATAGAATAGAATAGAATAGAATAGAATAGAATAGAATAGAATAGAATAGAATAGAATAGAATAGATCAGGTTGGAAGAGACCTGCAAGATCATCATGTCCAACCTATCATCCAACACCACCTAATCAACTAAACCATGCATGTTCTGTTGTGCTGAAGGTAAAGCATGTGTGATTCTGACCTTTTTAATATGACATATAATTTTTTCACATGCACATAGATGTTTAGCTGCCTGCAGGTTTGTTGGCAAAGGGGATTTCCAGTATAGCAATCTCATATCTACTCTATGTGAGAACTACTGTTTCAAATACTATTCCTTCAACTGAAGACTCAAAAAACAGATTCAGAAACTCTCCTGAATTCAGTATACTCCACACTTTGAAATCATGTCCCATCTTTATATTGCAGCATGATGTGGATGTGATTAAGGAGAAATCTTTACTGTCTCTTCTAAGACCAATCCAGTCTCCCCTCAAAGAAATCTGTCCATGTAGAATGTACTACAGTGTGCTTTTCCTGACCATTAACCTCAATTCAAATGCTGTATTCTTCAGGAAATAAACATTGAAAGCTCTTTGTTTTTGCTATTCTGAAATTTTTTAGAATTCTTGAACCTGTGGAGTTGAGGGAAAGTCGAAGATTTTTGCTCATTAGGAGGTTTCAAGCAAATTCTTATATGTACTCTTAGAATTATGGAGATCTACAGAGTACTTTTTATTCTGGTATATTAAACAGCAAGAATAAAAGTCAAGTTATGACACTTTATCCAAAAACTCTGACAAAAATCAAGAAGCAATTGCAAATTCTAAGAGTGCTTTTTTTTTTCTCCTAGGACGCACTGTCTAAAAGGAAGCTTTGTTTCCTGGAGAAGAAATTGTCAGTATAACCACAATTTCTTGCTGCTCTAATAAGTTGGATAATTTGGAATATATTACGTCAGAATATTTCTGCTGCTAAGAAAAGTGTTAATGTAAAGAGTAATAAAAGGAGATTACTGAGCATCCCCAATGCTGTTGTGCTTTTGAATTACACAATTTTACAGTCCTCTTCATTAGATTTTACATTTCTCAAATTCAAACACATAATTTTATCATTTACACAATATAAAATTAAGATAGGGAACCTGATTACATAAACTAGTGAAAACGTGACAATAAAGCACTTAACTGTGTTCGGCCTGTGAGACTACTTTTATGCATGAATTTGAAAAGCTCTGCAGTTCTGACTGTAGATGTCTTACATGATTTTCCTTCATGATTATGTTCAGCCAGCATGTGTTACCATCCAATTGTGGCAAAACAGATGTTCTCTATTAATTCTAAATTCAGCAAAACTGATTCATTTTATGCTTTAGAATGAAGTTATATGCTGCCTTGAGGGTAACCTTTATGTAATACAGGGGATATTGTTCACAGTATTAGCGAGTGAAAATAATTCTGCTTTGTTTTATGGCTTTATCCTAGGGTTAACACAAATTTTCTAGTATTATTGCTATAAGTTTCTGCAGACAGATAATTTTTGTGCCAAGAATACAAGAATTATCAATACACTAATACAAGAATTATCAAACACAATTTTTAAGCAATTTCTAAAGTCTTCCCAAAAATTTGGGATTTATAGTTTTTGATTTCATATGCCAAAACTTCAGTCCTCACAGCAAACACAAAACTTCAGGTTGCCAGTACAGACATCTGGCTTAGGACTCTCTTATGATTGGCAAAGACAGGTACACCAGTCATAATGACAGTTCAGAAAATTCTAAAATTACTGCTGGAGATATTTCAAGCACTTCAGTTTGGTAGGTCAAATTCTAAAACTAGAATTTTAATAAAATTTTCTCCTGTAAGATCAGGCCCAAATTTAAATGTGTGGCAAATAGAGGAAATGGAGGCATAAAGTTCACATCTCCCAAAACAAAGTACTCTGTAAAGAGTGTAATATCAAAAATTTGATTAGAAAGGATTGTTTGTGGGAATTGGTTTCTGCTTCAGAATCCTTCAATTAAGACCCACAGCTGGAATGTTCACTCTCAAGAAAATACAGGAGATTAGAAAGCATCATCTAGCTAACACTTGCGAAGAGAAATGCTTTTTGAAGTACAATCTGCCAACAGAGTGCAGTATGTTCTCACACATGTGGTCCCCTGTATTTCTCACGACCAAAACCACCTGAAAATAACTGCTTCTGTTGAGAATAAGTAGTTTCTACTGTTTGCAACAGTTCTATGGTGAGGTAATTACCACAAACTGTCCCTGATGAAAACTGTTACCAAATGTACTTATTGTCTTTAAATACAGTTGATTTTTATATATTTTTTTAAAGCTGCTTTGACTACATGGACATTTTAAAGGGCTAGTAATGAAGTATTTCTGTGTTCTATAGGAATAGAAAGAAGGTTCAATAAAAGGCAATATTTCAAAAGAATATGTTTTAAATACATAATCAGAAAAAATAAAAAAAAAAAAGAAAAACTTACTTTTACAAAAAATAAAACAATTCTAGGGTTAAACTAAATACAAAAGGCTGAAAGAGAGTTTTGAAGAGGAAGATTTTAGCAATTATATATCCTGAGAGGTTAATTCATTTTGCCATATTACAAGGCAGCCTACTCCTAGTAAGACTTTTTGAAGAATATGGAGGAGTTTAATATATTACTTTTATGTGTTGAAAGTAAAAATTTGCAGCAAGTCTGCTTTCAACCAGCCACACTTTATGCATATAAAGCAGTCAAATAAATTGAATAGATTGTTTGCTAGTTACAAAGATTATGCTTTGCATACTTTTGTTGTTTCCCATCTCTTTCCTAAACGGTCCTTAAAATATACTATGTTTCCAAGCACTTTTCAAGACATTCACATAAAACTTGGTATTTCTGTAAGTGAAAATTGTTTCCTACCAGGTTTTCTATCAACTCAACATATGTGCACAAAACCTCTTATTTTATTTTTTTTTCAGCAGCATCTAGGAGAGAAAAGACCTGTTATGTAAGTTAAGCATGTAATGCCATTTTGGCCTTCAGTGTGATCTCTGGAGATGATAAGTAGAGATGCATAACTTTTTCAATATACTTTTTCAATATACTCATTCTTCATCAACTTGTTCTTCAGTCCTCATTCAAACACAATTAATTTATAACTGTATCATAAAAAGTCGGGGCTGCAAATCAGGTTAAGAATTTTCCTGAGCTGGGAAGGCTAATAATGACGGGAGAGGCAATAAATCATTACCTGCTTAATGCTTCCTTCCTGAAACAGACAATAAATGCCCAAATGAAACTTGTTTCCCATATTCAGAGTTCACTGCTCAACAATGTTATCTCCTAGTGGTGTGGTGCATGAAAGCACCATTGTGGTGTAAACCAGGGTACTAATGCAAAGGGAAGAAATTATTCCTGTAATTACTTCAGGTATATTTCAACTTTTAGAACCTTGGTCACTTGAACTCTCAGTGTGAATTATTAAATGCAACACTTGACTATTAGGCCTGATTATATGTATTGCATGATTGTTAGGCCATAGTAATGAAAAATAAAATCTAAAGTGGAGAAGAGCCAAAGAGAAGCAAGAAACATAAATAAGTACTTAGGTCTTGTAATGTGTCAGATTTTACTATTTATATTATTAGAAAGTTATTCCTTGCATCAGGTCTTATAACTTTTAAGACTACTAATATATATCCCTGAGTCTCAGATACTCTAATAGACCAGAATTTGCTTTTTCTGGATATAACCTCCATCTTCCCATACAGTTTTGTGTAAGCCTTGAAAGGTACTCTACATCAACAAAACCAAAAACCAACCAACCAAACAAATGAAAAAACCTAAAAGCAACAAACATTCCAAAAGATTAGAAAATGCAAGGCAAATCCCTCTATACACCTCATGCTATGTGACTGAATCATGATGTGCTGTTACTATTTTAAATGTGTATTGGTCTCATTTCTGCTTATTTTGTAAGCCTGGGCTTCAAAAACTGTATACAGCAGGTCATTTAATGGAGCTGAAGCTAAAATTGTAAGTCAGAAGAACCAGAAAAGCAGCAATTCTGAAAAGAAATTTGCTTAGTCTTTTAGATATGGATGCAAAAACAATATAGCAATTTAAGATGGCATTTTAAGACACATTATTCAGTATAACAAAGATGTTGCAGGAAGTCCAAATGTGTATTAATTGAAAGAAATCCTTAAAATTTTAAAGGAATCTTTCATAAGAATCTCATTACATAAAAGGTTTTCTGCTGTGTCTAAAATCCAGTTGATTCTCTTCTCACCATCCCCTGATTCTCCTCTAAATCTCTTTGACTGTTGTCAGAAAGAAAGGTGTTTGTCTACTTGACATCCATCTCATTGGATAAATCAACATAATTCACTCTCCGTGTTGATATGTTCAGCACCAGATTATCCTCCTGGCCAATTTTGAACCTAATTCATTAAAGACTACCCAGCTTGCTTTGACAACTATGGAATTGTACTGATGCCTACCGGAAGTACTGAATGTGGATACAAGTGTAAAGAAAAAAAAAACAAATAAAAATTTGACAATAGTATTTTGCTTGTAAGTGACACAAATATTTTCATTGATTCGTAATGATTTTTTCTCCAATTTATAGCTTTTGTAGTCCTAAGTCAACACAGGTATATTAATAGTTGAAACAATTAATTACGTAATCTTTTTCTACTCATAACCACTATTTCTGATTCTCAGATGTCACAACCAAATTATGTCTCTATAAATCAGTTCCTACTGTCATAGCCTTCTTTTGTATTTAATTTTTCCTGTTACAAAATTAATTGAAAAACAAAACAAAAAAAATTAATGCTAAGGCATTTGTATCCTCAAATTCTGAAATATTCCCCCCACACACATTTTTGATGTAATTAATCAGAACAGATGGATTTTTTTAGAGATCTAAGTAAAAAAATAAGAAAAGAATTTATTTGCATTTACCATATCTACTTTGCAGTTGATTATATAATCATGTTGAATTTTAAAACTTTCTTGTTAAATGTGTATGATTTCATTCCTCACCTCTAAACAGTGTTACAATTTTGATGATCTTCTTTTTAAGTTGACTGAGGAATACACAGAAAATAACATATATGAGTAGTATGTATACATGTGTGAGAGAGTATTTTCATGTTATGCTTGTGCCTTTTATTCCTGTCTCATGTATACATGTAAACCTTTGCTTTCTACAATGACATTGTATAAAGAAGACACAAGGACTAAAAGGAAGAGTAGTGTAATGTGCACCTCTCTTTCACAATTTTTTTTCATTAAATGATTCTATAGCATACATTGTTCCATGCATTCAGAAGGAAGTCCAGGGTTTCTTTGTAGGTTTCGATTTTTTTGCTTCCTTGTTGCAGTTAATTGGATAACATCTGATAACTTAGAATATGAAAATATCACTATGAATATCTTTTAAAGTTATTCCAGGTGAAATCCTTTATTTCATAAGCTCTAACTTTAAAACTGCACCATCCTGACAGTCTCAAAATATGTGCATAGGAAGAGATTTTTTTTTTGCATAAGAATATTTATTGCTTCAAAAATCTAAACTTAGAGGGAAAAAACCCTCAAACATAAGCGAAAGGTGTTAATAATAATAGAACTTAATTAGGACTTAAAGGGATCACTGAAGTTAATTAGCAATACAGACTGATTGTAATATTCAATCTGGCTGAGAGGAACATAAATAAAATGAAGCAATGATTTATGCCCTAAAGATATATTATGTATAAACACTAAGGTGATATACTGCACCAGTGCAACAGCACAAAGATTAATATCACTAGAAAGTATTTCCATATCGTCCATCTGTTGAAAATATTTTAATATGATTTATTTCAATATATATCTGTATGTTCCTTCAATGAGGAAGTGTCCTGAAGAGTCAAACCTCAAAACATGCCCTAGCCCAGACAATGGGCTACGCACCTGGGAATGTGCAAACCTCGACCCTTCCATGTACCATGTGTAATTAACTTCGTAGCACAGCTGTGAACTGTGTGTGCCCTTGGCCATGTTTGGATAAACCCCATCCTATAGGCCCAGTTATCTGGTTTCTCTGTTAACAAAGGGACATTTAAATACTTTCTTGGGGCAGTATTTAAACTGGATGGCAACTTGCGTTGTTCTCATCCAGCAAGGAACAAGAGTCAAATGCTGCTGGAGTAGATGATGGTCAGTGGTCTCCATCAAATATTTTTTTCTGTTTCTACTATCAAAAAAGACAGTTTCTGCTCTTTCATCTCCTATTCCCTAAGTTTTCTCTGGTGTGATACTTCATTGAGTCCATTTAGAGAGTTAAGCTTGTACAAACTTAAAATAACTCAAAAAAAGAGAAAAAAACCCATGAATTTATGTCTGGCTGAAACAGTTTACCAACCATTCAAGCAAGTTTTTGTTCAGCTACAAAATATAATGAAGAGATGGAAATGTATGGCCAGCATCAATGGATGGACAGAAGATTGACCTTTTCTGCCACAGCTAGCCTTTAGGTTGCACAGCTGTACCATCAAATAGCATAGTAGAGGCTTTTGTTTTTGATATTACAGCAATTCAGGAACATGTCTGACAGGTGGAAATTTCAACTGATATTCTATATCAGCTTAATCAAGTCTCAGTAGTGCATTCAATATTATGTTGTCAATGCTGCTAATGATATTGATTAACAACATTGATTACAAAGAACATAATCTAAGAAAAATATCTCCTACTCACTGTTAAATTTCATAAAATTCTCCATCTATGTCTTTTCTTGAACTGCTTTTATTTAAACAAAAAATAAAATATTTTTTAAAAATGAAATTAATAAAATGTGTTTGTAAAGATAGTTTATATATTTCAGTGACGAGGAAACATTTCATAAATGATAGTTGAAGGAGAAGAGGAGTGCTAAATCCAACCAGACCCTTGTTCCTTGGGTTTGTTTTGTGTTTGTTTTGTTTTGTTTGTTTGTTTGTTGGTTGGTTTTGTTTGTTTGTATGGTTTTTTATTCCCCATAAGCTTTTAGTCTCCTCTCCTTACTCCAGGAAAAGAGATGGTCATGGTGGTGTTTGTAAATCACTGTGGTGTATTCCACTGAGATGCTTGAGCTGACTGATTGTTTATAATAGCAGCTGTGGTTTAGAGGCTCTGTTTGGATATTTGTTCTCCTAGGCACTACAGAAAGCACAAAGCTGTGCCCCAAGGAGCTTGCCAACTAAATGTAAAAAGCCCAATCAGACAAGTAAGCAAGATAAAACCAAGAACTAATACAATATTTTAATTAATCCTAAAGCACTGTTAGTAGATTAACCAGCTCACAGCAGTAAGCATAGCTCCTATCCTGCTTTCCCCACGTAACCCCACACAAGCTTTCTGTGTATTTTACCTTCATTCTATTTCACTTTATGTTATTAATCCTCAGATTATCTGCAGACTAAACCAAAAGTTTATTCAGTATAAATAGATCATTCTGCTGCTGTGATAGTGATATATTCTGATCAGCTTCTTTGATTATTAATACAAACTTCAAAAAGCTAAATAAAGCAGGAATGACATTTCCTGAGAACAAAGGAATATTTCAGATTAAAAGAAGGAAGAGTGGAGGGGAACAGGGAAAACACCTGGTTGGTGGTCTCATTTAGTTTATGAAAGTTTATGAAAGTTTTCAGTGTGCTGAGGGAACTTCATGCAGCGAATTCCAGGTACAAAACACTTTCCTATTTCCTAGACACATTTCCAAACACATAGTTTGCAAAAACTAATACCTATTCTCCCAGTGATTGAGAGTAATGGGAATGTTGAATAGTTTTTAATATAATTCTCCATTCTTTGACCTCTAATAAACCGAACAATTTATTTACTATTACTTCAACATGAAAAGGATTATCCCCATACTAAAGTAAATGAGTGTATATGTGCACAACAATATAAAAAAAAAATGAAGATTATTCTTAAAAAAAATCAGAATGTCTCATGGAGGTCATTTGTATTTAAAGGCTATTCTTCAAGCCTAATAAACACTAATCCTACTGCTTTTTAGGTTATGATATGTATTACATGTGTTTATAAATTCACACTCATAAAGTAAGTTCCTGTTTAATGTCATGTTGGTCAACCAGTAATCTTATAAACTAAAAGGAAAAGCAACTGATATATATTTTTATATATTTCATTTTATATTTCAACTGTGATGAAGAAAGCTATTATTTTAAAATATATGTGGTGAAATGCAGAATAATTTTGAGATACTGGGGTTTGTTGCCTTATTCTGTGCAAAGCAGAATAATATGCCCAGGGAGAATCTCCTCTTTCAGCTTTCTATATATCCCAAACAAAATATCTCCATTGATATGAAAACCAAAGCATATTCATGAAATTTGTTTTGATTCTTGTCAAATTGAGCTTAAGTATCTCAGTATCTGCTACACAAGATCTAATCTTTTCAGGAAATAAAATAGCTCAAGGGTCTTGACTTGCCTTTGAGAACTCAGTGCAGAGAAGGCAGTTGTCAAATTCAGCAGTAGGTAAACCATTTTCTATGCCATGCTAGTTAAATAATTCTCTGAAATCTGAAGGACAGCTTTAGAAACTGAATGAGAGGTTGAAAGGAAGGAGGAAAAACTTTCATTTTTAGTTTACGTATAAAGATAGATAACGAGATATTTTTCCTGTTCCTGCTTCTATTGCCTTTTTTTTTTTTTTTTTTTTTTCCCTGTGGCAATAATTCACTCAAGGTGCTTCACAGAAAGACAAATAATTCACAGAATCACAGAATGACATAATGGTAGGGGTTTGAAAGGACTTCTGGAGATCACCTTGTCCAACTCCCCTGTTAATGCAGGTGTGCCTAGATTGAGTTGCACTGGAACATGTCCAGATGGCATCTGAAAGTCTCCAGAGGAGACCCTACAACCTCTGATCCGGTAGTACATCACCCTCAAAGTAAAGAAGTTTTTCCTTAAGTTCAATGAATAATTGAAACAGTATTCTTTATTCCCCCGCAAATGATAATAAGAAAACAGGTCAAGAGATTTTATGTCCTGAGAACTAGGATGCTTCAGATGCTCTCAGAGGAAGCTATAGACAGTCTGTTCTGGAAAAGTGATCACTTTATTTAAGAGTTTAATATAAGATCCAATTTCATGTTTTAATTTGTTAAAAAAAAGTTAAAGAAGTGGTGATCAGCTTCTTGTACTTCAGTAATACTAAATAGTCATACATTGAATGTAAAATATTACAAGTCAGTGTCTGAATTTTCTCTAAGTCCAGCCCTTCCATACTTAATAGGAAATTAGAAGTATTTCACTATCATATACTACTTACATTGACAAGTGCAGAATAAAAAAAATAAAAAAAAGCAAAGCCCAATGCCTTTTCTACAGAAAACAATTAACCAGAAAAGAATAGTGAAATGTCTGAAATATGTACATAAGATCTCCTTGCTCATGCTCCATTATTCCCTGCTTCCTTATCTGCATGGCGCTACCAATGCAGTTGCATATGCATTAATATAGAATCATAGAATCCATATTGGTTGGAAAAGACATTTCAGATCATCAAGTCCAACCAATAAACCATGCCCCTCAGCATCACATCAATATATCTTTTAAATACCTCCAGAGACAGTAATTCCGCTATCTCCCTGGGCAGCCTGGTCCATCCCTCACAACTCTTTTGGTGAAGAAAAGTTTCCTGTTAGCCAATCTAAACCTCCACTGGCACAACTTCAGGATGTTTCCTCTTGTCCTAGCACTTGTTACTTGAGAGAATCGATCGACAATCACCTTGCTACAACCTTTTTTCAGGTAGTTATATAGGGCAGTAAGGTCACTCCTCAGCCTCTTTATTTTTCCAGACTAAATGACCCCAGTTCCTTCAGCCACTCCACAGAAGACTTATGTTCTAGACTCCTCACTAGCTTTCATGCCCTTTAGACATGCTCCAGTTCCTCAATGCCTTTCTTGAACTGAGGGGCCCAATGTCATATACATATCATAATGTTGAGATCTCCTCATACTTGGACAGCAAAGGACTTTAATGTTATGATGTGTCTTAACTGGCACATCATAATATTTAGAATTTGTTTCTGGCACTTAATTATTGTCTAATATTTATTTCCTCTCACTTCAAACCTTATCATATATACAAAAAATTAAATACTGGTTTTGTACCTTCATAGACCTTTGATCCTTCTTGGTTGGCCTCAGTAATGACATTTATGTCTTTGAGACATCAGCATTAATTTACTTATTTCACAGTTCAACCTCTGCTATAGTTTTGTGTGTCATTCATAAGAATATTTTTACTTATCTGCTCTGTGAATATGTGCACTACACTTTCCCTTGAATAGTCTGCTTCCATATGTCATTACGATCATGAATGTCTACATTGCTATTATAAAATTTTTACTTGTTTTTTTCTGCATGTCTTTTTTTTTTTTATTTGATGGAGACAAGTGTAAAAAAATATTATTTGTATTAATGATAATAAATCTTACATGAAACAATCTTCTGTCCCTCAGAAGAATGCAAACAAGAACCATTCAGCGATGTTTTGGAGACAATTTTGAACCTCAAGGATTTAATCTCTTCTGTATAATTTTAAATACTGAAGCATAATCTTTATGTTCATTGGAAAGAGAGTGACAGACTGTGACAGATGGCAATACAGAACTAAGTTAGGATTTTCTTCTGCAGTACTATGGCTCTTTACTTTGCAATATGCAGCATGTGGGACTATCTTCTTAAGCTAAAATTCAGATACACACCTAAAACTGGGTGTTCTGGATACCACAGTATATGTTTATTTTTAGTTCTTTTCAGCCTAGATATAGTGCTGTGTCTAGATATGGTACAGTGTTTTGTCATGTTTTTTAATTAAAATACATATTTTTTTCCTAAAATTTTTAGTAGTAAGCCACAAAATATATCTTTCTAGCTAGCACCAGAATTTCTTCCTTCGTACAATACCATTAGTCTGATTTCTGTTGTATTCCCTTACATATGTAAAATCTTTATTTTTTACTGTCCTTCTGTATTGGACTATATTCTCATGTCATTTGCCACACATCATTATTTATTTTCCATTCTTATTATTAAACATACTAGTTATATTGCATTTTAAACAAATAAATGGTATTGTTATCATATTTTATTTTCTATTCATGTATTATATTGTGTAGTATAATATTAGAGATAATTATACGAGATAACACAGGTAGACCTCAGATGTGATGTATCTTTATCCATAGAATCGTAGAATGCACTGTGTTTGAATGGACCCTCAAAGGTCATCTTGTCCAATCCCCCGTCAGTGAGCAGGGACATCTTTAACTAGATCAGGTTGCTCTGGGCAACCTATTCCAGTATTTCACTGCCCTGATTGTAAAGAACAGTTTGCCTTTATGCAGTGTGCGTAGCAAATTTCATGCAAACATCTGACAAATTAAAGATAGGGTTAAATGTTAAAGTGTCTTTGCCATTCTGTTCAATTTTCAATGGTTCCTGTAAGAGTCTGATGAATTTCAAGTTCATCCATGCTTGCTTTGTGACAAAACACAATTGTTTTCAAATGGAATTGAAACTATTTCTTTTCAAGATGTTCTGTTTTTGCGAAAGCTCAACATTATCTTATACCAGGAGCAGTGACAGATTGTGCCACACTGACAGAACTTTTATTGTGAGAGTCTTCCGTAATTTTTATGGAATTTAAATGCGTTTCTGGCAGTCTCTGGCCTCTCTTCACTGATAGCATTTTCATTCTCCTTAGGCTTATGATAATGCTCAGCAGTAGAAGCAACCTATCACAGGAAAAAGGTTAATTTAACACACCAGATGGAGAGACCTGTTGAAATGTTTTACAGATTCTTGGCCAAAGCACAGGCACAGAGGTTATTATAAGGTCCAGCCAAAGTCTCAGCTGATACTGGGCTCACGATACCTACAACAGGAGCCTACACATACATTCAGAAACTGCACCAGGAGATGTTGCACATTATATTAGGATATGCTATTGTGCAGGAGCTGGAGCATACAAGTGAAGGAGCGGATGTGTTTCTACCCCTTCCAAGGAGCTTTCATCTGATTTGCATGATTGAATGAAAATGTTCTCTGCTCTAAGTTTTCTTTCTGAAACACATAGATACCATTAATATTAAGCTCGTCCCTTCTGGAACTTCTAAAATAGTGACTGGCTGAGGCTTCTAGGCTAACCTAATCATCTAGACTACCTCTGAAGTCAACAGAGATGGAAATACAGCCTCTAGGAAAAATTCATCCCTCTTGCTGAGCTGTAGAAGAACCACAAGTGTAAATGCTGTCTGGAAGAAAATTTCCTAAATGCCAATAAATTTCTATACTGTATTTTTTCACTGGTATTGAAAGTATTGATACAGACATACAGTATGAAAAAGATTAATGGGAACAAAATGGTTTTATTTTGCCAGTTTAGTGCTTTCAGTGTAAAAAAGACTAGAATGAGCTAAATGATTTTGCTTAGCTGCTGCAAACACCTATATAGCAGAGCAATAAGGTCATCCTTACACAAAATAAATCTAAGAAAAGAAAATACCTAGAATACAGTTAAAATGTGAAAAAAATATGTTTAAATGGAAATGTCTTACAACTTTTTTATACTATTTTGTCTCAGACTATCCCCTATGCTTTCTGTACTAATTAGAAAACAAATACACATGTACAGGTCAGTTTTGTTACTTTAGTAGAAGTAAAGGAACTGAGAAAATAATAGAAAAGGATAAAAGGAGGTAATAACTTAAAGGCAAAATATCAAACAATCTGCAGTCTGAAATGCTTGTCCCAGATAACATCAAATAAAATAATATTATGTATAACAAGTACGTGTATTGTATTTATCTCCCATACTTCCAGCAGTGTTTCCTTCCACATATTTTTGTTTACAAATGGTGCATGGTATTTCTCCTTAATGTTCTTTCAATTCACCTAGAAATAAACTGATGTAAATATTGTAAAACATAAAAATCAGCTGCCCAGAAAAGTGTTGGATTTACCATCCCTGAAGGAATTTTAAAGACATGCAGATGTGGAGCTGAGAGACAAGGTTTAATAGTGACTTGGCAATGCTAGTTTAGTGGTTGAACTTGATGAAGTCTCTTCCAACTGAGACAATTCTATGATTCTAATAATGCAATCCAGGCATGAGTAGAAAAGCCAGGAGACTACAGTCTTAAATCTGATCTATGCCCTTGTTCTTTCATTCCTTCCTTGAATTTGTTCCTGAAGGGTATTAGGGTATTTGATAGGCTGTCCACTAAACCTCTGCTTTCCATTTATAACCACTTTAATAAAATGACAATAATAATGTATATATTTTAATAAATTTGTGAATTATAACCATACAGTCCAAAGGAAATACCAAAAAATTAAAAAAATACCTTGGGCTGATATATTATGCAATTATTTTAAAATTTATTGCAGACAAAAATACAACAAACTCAGTTAATTGCTTCTTTAATCAATGCTTTATTTTGAAGGAGGTTCTCAAACCCCCTCAATCTTTACTGGTTAAATGATAAAAAGTGACAATCAACAGTTCAGTATGGGGACCCTTGTTCCTTGAATTGTATTATGCAACAATGGCAAGATGTCACCAGTAATGGTAATAAACCTTTTCAGCACTTGATTATCTTGGTTAATTTCCCCCAGTGAGATTTCCATCAGATTACACATAGTAAAATGATTTCACCAAAAATATCAATAAATGAAGTTCAAATGAATTTAAGTTGCTTAACTCCTGGTTATTCCGAATCTCCATCTTAAGTCTTTTCTATTTATTTATATATATGTATATATACTTGTTAAAAAGTTAGAAAGATATCTTAAACAGAACTTTTGGAGCCCCATCCCTTTGACTTGCTATAATCTTTTCACAGTTCTCTAAAAGACTTTCATCTTATTATTTTTACAGTTTTAGCAGGTTAACATTAAGACTATTTTATTTTAAAGAGATAACAATATTTCCGAATCATTCCCAGCACAAGGCAAAATGCAGTTGATTTTATAGTATCTTGCTTTCTCCTTTTGTGTTAGAAACCATATGCAAATTTTAAGTTATTCATGGTAATTTATTATTGCTTACAAAGACTACTACAAAGACATTTGGATTTATATATAGTTTTGGCAATAATAATTTGAATTACTGAAAGTAATATTTGCCAGAAAAAAATAAATAATTGAATTTATTTAATATACATGAGAAATAATTGATTTTTTTTAAAATGTTACTTAAACATCACGACCTGATAAATTAAAAATATTTTATTTTTCTTTTTCATATTGGCACAGTCCCTTCATTAATATTATTCATATTGCATCTTAGTACAAAAGTTAAGATACTGCTGAAAGTTAATATTTCAGTTCTAATGTTTTTAATTGTATTTTAAAATAGTTTTAAGGAATACTCCAAATAAAACCATTTCCCATCTGAAAAAAAATCAGAATTTTTTTTGTTCTTCTCTTAATTTCATAGCAAATTGTAAGAGACTAAATCTTGTCTCTCTTGTATATGTGAATCAATAAAGATAAAAACTCCTTTGCTCCCCCAAGACAAGAGCTGCTCAGAAGGTGTGGTATAAACACATCCTGGATGGTTTGCCTTATAAGACCACTAGTGCCCTCAGGGAGGATGATGTAAAGATCTCTGGTCTATGCAACAGATCTTTTCCTGCCCTGATAAGCCCAGAGATGTGTATTGGAGGAGTGAGTGGTGGAGGGGTGAGCAGTGGAGGCCCACCCCAGAGCCAGACCCCTGGAGGCAACATAGATGTGGTAGGTTGAAAACTCCCCCAACATAAAATTGCCAGGCCAGCTCAGCTGGAAGCAAATGAAGCTGTATTTACAAGCAAAACTACAATGTAAAATGAAATGCAATGAATATGTACAAAATATACAGTATTTACAGGTATTTACAATTTATAAACAGCACGATAACCCCCCTGGACAAACCAGAGGGCTAATAATAGTTTCCCTATTCCCTGCTTCCTACTCGCCTGTACATGGTAGAGGAGAGAAAAGAGCAGAAAGTTGTTTGTTAGATACTCAGTTACAAGAAGGCGGCTAAGGTCAGCAAAGCCAGCAGAAGCCAGAGCTAATATCTGCTGGAGAGAAGAAGCTGAAAAGATAGAAAGTTAGTTTACAGATCCAAGTTTAATGTTTACTATCTGTCCAATGGGATTATTTAGAGCTTATAATTATTTTCCTTTTTACACCCAATGGTGATATATTTACATTCTACCACTTTCTGTTCATGATCTGTGAAAATTTTTCAAGGCACAGCCTGAAACTACCACAACAGGGAAGGACTAGGGTGAGGATCCAGGAGTAAGCTGCATTTTAAAAGAACTGTAAAAAAAGGACCTGAGTGACACCTGCTTTAAGGAGAGAAAATATCACCATGAACATCCAGCCTGAAAGCAGCAGCCCAGAAACCCACTCTCCATCACCACCAAAGAAGGCTGTGCCCTAAGTTTTGCCTACTGTAAGAAGAGAAGAACTCCTGGAGAAGAGAGAACTCCACTGAGAAGCACTACATGCCAGAGGCTTCTCAGAAAAGGGAAATCGTTGTGGATGCTCTCTCCCTCCCTCCTCTGGCCAAGGACAGCAAAAGCCAACAAGAACCCTCGACATCTCTCCCTCTCCCTCCTCTCCTCCAAGCCAAAGTGGCAGCCCCCTTCCTTGAACCTCCTCCAGCCAGAGAAATCGTGCTGGGGGAACAGGGTGGCTAGTAATGTAATTCCTTTCCTGCTCTCTCTCCTCCATTTTTCCTCCCTCTCCTGCTCTCCTTTCCTCCGTTCCATCCATTTTATCCTTTGATAAATAGCATCACTTTTGATATTTAACGTCATTTGTGCCTTAATTTCACAACATGAACATGTTCAAAAAAGAACAGAGTCTCTCCCCCGAGACATAAATCCATTTTCTAAAAATTCTTGTTTTATTTTATTTACTTCTGTCTTTCAGTTATTTCACACAATTGACAGGCTCTGGATCTCTTCATAGTGCACAGTATGAAAATACCATATTTTTCAAATGTTAAATGACGCTGATGTTCTTTTCATCTCTCACTGATATCATCAGATATCTTTCCTGTGTAATCTAATATGAAAGCAACTGAAAACCACAAGAATTGTGATCATGACCCACTTGTCATTCCTGATTGATAAAGATCCTGAACCAAAAATAGTAAGAAAGGTTATTTCTAGTATTATCAAGGGGTTTTGTTTATTCTTGCCCTTTTCTGTTTTTTTTTTTTGTTTGTTTTTGTTTTTGTTTTTGTTTTTGTTTTGTTTCTTTGTTTTTGTTTTTGTTTTTGCTGTTGTTGCTGTTGTTGTTGTTTTCCCCAGGACCTGTGCTACTAGCCAATTCTGAATACTAACGTAAGTAATTTTTTGATCCTATCTGGCCATTCTTTACTTTCTTAAACACTATGAAGTCATGTCTATTGCCGTTCACTCTCAATAGTAAATGATGCATTTAGGTCAGAAAAGAGAACCAGGATGGCACTACACAACACTAATGAATTCATAAGATTTGAAATTCCCAAAGCATAAACTATTGGCCATTAGAGGCTCCAGAAAACTTGGAATAAAATTCTTTAAGTGTAGTATTCTGCATCATACTGTTTTCAGATAAATTTTAAAAGTAGCTCCTAGCCTACAGTCCCAAATGCTAAACAGTCCTCTGAAGATAAAAGCTTAGCAATACATGCTCCACATATCTGGAGGATAAATTAACTGATCACTTTGCTTACTCTATGTACTTCCTGAGCATTCAGTTCAGGAATGAAGTGAAGGAGATTGTTTGATATAAAAGAGAGAGTCTGAGCCAATTTCAAGTGTAAACTAAAATATAACAAGAATGAAGTGAGAACAGTTAATTTTTTATTAGCTTGTAACATTATGAATCTTACTGAAATTATTGTCTTTTTCCCCCTTTCCATTTTTCAAGCAGAAAACCTTTAAACAGCTTCATCTACCTGTCTGACAGCTTTGCTTTAGAAAGTGTATGCATTTCCAATTAAGTCAGAGTAGATTATTTTACTACTGTAAAAGAGCAAGCCCGTATGTATCTGAGTATTTATTATTTAACAGGCAGCTAAAGAAGATCACAGCTAATAATGCAGGTTACTAGGCAGGAACTCTTCTTTCCATTCCTCCTGCTTCTTTGGTCTGGAACAGCAGAAGAATATAACTTTGAAGCTGTTCTGCAAAACACCTTTTAAAAATTATAAAACCTAAATGAGCTGCCTTCTTTATGCTAGGGCGTGTTATTGTTACAGATGTCAGGGTCTTGATGAGCTATTGTGGTCATTTAAAACTGAGTATCTACTACTCAGTTCCCTTCAGAATTCCACTGACACTGCCTTCAAAAAGTCAGCCACCTGTCAGCAAAATAGCTTCTCCAGCTAGCACCACTAGAATTGTGGTACTTTAGGACTAATAGAGGACCTGTCCCTGCTTCTACAGTTTTGATGCACAGGAAATGAGATACAATTTGGATTTTAGAAATGGAATTAGGTGGCATTATTAATTCCCAGGAAGTATCATGCAAAGACATAATCTTTACTTGATAGGTTTGCTTGAGAGGCTGATATACAGAAATCATCTTCCTTTGAAATACTGGCTATTCTTCTTTTGAAATACTGTATATTCTGTTTCTTTGGCTTAGTAAAAATTAGGCAGATTGACCAATAAATATTGATTAAATTGTTCCTGTAAATTAATCTATTTCCACTTGAAATGATCACATAAGCAGTGTACTTGTGTTCAAAGTTGAGAGGGTGGAAAATGTTGACACTTCAGCTAGTATTTTTGAGATAACAAATAATAGATTCAAGAGAGGGTGAGTGCTATTACCTCACTGTAATAAAGACATGGAAAAAGACAAACATGTTTAGGACTGCTTGCAATATGTGCCATAAAATGTGCATAACCTCAGATTAATTATTTCTCCAACATTCTTCTGGAGCTCAGCAGGTAACAATTATAACTGTTCAAATTTAGATACCGGCTTTGGGGAGGACTTCCACTCCAGACGTTCTGATACAACAGTTTTGGTTACGGAAGAAACCAAATGTATATACAAGAGTATGAAGTTACAGCACTAAAGGGAACCCATACTTACTTCCAGAAATTAAAATACTTGAATTCTAGCTCACTCTTTCTAAATTGCATAAAAGGACAATCTATTCTTTTGTACTGTCACAATCTGTGCTCATACTCAGAAGTTCTCATTACACATAGTATTTACTATATCTATGTCACTGAAAGCCTTACAGAAATTAACTAATGGTGCAGCTTGATGTACAAATTTGTCACAAAAAATCGACCAATGGATCAAATGACAGAAGAAATTATGAATATTTTGTACAAGCTTTCCTTGGAGCCACATAAAAGCATAGTCCTCTCCATGAACCTTGATCAAACATCTAGAAAGTTCAGCATTGCACAGGTTAAAGACTGACAGCTCTGTTCAGTTGCAAAAATGCTATAAAGATAAAAAAAAACCTTTGAGGCTGGAGAATGTCACTGTAGGTGGGTTCTGTGCAGTATGCTGCAGTCTAGGAGGAGGGGCTTGTCTAATGTTACAGCAGTTAGAGTTCATCCAAAGAGCTATAAGACTGCTACCTTCTTTTCTATAATTTGTTAGTCAATAAACCAGTTAAGCAATCTTGAGTGTCAATGCCTCTCCTACTGAGATCCTAAAAGAATTATTATCTCCCCTGTGCAAAACCAAATGTCAGAGCTTCAAGACTAGGAGTGCAATAAAACTGAGATTAGATAGCTTTGCTTTGTATAGAAAGGTCAGTAAAGTAACTGAAGTCAGTAACAAACTCACTAAGCAAACTAAGCTAGTTATTACTTTTACTTGCCATAAGATAACTTAATTAAATTGGTATCTTATTCCATCATATTGGTTAAATTATTGTGTTTAAACAAAGACCTGATGTTAGACCTTAGGTTCTATATTTTTTTTAAACTTTATCACTCCTTCATAGTAGCTAGCTATGTAAATGAATACTGGAATAAATGAAAAGTGCCAGGTCCATCCATTTCTTTAGCCAATGTATGTTTGATAATGGAAACTATCATAAATGTTGGGGAGGGAGGCGGGATGGATGGGGAGACAAAATAATACAAACACCAAAAAAAACAAAACCATAACTGCTGTTTATATGAACGCAGAAAGAAGTTCCCTTTTCTTAAAAATTTACCTTTAAGTATTGGGCCATGGATAGTTGGTGTTCTGTGTTCTGCTCTCTTGGACCAAAACTTTTTGGTTTATTTTCCACTCAATTAAATGTGTTTGATTTCTATTGATTTCTTTCATGCTTTTGTTCAAACTAAAAGGATTTTTTTATAAACCAGGTCATTCTGTAAAAGGCAATCCAGAGCATGATTTCCTTAAGAAAACACTGTCACCAAAAATGTACTGAGAAAAATTTCCCATTCTGTAGGTCAGAGTATTCTTGAGAATAATTAAAAGTTCATGGGTTTAGCAAGTAACTGGGTTCACATTACAAATATAAGTACTGGTATTAAAAAAATTAAAAAATTAAAATATCTACCTTAATAATTTGAAAAATATTTTTATCTAGTAGAATGCAATGGAATGGAATGGATCCCCCAGGGATCAGTGATGGGCCCCATCCTCTTTAACATTTTCATTGATGATCTGGATGAGGGGATCGAGTCAGTCATTAGCAAGTTTGCAGATGACACCAAGTTAGGAGCAGATATTAGTCAGTTAGAGGGTTGAAAGGCTCTGCAGAGGGACCTCGACTGACTGGACAGATGGGCAGAGTCCAAGGGGATGGCATTTAACAAGTCCAAGTGCCGAGTGCTGCGCTTTGGCTACGGCAATCCCATGCAGAGCTATAGGCTGGGGTCGGAGTGGCTGGAGAGCTCCCAAACAGAGAGGGACCTGGGGGTGCTGATCGACAGCCGCCTGAATATGAGCCAGCAGTGTGCCCAGGTGGCCAAGAAGGCCAATGGCATCCTGGCCTGCATTAGGAATAGTGTGTCCAGCAGGAGCAGGGAAGTCATTGTGCCCCTGTACTCTGCATTGGTTAGGCCGCACCTTGAGTCCTGTGTCAAATTCTGGGCCCCTCAGTTTAAGAAGGACATCGAAACACTTGAACATGTCCAGAGAAGGGCAACAAGGCTGGTGAGAGGCCTTGAGCACAAGCCCTATGAGGAGAGGCTGAGGGAGCTGGGATTGTTTGACCTGGAGAAGAGGAGGCTCAGGGGTGACTTCATTGCCCTCTACAACTACCTGAAAGGTGGTTGTAGCCAGGAAGGGGTTGGCCTCTTCTCCCAGGCAACCAGCACCAGAACAAGGGGACACAGTCTCAAGCTGCTCCAGGGGAGGTTTAGACTCGAGGTGAGGAGAAAGTTCTTCACCTAGAGAGTCATTCATCATTGGAATGTGCTGCCCAGGGAGGTGGTTGGATGTGGCACTTGGTGCCATGGTCTAGTCATGGGGTCTGTGTTGATAAGTTGGACTCAATGATCCTCGAGGTCTCTTCCAGCCTTAGTTATACTGTGATACTGTGATACTGTGGAACGGAACAGAATGGAACGGAACAGAGCAGAACAGGATAGGATAGGATAGGATAGGATAGGATAGGATAGGATAGGATAGGATAGGATAGGATAGGATAGGATAGGATAGGATAGGATAGAATAGAATTAACCAGTTTGGAAAAGACCTCTGAGATCACTGAGTCCAACCTGTCATCCAACACTATCTAATCAACTAAACCATGGCACCAAGCACCCCATCAAGTCTCTTCCTAAACACCTCCAGTGATGGTCACTGCCCTACCTCCCTACGCAGCCCATTCCAATGGCTAACAACTCTCTCTGTGGAGAACTTTCTCCTCACCTTGAGCCTAAACTTCCCCTGCCACAGCTTGAAACTGTGTCCTCTTGTTCTGGTGCTGGTTGCCTGGGAGAAGAGACCAACTCCTTCCTGGCTACAACCTCCCTTCAGGTAGTTGTAGACAGCAGTAAGGTCTACCCTGAACCTCCTCTTCTCCAGGCTAAGCAACCCCAACTCCCTCAGCCTCTCCTCATAAGGTTAGAGCTCCAAACCCCTCACCAGCTTTGTTGCCCTCCTCCGGAAACATTCCAGCAACTCAAGATCTTTCCTAAACTGAGGGGCACAGAACTAGACACAGGACTCAAGGTGTGGCCTAACCAGTGCTGTGTACAGGGGGAGAATGACTCTCCTGCTCCTGCTGGCCACACTATTTCTAATACAGGCCATGATGCCATTGGCCTTCTTGGCCACCGGGGCACACTGCAGGCTCATGTTCAGCCTAGAATCAATGAGTACCCCCAGGTCCCTTTCTGCATGGCCACTCTCCAGCCACTCTGACCCCAGCCTGTAGCACTGCATGGGATTGTTGTGGCCAATGTGCAGAACCCAGCACTTGGATGTGTTAAATCTCATACTGTTGGACTCTGCCCATCTGTCCAGCCTGTCAAGGTCTCCGTACAGAGCTCTCCTACCCTCTAACAGATCAATTCCTGCCCCCAGCTTGATGTCATCTGCAAATCTATTGATGATGGACCCAATACCTTCATCCAGATCATCAATAAAGAGCATGGGGCCCAACACTGATCCTTGGGGGACACCACTAGTGACTGGCTGCCAGCTCAATGTGGCACCATTCACCACCACTCTCTGGGCTCATCCCTCCAGCCTGTTCCTGACCCAGTGCAGAGTGCTGCTGTCCAAGCCATGAGCTGACAGCTTGGCCAGGAGTTTGCTGTGGGGGATGGTGTCAAAGGCCTTGCTGAAGTCCAGGTACACTGCATCCACAGCCTTCCCCACATCCACCAGGCGGGTCACCTGATCATAGAAGGAGATCAGGTTGGTGAGGCAGGACCTGCCCTTCCTAAATCCATGCTGGCTGGGCATGATCCCTTGGCCATCCTGTAAGTGCTGTGTGATTGCACTCATGATAACCTGTTCCATAATCTTGTCTGGCACTGAGGTCAGGCTGACAGGTCTGTAATTCCCTGGCTCATCCAACCAGTCCTTCATGTGGACAGGTGTCACACTGGCCAGCTTCTAGTCATCTGCGACCTCTGAAGTGAGCCAGGACTGTTGAAAAATGATGGAGAGTGGCTTGGCCAGCTCATCTGCCATCTCTCTCAGCACCTTAGGGTGGATCCCATCAGGTCCTATGGACTTGTGGGGATCCAAGTGGCTAAGTAGGTCTTTAACTGCTTCCTCCTGGATTATAGGGGAACTATACTGCTTCCTCTCTCCATCTGCCAGCTCAGGAGGCCAGTTTTCTGGAAGACAGCCTATCCTGCTATTAAAAGTTGAGGTAAAGAAGGTATTAAGTACCTCTGCCTTTTCCTCATCTTTTGTTACTATATTCCCCTCCATGTCCACTAAGGAGTGGAGGTTGCCCTAGCCCCTCCTCTTGCCATTAATATATTTATAGAAGGATTTTTTGTTGTCCTTCACTGCAGTGGCCAGTCTAAGCCCTAAATGGGCTTTTTCCTCTCTAATTTTCTCCCTTCATGTCCTAGCAACATCCTTAAACATTTCATGGGTTACCTCTCCTTCCTTCCAAAGATGATACACCCTCTTTTTTCCCTTAGTATGCTCAGGATTTCATTGCCCATCCAGGCTGGCCGTCTGCCCCAGTGGCTCATCTTCTGGCACATTGGCACAGCCTGTTACTGTGCCTTCAAGAATTCTTTCTTGAAGTAGGTCCAGCCCTCCTGCACCCCTTTGTTTTTAAGGGCTGTTTCCCAAGGTGTCTTCTGAATTAGTTCCTTGAGTAATCTGAAGTCTGCCCTCCAGAAGTTCAGAGTGGAGGTTTTGTTGCTGCCCCCCTTAGCTTGACTGCATATTGAAAACTCAACTATTTCATGCATACTGGTCCCCAGACAGCCTCCAACCACCACATCTCCCACCAGCCCTTCTCTGTTTGCAAAAAAGTCAAGCAGAGCCTTACCCCTGGTATGCTCACACAGCAGCTGGGATGAGAAGCTATCCTCCATACACTCTAACAACCTTCTAGACTGCCTCCTCTGCTGTGTTAAGTTCCCCATAGGTATCAGATATATCCTCTGAAGTAATGAATAAATGCATTTGTAAATCAAATTCTTGGCAAAAGTACTATTTGTGTTAATCATACAAATTATAATGGTATTCTAGTTGGAAGAAATGGTCAGCTTGGTGCACTGATATTACAATGACCTTCTAAACATTGTTCATCCATTAGTATGAATTTATCAAAGAGTTAACATTTTTAAGGCATTAAAATTATTTTAAAAATTAAATATTTTAATGAATTTTAGGTTTACAAACTAAATCTATGTGCTTAAGTTTGTAATATTTTTAAAAGATTACTATATGAATTAAGGAAGTATCATGATTTTTATTTTCCAGTGGAGAATGAAAACCCTTTTCAAAGTAAAAGAAAGCCTTTGACAATCCACAGAAAAGCATTTAACTCCTCTGACACTTTAATCCTTATAATTAACGACACACTGTTTCCTTACACACTGTTTTGTGTAGTTATCCAAGCAATTACTTTGATATGTAAGGAGGGTCAGCCCATCTCTAAAACTCTCTGATAATCAATAGAAAAAGTACACAATCTGAATGTGAAATAGGGGAAACATCATGAACAAATTATTTCTATACGTATATATACTGTGGAAATCAGATTTACTGACTCTGGATGTTCAACTGAAGAGCTCCTCTATATAAGATTCTCCAGAGGACTTTTCCTTACAAAGCTATTTGCACAAGACTAGCATGTGTTTTGGATATAGAAATGCTGTCCAACAGGTTTTAGCATCCTAGAAGGCAGAGATTTCCTAATACCCAGAATGAATTCTGGTCATAGTTACAAACATCTACAAATTAAAAAGTAATAATCAAAACAAAACCTCCAACGAAATTCCCAAACTGGGCTATTGTATATACACAGGTCAGCTGTCTGTTAAAATAGATGCAGTTCACGGCTTACACACAGCAGGCTCATTGTGCCTATTTGTTAGAAGACACATACATTATATGAATAAGCAGGTATACAGGCCCTAAACCTTTACACTAATCTAATTTATTAATACAAGCAACAGGACACTATATTTTTGTGCACATGCTTCAAACTGGCTTTCTGCTGCAACTCATCTTTTGTTAGGGGTTATTCAATCTAAAATCAAGTTCACAATCAAGATAAAAATAAACTGGAAAAGCAGGCCAACTGGACTCCAGAACCAAGAATTCATAAAAATACAAGAAAATGTGAAAATAGAAAATTTTGCCCAAGTCTCTTTGGCAGCAGCCTTTAATCCTTTCAACTTACTAGACTGGAGCGCCTTGAAAAATACAGAAAAGCGAAGAGAAATTAAGCTGTAGTTTTTCTAATTGATATCAAACAACATTTGAGAATGAACTATTTATATGAATTACAGAGACAATATACACAACAGTTGAATATGCTAATTTAATGAATATCATCATCTATGACTGGAAATAATCAGTATTAATTTTGATGAAATATATGGAGATGTTAAAGGAGATTATATTTCTGAGGGCTTGTTCATTGATTAAAAAGTGGAAATGAGAGGATTTTCACCTCTTTTTCCTCTGTCTCTCCACTTAATTTCTTCTCCCAGAAATGTTTTTTTTAGCTCACTACAAAACTGACTTAAATCCAGCCGTACATCTCCAAGAATGTGTCTGTATTTTCTTTTGTCTACAATCTTTTCCTTAAAATATCAGTTGAAGATGCCTGAATGCGCAGTTATTCTTTCAATAGAATCATGACAGTTCTGATAATATTTTTTACATGATTCAATTTATAATGTTAGTATTTAGAGTGTCTTAAATCACTTATTCCCCATATCTTTCAAAAAAGATTTACCACCAAAGTCAGAGTTCTCCGAGACTGGAAGTAATGCACATAACAGTATCCCTCACCTATTACTTCAAAGCACACCGAAAGAACACTTTAAAATGTCTAGATAGACATCACAGGCAATTTATTTAATCTCTACAAATGTAATGTAAAAAAAAAAAAAAAGGCATTAACAGCCTGTATCAGAAGGGACATGTTGAAGTAATGTTACTGTGAATAATACTGTTGGAATACAAATAACCTATGAAGCAATATCTTGCAAAGTGTTTTGATCAAGTGCTTGAACTTCTGATGCAGATCTCAGAAGACAACAAATTCTGATTCTTCAGTGTTGACTAATACATTATTGCTATTTACCATAATGTACCTTTGCTTTTCATGCAGAGTAACACAAATTATCTAGCTTTCTAATTTTATATTTTGATTTTATATTGAGCATGTTATTAACCACAATCAAATATGCAAACACATATTCTAAATTTGTATCATTTTCCTCAATGACTGTTATTTTCCTATTAGTCATGTTGGCATAATCAAAAATTTGTCAAATTGCATTTTGACTAATTAATTATTTTTCTGCTATACTTAATAAGCACACAATGGCAATCATCACTGAGAGAAACCATCTCCCATCTGGATTTTTAAATTGTAAAGAATGGATGTCTTAGTACCTGTCTTATGAAAAATTTGCCACAGAAACTGAATGATATCATGAACCACAGTCAGAAAGTATGTATAATGACTGCATGTGTAAAAACAAATGCGTACTTTACAGAATAATTTTATGATTGTTAGCGTGTCTTGGAAATGAGTTTTCTGGTAATCTCTGAACTGCTAAAGGAACTGGCATTGTTAGTGACATTTTTTGAAATAGTTTAAAAAAAAAACAAGAGTTAAATTCATCTTTAAAGATATGGCTTCCTTTAATTTTCTATTTAGCATGTTTGCAGGAAATAAAGTGGGAGTGGAAGATTCATTAAGAAAATTCTTTCACACCCTTCTTAACTTCTTTTACTTAAAAAGGAGGGATATGTGACTACTGAGTGACCACAATAGATAATAGATATGAAACAACCAGGAATTGTAGGAGGACTTTCAACAGAATGGCTGAATTTCTAGAATTACATAAATTTGGAAATAAAAATTGTGTCTAAATTTAAAGCTGGACATAAAATCACAGAAAATAAAAGTGTGTGTAATTTTCTTGATGATATCCAAAACACTGTAGGTTTTAATGAGAACGATGATCAAGATAAAATATGAGTATGCAGACTTTTGTCTTTCCTAGTGAAAAGTTCAAGTCACAGTATCACAGTGTCACAGTATCACCAAGGTTGGAAGAGACCTCAAAGATCATCAAGTCCAACATATCACCCAAGACCTCTTGACTAGATCATGGCGCTGAGGGCCATGTCCAATCCCCTCTTGAACCCCTCCAGGGATGGTGACTCCACCACTGTCCTGGGTAGCCCAATCCAATGGCAAATGACTCTCTTGGTGAAGAACTTTCTCCTCACCTTGAGCCTACACTTGCCCTGGTGCAGCTTGAGACTGTGTCCTCAGAATATTTTGCCATTTTCACCATTGTCTGTAGAGATATTTAAGCTATTGACTCTTAACTATTTAAGGTGTATTGACCAGTCAGCCTTGCTCTTCCTAACAGAATTCTCTATATCCTGAGTCTTCTGCATGAGCAGGTCTGTACTCTAATGGCAGTATGTATTGTTTCTTTTTTCCCAGCTTCTTTACCTGGTGTGAGATCCTGGATCTTATCTATTCTAGAGATGCGAGCCTTTCCAAAGGTGCATGTGGGTGCCACCTATGTCTATAAATCTACTTTTATTCCTTTATAGATCTGTATGGTCAATGATAGAAATAATCAATTTTTCCAGCTCTTTGTTTTCTTTGTTGCCACATCTGCCTGTGCATATACACAAGTCATACTAGGAAACTGATGTGCTCCCTGCAAAAATGACTGGGGTTTTTCTTGTTTGTTTAATTGTTGTGGGGTTTTGCTTGTTTAGGGTTTTTTTTTGTTTGTTTGTTTGGGAGGATTTGGTTGTTTAGGGTTTTGTTTCCCTATCTGCATTTTGATGCCTTGATGAGGAAAGGGACATACCAGTGCCAGGGAAGATGAGGATCAGGAGCTAATTGTAGAGCAGAGTAAGAAAAAGCCATGTAATACATGTGATATCATATCTTATTTTCTCATGGAATGTGACTCTTATACAATCCATATCTATCTGCCGTACAACATTTGCTCAGCTGATTAAATACTCTAAAGACACAACTAACTATGACAAAGTAACACTGAGATATTTAAAACTGGAAAAATGAAGAAGAGGAATTAAATTCAGATCTTATCTACAATGCTTTCATTCATGTTCTTGCTAGACAAAGTGTCTAATTTTTAGAAAAACAGAAAGTATCAAATAAAATACTTTAAAACCAGAATTTGACATCATGAAGGAACAAGTGACCTTTAATATCAGATATTCTTCAATTTCATGCATATTCAGGATTGAAGGCCATTTGTTGTCAAGCAACCAGTTTCCATTTCATCATTTTCAATTATTGCAGTTCCCATGTTTAATCAATTCCAGAGTGCTTTTATAAGAATGTTGTATTAATTGACCTGATAACATACTGTTAACATTAATAAGTAACAAATCAAACTAGGGCAAATGAGTAAAACAAGCAAGAAGTTTTGTGATACAGGAAATAGGTCTTACTGGGAAGGGCATCTTTGAAATAAGATAGTGGATACAGAGTGAAAATCTATAGTGCTGCTATGCTCAGTAAAAGAATTCTCTCCCTCAGTCAGTAAAACAAAATTGTACACATATAAAATATTTGATTGTTCAGTGTGCTAAATCATGCTGATACTTTTTCATATCAGGAAGACAATATTTAAAAGAGAAAACATGAGACCTATGACCCAAAATATTGTGACTTATTGAACTTCTGCAGTTACATTGACAGTAACTGACCATTTCCATTCTAGTAGTTCAGTAGAAAAAAATCTTGTGTCTCTAAGGATCTCTATCTCTAATAATGAATTACAACCTGTTTTGTCACATGCCTTTTAGACCATATCTTCATTATCACTTATTGTGGCACACTAACCTCATACTTTATTATCTGTTGCACAAACATATCATGACCTTGTCATTCAAAGCCAAAATGTAGACAATTCCTTAGGCAGAATGTGACAGAATTTCTAATACAAACACTTACTGCAATTTCTACATGCAATATAAAATGCTTCAGGAAAGTAAAATTCAAATCAATGAAAATTGTGGGTTTTTTTTTTTTTTTCCTCTACAGTACTAGATATCACCATTAGGTTATGAAATGTTTTGTTTCTGAACTCAATCAAAGTAGAAGAAAATATAATACCATGGAATTATACATTTTGCCCAACTAAATGAAGATATTCCTTACTGAAGCTGGGGAGCAGGGCAGGAACTATGGAAGGATATGAACCTGAATTCCTGTTTTTAGAGAAGTACTCTATTTGAATAGGGAATTCAAACATCTGTTTAGGTATATTCTACTGTCAGTCTGTCATCTTGAATGCACACTTCATGAGAAGCTTTATGAGAACTTAAAATATTAGCACAGTCTGTTCTGCAGATTCAGTCCTTCTGGATGAGAAAACAGGAAAGAATAAATCAGATAAGGTTAGGCTGAAAATATTTTGAGAGCTTAATCTTTTTTTTTGTTTTTTTTCCCAAGACAGGATCATCTCTTTCTAACACATTCTTGACAGATGTTTAGTTTTTATCCATTCTTAAATCCCTAAGGATTCCAGCATTCTGGCTAGGCAAGTAATTCGAATTTTTAATCATCCTTAAAATTAGCAAGTTTTCCCTCCGTGTCTATTTTAAACATTCTTTATTTCAGGTTAAACTCATTACTTCTCTTATACCAGGAGGCATAGAAAAAGTTTTCCCTTTATCTTTTCAGCAAGTTTCACTCTGTGAAAACCCTTCTTATGCCACCAACAGTCTTCCTCTCTCTAAATCTTTGAGCTTTTCTGAACATCTAAGCTTATGACTCTCTCTTCCCTTGTCCTCTTCAGCCTAGCAAGGACAGACAGAGGTGACCCTGAGCTGCAGCTTTACTGCAGTGGTTCACCTATCTCTTAGTGGTTCACCTATCTCTTGCAAGATGGACCATAACCCTGCTCATGGTATAAAAAAAAAAAAATCTTATCTCAACCTTTGTTAATTGATACAAAACAGTACTATGAAAAAGGATAAGGAGTTTGTTACAGCTGCTTAATTTTAATTTGTACCTGACTAGAAATGTTTTAGTTCATTGAGGGAGGCAAAACAGGCTAGAGACCTGGGTTTTACTTCAGAAGTTATATTTTGAATATACTGATTGTTAGTCAGTGGGATTCTTTCCATTAACTCCAGTAAAGACTTGAATTAAATTCTTAGAATTATAAAATCCCAAATTACATAATTCTCATTATACCAATGGGTGTTAGCCTAGCATCTCTGTGTGTTCCTGCAAAACCCATAAATTCTAATTTAGTGTGTGCAGGATAAGTGAGGTTGTTCAGAAACAATCTAACTTACTTGCAGGTCCCTATATTAATAATTGAAGGGTGCTGCTGTATTTGTCAAACAACCTCTCTGCAGTTCAAACATTCACAAAACTTATATCTGAGAACAACGTAGCACCAGTACATCTTCTCAGTGACTATCACAAGCAAGACAAAGGTGCTAAACTGAAAACACACAATCAGACTCAACCAGCTGCAATTTATCTATTTATCTATTATAATCTCCATTACTTTCTGGATCTCTAAGACTCTAGACAACCTCAGTTACTCAATAAGATTTCCTCCAATTCTCTTCTATGAAATATGTATATTTTTACTACATTGAATTTGGATTCAGAGATTTGTCTTCTGCAATACTATATGCATTTTGTTGTTATCCTTTTATCTGTGCTTACCTCACATTCTTATGAAACAAGGGGTTTTTGCAGTGTAAAGTATAAGAAATGTCCATTTCTACATATTTTGTATTTTGGTTTTGTGATAAAAATACCCCCTTAGAAAAGTGATCCATTGATGCAGACTTTTTCTAGATGTCCAGTTAAATATCAACCTGATATCAAATAATTTTGTAAGACTTCATGAAATAAGTCTGGGAATTATTTGATTGCTGAAAGGACACAGACTAAGAAATACTATTGTCAGCCCTAAGATTAGGTAACAGTTTTCAAGTCATTAAGTGATACTCAGTTTCTACTATTTAACAATACTAAAAATGTTTATAGCATGTAAATGATTCAAGAGTTCCAATTTGAGAATTTCTATCTCAAATTTATGTTTGACTTGTAATTTACTAAAAAGATATGGCAAGATGTGTTTCATCTGAGTTTTTGGCAAAAAAGAAGAATGCTTTATTTCACAGATGTAATTGATTTCTTGCTGGTTTAGGAAATCAGGTGCTTCGTTGTATATGTCAAAGAAAAATGGGTTAAGATTTTAAGAACCTGTAAAGAATACCAGAACTGCAACAACTTGTTTGTTTGTTTGTTTGGTTTTAATTCAGTAATGGAGGAGTATTTTTCTGCTTGTTTCCATTTTAAGATTAACAGACATTTGGAGGATTTGGAGTGGAAAAAAAAAAAAAGAAATATTTTCTTAGTGATTTTATCTTTCTAACTGACAAGTCAGACACAGTAAAAATAAATCCACACTTGTCAGGAGTTTGGTATGTTAAGGATTATTCAGGATGAAGATAGTTCAAATTACTTCTGCCTATTTAACTGCCTTGTCTACTTGAGCTTATGGCAATGATTCTAAAATCTTCTGCACAAAAGACTCAGGTCAGTTGAGTAACTCAATGACTTCAATGGAAATATATATAAGTCAAAAATGAAGGAAATAAATATATTTCAGGTTTATGAACATCATTGCTTGTATGAATTTTTTTTCCTCTGTCAAAAATACCATAAAATTTCCACAATGTACTTTCCATATGCCTAATGATAGAGTTTCTGGAACACTTCTGTCTGTCTGTGTCTGTTTTTATAAAGAAATATTGAAGGATGTATTTAGTTGTTCTATGACGATAAGCAAAACTGGCTAACAGCTTACTTAAGTCTTCCACATAACCTCCTTAACAAAGAAAGAAAACTTTCAATATCAAGGTATATACTGTTTTCCTTTATTCATTTTACATTTAGCATTCTTCAGCTTATAGTTTGGTTTTTTTTTAATCAATTTGCTGAAATTACTGACAAAAAATTAACTGAATACACAAACTGGTACAAAGCTTCTTCCTCATAATTTGTGGTTTAAAGAAGCTGCCTTGAAAATTTTCTGCCAGTTTGCCTCCACAAAATAATTATTGAGAATGTCTTTCTTAATTGAATTTATTGCTTGTTTAAATTGGTATCATGATTTTGAAATTTACAACAAAGATAATTTCAGTGCCATGCTATGACATTAAAAACTTGGTAAAATGACTCAATCATTATCTTAATGCAGTACTTATATGCACAGAGCCTGTTGAGCTGACATCTAGAAGGCACATTAATCAAAAGCATATATTCTCTTTAATAAGAAATGTGATTATCTTTTTCTTTATGTTTCATACTCATAAGTCAATAATCTCAATCCTTTCAAAACCAGAAACAGGTGAACTATTCAATAAGTATAAAATATTCTGTGTATAAATTTATATTATTATATGAATGTATATTATCATATGGGAAAACATGTAAATGATCAAATAATGTCAGGAATAGCTTCCTCTGAAGGCTAAATTTCAAATTACTATTCAGAATACTGATTATTTCCATTCAAAGTCATACTGTGGGCTTTGTATCCCTGTTGTGTGGTGTTTCAATCATCTTCTCTCAAAAGATACAGATGAATGGTTTAGACAGGTTGCTTTGTGATCCTGGTGTTTAGGGTTTTTTCCTGAGTTGAAATTCAAGAAATTTTATTGACAAGTGTAAACATCTGTGGATCAAAAGCAAAGCAAAATTTTATCCAAAATCCTAAAGAATAAAATTGCTGAATTTTACAGCAGCGTTCATTTTCTCCTAATACAATTATCCATGTAATTCACATCTTTGCATTATTTGGAATTCACTTGCCATATTTACATCTGAAGCGAATGAAACTCTGAAACAGTACCCACTACTTACAAAAATATATCTATAGAAATTAATTAATGAGAAAAACATGTCAAGAACTTTCTCTTTGCGAAGAGAATTTGTATTTGTTGTATAAGTGAATCTGTGAGTGTGAGTGTGTGGTCACTGAACAGGCTCTTTCTAAACTGCTGCTGTTTGTGTGCTGTTATTACACTTCACTGACACATTGACTCCTCAACTACTATAACTGAGTATGTGCAGACACTGGCAGTGAGATTTTCAATTTATGACTGTGTACTTCTGACTATATTGTAGACATTATGACTGTAATGTGGACATTACCACTACTTGGAAAAGGGATTTCTATTACTATCTTTCAATCTGCTCTCATTTAATGTGGTTAGAATAAACTTTATTAGAATAAACCAAACCAGGTTGGAAGAGACCTTCAAGATCATCGTGTCCAACCCATCAACCAATCCAACCCACCCAAACAGCTAACCCATGGCACCAAGCACCCCGTCAAGTCTCCTTCTGAACACCTTCAATGACGGCGACTCCACCACCTCCCCGGGCAACCCATTCCATAGCGCAATCACTCTTTCTGTATAGAACTTCTTCCTAACATCCAAACTGAACCTCCCCTGGCGCAGCTTGAGACTGTGTCCTCTTGTTCTGGTACTGGGTGCCTGGGAGAAGAGACCATCATCAGCCTGTCTACAACCTCCCTTCAGGTAGTTGTAGAGAGTGATAAGGTCACCCCTAAGTCTCCTCTTCTCCAGGCTAAGCAGCCCCAGCTCCCTCAGCCTCTCCTCATAGGGCTTGTGTTCTAAACCCCTCACCAACTTTGTTGCTCTTCTCTGGACTCGTTCCAGCAAGTCAACATCCTTCCTAAACTGAGGGGCCCAGAACTGGACACGGTACTCAAGGTGTGGCCTAACCAGTGCAGTGTACAGGGGCAGAATGACCTCCCTGCTCCTGCTGGCCACACTGTTCTTGATGCAGGCCAGGACGCCATTGGCCCTCTTGGCTGCCTGGGCACACTGCAGGCTCATGTTAAGCCTACCATCAACCAGCACCCCCAGGTCCCTCTCTGCCTGGCTGCTCTCTAGCCACTCTGACCCCAGCCTGTAGCACTGCATGGGGTTGTTGTGGCCAATGTGCAGAACCCGGCACTTGGATGTGTTAAATCTCATGCCGTTGGATTCTGCCCATCTGTCCAGCCTGTCGAGGTCTCTCTGCAGAGCCTCTCTACCCTCCAGCAGATCAACTCTTGCCCCCAGCTTGGTGTCGTCAGCAAATTTACTGATGATGGACTCAATGCCCTCATCCAGATCATCAATAAAGATGTTAAAGAGCACAGGGCCCAGCACTGATCCTTGGGGCACACCACTAGTGACTGGTTGCCAGCTGGATGTGGCACCATTCACCACCACTCTCTGGGCTCGGCCCTCCAGCCAGTTCCTAACCCATCGCAGTGTGCTCCCGTCCAAGCCATGGGCTGACAGCTTGGCCAGCAGTTTGCTATGGGGGACGGTGTCAAAGGCCTTGCTGAGGTCCAGGTAGACTACATCAACAGGCCTCCCCACATCCACCAGGCGGGTCACCTGATCATAGAAGGAGATCAGGTTGGTCAGGCAGGACCTGCCCTTCCTAAATCCATGCTGGCTAGGCCTGATCCCTTGGCCATCCTGTAAGTGTTGTGTTATTGAACTCAGGATGACCTGTTCCATGATCTTGCCTGGCACTGAGGTCAGGCTGACAGGCCTGTAATTCCCTGGCTCATCCAACCGGCCCTTCTTATGGATGGGCACCACGTTGGCCAGCTTCCAGTCCTCTGGGACCTCGCCAGTGAGCCAGGACTGCTGGAAAATTATGGAGAGTGGCTTGGCCAGCTCATCTGCCAGCTTTCTCAGCACCCTAGGATGAATCCCATCTGGTCCCATGGACTTGTGGGGATCCAAGCTGCTAAGGAGAGTTCCAACTACCGCCTCATGGAACATAGGGAAACTGTGCAGCTCCCTGGCTCCTTCTGCTAGCTCTGCAGGCCAGCTGTCAGGAAGACGTTCTGCCCTTCTAGTAAAAATTGAGGCAAAGAAGGTGTTAAGTATCTCTGCCTTTTCCTTATCCTTGGTTACAATGTTCCCCTCCGTATCCACCAAGGAGTGGAGGTTTTCCTTCCCCTTCCTCTTACTATTAATGTATTTATAGAAGGACTTTTTGTTGTCCTTCACAGTAGAGGCCAGTTTAAGCTCCAAGTGTGCTTTTGCCTCCCTAATTCTCTTCCTACAAGACCTAGCAACATCCTTAAACATTCTGTGGGTTGCCTCCCCTCGCTTCCAAAGGTGATACACCCTCTTTTTTTCCCTCAGTTCCATTAAAAGTTCATGAACCATCCAGGCGGGCCGTCTGCCCCGGCGGCTCATCTTCTGGCACACTGGCACAGCCTGTCCCTGAGCCTTCAACAATTCTTCATTGAAGTAGGTCCAGCTCTCCTGGACCCCTTTGTTTTTAAGGACTTTATCCCAAGGAACCCTCTGAATTAGTTCCTTGAGTAACCCAAAGTCTGCCCTCCGGAAGTCCAGAGTGGAGGTCTTCTTGCCGCCCCTCTTGGCTTGACCAAAAACCGAGAATTCAATTATCTCGTGGTCACTGGACCCCAAACACCCTCCAACCACCAAATCGCCCACCAGTCCTTCCCTGTTGGTGAAGAGGAGGTCAAGCATAGCCTTGCCCCTGGTAGGCTCTCGCAGCACCTGGGATAAGAAGCTGTCCTCCATGCATTCTTGAACTCAGAGCATTTCTTCATTCAGCAAAGGTTTTTGTAGTTAACAGCTCAGTGGTTCATGAGTAATTTACCTGGTTATTTCTAAGGTTTATAGCTTGTTTACCTGTTGTGAAACTGAGGTGGTCCCTCTCACCACCTGAGGCAGTATTGCTGTTTGTTTTGCTCATATATGAAGTTTCCAGTTTGTTCCTCTGTATTCCAAGCTCTGATTTTTCTAGACTGTTATTCCAGTGTTTATTAACATCCTATCATGTGTAATTAACCTATCATTGACTGGGCAAATGAACCTGGATCAAATTATCTCAATAATAAATAATAATATTTTATCGTATGTCCAGCTTATCAATTTGATAACTAAATCAGGCAGTCCATATTTTAGTAAATGAAGGAACTCAATGTTCCATCAGAGAAGCACAAAAATTATTCTTGGATAAATCTTAGTGCACATACATCTGAAGCAGATTATGAATTTAGCAAGCAGCTTTCATTTCCTCTTCTCAACATGTCATAATTGCAATTAATATGGCTCTGACTGAGAGATAGTGTGAACTGTTCTTTTTTTCTCTCTCCTTCTCTGTGAAAGACAGGTGGGGTTAGAAAGCTTTGCTAGACTGAAACCATGAATGATTGCTCTCAAAGGAAGGAGTGGAAATTTGGGCAGGGCAAAACCTGTCAGTCACAGAGAAGCAAAATGAGCAGATAATTGAAATCTTCAACTTTCAAGGTTCACTGGAACCTTTAAATTAAATGAGCAAGTTCATGCCATTTTCTCCTCTTCTTTTACAAGAGGCCTAAGCTTCCCTCATTTATTTTTCTGATGTAAAGGCATTCATAAGAAGATAGATGGGAGAGCAGTAATGCTCCTTCTAGTTGAGTTGCTTGTGGTGTTTTGTTGTTTTTAGTTTAATTTGTTTTTGAAATTTAATGGATCACCTGAAAATTATATCAGTGATATAATGGTTTACTCTATTTCACATGCCTTGTATTTCTCTGACCTTGAGGCTAGGGATCACTATTAGATACTACCCAAAACAATTGCCTGCATCTAGAACAAAGATTATTGACTCATATGCCAATGAAACAAAAGAGCATGCTGATCTCCACATCAGCCTAGATTGTTGTTATAGTACCTCTTAAAGTCACACTGACAGATCTTCCAAGTTACTGCTTACTTAGAAGTCACAGTCTGACCATTGGTTCTGTTGATACAGGAAGGAGGTACTTACAGCATAAAACAGAACTCAGGAACACTGCCTAGAGAATCTATGCTATCACAAAAATCACAGGATCACAGAATATTAGGGATTGGAATGGACCACAAAAGATCATCTAGTCCAACCCCCCTACCAGAGTACAATCACACAGAGAAGGTCACACAGAAACATGTCCAGTCCAGTTTTCAAGGTCTTCAGAGAAGGAAAATCCACTACCTCTCTAAGCAGCCTCTTCCAGTGTTCTGTCACCCTCACAGTGAAAAAGCCTTTCTTGATGTTTAAGTGGAACCTCAGAACAAACAAACAAACAAAAGATATTTGGACTGTTTTTGTTACTGGTTTAGATGTAGCTCATAGGACCAGAGTGAACAGCAAAAGATACTATTCTGAATTTTTAAATATAAGAGTAGGTTCTGAACAAACTCCTTATAATTCTAGTTAGAAGCAGAAGATAGGAGAACATTCTGACATTCAGTTCTCCCAGATAATTCAAAATTCTGACTCCAAAGAAGAGGCATAAACAAATATTTGGATACAAGTAAAGTAAAAAAATCTGTACTGCAGCCTACCAACCTTGACTCTTTGCACTCTTATCCAAAACCGTTTCTTTCTTTTCACTACATATACCCACTTTGTTATTTACGCCTGACAGAATTTTTGCTTTCATAACAGTTGGTTTCTTTGGATTTGTTTGTTTGTAGATCTATTTAAATATTACTACTACAGCAGAAAATACAGGGAAATATCTTTTTACCCGGAAATAGTGATAATGGTGGTTTTTTTTCATTTTGTTAAGTTCCCTGTGCATAACATAGTTGGGGGCTTGGTGTTGGGGGAATGTTTATATATGTCCAGCAAACTCATCAACTTTCCTATTTTTTTCAAGATGTGCACTCCTGGATTTAAAAAAAAAAAAAAAAAAGTGACAGATTAACATGCTGTAATTTCACACACAATCTATAATATCTGCAAGCATTCTTCCAACCTCTTGTATTCTTGTTAGACCACCTTTAAGTGAATCAACATGATAAAGTAAATATATTTTTAAAATACATCCATTAGATGGAAAAGTTGCAGGGAAGAGTGGAGTTTACCTTTTCCAGTGTAGTTTGCCCAACAGAATATTAAAATTTGCTTTAAGAAATTTGCAATCAGTAAGGAAGAAAATTCTAACTTTAATTTAGCATTTTCCTTTAGAGTGAACATATTTACAAGCCAAATTTCTATTGTGGCTGAAACCATTCCCTTGTTTAATTTTATTTCTTTAGTATTCATCAAAATTAAAGGGAAGAAAAACTTTAACCTAGGAATAAGCAATTTTTTTTTTTTTAATAGTTGGTATGTTAGAAATTTCCAGACTTTTCCTAATAAGGCTCTTATAAAGAAAAAAAAATTAATCAGACTTGATAGGGTGTTTGGTTGCATGGTTTAGTTGATTAGGTGGGTTGGATGATAGGTTGGACATGATGATCTTGAAGGTCTCTCCCAACCTGGTCTATTCTATTCTATTCTATTCTATTCTATTCTATTCTATTCTATTCTATTCCATTCCATTCCATTCCATTCCATTCCATTCCATTCCAATCTAGTCTATTCATTTGCACAGAGGAAGAAAACAGATCATGTCAAGCAAAACAAAATGTGAACTAGAAGTGAAATAACTGAAATATCGATTAACTGCAGAGATCAGTGATAATAAGATTAGTCATTAACACAAATGAATGAGAACTGTGCTGCAGTACCAGCTAACAAAGCACTATTAAGAATTAAAATTATTAAACAGGCTTTCAAGATATTTTGATATATAAGTAAGGAAGGTTTTAGGTTGGTTTTACTTATCTATTTTATTTTTTCTTTTAAGGTCAACATCTAGGAAAAATGGCCAAGCAAAAACCACAAAAAGAGGTTACAAAGAAAAGCAGGAACATTGCAATAAATTGCTAATATATAACGGTGTGTCTGTTTATATATATGCACTTCCTTTTGTAAAAAAGTCCTGATACATTTTCCAGCAAACAATTTAAAAAATACAATTACTCATACAATCAAAAGTTGAAGAATTTTATTGGCTTAAAAAGTTACATTACATTTGTATAGCTTTTAAGGTATGATTGATGCTAATTGACTTCAGAACTGAAAACAAAATTCTTGGTCTCATTTTATGACCCATACAGAAAGATTGAAGGATCAGCTTTAGTGCAACATAGTTTCCATTGCTTATGTAATCACCTATATGTGGATTTTCTGTTTTCAGTTTTGGGAACTTCACTATCAGACAGGCATTGAAATGCTCAAGCATGTGCAAAAGAGGGTAATGAAGCTGGTGAAGGATCTACACAAGAAGTCTTGTAAGGAGGGTTGAAGGAACTGGAGTTGTTTATCCTGAAAAACAGAAGGCTGAGGGGAGGCCTTATCACTCTATACAACTAACTGAAAGGAAGTCATATCAAGGTGAATGTTGGCCTCTTCCCTCAAGCAGCAAGTGATAGGACAAAAAAAAATGACCTCAAGTCATACCAGGGGTGGTTTACGTTGGACATTAGGGAAAATTCCTTCACTGAAAGGGTTGTCAAGCACTGGAACAGGTGGCACAGCAAAATGCTGGAGTAATCGTCTGTGGAAGCATTGAAAAGGCATGTAGATGTGGCACTAAGGGACACAGTTTAGTGGTAGACTACACCATGCTAGGTTAATGATTGGACTTGATGGTCTTAAAGGTGTTTTGCAACCTAAACAATGCTGTGATTCCATGAGTCTATGATTCTTTTATGAAAATTGCTTATATCTGAGGTGTATGTGAGCTGGTATCTCCTGTCTTTGTTGCTAGTGTTGGGTAGGCAAAGCTTCTTGGGAATGAAGATTTTCTTTTTAACATACTCAGTTTCCAGGGCTGCAGTTTATTGGCTTGTATTTTCATTATAGTATTGACAAATACATGTGCAAGTTTTGTGTAAATTCTATGTGTGTTTTGTCTATAAACCTTAAAAGGCACAAATCCTAAACCAACACAATCTGCAGTAGTTCTTCTCTTTAACCATACTCGGTATTGATGCTAAATGTGAAGTCAGGGAAGTAATTTCTCTCACTCTTGCTCAAATTTACCACTCAATCTTTTAATGACAGTTTACCCTTTCCAACAACTAACATTTACACCTCGGAGCTGTCACTAATTTTGAATCCAGAACTGTTTATGGGTAAGCAAACTCCTGAACCTACATGATATCCATTAAAAATTTCACAATAAATATCTTGTTTTCCTGGTGAAAATTCACTATAACAGGTCTGTTTAAAAACCCTAAAGCAGATAAAGATCCTTGAAATCATTCTGAAGGCAATGAAAAAGCCAGGATAATATAAAATTTATGAGCTCTTTTCCCTTTTTCTTGGGCTACTAGTATACGTGAATTAATGATAAAAGGACATATATATTTGTTTACTGTTCAGATAGAAGTAATATAAAATGTTCAGAGAGTGTTGCCCTTTTTCCTACTTTAATGCTCTACATTTCAGATCTTGGCCATATATAATCAACTTCCAGATACAAATAACTCTATGCTCTGTATTAATATATATATATATGTATATATACACACACACATCGAGAATGACTGTGCTCACACATGGACAGTTTTGCAGTTTTAGTCAAACTCTTTACCATTTCTCCTATGCTGGATATTTTGGATATCATAGTAGAGATGCCAGAACTGACAGTTTGAGCACAACAAATAATCTCATATAATAAAAAAAAAATTTAGTAGATTCAGTACAGAGCAGTGATTCAAGTTAATTTATTTTGTGAACTAAGAAAGTTTCCTTATTAATGTGTTTTTTGTGATGCAGAAATATTAATTGAACAGATAGGGACAGTAATGTGGTACAACACTCTGTCCAGTTTGATAAAAATATATTTGGGTATAGCTTATGAATGCTCTATATTTTAATCCCTGTTTTTACAACAATGAACAACAGCTAAGAATATGATGATCTGTAGAATTTATTCCTAGATGACCGATAGACAACTTAAAAGTTACTGTTGTGAACAACTCTCATTTGCATAATCAGCATTCTTATATAGAAAGCAAGTAAGAGACATTTTATAAGGGCAATTTTAAGCATAAATATAGGCAAAAGGTTGTAAAATAAAAAATACATGCTTTCTAGCTCTAGAAACTCATAGCTCCATGGACATTTTCTGTTGGCTGTTGGAAAAAGGACATTGGGCTTCACATTCTTAATTTGTTCAAACTTAGAGGAATTTCTTGAAGTTCAGCCTTTCCCTGAGTACTGAGAAAACCTGATCATAACTTCTCATTGTTAATGGTTCATGTAAACATTATTACTTTACAGACAGAATAATGACAATCACAGCTCTTTAAATAACTGCATGAAAATAAAATATAGATGTTAATTGTCTATACAAATACAATCATAAAGCACTGCTACTTCCATGCACACTAAAAGCATTATATTCTACATAATACTAATATTATTCTGCCACTCAACACTGCAGTATGAAAGTCTAAGCATGTGACTGGAGTAAAAATATATACCAACTTTTATTGCACTACGTGAATCCATGCTTCCCCTTGTTTAATTCAACTAGCTGATTAACTTTTCGGTTTTGCACCATCTTCTGTTCTATGGTAAGCATAATGGTAAGTAGCTGAGGATGTTGAACCACTGGAACAGGTTGCCCAGAGAGGTGATAGAAGTCCCATTCCTGGAAGCACTTAAAGGTCAGGATGGATGGGACTCTGAGCAACATGATCTAGTTGTAGATATCCCTTCTCATTGCATTAGGTTTGTACTAGACGCCAGCATTCTATGATTCTATGACTCCATATAAGATAGAAGACATTTCTCATTGCTATGACTGTGCACAAACAAACAAGACTTATTCAGATATAAAACCCATTGGAAAATGCAGTTCTGTTAAGGACCATTGGAGCAGGTCCATCAAATGTACTACATGGACTTCATTACACTTCTGCTAAGGGTTAGTTCTAATTCAGATCATTTATTAAATCAGCTCTCACACCTAGCAAAATATGGTTATAAATACTCTAACTTGCTCAGGCATGCAACTGTCCAGCGCCACACTCTTGATTCTCTTAACAAGAGTTCACTTAAAGTGCAATGCTGCTTAATAGAGATTTAATATACTCAAAGAATATAATAAATGTGTTAAATGGAAGGCTGAGGGAAATGTTGCTTATAAGAAAATACTACAAAACATTTACTGTGCACCCCAAAAATTTAGGTGTGACCTCAGATTTAATTTCTTTAAACATTTAATTTGCTGTCTGAAATTCCTTGGTCCTACTTCCAGGCAATTATGTACTTTGGAACAGTCATGTCACCTTTGGAATCAAGCTTATTCAAGAAGAGCCAAAAGGCACAATCACTTGTCCATGTACACTGGCTAGAAATAACTCTATTTTACCATAGCTTTTCTGATTTGTAGAACTCTCCATCAGAGAAATTTGCCATTGTAAGGAGTCATATTACAACAATTTGTTATCACATCTGGCAACTTAACAATTTATATATATATATATATATATATATATATATTAAAGTATGCTTTATTTTCTGTTTTTTACAAGTAACGAAATTCTTCACCAGCTATCAATAACAACAATCTAATTTTTAACGAATATTCTTCCATGACTAAGCTTATTATTCTTAAAAATATCTTGAGGGGAAGAAATTTATTTAGAACAGGTAATTATTAGTTTTATGAAACCAAGGAACTTCTTCCAAAGTGTCTTTTACAGTGCTTTGTAGATATTGGAGTGTTTACAGGAATGTCTGCACCCTACAGGTAGTGTTAAGATTTAGACATGTGTGCCCTTCTCATCACAGTCTTCTGAGGGCTATCAGGTGCTTACATTTGTGTTAACAGAATCTCAAAATTAGTTGTTTTTTTTCCTTTCTCATTCCTTACATATGCAAGAGAACTTGGAATTAAATTATGTCTACATTGAGCTTCTTTCTCACTCAGATTACCAAAAAGGGCTTCTAACTCTGAAAAAAAGGTCAGCCAAAAGTACATCTTTATGACTGGGACTGTTAGAAAAACTCTTTTTGAGGACATTAATTTGTGTGTAGAAATAGTTCCATGTCATGATCTTGAAATATATCTACTCAAATAATGCAAAGTACCTTGCTTTTAAACTTTTCCTCATATCAGTTTGCTATGGAGAAAATAAGTACCCTGAAGTTTTTACAAGATTTTTTTTTTTTAGTAAAAACCAATAAGGTTACATGTCTCCTAAAGTAAAGGATAGCTCTTCACTAAATTCATGTAAGCATCCTCTGCTTTCCAGTGTAGATTCTGCTATACCATGATCTGATCAATACAGTAATGTTGATATTTATGTACATAGGAGAGCTCAGGGATGATTTTTCTTTATTGGGTGAGTTATTTCCTCATAGAAATGTTCTTATTAGTAAATCCCCTTGATTGATGCAGGTGGTTATCTGAAAGCTCTGTAACTTAATTGTTTTACTACATGGAACAGTGAAAATCCTTCTAAAATGTTTAAAGAAAATCAGAGGAATCAATGCATATTATGAATATTTTTTATGAAGAAAAAAATTGCTTAAAGAAATGTAAATAAATGACTCCATTTTGCTGTTTATATGTCCTCATTCTGCTTCTCCCCATATACAGGAAAGACCTACTCCTGGTATTCTCAAAGATGAAGAAAACAAACAATCAGCTACTGCACTGTAAAGTTTTCTATGATCTTATTAGTCCAATCTTTTCTTTAGTTAAAAGTAATGTTTCTAGAAAGACCAGGGGAATTATCAATGTTTTTGTAAGGAATTCTGCTACAACTATATATGAAAAGTACTTTAGAGCAGGTATTGTTCAGCTTCATGAGGATCTGCTATTTCTGCAGGTCTGTAGATCCATCACATTTTCAAAAGTCAATTGTTATAGTTAGAATAATATAATTATTGGAAGAACATATAAGTATGTATACCAGTTATTAATCTGTGTACTTTACTTGGAATTTTGAAACAAAACCAACAAAGAATAAAACCTAAGTGATGAATGTATAAAGCTGTTTCATTATTTGTACTTTCAAGATACAGAAACAAGTCTCAAGCACTCTGAGGGTTAAAAACCCTAACATTCAAATATATCTAACTGCTGCAAATCAGGAAAAAAAAATCTACAGATAAAAATAAGAAAATATAGCACTGATGTGTGCAATTGGATCATCCTTTTTATTTCTAAAATTAAAGAAATCATTAGAAAACACAAAGAAGGAGGACAAAAGCCATGAAAGTATAAAAAAAGGATATAATGTAGAAACTAAACACACACACACACACACAATATATAATCTGGGAAAGGGTCAGATATCACTGACTCAAATAATAACAGCACGTAGCAGAAAAAATAACTTTGAGATGTAGAAAATGCATGAACCTGAACTTAATTTTTGTTGCCCTTATATTAGCCTTCTCTAAAGATACTATTTACAGTCAAAACTAACCAATCAACTGTTGCAGTTTGAGCTGGGTGCCCCCCTGCAATGTTTACTTCCTGTGTCCAGAAGTCCAGCCCAGAGGGGTGAACACAGGAAATTATGTAGTATTTCATACCACAATTCTTTGCACCACTATAAGATCCAGTGCGGAGTCTAGCACTGTCTCTTTTCTTCCTCCTCCATCAGCCGGTAACTGGGGAGATGTCTCCTGGCTTTGGGCCTGGCTAGGCCCAAGGCCACGGGGGGATGGGCAGTCTCAGATCTGGCCAGCTGAGACTAGCCTAGCAGTGGGAGGAGGAAGAAGGAGCCCTGGAGGTCTCGGGTGTACCCTCAGGTAGGGATGGGATTTCTCTGGGTCTGTTTGGGAATTTTTTCTTGTCACTCTGCTTTTCCTTTTCTGTAAAAGTTCACTGCTTTCTATTTAAACTTTCCATCACTTTTGCAATCTGTTTGTCTGAGTGTTTATTGTTGCCAGGGGTGGGGAAGGGGGCTGCCTAAACCGAGCACATCAACAAACAGAAAATTTTCATAAAGGAGTATTTAGACAAAGCTAACTCTACCACTGATCTTCATGTATAGGTTAAAAACATTTTATCTTTCATGAAGACAGACATCATGGAAGTATTACATGGAGGTGGATCTGATAATTATATATCTACTTTAAACTGATATTACTGTAATATCCCAAGAAACATTAAAGACTAGTTATGGAATTGTATAACCATTTATGCAAAATAGCCCTATGGTACAGGATAAGCAGAAAATAAAATATAAAATTCTTCTATTAACTTTTATTTGACTCTTTCTTTAGCAAACAAAAACCAAACACAAGACAAATAATATAAAAATCTAAAAACCCAAAGAAATATTCATGGATGGCAAACAGTGTCATGACCCAATTGTGTTAGATCAAATCAATATCAAACAGTTTATGTTAGTACACAAAGCTCTGCAATATCCTCTCAATCTCATGCTCTCTATTGAATGTTTGTTAAGTCCCTATCCTGTGGTACCCATCAACTAGTAATAGGTCTGTAATATCCTGTTGATTTCAGAAGGAATAGGATTCAACTATAAAAAATGTGTGCTATACATGTAGTTCTAGTTGGAATATCTATTATCATATTAATCAGCTATTTAAAATATTGTATAAAAGTAGTTTCAGTATTGCTATGGACAGAATACAAAATATCATGCATCCCAACTTCAGATTTCTATTCAGACAATTTATTATACTATTTTTATTCCATGAAGGAATAAATACATAAATACACTTAAATACTTCATGGATGGATTCTTAGAATCCTAAGATCTAGGTTCATTGGAACTCAGCTTTTAAATGAGACATCTAAGTGACACTCCTCAGATGAAGAGAAAGAAATCCATTAGTCTCAATACACACATCATTAGATGGAGTCTGTTATCACCTATGTCACATAGACCCACAGGACCAAATTCTGAAATTTTACCTTATTAGTAAGCAATTTTTCCTCCATTACACGTCCTATGAATTTAATGTTATATTATCCTAATAAAAATACGAGTCAGAAAAGTAATATCTGCAGGATTTGCATCATTGACAGAAGAAGTAGAAAATTTCTGAGAAGCAGAACTTTTCAACTGATTGGCTCTTAATTCAAAATTGATAATGTGAAAAACATTGCTCATTTGCTTTCACTGTTTCACAGACACAAAAAGCAAAATTGATTACATGTTTATGCAAAAGGGAAAAGCACACTTTTTTCTCAGTTGGGCTCTCTGTGCTACTGTGTTCAAGAGCAGCAAATAAAATGTCACAGTACAATATTAATATTGCCATGAACTGAAGATCATTATTGTACTTATTCAAACACATTCCTTTGTTACTGAGAAAATAGGTCACAGAGCCAGAAATTGAAGGTTGAATACCAAAGGATGATAGTTTTAGGCTTCTTGAAAGACATTCACTGTTCCACATGGGAGTCCTTTAGTAAACAAGGATTTCAAATAGTTCCAAAGTTGTTTGTCACTGAAGGCAGGAAATTTCCATTATTTTTCATCATGTTACATGAAAATTGCTAAGGAAAAGCACTTCTGTCTGTAGCATGAACTCAGGAATAACATGGAAATGAAAGTAGAATTCTTTCCTTACAATAAACCTGGATATTCAAAGCTGAATAATTATGAAAAACTACATAATTTTGAGAGATTGTAATTTTTTAAAGAATAACATCCCAAGAACTTCTACTTTGTTAATCTCTTCCCAGTTCTAAATTAATGAGATACCTTTGCTTTTTTTTTTTACAGTGTACTTATTTATGAATTAAGAACATCTTAAAATATATAATTGAATATAGATGGACTTCCACATTAGGACTGGTGCAGGATTTGGTCTGTAAGTAGGTCTCAGCCAACACACCACAGATATTGATTAATTTCTCTGAACTAGTAATACAGATACTGTCATCCAGCCCTACACTAATATTAAAGTAAGACATGAAACTTAGAATCAAAACTGCAAAACTTCCCTTTTCCTCTTAGGAAACTCAGTACTTTTATGCATCCATCAATGTATTAGAATGAAAAATATCTGGAGAAATTAAGAGTTTGGTAAAGCAGTAGCCAAGTGCTCACATTCTGTAGATCTTTCAGAAGATTTGTGTCTCAGAAATAAGATGTGTTCTTAAAATTATACATGGATTATAGTATACACTCAATAGTAGTATTGAGTAGTATATTTCAGTTAGCTTCCTGAACAAATGTATATCAATATGCCATTTGAGGTTACTTTAATTACCTACATGCAAAACTAAAACATTTCTTTACTCATGCCATCAGTACTGGAAGCAAGAAAAGAAAAGACATCTGGTAATGTCCAAAATTAAAACTCTTTGTCATGGAATTCTGCTATTACAGTTTATCTGAGTTGTGGTTCTAATTTTTCTACCACTTGACCTAATGCAGAAACATTTCTGGTAGATAACAGGAGTTAGTGTTTCAATGGTATTATAGTTATGAAATAATATTATATTTATTTTGGTTGACACAAGAGAACACTTTCAATTTTCTATTCTCCTGCACTGTACTGAAAAGGAACTCCATTTTTGAGAAGGTTTGGAAATGAAATCTTGCAGAGGCAAAAAATATCTAGATAATCTGGAAATCACCAGAAAACTTCAATTAGAACTTCATCATCCCCTCTAATTTATCTAACAATCTTTGGGATAATCATAAATACCTGAGGGGAATTCTCCTTACTGAATTCTTCTTCATATTTTCACTTAAACATAGTGCTTATCGGTTACTATAGTAACACTACCATTTGAGAATGCATTTGCTTTCTAAATAATTTCTGGATATTTCTATATAAGCTGCTGAACTGCATCTTTCAAACTGAATATGAGACTGTTCTTAATTCAAATCTTGTGAAAAGAGAAAATATAATGGAAAAGAAAAGGAAAGGGGAAGGGGAAGGGGAAGGGAAGGGAAGGGAAGGGAAGGGAAGGGAAGGGAAGGGAAGGGAAGGGAAGGGAAGGGAAGGGAAGGGAAGGGAAGGGAAGGGAAGAGAAGGGAAGGGAAGGGAAAGAGGAAGGGGAAGGGAAGGGAAAGAGGAAGGGGAAGGGAAAGAGGAAGGGGAAGGGAAGGGAAAGAGGAAGGGGAAGGGAAGGGAAAGAGGAAGGGGAAGGGAAGGGAAAGAGGAAGGGAAGGGAAGGGAAGGGAAGGGAAGGGAAGGGAAGGGAAGGGAAGGGAAGGGAAGGGAAGGGAAGGGAAGGGAAGGGAAGGGAAGGGAAGGGAAGGGAAGGGAAGGGAAGGGAAGGGAAGGGAAGGGAAGGGAAGGGAAGGGAAGGGAAGGGAAGGGAAGGGAGAAGAGTTAACAGAATTCTTCCAAACACACAAGAGACTACTACCAAAAGCTTGTTCTTTTGTGCCATCTATTCATCATTCTGCCTCTCCTTTGAATGAGCTTGCAACTCAGATTTTAATTTCAGCGAGTATTTTGATTCTATTGGAAACGGATAAAAGGTTATAGTGTTTATGAAGAGAGAAAAGCCTAAGTACAATATGCTAGTATAGGAAGTAAGATGATGCTTAATATAATCACTATTACAATTAGTCACTCTATTCAGCAATGATGTTTTGAAATGCAGTTTATCAAATATGTAATTTTTGTTAGAAACTCTAAAAGAAGTCAGATGAGAAAACTGAGCAATTACCTGATAAATTAAAATTGTTTGTATTTGATCTTTCCAGCAAATTTGGGTAATGCTGAGAAAGTCTAATGGCGTTTTTAAGTTGAATTCTTGGTTAATTTGTTTTCTAGAAGATGATACCAAACTTTTAGAGCCGTTTGTTTAATTCTGCTTGTATTATAAAGTACAGTCTCTCAAACTACTAGAGACACTCACTAATGCACTGTAATCTTTCCTAGGTTACATATATAGATAATTTTATGTGCCTATATCTAAGATATCTGAAGTTAAGCAAGATTTCTTAAGCCTGTGTTCTGTAACAGAATCTATACAAAATTATTGTTTTACACTCACTGCTTCTATTATACTGCTGGGCTCAGCATGCTACAATTCATGGATTAACATTTCTGTGGAGTTAGAACACTACTTTATTGCAAAGAGTACATAGTTCGGTGTTGCATTTTGAGGTTCTACTCATTCAACTTTTCCCAAAGTTGCTAAATACAAAAGAAATAATGAAACAGAAGTGTAACAATTTTGTCTCTCACATAAGAGGCAGTTCTAAAACTAGTAAACAAAACACTTAACAATGAAGACTCTGAGGTGGGGAGCCTTTTTTCTGGGTGTTCTTGGGGTGTCTGGGAGAAGATTTCTAAGATAAGCTTATCTGTGGAATGGAAAATGATACATCAATTGTTTCCAAACTAAAAATTACTTTAATTATTAAAAAGCTTATTTTCTGAAAGCACAGATGGTGTCCACATGCTTCAGTAGCTGTCTTTCAGTAGTATCAGAACAGAATGAGTTTACAAAGTAGTGAAATAGACCAAGTATAAAGAGCAGAGCTGTGTAATTTGATGAGCAAAATGGAGTTTTATTTTGTTAATATCAAGAAGAAAATAAGCTCAGGTCCTATTTTTCCCAGTTTGGTTTAAAACAAAACCATCCTTACATTTCAAAAGGTCATAATAGCTTTGCATTTTTCCAGCCATTCTTGAACCAGATGAGTTTCTCATAGTTTCAGTCTAAAACCTATTCTCGGCTTTCAGGTTATTTTCTTCAATCATGCATCCTACTGAATTCTTCTCAGAACTAGGATGGTTAAATGCTCTCTAATGAAGCCTGTAAGTCCAGGTGGAGCAGATACTGCAGCTGCATATAATCAGGCACAACTCCTGCCCAAAGATAGTGGGGTTCATTCCCAACAGTTTTATAGACCTGGAAAAAAAATCTTTCTTTTGGTTTGGTCTTAACAGTGACAGAATAGCACTATGACAGTCTAAGAGAACAAATCAAACAAAACAAGAACTGTGCAAGTTATTAGTTTCTAAGTTAGCATTGATAGAGCCAAGACATTTAATTGTAATAAGGTGGGAAAAATAAAAATGGACATTATCTTTCAAATGATATTGTCATCGCATTCTATATGCCCCTTTTTGTGAAATTGCTATTCAAAGTTAAGGACCATGTTTAATTTATTTTCTATATGTTGTCTTGTTCAAACAGGTGCAAAACAGCATATTTCTTGGGAGTTGGTCTTGGTCAGCCCCACCACCTGCAGGTTTGGGGTTTCAAATTACACAACAATGTCCTACTGAAGTAGACCTCAGTAATGATTTCTCTGGCTACTCAGGCTTTCAGACAGACATGTAGCAGCTGGGCCTGAGCAGAATCAGAGACACAGGACAAAGTTACAAAGACCTGGACGTTTACAAAGTCATTATCATTTTTTCTTCTCCATTTTATAACAGCTAACAGTTTTTATCCCGTTAATATAATCTTATATTTAAAATAAGAAATCTAAACCATTCATGTTTTCTATTACACTGTACTTCTATTTTTTATCCCACTATGCATGCAGAGACAAAGACAGAGACAAAATTATTCTTAATTATTCTTAATTCTTCTTAATGTCTCCACCATCTAAAAGCCTCTAGAGCCACCACTGAACAAATTATTCCACAAACTTCTCTCCACAGTATCTACTATGAGGTTTAAAACCACACCTAATTTTTCATACCCTTTCCTGGACCTTAAATCCAAGCATTAAGCCATGAACTCCTGTACAGGCACCAAAAGACTTTTTTCTTTTCAAAATGTACAGGTACAGTGACTTTACTTATCTGACTCACTTTGCAGAACTGTACCTATAACCCACTCCTCTCCCTATCCTTGAATGATGAATGATGGCATGCTGAAAATCTCAAAAATAATAACATCATGAAATATCTGCTCAAGGTAAGGAAAATATACACTAGCTCTATGCTCAATATCTGTATCTTATCCTAAAATGTTCATATATGTACAAGTTTTAAAGGACCTTCCTAACAAGGCTAATTGACTTTGACTATTAGGATCCTAATTTAAGTCACAACACAAAAAGACCTATAAGCAGAAATGTTCACAGTCCCAATCCTACCCAAGCCAAAAGCCCCAAAAATGTTACCATTATTAAAATAAATAAATAAATAATAATTCTTAGCAGTGCTTAAAAATATATATCTATTACAGAGGGAAAAAAACAAACACAAGGCCTTTTCCACCACTGGAGGGTATTTGTTCTCTCTCCCAAATACGAATGTTGATGCTGTCATTCAGAGTAACCTCTAGTGACAAGACTAAAGGGTTAATGATAATGTCTTTGGAAAGTTTGCAAATGAAATATATGTTAAAAATGCTCCTCATGGGGTATATATTTTTTTCTCCTTTGCTATTGTGAGGCAGTTTTAAAAAGCTGAGTACTGTGGTTGGCAGTATCTCAAGAAATACACTGATGTACAGCTGGACAACAACATCAGAAGAATTAGTAATATTCAGGTGTCTTCGTAAAGACAAATTTATTTTATGTTCATAGAAATGGTGGCCACAATGCCTTTACCACACACAGTTATCACAACTTTTCTCCAAAAACCTTTCTGAATTAAATTCTTTTCCTTTTATGCTGCACCCCTGAGTGCCTTTCCAGAGACACAGAGCCTTGAATTTTTTTTTCTCCTTATTTTTTCTCCTTGTGAGAGGAAGGTGATTTTTCTTTTTAACTCAGACTAAATAAAGTGTACATGCATACAAGGCACTTGAAAGGGCTGTAGAGGAAAAAGGTGGTGTTACCTTGGAATACAACAGGAACTAATAGTCGTAAATTGCAACAGAAGATATATTGCTCAAACACTGATTGGAAACATTGCAACTCTGTAACTTTAGTTAGCTTACTTAGTTTCATGCTTAGTTCAATTCTGTATTCCCACCATTGTTTTACACAAGAAAGAAAAAATAAAACCAACAAAAAGAAAGAAAGGTGAAATTATGGTTTTGGTATAGAAAAGCTTGAAAACAGCAGTACCCCTTCATACAGACCTGATTTTCTTCAGTGTGAATATTTTTATGGTTAATATTAGGTTAACTCTAGGTGGTACTTGGTACTTCCATAAGTAATGAAATATTAAAACTTTAGTGTTATTGCATTAGTACTCACTGCACTAATGAATGCATCTGCAAGGTTAAAAATAGTGAACTTTATTGTGCAAGTAAGATTTTTTATTTTTAAATTTGAGACAGTTAAAGTGTCTTTATTTTAATTTTCTGTCAGTAATTGCACTGTTGTGATAATTTTTGGCAGTCTCCTTTGTGCCATCTCTTATGAATCTAAAGATTTATTTTTTTTTTTTTTCTGCCAGCAGAAACAGACTCATAGTTGTAATTGGGATTTGAGTGTTTCCATTCCATAGCATCACATAGACTCTTAGTTTGACATGTTGCTATTCTCTAGTATGCTATGACAGTGAAGCTCCATCCTTTCTTTAAAGGAAGGAAAAAAAGATTTCATTGTTAAATGTGTTCAAGGGGGCACCTTCTGAGGACTGCTGCCCTAACCTCTTGAACATATTATTAAGAAAAACTTGGGGGGGGCGGAGGGGAAGAAGAAACAACTAAACAACTAAAGTCCACCATTCTAGACTTAAATAACTAAAGTACATGAACAAAATATGTATATATAAACATGCACACCATTGCAAGTTTTCTCATCATCACTTACCGCTTCATGGAATAAGAAACATCACGGTAAGAAATAAGAATAGAAGAATTGTCTATATTCATTTTCTATCTCAATTTCCTATCCTTCTAAGCAGCTGCCAGCATGTATCAGAGGCCACCTCAAGTTTAGTTGCTTTTGGAAATTTGTGGTTAATTTCCTGATTTGTGGAACCTTTCTAGCATATCTAATTGTTTTCTGATTTCAGACATCTAGCTAGGTAGGGCTATTCTGACATTTGTTTCTTAAAGATTCTTATTTGTTTTTCCTCCCTACCTGCCTTTTTTTTTTTTCTTTTTCTTTTTTTTTTTTTTTTTCTTTAATGAGTCTTCCACCAGCATATAACACCCAATGGATCACAGGCTTCTCTGTTCTGCTTTGGGTAATTTTCCATTGTTTCAAAATAAACTCTTCCCCACAGAGAGAGAAGAGAACACTGGTTCTCCTGGGCTTCTGCTAACCTATCATACCAGCTTGTTTTTAACTACTATCTCTGGTCTGGAGGGACACAGTATAGTCCTTGCCAGCAATGCTGCCTACACAATATCGAAGAAAAGAAAAAAACAAAACAAAACAAAAACCAAGAAAAAAAACCCAACACCACGAGGAATTTCATAATAAATCTACATCATGAAACAGAATATGTAAATTGTATATAGATAATTACTCAAATCATCAGGGCCAATGACCTTATATGGACTTGATAATTTTTTAATTTTTTATTTATTTTTTTTTTTTACTCCCAGTGGCAGTACTGATTTCACTCTCAAGAGTCCTCCTGGGACAGAAAATTAAATGAGATTGATATAATGTCTTTGCAAAAATCTCTAGACACTTTCATCTCTTTAAGCTACTATTATAGAATGAGGTAAAATGACTGTGCCACCACGCTAACAAAATGCTCATGGATTTTCATCCTCCACCCATCTTCTCTCCAAGACAGTGAAAGGGAAAATGAAAACAATGCTGTGTATTTTCTCTTTTTATGGAAAGAGCTGTGCATAGTTTGCATTTGTAATCTACAACACTAGGCAGGTTTAGTAGTTTGCAGATCTGTATTTTGCTAACTTTTCTCATTATTACAGCAAAATCATTATTGATCGGAATTTGGATGGACCCTTTTACTTTTCTGTTACCATGTAATGAGATAAACAATGTTTATATGTTTATATAAATGAATATATATGAATATATACAATAAGAAAACAGATGAAACATGACTGGGTTTTCAATCTAATTTCAATAAAGCAAGATATAACTGACTGAAGGCTAACTTTCCATGAAAAGTAGATAATAGAGTCAAGTTACTCTGTGGACTCAGATCTTGTTCAATTCATTAAGATCCCAAGTTTCACGTGCTATCATACTAATTTATCCTTGAAAATCACCAGTGTTGTATAGAGTACAGAATAAATTTTGGTTAAAAAATTACATCAGTGAACTAGAACTCTCCATTTTATATAGTGGTAAAATTTGTTTTCCCTCTTCCTGGGAAAACTGATATCTCTGTCTTGCTTTAAAACAATAAATAAATCATAGAATCATAGAATCAATAAGGTTGGAAGAGACATCAAAGATCATCAAGTCCAAGCTGTCACCCAAGACCTCATGACTGCTAAACCATGGCACCAAGTGTCATATGCAATCCCTTCTTGAACACCTCCAGGGATGGTGACTCCATCACCTCCCTGGGCAGCACATTCCAATGGCTAACAACACTCTCTGTGAAGAACTTTCTCCTCACCTCAAGCCTAAAACTCCCCTGGCACAGCTTGAGACTGTGTCCTCTTGTTCTGCTGTTGGATGTCTGGGAGAAGAGATCAAGCCCCTCCTGGCTACAACCTCCCTTCAGGTAGTTGTATACAGCAATACAATCTCCACTGAGCCTCCTCCTTTCCAGCCTAAACAACCCCAGCTCCCTCAGCCTCTCCTCATAGGGCTTGTGCTCGAGGCCTCTCACCAGCCTCATTGCCCTTCTCTGGAATAAATGAATAAATGAATAAATAAATAAATAAATAGAAAATATGATAATAGCAACAGCCATTCTGTTAAACTTTACTTCATGCAAAAGGAACTTTGAGGTCCTGTAGATGTCTGCCAAATAGCTTTGCTTCAGTGCAACAATAAGGCCAAATGAATGCAGCATAGTTAGTCCCTAACTCAGCAGGAGGGAATACAGATGGAGGACACTGACTGGCAAGCAATGACAAATCTTGTGACAGCCCCCAGCTGGCGATTCTGCCCTTCTGACAGGGGTCAACAGCAGAGTCAGCAGAGATAATGCAGGCCTGCTCGTCAGCCACTTCAGCACAAAGTCCTTTGCTGGCAACCTAAAGTGAGACTTCCAGCTTTACATTTGCATCTCTCAGGGTGAGAATTTGTGATAAAGCTGAACCATTCTAATAGCTCATTCCCAATAAAACTGAATCTCCCTTTCTCTCGTATTCTCTCATGCTAGATGTTCTATTCTACCTCCTCACTGCTGCAGACTCTGGAACTCATCTGAGCTCAAAATGAGACAGTTCAACATGCTTAACCAACAAAAGGCTAACAAAATTAAAACAAGAATAGATGTCTAGCAGGGTAGGTGGCTCAAAAGAGGAAAGAAAACTGCATGTAGGTCAGCAAATGAGGGCTACTCACTTTGTTGCAAAGAGTTACTAGATTGGCTCATTCAGACTGTAGAGTCTGATCCTGTAGACTGGAGCCAGCTGTAGAGTGTAGCTACAGTTACCAAAAAAGAAAGAAGAAATGTCTGAGGATGGTAATGCAGCCACAGCACAATCTGCTAGAATTAGCATTCTGCCTGGAATAGTCCAGTATTTGCATTACATTGGAATTAACCATTAAATCAACAAGTTGCCAGGGTTTTCCGTTGTTATGATCTAACTTGATGCATCATTATTACTCTACTTTCTAAAACCATCAACACTTTAAATCCAACTGCCCCCACAAACAAATCAGGTAAGATGAAAACAAAGTTTTGCCCATGCTGTAATTACAAAACACAATTACATGTGCAAGATACTTGAATTCACATTAATCTGGCTACCACATCTATTGAGAGCAGTGAAACTGAAGTAGTATGGCTTCTGCAGGAGCCAAATAACACTGCCTAGGACCCTGCCAACCTCTTTGGTTGTGTTATGAATATCTGCTAAATTCAGAGCACCTGAAAACTACGTTGCACTTGCTAGGGATTAGTATTAGTCTCAGAACACTGAAATCAGCCTTACAGGATCACAAGATGTTAGGAGTTGGAAGGGACCTCAAAAGGTTGAGCCCAACCCACCTGCCAGAGCACAAATCGCACAGGAACACATCCAGATGGGTCTTGAAAGTCTCCAGAGAAGATGACTCCACAACCTCCCTGGGCAGCCTGTTCCAGTGCTCTGAGACCCTCAGTGAAGAAGTTCCTCCTCATGTGGAGGTGGAACCTCATGTGCTCTAATTTATATCCATTACCCCTTGTCCTGTCACAGGGCACAAATGCAAAGAGCCTGTCCCTTTCCTCTTGACTCCCAGCCTTCCATTTATTAAATCCCCTCTGAGTCTTCTCTTCTTCAGACTAGAAAGCCCCAGGGCTCTCAGCCTCTCTTCATAGAGCATGTGCTCCAGTCCCTTAATCGTGCTGGTAGCTCTCTGTTGGACTCTCTCCAGCAGATCCCTGTCCTTCTTGAACTGGGCATCCCAAAACTGGACACAATATTCCAGCTGAGGTCTCACCAGGACAGAGTAGAGGGGAAGAGAACCTCCCTCGATCTGTTGCACGCAGTCCTCTTGATGCACCCCAGGATCCCACTGACCTTCTTGGCCACAAAGGCACATTGCTGATCCATAGATAACTTGTTACCCATCAGGACTCCTAGGTCCTTCTCCACAGGGCTGCTCTCCAGCAGATCACCTCCTAACCCATACTGGTACAGTTTATTATTCCTTCCCAGATGCAGGACTCTGCACTTATCCTTGTTGAATATCATTAGGTACCTCTCTGCCCAGCTCTCAATCTGTCCAGATCTCACTGAATGGCCACAGAGCCTTCAGGTGTATCAGCCAAGTCTCCCAGTTTGGTGTCATCAGCAAACTTGCTGAGCAGACTCTGTCCCCTCATCAATGTCATTGATGAAGATGTTAAACAGGACCAGACCCAGCACTGATCCATGGGGGACTCCACTAGTTACAGCTTTCCAGTTGGACTTGGCACCAGTGACCACTATACTTTGGACTCTGTTTTGTAACCAGTTCCTAATCCATCTCACTGTCTGTTCTTCTATACCACACTTCCTGAGCTTACTCAGAAGAATGTTGTGGGAGACAGTGTCAAAAGCCATACTAAGGTGGACTACACCCACTGGTCTCCCTGCATTTACCCACTCTGTTATGACATCATAGAAGGCTATCAGATTAGTCAAGCATGATTTCCTCTTGGTAAATCCATGCTGACTTCTCCCGATCATCATCTTCTCTTCCAAATGCCTAGAGATGACCTCCAGAATGAGCTGGTCAATCATATTTCCAGGGATGGAGGTGAGAAAACTATTCTGTAGTTTCCTGGAGCCTCTTTCTTTCCCTTTTTGAAGACTGGAATGACATTGGCTTTCCTCCAGTCCTCAGACACCTCTCCTGTCTGCCAGGATTTTGCAAAAATGATGGAGAGTGGTAGAATGACAACATCAGCCAGCTCTCTCAACACTCTTGGGTGCATCTCATCAGGCCCCATGGACTTGTGAATATTCAGTTTATGTAACTGAACCCTAACCCAGTCTTCAGTCAATACTGGAATGTCTTTCCTCCTCCAGTCATCTTCTTCTTCATCCAGGGTCTGAACTTCATAGAGGAGTTCCGTCTTAGGAGCAAAGAAGGCATTCAGCAACTCTGCTTTCCCTGCATCTTCAGTTATCCGCTAAGAGGGGCAGCAAGAAGAGCTCCACTCTGGACTTCCGGAGGGCAGACTTCAGGTTACTCAAGGAACTAACTCAGAGGGTTCCTTGGGAAAAAGTCCTTAAAAACAAAGGGGTCCAGGAGAGCTGGACCTGCATCAAGGAAGAACTCCTGAAGGTGCAGGAATAGGCTGTGCCAATGTGCCGGAAGATAAGCTGCCAGGGCAGACGGCCAGCCTGGATGGGCAATGAACTTCTAAAAGAATTAAGGGAAAAAAAGAGGGTGTATCATCTTTGGAAGAAAGGTGAGGCAACCCATGGAATGTTTAAGGATGTTGCTAGGTCTTGTAGGAAGAAAATTAGGGAGGCAAACACACATTTGGAGCTTAGACTGGCCTCTGCTGTGAACGACAACAAAAGGTCCTATAAATATATTAATAGCAAGAGGAGGGGCAAGGACCACCTCTACTCCTTAGTGGACATAGAGGGGAACGTTGTAACAAAGGATGAGGAAAAGGCAGAGGTACTTAACACCTTCTTTGCCTCAATTTTTAATAGCTGGACAGAATGTCTTCCAGACAGCTGGCCTGCAGAGCTCGCAGATGGAGCCAGGGAGCAGCATAGCTTTCCTCTGTTCCAGGAGAAGGTAGTTAGAGATCTCCTCAGCCACTTGGATCCCCACAAGTCCATGGGACCAGATGGGATCCATCCTAGGGTGCTGAGAGAGTTGGCAGATGAGCTGGCCAAGACACTCTCCATCATTTTCCAACAGTCCTGGCTCACTGGAGAGGTCCCAGAAGACTGGAAGCTGGCCAACGTGGTGCCCATTCACAAGAAGAGCTGATTGGATTAGCGAGGGAATTACAGGCCTGTCACCCTGACCTCAGTGCCAGGCAAGATTATGGAACAGGTTATCATGAGTGCAATCACACAGCACTTACAGGATGCCCAAGGGATCAGACCCAGCCAGCATGGATTTAGGAAGGGCAGGTCCTGCCTCACCAACCTGATCTCCTTCTATGATCAGGTGACCCGCCTGGTGGATGTGGGGACGGCTGTGGATGTAGTTTACCTGCACCTCAGCAAGGCCTTTGACACTGTCCCCCACAGCAAACTCCTGGTCAAGCTATCAGCCCATGGCTTGGATTGGAGCACACTGTGCTGGGTTAGGAACTGGCTGGAGGGCTGAGCCCAGAGAGTGGTGGTGAATGGTGCCACATCCAGCTGGCAGCCAGTCACTAGTGGTGTGCCCCAAGGATCAGTGCTGGGCCCCATGCTCTTTAACATCTTTATTGATGATCTGGATGAGGGCACTGAGTCAATGATCAGTAAATTTGCTGACGACACCAAGCTGGGGGCAAGAGTTGATCTGCTGGAGGGTAGAGAGGCTCTGCAGAGGGACCTCAACAGACTGGACCGATGGGCAGAATCCAATAGCATGAGATTTAACACATCCAAGTGCCGGGTTCTGCACATTGGCCACAACAACCCTATGCAGTGCTACAGGCTGGGGTCAGAATGGCTGGAGAGCAGCCAGGCAGAGAGAGCCCTGGGGGTACTGGTTGATGGTAGGCTGAACATGAGCCTGCAGTGCCCAGGCAGCCAAGAGGGCCTGGCTAGGCCCAAGGCCATGGGGGGATGGGCAGTCTCAGATCTGGCCAGCTGAGACTAGCCTAGCAGTGGGAGGGGGAAGAAGGAGCCCTGGGGGTCTTGGGTGTACCCGCAGGTGGGGATGGCATCTCTCTGGGTCTGTTTTGGGATCTTTCTTTGTCACTGTGCTTTTGGTTTTCTGTAAATGTTCACTGCTTTCTATTTAAACTTTCCATCACCTTTGCAATCCGTTTGAGTGTTTATTGTTGCCAGTGGTGGGGAAGGGGGCTGGCTCAACTCAGCACACAAGCCTTTTGGACTAGCTGCAACTGGTTGTGTGGGTTTGCCAGCAAATGTCAGGGTGATTGAAGTCACCCATGAGAACCAAGGAATGTGTACTAGAGGCTCTCTCCAGTTAACTGTAGAAGGCCTCATCAGCATCTTCTGCTTGATTTGGTGGTTTATAGTAGACCCTCACAACAGTTTCACCTACCTTTCCAGATAATTCCAGATATTTCCAGTTACTACCTTCATTTGAACTTTTCCAAAACCAATTGGTGTTTCCCGTGAACAAACAAGAAATCCAGCAGCCCTCTTTTGACGTTCTGAGTTAAATCTGGCAACCTAAACTTTGGAAGGCTTGTCTGCTTTCTGTCGGTTTTCTTCATCAAACTAAAAGCATTCTAAAGAAATGTGTCAATTTAAACCAGTCAGCACTATTGGACAAAAAAATTCTGACTGATTTCACATCTCAGATTATTTCTGTTAGCTAACTGTTTGGCCCTTGATTACTCGAGTAACAGTACTATCCTCTTATGCACAGCTTCATAAGTGGAGGATTTGCTTTGCAACATATTTATTCTGGATGACGCAGATGCAGTTTTAAGCCCTAAGATTAGAAGTGTTTCCATAGAAAAACATAACAGAACCCAGGAAACCCCACTAAAGCCTACTATCTCATTTGAGTGGAAGCAAAATCTAATTATTTAACAAATTTAAGATTCTCTGTTTTGAATCGTTACCAGGCAATTGAAGCAGTATTTGCAGGAAGGGGAAGAAAAAGAGAAGGCAGGCAAGTTTGCTCTAAGCCTTCTGTTCAGCTTCTTGAGCTTAAAACATTTTAGTTCCGTTAATTTCATGTCATTAAGATTGTCACTGTAAATGTCAAATACTTCCATAAGCTAGAGTAAATAATTTTCCGTTCATACATCTCAGCCTAACCAAATGAACTATCAAATCCAAGCTTTGCATCAATTTTATTTTACTCTGTAAAGTTCCATACATTTCTAGTTGAGTAACATAATCTATTGCTAGGATTAATTAGGCATGTCGGTATACAGGGCTGAGGTAGAGCTGGAAGTTGCTTCTGGAGGAAGCACCTAATTCAAGGTGATGAAAATGTCCTGATAATAAATACAAAATGTTAGAGGAAACAGCCTGGCCCAGGCTAATGTGCTTCAGTTGGCTCTTTGCCTTACATCTCAGTGAATCATGGAGAAATAAAAGACCTGCACAATATCAGCCTCTTCATTTTTATACTAAAATAATCTAGCTAAAGAAAAAATGATTCTAGGCTTCCTTAGCACTTTTTTTCTCAAGCATTTTCATACCTACTTTATAGGAGGACATAATTCATGTGTCCTTCCTACAATGTCTGTGTTATATATGACAAGAAGAAACTGTGGGAGAAGCACATTTTATTTAAAAGCAACCCAAATTCAGATGATTAAAATAAAAAATCCTTCCACAAAACTTTCCTTTCTTCAAGAAATTTGACTATTCATAATTCTAAATAATGCACAGGAATATATTTTCTTCCTTCCATTTTAATATAATGAAAAATGTACTTATTCCTTTATGGTACCTGTGCAAGCTGAGTAGCTGAGTATCTTGATTTATAACTCCCAAGAACAGACACCATGTGGATACCATATGCACATTTATTTGCGGTTACAATTTTAATTAACAGTCAAATTAACCAATAAATAGCCAAACTAGCTATACAAAAACATCTCTTTGCTCTCAAGATGTACAATTTAGTTGTAATCAATATTGTTGATTAAGATCCTATGAAACAAAGCCTGCTGTGGAAAGAACACAGCTCATTTTATTCCAGAGTAGCATTGGGAAATTTTACTCTCTGTGCTTTGTTCCTGCTGTATCAAAGGAATAACTGTATCACACAGATCACAGAATTAACCAGGTTGGAAAAGACCTTTGAGATCATCAAGTCCAACCTATCACCCCACACCATCTAATCAAGTAAACCATGGCACCAAGTGCCTCATCCAATCTTTTTTTAAACACTTCCAGGGATGGTGACTCCACCACCTCCCTGGGCAGCCCATTCCAGTGGCAAATCACTCTTTCTGTGAACAACTTCCTTCTAAGAAGGAAGCCTAAACTTCCCCCTGCACAGGTTGAGACCGTGTCCTCTTGTTCTGTCACTATTTGCCTGGGAGAAAAGACTGACCCTCAGAATAGAATAGAATAGAATAGGATAGAATAGAATAGAATAGAATAGAATAGACCAGGTTGGAAGAGACCTTCAAGATCATCGCATCCAATCCATCAACCAATCCAACCCACCTAAACAACTAAACCATGGCAAACCATCTGGCTACAACCTCCTTTCTGGTAGTTGTAGACAGCAACAAGGTCTCCCCTGATCTTCCTCTTCTCCAAGCTAAACAACCCCAGCTCCCTCAGCCATTCCTCATAAGGCTTGTGTTCCAGACCCCTCATCAGTCTTGTTTGTGTTCTCTGGACACAATCGATCACCTCAACCTCGTTCTTAGCTGAGGAGCCCAGAACTGGACACAGTACTCAAGGTGATGTTGAACCAGTGCTGAGTACAGGGACAGAATTACTTCCCTGGTCCTGCCAACCATACTATTCCTGATACACGCCAGGATGCCATTGGCCTTCTTGGCCGCCTAGGCACACTGCTGCCTTGTGTTCAGCCAGTGGTCAACCAGTACCCCCACGTCCCTTTCTGCCTGGCTGCTCTCCAGCCACTGATGCCAGCCTGTAGCACTGCATGGGCTTGTTGTGGCCAAAGTTCATAATTCGCCACTAGGACTTGTTAAATGCCATTATGTTGGACTCTGCCCATCTATCCAGTCTGCCAAGGTCCCTCTGCAGAGCTCTCCTACACTCTAACAGATCGACTCCTGCCCCCAGCTTGGTGTCATCTGCAAGCTTACTGATGATGGACTCTATCTCCTCATCCAGATCATCAATAAAGATATTAAACAGGATCAGGCCCTACACTAATCCCTGGGGTCACACCACTAGTGACTGGCTGCCAGCTGGATGTGGCACCATTCACCACCACTCTCTGTGCACGGCCCTCCATCCAGTTCCTAACCCAGCACAGAGTGCTGCTGTCCAGGCCATGGGCTGACAGCTTGGTCAGGAGTTTGCTGTGGGGGATGGTATCAAAGGCCTTGCTGAAGTGCAGGTAGACTACATCCACAGCTGTCCCCACATCCACCAGGTGGGTCACCTGATCATAGAAGGAGATCAGGTTGGTGAGGCAGGACCTGCCCTTCCTAAATCCATGCTGGCTGGGTCTGATCCCTTGGGCATCCTGTAAGTGCTGTGTGATTGCACTCATGATGACCTGTTCCACAATCTTGCCTGGCACTGAGGTCAGGCTGACAGGCATCACAATAGCCAGCTTCCAGTCACCTGGGACCTCTCCAGTGAGCCAGGACTGAGTGGCTTGGCAAGCTCATCTGCCAGCTCTCTCATCATCCTAGGATGGATCCCATCAGGTCCCATAGACTTTTGAGGATCCAAGGGGCTCAGCAGGTCCTTTACTGCTTCTTCCTGGTTTACAGGGGAACTACATTGCTCCCTGACCCCATCTACCAGCTCAGGTGGCCAGTTGTCCGGAAGACAACCTGTCTTAATATTGAAAATTGAGGCAAAGGAGGAGTTAAGTACCTCTGCCTTTCCCTCATCTTTTGTTACAGTATTCCCTTTCATGTCCAATAAAGAGTGGAGGTTGTCCTTGCTCCTCCTTTTGCCATTAATATTTATAAAAATATTTTTTATTAACCCTTACAGAATTGGCCAGTTTAAGTTCTAACTGAGGTTTTGCCTCTCTAATCTTTTTCCTACATGACCCAGCAACATCCTTAAACATATCCTGAGTTACCCCCCACCTCTTTCCAAAGGTGATACACCCTCTTTGTCCCCTTAATTCCTTCAAAAGTTCCTTGCCCATACAGGCCGGTCATCTTCCCCATTGGCTCACCTTTCAGCACATTGGGACAGTCTGGTCTTGCATTGTCCAGATTTCTTTCTTGAAGTAGGTCCAACCCTTTGTTTGTAAGGCATGTTTACCAAGGTACCTTCTGAGTTAGTTCCTTAAGAAATCTGAAATCTGCCCTCTGGAAGTCCAGTGCAGAAGTTTTGTTGATGCCCCTCCTTGTTTCATCGCATATTCAAAACTCAATTATTTCATGGTCCCCACAACCCAAACAGCCTCTGACCACCACATCTCCCACCAGCTTTTCTCTGTTTGTAAAGAGCAGGTTGAGCAGAACCTCACCCCTGGTAGGCTTGCACAACAGCTGTGCTAAGAAGCTGTCCTCCATACACTCTAAGAACCTTCTGGACTGCCTCCTTTCTGCTGTGTGAAGTTCCCAGCAGATATCTGGCAGGTTAAAGTCACCCACAAGGACAAGGGTTGGCAATCTTGGGGAATCCTCCAGCTGCTTATAGAATAGTTCATCAACCTCTTCATCCTGGTTGGATGGCCTATAACAGATTCCAACCAGGATGTCAGTCTTGTTGGCCTTCCCTCTTAGCCATAGGCACTTAATCCAGTCATCATTAATCTCAAGTTTCATGGTGTCAACAGCCTCCCTGATGTACAGGGCCACCCCTCCACCCCTTCTCCCTCATCTGTCTCTCCTGAAGAGCCTGTAGCCATCAATCACAGCACTCCAGTCATGTGATTCATCCCACCAGGTTTCTGTGGTTATAACTATGTCATAGCTTTCCTGTGGTACTAAGGCTTCCAGCTCCTCTTGTTTGTTACATGCATTAGTGTACATGCACTTCAGCTGGGTGGCTAATTTCACCCCTGACTCTGGTTTACTACCTTCAGTCTCCTCTCTGGAGAGCCTGGTTTCATCCCTTTCCCCCTTCAAACTTAGCAGATATTTCAAAATGATGTTTGCATAAGCATTTGCACTTAGAAGTTCTTCCATTCTGTGCATAAATATGCTTTACCTTATATGACACACTACCACTGTGAATATTATTGCCAGTATAATACTTCAGGAGAATGTATCAGTAACTAGACACAATAGGAATGAGTAGCAAGTTTAAGATAATCTGTACTAAAATAATGAAGAAAAAAGTCATTCACTGGAATTTATATGACCTCTACATGCCAGTAATCATTATCTTCTCAGCAAGAAGTTTCTGAAACTCCAAGTCTGGAACAATATAACAAAGTGTGGTAGATTCTGTACTATTTGAAGTATATATTATTGAGCTACTAGTGGTTTTTAAATTATATCTTAGCTAGTAACATTTTAATGAGTGGTTTAAATTCATGAATCACAAGAAAACATCAAATGTTAAAATCTATCATGAAATAAATTAGAAGTCATCCTGCAGGCAAAGCATTCACTTTGTCTTCTAAACAGTTTGACTGCTTATAAAATCTAGGAAAAAGATCTAGTGAATGTACAGAACAGTGAATGGGCCTTAGCAGGATTCAGGGTTTTTCCAGACCATAAAAACAAGTGGAAGAGGTGTTAGCTATAATTGCAAAGGCTATGCAGAAAAGCCTTCACAGCATAGGACAGCCTTCTGTTTTCTCATGGAATCATGGTCCCTTGGAGTTCAAAGGAGAAAACAAACTAGTTCAGGGAAGGTATAATGAACAGGATTTGGAGAAAGGGTTGGTAGAAACAGGCAGATGCTACAATGGCAGCACAGGTTTTTCTTAGAATGTCATTCAGTGCCTGCCAGCTTTCAGATAGTTTTACTAATGCTTTGTATTAAAGAAGTAGACTGACAGCAGTGCAGATTGGAGCTGTTGGGGATGGCCTTTGTTTTTCTCATTGCTGAAGGGCTTGTTGGAGGTTGAGGCTATATTAAATTTCTGCCAGGAGCTTACATCATTAAATAATATGTATATTACAAAGGTGAAAAAATAATCAAACATATTGGCAAAAGGGCTATGCTGTTGTCTTTGTATGATATAATATTCAGCACTTATACACTTAGATTCATTTGCATATAAAACTATGCAGCATATTTTTTGAGGATATTGTCTTTTCATTGATTTTATTAAAAAGTTGGGATTACCTTTAAACCTTGACACAATCTTCTCTCCAAGGATATAACAAGCACTTTCTTCCTGCTCAATGATTCACCCACTACTACAATATAATTGCAAATGAAGTCCAAGGACTGCTTCTGTTACATACTAATAATTAATAGGAATTCAAGCCCCACCAAAAATTATTAACAGCAGAGGTTTAACCTTCTTCGAAAATTCACTCGTATAGCAGATGTCACCTAAATATACTTAAAGAATTAGTTGTTTTACTGAAACTCATGAAAAGAAACTGGCTAAGCACCAGATTTTTTTGAGAGCATTTAAGGACACGGAGATACAAACAAACCTTTAGGGAGGGTTTTTTTTCAAATCTTCTTGCTCCCTATCAGATCAGTGGATGTCAGGTTCTTTATGGCAGGAGCCATCAGCCGGTGAATTTTAAGCTGCTCATAAGTAGCTTGCTTATAGGTCTCTTGGGCTGCTCCTCTGCTGAAATAGTGACACCCAGTTAACAACAGAGCTCTGCTGGCACAGAGTCTTTTAGGTAGCTTGAATATTTAGCTCTCTAGCTCTTGCTAGTCAAATACTCTTACACTTCACAGCCTTCACCGCTGAAGTATGTGCCTCAGATAGGGTTTTGATATATCACACACAGTCAGGAAGACCAGTCACCTCTGCATTTAAATGGTTTTAAAAATGAAGTTAGGGTACCAGCATAACCATGTTCTGTGTTTTCATTGTTGGAAGCATCTTGTATTCAATACACAATATCCTGCAAGCTTGGTATATTCCCCCACAGCTACTTCAATTTAGCAGCAAGCAGGGCAGGCTGTGGCACATGACTTTCACCCCTCCCACACCTCCTTTTCTCTTCTCCCTACCACCGGCATGCTAAGAATACATCTGGATTTACTCAGAAACTTTTGGGGGGAAATGACTACATGTCTGGACTTAGCTAGTTTCATACTGGAAGCTGTATTGGAAATGAACTGTAATACTTTTGTGGATTAATTGTTTTTTTTTACAGGAACAACTTCCTCTGAGATGTACTTACAAAGTGGTTCAGGGGCCTTGCTACTCATCCAGAAACAAATACTCATGGCAATGTCCCTGGCTGCCCCACCTAAAATTTCATTATGATGAATGGAATGTGACTACATTAAATAGTACCTGTATCACTATTAGATATAATGTTGATTGTAGGCACTCTTACATCACACTGAAGTACTAGTACATCCTATCTTTAAATGGATATTTTACTCCTTCAAAGGCTCAAAGAAAAACAATACTCTCCAGAAGAGGATGCCACAACACTCTGTTTTGGGTGTGGTTGCCAGGGCTCAAGTATATTAAAGTGCAGTCTCCCAAGGGCCTTGATTTTCTGTGGAATCATCAGATTTTGGATCAGATGCTACTTCCTTGGGACAGTCTTGAAAAGCTGGGTTGAAATCTTTTGAAAGAGAATTTATCAGGAAATATGATACTACTGTAGGCAACACAGTCATTTCTTGCAAACTTAACTGCATCCCCTGAAATGGGGGAGCCACAGCTTCTCTCAAGGTTCTTAAATATATCATATAGTGTCTGAAGCAGTATAGGGACATCCCACTGCCGTACAAAGAGACATACTGTGATAACCCTATCCTCTATTCTCTCAAAGCAATTCATGTGGCAGGACCAGGATGATAGCTGATAATGACTCTATTAAGAGTCTCAAAACAGTAAGCATGGCAGGGCAGGACTCATAGCCCTTAACAAGTCAATTGTCTCAAAGAAGGTATGACATACTTGGTCTCGAACAGACACGATGTCCTTAATTACCTCTGGTAGACAGCTGCTGGCTTAACAATTTAAAGATATAATTCCTGTGGAGGCAGGAATTCCCTCTTTAAAAATGTGTATCAGTGCCAGGTGACAGACATTACACTGCAGGGGCCAGGTGAACACCTGTCTGTGAGTTGGAGAGACCATGCCCAGTGCCCCACCAATAGGGTATAAAAAGACCAGAGCTTCCAGGGTCCACATATTGCATTAACCACAGAAGACCATATTGGAATGTACACCCACCACCAAAAACTTAAAATGTTCCTATGAAATCATTGCTGGATCCAAGGAGTGGTGATATCTTTATTTTCTCTGACTTCTTAACTCACTCTTTTCCTCTCCATTTTCTTCCCATTTTCCCTCTGCTTCAGTCCATTACTGAGAATTTTCACTGGCTCTAATAAACCCAAGCCATCATCTGTTTGGTGTCAGTTTACTTTAATTGACTCCAAGGGAGTTTTTGAATCTTAGCATGCCCAGGGTTGGCTCAGAATAGTGGGTTGTGACACACAGTAATCTTCTTTTTTTTTTTTAATTGAAAAGTTTTTTGACAAAAACACCCCCAAACAACCCCAAACCAAACCAACCCCCCCACAAAAACAATCAAAAAACCCAAACAACCCCCCCAAAAAAAACCCACCCCGAAACACAACAAAAAACAACAGCCAAACAACCAAATTCAGTCTGAAGTCCATACATCTTGATTTAGTTGCTGTTCCAATTGTGAAAAGATAAAAAGTGTAGGGGGGGTTGGTTTTGGTTTTGTTTTTTTTATTTTTAAGTTCTTGTAAATGCAGAGGGCTCTGCATTGCTGTGGCTAAAGCAAAACCTCCTCTTAGAAAATTCTGCTTTTAGTGAGAATGAAAACTTCAAAATGATTTTCAGATGGAAACAGAAGCTCCTCTAAATCAATCACGTTTGACTGTATGACAGCCAAACTGCTTTTCTGTTGTGTATGGCGGAAGTATCTGGAGCTAAGGATATTTTGAAGCAATGATGTGTTGTTCTCCAGAAGTATAGTCTGTGCAGAAATTTTTCAAATAATTCTAATCCTTTGGGTGAAGTGTTGTCCATTTATCTGAATAAATATGCATCAAGTACAGCAGTCCAGCACTGATGAAAATTTATATTCATTTAATGTTATGCTTATCCTTATGAAGCTATGCTTCTGTAAATGTTCCAGGTCCTATCATTTAGTTTTAATGATGTTAGATACTATATTAATTTAAAACTAATGTTTTGGTTAGACTGATGAAAATACTATGGCTCCAGTGTCAAATGTTAATGGCCAAAATGAAGGGCACATGTAAGAGAAATGCTGTAAGAAGCTTAAAATAATTTCAAATTTGTGTAACAGACCCTATAATTTTAGTTTCATGAAACACTAAGTCAAAGCTACAAAATGCGTAGTTACGCAAGTGATACTTTTGTGAGACAGGACTAAAAAGAGACAGTTTTAAAGATATTGTGAATCTCTGTATCCTTCCTTCCTTCCTTCCTTCCTTCCTTCCTTCCTTCCTTCCTTCCTTCCTTCCTTCCTTCCTTCCTTCCTTCCTTCCTTCCTTCCTTCCTTCCTTCCTTCCTTCCTTCCTTCCTTCCTTCCTTCCTTCCTCTCTTTCTTTTTTTGTTTCTTTCTTTATCTCATTCCTTTTTTTTGTTTCTCTCTCTCCTTCTCTCTCTCTCTTTTCTTTTTCTCTGTCTTACTTTTAAGCATAATTGCTCATATCAGAGAGACAATAGATATTCTAGCAAACACTGATGTCTGTTTACTGGCTTCATTTAAGGTTCAAGTTGTCTTTACATAGTTTAAAGACTCAGGACTTTACCAAGAGGTAATGAAATGTCTTTCCATCTACCTCTCAGCTCCAAGCAAGGATCAAGTTTAACATAGTAATACATCATGATATATTTAGGTGTAGTGACATTCACAACCACTCTCTAGATTTTTTTTACCAAAGTTAATAGGTTATAAATAGGTTTGAACTAGAGACTATACTCACAAGCCAGTATATCTCACAGTCCTATTCATAAATATAGCAAAATTTGTAAGCCTTTATTTTTTGAGTCAGAAAGTTATTGTCCTTGCTTCTTCCATCACACCCCAACTTTGTTATCCTGATGGTCAGAAAACTCATGACCTGCGTGTACTTACTTCTTTTTGTACCAATATTACCTGTTGTGTTAGTGTTTCTTCTCTCTCACAATTGTTATATTCCTGAAGGATTTAGAAGGAACATTTGTATCCACTCTCAGCTATTTTCTTGCAAAAGTACGAGATTTAGGACTATATCCCCTAAGGTATTTATGTGCCTAACTCCTATTTAGGCCTCATATTCCCACTGAAACCAATTACTTCAGTGTGCATTAAGCAGGAGTTTAGTGTGTAACGAACTTGGAGAGGTTGAACTGAATCACCTCTGCTTTCTTTATTATTTTTCTTGGACATGGACAACACTGCACCAAGGATAACATCTTCTCAGATAAAAACATTATAATAAACTCCCAAGTTAACTTTGCCTTTATCATAGGTTAACTTTAACAGGACGAATCATCCTTGAGGTGCTGTCTGTGTCCAGCTAGGGTGATTAAGCCTTTCTACCCGAGTCACCATGAATAAATCATCTAATAGTAAAACTGTTGTTACTAGTTTTTAATTACATACCTGTAAATATAAAATTCTATCCTAGTACATCTATGCCTCTTGAGGATACTCAGTTCTTCCTATACAGTATTTGTTCCATTTCTGGCTATCCACCTTCTCCAGCTTAACATTATCACAGCTTGATGTCATCAACAAATTTACTGTACCTCTCAACTCTGGTCTTTGAGTAATTCACTAGCAGCACCTCTCAAGTCTTCTGATTCATGTCTCAATATAATTCATCAGTGTTTGCTCTAAGACAGGCATTTGTGATTTTGAGCAAGATTTGGAAAACAGGAAAATACAGTGCAGCACAGCTGAACCGCTTTTTGATCATACACTGATTATTGTTTGGTAGTTCTTGTGCTACTGCTCTGCTTTTCCAGCCCAGTTAGGGTTTTCTTATGAGGTACTGATCACTTCCTAAATAGAATAGAATAAACCAGGTTGGAAGAGACCTTCAACATCATTGTGTCCAACCTATTATCTAACACTACCTAATCAACTAATCCATGCAACCAAGCACCTGAACTCCTCCTGAACACCTCCAGTGATGGTGACTCCACCACCTCCCCAGGCAGCCCATTCCAATGGACAATCACTCTCTCTGTGCAGAACTTCTTCCTAACCTCCAGCCTAAACCTCCCCTGGCACAGCTTGAGACTGTGTCCTCTTGTTCTGGTGCTGGTTGCCTGGGAGAAGAGATCAAGCTCTGCCTGTCTACAACCTCCCTTCAGGTAGTTGTAGAGAGCAATAAGGTCTCCCCTGAGTCTCCTCTTCTCCTGGCTAAGCAACCCCAGCTCCCTCAGTCTCTCCTCATAGGGCTTGTGTTCCAAACCCCTCACCAACTTTGTTGCCCTTCTCTGGACACGCTCCAGCAAGTCAACATCCTTCCTAAACTGAGGGGCCCAGAACTGGACACGGTACTCAAGGTGTGGCCTAACCAGTGCAGTGTACAGGTGCAGAATGACCTCCCTGCTCCTGCTGGCCACACTGTTCCTGATGCAGGCCAGGATGCCATTGGTCCTCTTGGCTGCCTGGGCACACTGCTGGCTCTCTGCCTGGCTGCTCTCCAGCCATTCAGACCCCACCCTGTAGCACTGCATGGGGTTGTTGTGGCCAATGTGTAGAACCCGGCACTTGGATGTGTTAAATTTCATGCTGTTGGATTCTGCCCATCGGTCCAGCCGGTTGTGGTCCGTCTGCAAAGCCCCTCAACCCTCCAGCAGATGAGCACCTGCCCCCAACTTGGTGTTGTTAGCAAATTTATTGATGATGGACTCACTGCCCTCATCCAAATCATCAATAAAGATGTTAAAGAGCACAGGGCCCAGCACTGATCCTTGGGGCACACCACTACTGACTGGCCACCAGCTGGATGTGACACCATTCACCACCACTCTCTGGGCCCTCCAGCCAGTTCCTAAACCAGCACAGTGTGCTCCTCTTCAAGCCATGGGCTGATAGCTTGGCCAGGAGTTTGCTGTGGGGGACAGTGTCAAAGGTTTTGCTGAAGTCCAGGTAGACTACATCCACAGGCCTCCCCACATCCACCAGGTGCGTCACCTGATCATAGAAGGAGATCAGGTTGGTGAGGCAGGACCTGCCCTGCCTAAATCCATGCTGGCTGGGCATGATCCCTTGGGCATCCTGTAAGTGCTGTGTGATTGCACTCATGATAACCTGTTCCATAATCTTGCCTGGCACTGAAGTCAGGCTGACAGGCCTATAATTCCCTGGCTCATCCAACCGGCCCTTCTTGTGGATGGGCACCACGCTGGCCAGATTCCAGTACTCTGGGACCTCTCCAGTGAGCCAGGACTGCTGGAAAATGATGGAGAGTGTCTTGGCCAGCTCATCTGCCAACTCTCTCAGCACCCTAGGATGGATCCCATCTGGTCCCATGGACTTGTGGGGATCCAAGTGGCTGAGGATATCTCTAACTACCTTCTCCTGGAACAGAGGAAAGCTATGCTGCTCCCTGGCTCCTTCTGCCAGCTCTGCAGGCCAGCTGTCTGGAAGACAATCTGTCCAGCTATTAAAAATTGAGGCAAAGAAGGTGTTAAGTACCTCAGCCTTTTCTTCATCTTTTTTGTCACTATGTTCCCCTCTATGTCCACTAAGGAGTGAAGGTTGTCCTTGGCTTTCCTCTTTCTGTTAATATATTTATAGAAGGATTTTTTGTTGTCCTTCACAGCAGAGGCCAATCTAAGCTCTAAATGTGCTTTTGCCTCCCTAATTTTCTTCCTACAAGACCTAGCAACGTCCTTAAACATTCTATGGTTTGTCTTTCTTCCAAAGATAGTACACCTTCTTTTTTCCCCTTAATTCACCCAGAAGTTCATTGCCCATCCAGGCTGGCCGTCTGCCCCGGCGGCTCATCTTCCAGCACATTGGCACAGCCTGGTCCTGTGACTTCAAGAGTTCTTCCCTGAAGTAGGTCCAGCTCTCCTGGACCCCTTTGTTTTTAAGGGGCTGTTTTCCAAGGTATTTTCTGAGTTAGTTCCTTGAGTAACCTGAAGTCTGTACTCCAGAATTCCAGTGTGGAGGTCTTCTTGCTGCCCCTCTTAGCTTGACTGAGTACTGAAAATTCAATTATCTCATGGTCACTGGCCCCTAAACACCCTCCGACCACTACATCACCCACCAGCCCTTCCCTATTGGTGAGGAGAAGGTCAAGCATAGCCTTACCCCTGGTAGGCTCACACAGCACCTGGGATACGAAGCTTTCCTCTATGCACTCTAAGAACCTCCTAGACTGCCTCCTCTCTGCTGTGTTGAGATCCCAGCAGATATCAGGCAGGTTGAAGTCGCCCATGAGAACAAGGTCAGGTGATCTTGAGACAGCCTTAAGCTGCCTATAGAATGATTCATCAACATCTTCATCCTGGTTGGATGTCTATCATACACTCCAACCAGGATGTCTGCCCTGCCGGTCTTCCCTCTAATTTTCATCCATGTGCATTCAACCCGATCATCCCTGGTCTCCATCTCAATGGTATCTAGTGCCTTCCTGAAGTATAGGGCCACCCCTCCACCCCTTCTTCCTTGCCTGTCTCTTCTGAAGAGCCTGTAGCCATCCATTGCAGCACTCCAGTCATGTGAGTCTTCCCACCACATCTCTGTGATGGTAACTACATCATAACTTTCCTGCTGTAACAAGTCTTCCAGCTCCTCTTGTTTGTTGGCCATACTTCTTGCATTAGTGTACCTGCACTTCAGCTGGGCTGTTGGTTTCACCCCTAGCTCTAGCATATCACCCCCAGACTCCTGCCTGGGGGGACAGGTTTCAGCCCCTTCCCCCTTTGAATGTACTTTATTGAAGTGTCTGTTTGTCATACTAGCCACTAAAATTATTTGGAATCACATTAATTGTTTTTCTGCACCTCACCCCGCCAGTAGGTAGACTTTATGTTTAGAGTGATTTCTTTATCTGAAAATGTCACCCTGGAGTAGTAGCTCTCTGGGATGTTCCATGCCTGCAGACCACCTCAGACATACACAACTCTAAAGCCATCCATAGTCAAGGTTGTAGCTGCTGTTTTAATACGGTAATGGCATGGTAAAGATTTTTCTGCATCAGCCAAGAAAAAGCATTTAAGTGTCATTGTTGTCTTTATAAAATGTTGGAAAATTGTTGCTCCATTAAAAATACAAATGTAAGGTGCACTTAAACACTGATCAAGTTGTTATGATGATAAAAGTTAATTAACTATTGCCCATTCAATGTAATACGCTACAGAAGAAAAACTCAGTCACTGAAAGCACAGCCAATACTGGTCATGCATTAACCAAATGCATAAACTGGAATGTTAAAGGATTTTCAACTTGTCCTTGTTTATATGATCACTCCAAAGATAAAACTATTGGTATGCCAGTCCAATTCAATACCCATTGAAAAAGAATTTGTATTTAATATTATAAACTTGTGGTGGTTCCCTCCTAATATCTGTCAGAGAAAAATCTCAGGTGTTTACAACCTCCCCCCTCTACTATCCCAATTCAGTCCAAACATCAAATACAAGAAGCTGGCTATTTTTCAGGTATTAATAATATCCTTTCTTAGATCACCCAAGACCTCATGACTGCTAAACCATGGCACCAAGTGCCATGTCCAATCCCCTCATCAACACCTCCAGGGATGGTGACTCCCTGAGCAGCCCATTACAATGGCCAACAACTCTCTCTGTGAAGAACTTTCTCCTCACCTCGAGCCTAAACTTCTCCCGGCACAGCTTGAGACTGTGTCCTCTTGTTCTGGTGCTGGTTTCCTGGGAGAAGAGACCAACCCCCTCCTGGCTACAACCACCTTTCAGGTAGTTGTAGACAGCAATAAGGTCTCCCATGAGCCTCTTCTCCAGGCTAAACAATCCCAGCTCCCTCAGCCTCTCCTCATAGGGCCTGTGCTTGAGGCCTCTCACCAGCCTCATTGCCCTTCTCTGGACACGTTCAAGAGTCTTGATTCTATGAATGTGAGCAATGCTTTTAGTTATATTTTCAAACACAAACAGGTTTTCTTTGTTGGCATTAGGACAGAATCAAGAATCAGAGAATGTTTGAGGTTGGAAGGAATCTCTACATGTTATCTGGTCCAACTCCTCTGCCAAAGTGGGGCCATCTAGAGCTCTTTGCTTTTGACTGACTCAAAGGTTGGAGATGATACATCTCCCTCTGCAACGTGTGCAGGTGCTTGATAACTCTCACAGGGAAGAAAAAAAGAAAAGGTTCCTGATGTTCAGATGAAACTCTGTGTTTCAGGTTATCGTCATTGTCTCTTGAAGGATTATGAAAAATTTATTAGTCTAGGGGTTTGGTGGCTACTTTCATTTGGGATTGGGTTTTTTTTTGTTGGTGGTGTTTTTTTCCCCTGCTATTGAGGCCAAAAATTGTGTTGCCTCTCAGAAAAATAAATGGGATTGCTCTTGTGATGAAGTGATAAAATGCTGAGTTTCTTGGTGTGTGATCATATATATAATTCTATACAGGTTCACAGGGCTTCTCTTGGGGTAACTTCTTATATCAGCACTGGGAACCTAGTATAATTTCCAGAGATGGTATAAAAACAGGGGAACAAACAACTCTTGCTCAGTCTTTACTCTCACCTTCAAAACACAAGTAGGGACATCAATGAAATGTCAACAGAGAATCTCTGTAACATCCTTTACAAAATTAAAGAGTGTCTGTCAACTGTTTTCCTTTGTTGTTTCTGATATATCTCATATGTAATTAATATTTTTTTTTTTTTAAGTTAACCCCTAGAACTTGGCCTTATAACCTTGAAGTCCATTGAATGGAGTGCATAAGTAATGGGGACAAAACACAATAGAAAGCCAGCTTATCACTGTTGTAGCTCTGTAAAATAAAAATTATATTAAGTATCTTAAAGCTCAGACTAGAAGAAAATGCTGATGCATATGCTGCTTTTTGGTTTTGCATTGTTCCCATAATTATTTAAGTTTTATTTTTTTTAATAGTGTTTTAAGCTGGCTACTAATAAATATTGTGAACAAATCAAGTATATTGCAATCACTTATTCCCATATGAATTTTAGCACAAGTAATCCAGCAGATGTGTAATTCTTTTCAACTCCATTCTTTCTTCCTAGCCCTAATTCCTTTCCCAGATAGCTTCTACTGAGCTCTCATCATCTGTTGACAGCAGAAAACTGCTATCTCTTTAAGAAAATATTGCAACCAATGTTCTAAGGAAGGAAGAACAGATTAAACTGAAAGGATTTGCAAAGTTTTTTTCTTGAGCAGCCATGAGTTTTTAATACATAGGTTTCAATTTACAGCAAGACTAGGAGGAGCAAACTATACACCTACTTCTTATCATAATTTGCTCATTTACACTTTAATGAATAAATTATTATGCTGTATCAGTTCTGTTCTGCTGTCATGGTAAAACCTGCATTTATATAACCTGTAATCAGTTTCACTACAGGCACAAGGGAAAAACTGATTTTTGAGATGACAACCATGATTTTTTTTTTAACTTGTCGTTGAGAATTTATAAATGGTTTGTAGAAACATGGGAAAGGGAAAGTGTTACTATAGGTGTGGCTACATCAATTATAACTGTACCAAGAGTTAGAATGGATGGAATGAATAGGATACATCATCGACAATTCACTTGCCTGAGCTATAATATGGAATAGAATAGAATAGAATAGAATAGAATAGAATAGAATAGAATAGACCAGGTTGGAAGAGACCTTCAAGATCATCATGTCCAACCTATTATCCAACCCACCTAATCAACTAAACCATGCAACCAAACACCCTATCAAGTCTCCTCCTAAACACCTCCAAAGATTGTGACTCCACCACCTCCCCAGGCAGCCCATTCCAATGGACAATCACTCTCTCTGTGCAGAACTTCTTCCTAACCTCCAGCCTAACCCTCCCCTGGCACAGCTTGAGACTGTGTCCTCTTGTTCTGGTGCTGGTTGCCTGGGAGAAGAGACCAACCTCTGCCTGTCTACAACCTCCCTTCAGGTAGTTGTAGAGAGCAATAAGATCTCCCCTGAGCCTTCTCTTCTCCAGGCTGAGCAACCCCAGCTCCCTCAGTCTCTCCTCATAGGGCTTGTGTTTCAAACCCCTCACCAACTTTGTTGCCCTTCTCTGGACTCGTTCCAGCAAGTCAACATCCTTCCTAAACTGAGGGGCCCAGAACTGGACACATTACTCAAGGTGTGGCCTAACCAGTGCAGTGTACAGGAGCAGAATGACCTCCCTGCTCCTGCTGGCCACACTGTTCCTGATGCAGGCCAGGATGCCATTGGCCCTCTTGGCTGCCTGGGCACACTGCAGGCTCATGTTCAGCCTACCATCAACCAGTACCCTCAGGTCCCTCTGTGCCTGGCTGCTCTCCAGCCATTCTGACCCCAGCCTGTATCACTGCATGAGGTTGCCGTGGCCAATGTGCAGAACCCGGCACTTGGATGTGTTAAATCTCATGCCGTTAGGTTCTGCCCATCTGTCCAGCCTGTCGAGGTCCCTCTGAAAAGCCCCTCTACTCTCCTGCAGATCAACACCTGCCCCCAACTTGGTTTCATCTGCAAATTTACTGATGATGGACTCAATGCCCTCATCCAGATCATCAATAAAGATGTTAAAGAGCATGGAGCCCACTTCTACTTCTTGCAGTTTAATTTGCTGCTACTCTAACTGTTTTGTTTGAATGATGTAAAAAAAAATACATTTCTGTATCTACACAAGATAAAAAAGTGGATTTCCACATGAAAGCAGTTAATCCCAGAAAGCTAGAAATGTTTTGCTAAATGATTCACATGCTTTTTTATTATATTACTATCACTCTTTCAGATTTTTTCAATGTCTATAAATAAAGGCATTAAATATAATTCTTCTCCCTCCTTGGACATATTTTAATTAATCAGGTCTTCAATGAAAAAAAAAATCTCTCACTTTGTTTTCCTTTCTACAGAAAATTTTCTGTTTTTTTCTATTGTCAACTGACTGTATTTGAAGGTTAGCTTCAGAATATGAGGGAGAAGGCATATAACTTCGTACACATCATACCTAAGTTCTCACTTTTTTTTTGTTCCTTAACAGGAAAGACTAGAATTTATCTGCCAAACCTAAATCTGTAACATTATCTTCATAAATTCCTCACTGTGCTCAGTGAGTGATAGTGTTCTTCTAGCAGCATAGCCTACAGCCTCAACATCTCGATGTAATATTGTCTATGATGCAAAGAAGTTGAACAGAAAAATGGATGTTTGGTTCTTCGTCTTCTTTTATGGTCGGGTAACATAGTAGCCTTTTCTATTACATTTTCTTTTGTCGTTACATTTACAAAGTGCCACGACCAGTAGGTTCAGAAAAGGGCATCAGTGTCACATCCAAGCAAGAGGGTAAGAATAGAAAGCCTAAGTGTGGCAGTTTTAGACTATGCCTTTAAACTTTAGCTGCAGATTTTGAGCAGAAAAGTAGAAAAATATAAATAATTCACTGTTGGGTGTAAAAAGGAAAACAAAAGGTTATTCTAAACAAATTAATTGGACAAAGTCTGGGGTATAGAAGCAGCTGTACCATAACAATCTTTCTCATTTCACTTCCATCCCCATTCCTTTTCTTGTCTCTGTCTTGGCTGTTCTGCCTTCACTGGGGAGATAATAAGGCTTCTGGCCTTCTGGCTAGCCTTGAGGAAAACAAGAACTAACACTGCTTTCTCTCAACTCATTTTTTTCTTCTGGTACAGTGGGGAGGAGGTTTGGGGGCGGGGATTCTGGGAGAACCAGAGGGAGGCCGGGGGGGGGGGGGGGTTTCTGTGTTATTTGCTAATTGTAAATAGCTGTATAATATTATAAATACTTTATATTTTGTACATATTCATTGCATTCCATTGTAGAGTGTAGTTTTTGCTTGCAAATACAGTTTCCATTTGCTTCCAACTGAGTTGTGCTAAGTTAATGCTTATGGGAAACTTCAACTCACCACACTAAGTCATTGCATAAATGCAGACCTCAGTGCTTTCCAAATGTCATTAATTTGTCATTGCAACATTCTCATGAAGTAGTAAAACTCCCAGTCCTTTGACAGATTTGAGAAAACTGGGACTTATCAACTAGGGTCAATTAAAACAACATAAAAAAGTGGAAGTTGAGTACATGCAGATTCAGGAATACTTGGTTGATGCCTCAGTTCAACATCAGATGGATATTTTGCAAACTTAAGAGTGTAAGTATGCTGAAACACTTTCTATAATTTATTTTTTATAAAGAATCAAAGAACTCTAGCTACTTACTTGCCCTTATTCTATGAACAAACTTTCCTAACATTCTGTTGATAGTGAGAACTGGTACATTTTGCTAAATAGCAGCTCTGAACCCCTCCTCCTCCCAGTTCAATAGTATCCCAGTGAAACACCAAACTTAAATTCTGTTCATACCATGATCATCTCAATCTATTCTCATTTTTCTCACTTGATTCTTATTGAAGTTGTCAAAAATATTAGACCTAAAGCTACAGAAAGGCAGACAAATAGCAAGATACTTGCTATTTTAAAAACTTTGCTTTGGTATGTTTACTTCTGCATAGTACAGTTTCAGAAGCTGAGTGTATTTATAATATATATCACTTGTAATTTTTTATTAGTAGCTTTGCTTGCATTTTTAGTCCTTTAGTTCCAGTATGTTTGCTGGAAGTCTAAGATATAGTAACTAATAGCAATTTTCACAGAATAACTCTGCTGTTGATAGCTTTTTTTGGAATGTGAATGATCTATTATGAGACTTTTTTAAGTTCAGAATATGTTGAATCGCTCAGTTTTAAATGTAAAATATCAAACACAGTGTCAATTCATGGTAACAGAAAGAACCAACAAAGATTTACAATTCAGGAAGTTGTAGTTCCACACCATACTGCAAACGTTATTTACTTGAATTCTGTTTTCACAGCTAATAACTTTTCAGTGATTCAGATCATGTGAACTGCTGCCACAGTGGCCCTCTTGAGAAGAGAAGGGTGTAACAAAGGTTTACAGTTTTTCTGTACTGGTTTAGCTGAGTGGAAACATCAAATGGAGCTTTCACATTTATAATGAGTATGAATAAAGAATGTACTTGAAAAAATGCATACTTGAAATATGAAAATAAGATTAGAAACAATGTTATGAGAATTGAGCCACATTTGGGAAGAAGGCTGTACATTTTACTAAGGTCTGAAGACTACTCCTTACATACAAGACTCTGAATTATTGTAATAATTTGTTTCGTCTGTTACATTGATTAACAGCTGGCATGCACATTCACATTCATTTCCAGACAAGACATGCGTTGTCCAGGAGTGAGTAATCTTTGTTTTTGTGGTTCAATTCTTTCAAAGAATAGCTTTTGTAAGAAGGTTATTTCTTGGCCCTGAAAGAGGGCCAAGAAAAGAACTGTGGTGCCAGGCAGAATGGAATTGTTATGCATATCTGCCAACTTGGCTGTTCTTGGAAATTCAAAGCAGCAAGCATGCAAAGTCCTCTTCTCTTGAAATTTAAAATCAAAAAGTGATATAAGACATATCTAAGGACACAGCATCAGTGTCTGAGGAACAAAATACATCTTTTTGTTGTTGGCAATACTTCATTAACCATACCCAGTGCATATTACAGAGTAGTTGCAAAGCATGAAAAATTATAATTTACACTAGTGAGGTATTTGGGCCATATGGACAAAATGTTGATTTTAAACACAGCCTGTCACTGGGGGTTCAGGGACTCCTCCCCACCTGCTTGAGAAATTTCTGTGAGGCTTTCTTTCCACCTCAGCTTTTTTTTTTCTAGCACCAGGGCAGTCCTGTGCCTTGGAAGTTGAACATGGAAAGAAAGTGGCATCAGAGGTCTAAAAGCATTAATGCAAAGAATTATAAAGAGGCTGGAAAATGATGATCAGAAAGCAATACAAAAAGTATATGGAGAAACAATGGATTTGTTTTACTTTATTATCTGTTCAGTAACACTAGCAGAAGATATTTGGGAATGTGAAGACTAACTTACATTTATGCTACTTGTTCCAGAAATTACTCTCAGTGCTTACTTCAGAATATCACTTTTTGCAATAATACATAAAAGGAGTAATGAGAAACCTATTTTAAACTGTGACAGTCTTCTTTCCTTCTGCTCCTAGGTCTGGTAGAGGATAGGTTTAAATTTAATGAGGTGATGTAATTTCTGAGGTGTCCTTAATTAATCAGGAGTGAAATGCTGTAGAATTTCCTTAGTTACATTTATTTTCATCTTTCTGGACAGGTCAACCATTTCAAGTAATTTAAACCATCAAATATTACATTTTTTGCCTTTTCCCCCACATTATTTAAAGATCTTGAACATGAAATTCCACTTAAAACAAGAAACTAACCTTAGATAATGTAGAGAATCATTACTTGTAGAGAGTCATTACTTGATAACTTATAGTTACCTTAAGCTATTTAAGCCTACACTGATGCAAATAAGTAACCATTTATTCTTTGGAGATTGGTACCCCAACCTGCACCCCCAGTTGGCTAATTGCTCCTATTTATTTTTTTGTCCAAAAATTGTTATTTATTTTTAACCACAGGAATAAATCTTTTAAGTGTATGCATATTTATAGCTTGTACTCAATCTGTCTACAAATAGGGAAATTAATTCATGAATAAATTTAAAGTCTGCAAAATTAGACAGTATTCAAACATATACAAAGTGTATGCATTCATAAAAGCACACATATACATGTGTGTATTTCACAATGCATTAAATAAGTATATATCAATAAAGAGTATGCACTTATCGGTGAATGAATGGATACATATGAGTGAGTGGCTGTACATACATATTCACACACACTCCTCCAGAAATCTATAAGGCACTATCATTATGAACATGAGTAGTCAAGGATACTTAAATTATTATTATTATTATTTACAATTATATTCCATTTTCTACTAAATTAGTGAATGCTGAAAGCAGATGAGATTTCCTCTTTTTAAAACCAAAGTGCCGGAATCATAGTAGTAATTGTTAATTGAAGCCTCAATTGTTAATTGAAGCTGGAAAGGAACTTCTGGGTATTTGTAACAGAATATATTAATTGAAAAATGTAATGCTCTCTCACTGTACTGCAGAAGTTATGGGATATGGAAACCTCAGGTTCAGTTCCTTCTCCTGCTTGAAACTCACATCTCCTATCTTCTACAAGAATATTCTAGACATCAAGCCTTAATTATTTATGAGCAAGGAATGCTTTCAGTCTTGGCTGTCTTTCAAAGCCAGCCTGTGCTAAGCTACCCTTTTCTGCTGTCTCACTGCATAAACTCTTAAGAGTTTTATAGAACTGAAAGACCTCCATCAGGAAGAAACCAAGATAATTCATACCAGACTACTTCTTAACTGCAAGCTAGGATATTTGTATGAGAACTGTAGTGATTTGTTCAAATATCTCAGCCAAATTAGACAGTTGACAAATTGAAATACATTTCTCTGACATCTCCAACTTGCCGAACGGGACCTACTCTTATATTTATACTTGGAGTGAGGAGTGTCAAGCTTGCTCAGTCATTATATTGAAAATATTTCACATTATTGTGAAAAACAGCTTACTCTTGCAACTCTATTATTTTTCCCAGATGAGACAGTCTGTTGATTTAAATACTAATTTGAACACTTTTTTTTTTTTTTTCTTCCCATAATCAAAACTGCCTGCTGACAAATATGTTAATTGCTGAAAGAAAAACAAGGCTTACTTCAATTTTTTGGTAAAGCAGATCTTCACATACCCAGTTGCTTTATGTCAAGTTCATGACAAGCATTTTACTAAGAATGTATAGCTGCAATGTGTGTGACCGTTATCACTTAATGCCCATAGGATTGTGGCAATATAGAAATTCTCAGTTTCAGAGCAAAACATACAGAGCTTTCAGAAATGTGATAGAAAAAAATCCCACAAATTAGAATGAATAACCACTAGAATGAAAAATAAATTAATAATATACCTTTTCATATATGACTGACCTAATTTGTCAAATATGAACAAGTAAAACTTGAAAAGCTGTGATAAAAAGAAGAAATACCTAAATATATACTGGCTAACCTAAGTGTGTATGAAATCCCATAGGTGACGCCAGATTTTATGGTTTCCAGGTAAAACAATGGCATCTTTTCAGCAACTCTGAATTCCCTCTCTGCCTAGGCAAACTGCACCCATTACATTTTCTAGTGTCTCTGAAATGCCTATGCTAGACAGCTCATTTTTCATTAAACATCAGAGATATTTTTACTTTACTGACTGGTTCAGTGTTGCACTAATCCTAAATAAACCCTGTCTCTGCAGAGACAGAGGAAAAAAACAAAAATAAAACCAATCAAACAAACAACAACAAAAACCACAGGAGAGGAAAACACAATAACACAAGTAACCCTCCAAAAATAAATTTCATTAATTTCAATCATATCTTCTGATTAAGTTGATTATATCAATTCCTTTCCATTTTTTATTATCTTAGAATTTTTTACATCGACTGTGCAATGGTTTCTAATAACATACCACAGTTGGAAAGTGTCATGTCTCCATCTGACACTCAAAAACGTAAGAGCAGAAAGCTATCTTTGTCCCCAGTCACCCTGGAGTTTACATGAACTCATGCAGAAAATAAATGACAGCTTCTTTATTGACATGGAAATTATGGATCTGTCCACAGCAAGTAAAGGTAACCTGAACATTACTGTGCTTTGAAGATCAGGTGAGGAAACATTTGATCACTTATATAAAGTTACATGAAATCAACAGACCAGAAGAAATATAAGATCTGGAAGCAAGCTTGGCAAATGAGGTAAAGAATATGCAAAAGGGCAGACAAAGTGATTTTACAATATCCAATCTTCCAAGGTTACGATTTGGTTGTGTTTGGGTTGTGTTTGTTTGTTCATTTGTTTTAATAAATGTTATAAAAGTAAGAGACTGTTGCAGTTGGAATTTGAATCCTGATACTTTTATGTTTACAAGGCATGAAACTAGATGTCAGTACTGGCACAGCAAACACAGTGGACCAGAACTGAAAATCTGGTTCACACTTCCAGAAAACTGAAGTTTGGAGGAGAATAGCAATCCAGATATGTAGTAGATATTCCCACAGGTAATTATGATTTAGGCAGATGGCTACAAATCTTCAATATTCTCTAGAAGATCTTTGAGATATGAGCCCTAGAAATTCATTCATCCATAGCTTTATGAAAACAGATAAACCTATAGAAGTCAACACAGCCACTCATGATTTAAGGTACTGCCTCAGTGGGATCAGGCCAGTAGATTGTACTCCAGTGCATTTGATGTTGTAAGCTTTAGTTAGGTTGTTGGGGTTTTTTTATGTGTGCATGAGTGAAGAGGTGTATGTACAGTTTGTTCAAAAGCCATGACAAAAGGACAGCTTACTGAATTGCATAAAGCAAATCTACTTGGTAATAACCAGAAAACATCCATGATGATTGCCTCCTTGGAAGCAGCAGCAACTGTTCTATTGTAAATGGAATTAAAACAAATAACAGCTTCAAATATCCTATGACAATATCATCATTGCAGTAGTAAATCCCAGTGATTGTTTCACATGAAATTTCATGTGAAATTTCTATGTAGAATGCAATGAAAAATCATAAAGGAAGAGAATGCATTTTTGTGTCTTCCATTTCCATTACACTAGATTGTATAAAGTTAAAGGGTGTTCACTTTCACTGTTTTCCTCAGTCTAGTTTTGACTTCAGTGAACCTTACCTTCCTTCATATTATGTATTTTTCATTCATAAAACCAAGTCTCTGTATACAAAAATCTGAACAATCCTATAAATGCTAGAACATGAAATCTCTACTATGCTGCAGTGTTTATTTATTATTAGAAGCTGCTTAGCATTTTTCAAATTTCATTTGAAAAAAACAGAACTAAGATTTTTGCTGTTTATGAAGTGAGCAAATAGAGAACATAAGAGATGATTTTACAGTCTTTGTTCTGAATAGCAATCTCTACTGCTTGGGCAAGTTTCTAAGCCCATGTCTCAACTCCCTTTCTGTACAACAATTAGCTAGTAATGCTTTCCTTACACTTTCCTCCTCTCTCCCCCCTACTTATAACCTAAGTTTCTCAGACCACATGTAATGGTTTAAAGCAAACCCAACAGGTTAACCTGCCTGCTCCCCTGACGCAGAAGTGAAGGAAAAGTAACACGCAAAACTTGGGGTTGAGATAAAGAGATAAAAGTTTAATATAACATAATCCTAATTCATAATTATCTTATCTTAACCTACTTGTAGGAAAAGATAACATAATATATAATGTAATGTCCCAATTAATTTAGCTTAGCCTACTTGCAGAAAAAACGCAGTGAAATGTGGGAAAGAAAAAAAACTAGTATCAGATGGAAAACAAAACAAAAAAAATACCACAACCCAAAACATACCAGCATGGTACTTGACTACCTCCTGTCTTGCTGCCATGCCTGCAGAAAGGAACCAGCACCCAAAAATCTGGAATTCAGAGGCAGTAACTGGAATAGGAAACTTCCCATGTTATGATCTGAACTTCAAGCCCCATAAGACTTTGCACCAGCCAGCATTTTCATATTGAAGCTGGCATGAGGCAGGTTGGTATGAGTAGCAGTAGACTAAAAGTCAACCTACAACACCAGGGAACGTTTTTTGCTGCAATCTATCTGGGATCTTTTCAAATGTTTCTAAAGCACTAATATCCAATACATAGGAACCATTCTGCTAAATGGGAAACAAAAGAATGAATGTAAGCACAAATAACACAGATCCTTTGATAACATCATTTGAGAAAATATTTCTGAAGAAGAGACATCAGTAAGTATAAAGGGAGAAATAAAGGAGGAAAAATGTTCTGAGGAAGTCCAGAAAGGATTAATGTTCCGTTAATATGAATGATTTAAAGTACCTTCTCAATCCTCATTTCAGGGTCTATATAAAACTGATGAGAACAAAATTAAGAGGAAAAAGAAGATGAGATGTGATTAACATTTCTCAATACTAGCCTTTGTATTATGACTGTCACACTGTCAGAGGATAAAATTGCTACATGACCTCTCTGTTGTGCTGTAGGCAGATGATATGAGCAGCATGCTGAAGAGGCATAGTTACTTCCTAGTGTGTCTATCCAATTTGATTTCAAGAGACACAATCTGAGGTAAAACATTCCACAAGAGTCTCAGGCATAAAGTCCCACCCCAAGTGACATAAAAATGCAATTGTTTTGATTTCTATCGTCCAAATAACCCAATATAATGAATTACTTAAAGAACAGCAAAGTACAGGAAACACAGAAGTTTGCAAATGCTCTTTTGACATCATTTGTTTTGTATTTATGCAGTTTCAAACCTGTTCTCTGAGGTTTGTTTCCACCCTGTAAAACACATAAGAAAACTTTGCAGTGAAGACCATGACCCAGATTCTTTCCCCCCACTATTGCGCACCAACTAACAAATTACAGGAGCATTTCCCTTTATCTGAATCTAAGTTATTACTGTTAACTTAGTAGATATGTATAAACTGCAGCTCAGCTAAAGATAAAGGGTCAGAGAATTGCTTTAAGATGAATATAGAAGCAGCACCTTGCAGGTAGGAAGATAAAAAACTCAGTTCTCCTAAATGTTGGATTAGCACTGTTATTTCACAGTTATTGAGCAAACTCCAATAGTAGCATTACATCTAAAAGCACAAGTGAAACCAATATGGCCATTGCTGGTGCATCATGCACAGCACTCAGTCATGCCAATGTTTTTTAAGGACAATCTGAGGACATCATTTACACTTTATCCCTCTGGATATAAAAGAAATGAGAATGCACATCTGGTTGTAAGATCTTTAAATAAAAGAGGTACTGAGATGCTCAGTGATTTCAGGACCATAATTTTAGTACAAGAACTGTTGGTCTTTAAGCATTCAGTATATTTAGCAGTAGAATCTTAGGTAGCTAGAAACTGTTTCTAAGTTTATACTCTTATACTATAAGCCCTACTTCTTTCTTGTTTCCATCAAAGACAGATTTTGTATATGAGAAACAAAACATGGTATCTAGAATGTTTGCAAAGGATAACCATATACAGAATTTAAAGAACTGGGACTGGTCCAAACTTTTAATTGCCTTTTTTTTTTTTTTTTTTTTTTTTTTTTTAAATACATAAATAGCATCCTTATTTTCTAAAATAGAAGAAGTCCTAGAAAAATGTGTCTGAATCTCTGTAAAAGTGTTGAAACAAAAATGTTTTCTAAGGTTGTTAAATGACAGAAGGATGTTCTGGTACCATGGAACTGATTTACTTCCCCTTCCCTGCTTAGTGATAAGATTTCCATGGAGAATCATCTCCCCTCTTCCTACTTGATCAGAAGTGATCACTGTTAGTAATGTGGCTGAACTGTATTGACTTTCACGGTACATCCTCTTACACTCCCTTGTAGGCAGGACTGAATGCTGCTAATGTAAATGAGCTCTGCTTAGTTGGCTCTCAGAAAAAATTTAATCAGTTGCATAGTATAGATTTTCTTCCCCCCAGATGATTAAAGAAAATGGGAGTCCAGGAAAAAAGCAGTCTGCATAACTTCTTTTTATCCCTTCTCTTCATAACTAGCATAAGAAATTCAAGTAGTAGTGCAGATAATGAAGGAACACCAATAAGAAATTAGATTAAAACAATGTGAGTGCAGAAACTAGGTTGAATAGACAACCTGTAATGCAATATTTGCTGCAGTCTTCAGGGGACAGCACACGAAAAAAAGAATGAGAAAGAAGTTAGTCTTCAAAAGCGGCAATTTACTTCCTTTTTGATGGTCTATTTGCACATAAAATATCATGATTAGATAAAGGTTTGACATTATAGGCTACTTCTCTGTTTTATATTTTGTGATTCAAATAAGCAATCTATCTGCAATGGCATTAAAAGAAGCTAGCACACCCAAGTACGCTGGTATTATCATTAGCTGAAGTGTATTATGTCTGCTTCTCACTTTGGTCACTGAAACAATTTTTAAACTGTGTTTTTTAAAAGAAAGAAAAAGAATCAACTGTATCATCATTATATCTCATGCTTGCTTGTATGCAGTTTTGTAATTGCCTTTTTCATAATACTTTGAAGTGCTTCAAAGTTGCTTCAAACTCAGAACACTTTAACTGTAATATACCATCAAAGAACAGAGGCATGCAGTGTAACAAGGTAAGAGAGATAATGTCTCTTATCTGCCAGGTTTCATAAAAGCTAATGCTTAGATATTGATGTAATACATCATCCTGGTGTCTTTTGTGCTAAAATGGAAACTAACTGGTGCTACAAAATGCATTTTTTATTTTTAAAGAAAATATTATTTATAAGGGCAGGAAGAAAAGTGAGTCAATCTTTTAAAGAGACAGTAATTCTAGAAATGTTACATTGTGTAAACATATATGTATATATTATATATATATAATATATTATATATAATATGTGTGTGTGTATATATATATGTGTATGTATATATATATATATATATATATATATAAAATATATTATATATATATGGCTGTTCACCCAGCTATATATAAAGAACTGTTGTCAGATGTAAATAAGTTGTCACCTGGGAAAATGAAAGAAAATAAGGATGTGCTTCCAAATTTCATTAATATATTTGTCATATCTTTATTGATTGCAGTTGTACCTTGCATGCCTCCAAGCAAGTTCAATTTTAAGATTACTTAAAAATGCAAACCAGCTACTTAATTCTTTAACTTATTAAAAGCAGCTACTAATGTACATTGAGAACAGATCAATCAAAGCAACATTTCATGTGGTAAAGGCATAATACTTGCACAGGAATTATTGCACTTAGCTAATGGTTTATGACCATATGCTAATGTTCGCCTAGCTAATCATTTATGTAAATGCATCTAGTTAATGTTTTATGACCAATGGTTTTGAAGAGATTGAATGGTATATCATCTGTCACATTCAGCCTTATCACTCCCCCCAGCTCTCACTCTCTCGCTGTTATTCTATTGATTTCATTTTTGTCTGTACAGTTGAAGAATCTTTGAGTGCTCAATAACCTAAACAAACAAAAAAATAAATAAATTGGCATCTCCCGTTCTCTGAATTCTTACACATTCTTTTCATGATCAAATGTATGCCAAAAGGAGCATGGACTTTCATCTTTAGCCTGGCACTAAGGTCTTTCTTCATATTAACAGAACAGGAATATTTAGTGACCATAAAGACTCACCTTCATGTTTATTGCTGAAACACCATCATTTATCTCATGTACAAAGTTGTGGCTGACTGAAATGGAGAATGCTATCTTTTTATTCAATACACTTATCTACACCTGAGAAAATGTTGTAGGACACTTCTCAGATGTCTTGTAGGATGGATTAATTTGCACTTTGTTTATTTTTAAGCAGGCCAAGTCTCACCTGAGTGCCAAATTTTGTAGGCTATTCCAAAATCATTCTAGTTTTTTTTTTTTGTTGTAACATGGAGAGTATGAAGTCCTCAGAAGTATTGAAATTGGCTGAATGAAAAACCCTCTGAAATCTTTATGAGATGGAATTTTTTCTGTTAATTAAAAGAAAGTGTGCCAGGCCTTAGACCTCTTCTGTCAAGAGCTAGTACCTGGATACTGAAATGAAAAACAAAAAAAATATTATTTAAGGAATGATTTTTGAGAAAATGTCCTATATACTGTCAGCTTCCACTTGCATTCACTTCACAAAGAGGATACAAAACACCAAAGTGCCTATTATCTATTGTCTTTTGGACCCATTTAAAATTGTCTTTTATTGTGAAAAAGAAAAAAAAAAGGCACAAAGATGTTACGCTACAGTAAGGAGTATACAAATTACGATACTGTTACAACAATAAAAGACATAAGCAGTAAATTCAATTTTCATTTTGTTTTTCACAAATGCAAGCCTATGGCAATTTCCAGGGTACTTCAGCTGTGAGAATGAAGGGAAGGTTTCAAGTACAACTCCTTCAAGCAAAGCTGGGTACTGGTGTTTTTTCTTATTAACCAGTGCCAAAATCTTCAGAACTGTACGTAATTTAATACTTCCACAGAGTACTGTCACCTTCATCGGATTGTTTTTCGTTGCCAGCCTGTCTGCTGCTTTTTTCTTCAGTTTACATATATGCATCAAGATAAAAAGTGTGGATTATGGAGTTTCACTAAAAATGCAGTCCTGAAATGGCAAGGTATAGTAAAACCACAATTCAAGATGAAGAACACAATGGTACAAGCAACATGGTGCTAATCACTGAGATTAAACACCTAGAAATCAGCCTTTAAATGGGAAAACTTGTATGCATCTATTGCTCATACAATCACATTTTGAAGGACTGTTATGTATTTGTATATGTAATTATGCAAATTATGTATGCAAACTCATTACATTTACTCACATGCTTCCTATATTCTGTCCTAAACCATAATTCGAAAATTTTGCTCTTAAAACAAATCTTTGTTGTCCTTTTAGCCATAACTTGAGATTGCAGTTCAGTGCTTTCAGTTGTTTGCTTTGTAACCCCTACTCAATGCAGAGGGGTGGAAAATATGAAATTGAGGATCTCTTCCAACTCAATGCAATCTGTGAATCTGTCAATTTATAACGAGGTTTAATATTGAAATCACAGGAGTCTTGCATGAACATATCCAAAGTCAATTAAAAAACATTATGCAATAAAATTTGCAGGAAAAGAGGAAGTATTATATACCTATACAAATGTGAATAAGCATAGTTACATTGATATTGCTATTCATAAAATTCTGTAATATTTGCTTCCATCATGATGAAATTAAATTGAATGAAAGTCTGATTTCACTAGTTCTATTTGCAAAGGGTTTAAATTTTTCTCAAATATTTATCAAAATCATTTTCAAAATACTTTCTTAAGGTAAGTGAGGTAAGAAATGAAAATTCAAATAGACACCACAGTGAATAGTTCTTACTAGTCACAATCAGCAAAATGAAATTCGTAAGTACAACAGAGAAAAGACATGTTTTGAAAAATAAAACTTTGTTTTTCTAGAAAGATGTCCTGTATGTGACTGACGTTTCTGGAGCTAAACTCATTTGCTAGAATATTCACAATAAAGGGTAACACATTTGTGAAAACGACTAGAATATAACCATTAGGTTATATCTTGATTTAATGGTATATCCTTTTTCAGTTGCCACATCTGTGTCCTATTTGCAATTCCATTCTGTCATAGGGACACCAAAGCCTGAACAAAATTATAAAGGGAGAGTTTCACTTTATGTAACTTTAAGAAGCTAGGTCTCAAGTCAGAAACCTTGGTTGTTGATACCCTCAAAAAAGTGCATCAGAAGTGACTTTTCCATCCAGAATTTAACACAGTAAACTAAAGCATAGGATACTTGTCAGAATTATCTTCTAAAGAATCATCTTTCCACTATGTATAAATTAAGTGTAGCAAGACAAGTGTCTTAACTGGGTCACATAAGAAATTTCTTTCTCATTAAGCAGCATGGACAACTCCTACCCTATATAATTATTCCTAGAACAGATGAAGGAAGAACATTGGAGGATATCAGTAATTTCATAAGTCTGAGACTGCTAATTTTATTATTCTCTCATGGATGTGATATCATGGCACAGGGCAGGAAGCAGAACAGAATCTCTAATTTGCTTTGTCCAGAAGCCCCAAGATTCTCCAGACCCAGGGAAAAGTCATGCAGAAAAATTAACTGAGGATATGATGTACAGTAAAGGGAAGGACATCTGTTTAGATATTGGCAGGATCAAAAAGCAGGGAATGTGAATCTTTGATATCAGAGATAGCAAATAAACAGGGAATTCAGATGAATCTAATTAAAGAAAAAAAGAGACTATTTTAAAAGTGGCAATGTTAGCAAAGAGCATTGGCATTCAATTCTACTGTACCTGTTCCCTACAAAGTTTAGTGCTCCAACTGGAAAACACTAGATTCTTAGTTGGAAAACATTAAATTGTTCTTAAGCATGATATGAAACCTGTGATCTCAAGGTACTACTAAATTATAATGAATCAGAGACCAATTAATTTAAATGTGAAGTTACATATTCAGCTGAAATGATTCAGTGATTCTGTGATTCCATTCTCTCTAAAATATTCACAGATGGAATAAACAATTTTTTTGTTTTGATATTTTGTATCAGGCATACATTTTGACTAAACTGGTTTCTGTAAAGAAAAAAAGATTCACAACCCAAGATTATGATGCTATACAGCTAAGTCTAAAAAAAACATTAGTCTTGTCAACTTGCTGATTGCTCATAATGGTTATTCACTACTACACTTCTACTCGAAACAGAATAGAATAGAATAGAATAGAATAGAATAGAATAGAATAGAATAGAATAGAATAGAATAGAATAGAATAGACCAGGTTGGAAAAGACCTTTGAGATCAAGTCCACCTTATCACCCAACACCATCTGATCAACTAAACCATGGCACCAAACACCCAATCAAGTATCTTCCTAAACACCTTCAGGGACATCGACTCCACCACCTCCCTGGGCAGCCCATTCCAATGCCCAATCGCTCTTTCTATGAAGAACTTCTTCCTAACCTCCAGCCTAAACCTCCTCTGGTGCAGCTTGAGACAGTGTCCTTTTGTTCTGTTGGTGGTTGCCTGGGAGAAGAGACCAGCCCCTACCTGGTTACAACCTCCCTTCAGGCAGTTGTAGAGAGCAATAAGGTCTCCCCTGAGCCTCCTCTTCTCCAGGCTAAGCAACCCCAGCCTCTCCTCAAAGGGCTTGTGCTCCAAACCCCTCACCAGCTTTGTTGCTCTTCTCTGTAAACGTTCCAGCAACTCAACATCTTTCCTAAACTGAGGGGCCCAGAACTGGACACAGTACTCAAGGTGTGGCCTGAGCAGTGCTGAGTACAGGGACCTCCCTATTCCTGCTGGCCACACTATTCCTCATACAGGCCAGGATGTCATTGGTCTTCTTGACCACCTAGGCACTGATAACTCATGTACTATTGACCAGTACCCCCAGGTCTCTTTCTGCCTGGCCGCTCTCCAGCCACTCTGACCCCAAAGTGAACCACTGAACCAGCTACTCAGAAGACTCAAAAACCAAAAACAAAACAAACAAACAAACAAACAAAACCCCCCAAAAAACCAAACAAAAAAAAAATCATTTACTGCCTGAACTGACTGCTGGGCTTTTTCCTTTAGCACCTGAGACACAAACCCATCAGAAGGATTCTCAGTCTTTTCTTCAGGAGCTATGCAGCAACATTCACCTCCACTTCCCTGCTTCCCAGAGGTCACCCCAGGAATACCCCTTGCAAGTTCTGCAGGACAGTGACTTGGCTAGCTGGCAGGCACTTGTTTGTAAGTGGGAGTAGGGACCCACTGAGATCCTACAGAAATAAATTAATTTTGACCAAAAACAAATTGTGAGGAAAAAAATAAGAAATAGGTCCCTTGTAGCTTCAAATCCAGTTCTAGAGACATATTAATCTCCTATTCCAGGAAATACAAAATTACAAAGTAAGCAGTTAGTTTTTGTCATCAAGGTGAGTTTAAAGAGAGCAATGGTGGACAACAAACATTTTATCAGAAAGATGAATAAGGTGATCAAGCAGAGTTTTCAAATTTCAAACTCTTACAATTTTTCATCTTCCCATAAGGTAGACTACCACTTTATCACACTGCAAAGCTCCTAATAATATTTTTACAATTCAGGTGGTGATTTTTGTGATGATAGTGGCAGTTTGCATCACAGATAATTGCCCTCTGCTCATTGGTTCTATAACTGAAAAGAAGCATCAGACAAATGTTGTAAGAGCTTCAGTAAACTTGAACAGTGTAGTAAATGTCTTTTTTTAATAAAAAATATATGTATGTAAAATATATGTAGATATATCAGTAATTAAAATGAATAGCTCTAGAAAATACCAAAACTTAAGTAAACAACTATGTTCTTAGTCAATCACAGGATGTTAGGGGTTGGAAGTGACCTCAGGAAATCTTCGAGTGCAACCACCCTGCCAGAGCAGGACCATAGAATATAGCACAGTTTGCACAGGAACACATCCAGATGGGTCTTGAAAGTCCCCAGAGACGATGTGAATGCAAGTGGAAGCTGACAGTATATAGGACATATTCTCAAAAAATCATTCCTCAAATAATTTTTTTTTTTTTTTTCATTTCAGTATCCAGGTACTAGCTCTTGACAGAAGAGGTCTAAGGCCTGGCACACTTTCTTTTAATTAACAGAAAAAATTCCATCTCATAAAGATTTCAGAGGGTTTTTCATTCAGCCAATTTCAATACTTCTGTTAAATGAGGACTTCATACTCTCCATGTTACAACAACAACAAAAAAAACTAGAATGATTTTGGAATGGCTTACAAAATTTGGCACTCAGGTGAGACTTGACCTGCTTAAAAATAAACAAAGTGCAAATTAATCCATCCTACAAGACATCTGAGAAGTGTCCTACAACATTTTCTCAGGTGTAGATAAGTGTATTGGATAAAAAGATAGCATTCTCCATTTCAGTCAGCCACAACTTTGTACATGAGGTGAATGATGGTGTTTCAGCAATAAACATGAAGGTAAGTCTTTATGGTCACTAAATATTCCTGTTCTGTTAATAAGAAGAAAGACCTTAGTGCCAGGCTAAAGATGAAAGTCCATGCTCCTTTTGGCATACATTTGATCATGAAAAGAATGTGTAAGAATTCAGAGAACGGGAGATGCCAATTTATTTATTTTTTTGTTTGTTTAGGTTATTGAGCACTCAAAGATTCTTCAACTGTACAGACAAAAATGAAATCAATAGAATAACAGCGAGAGAGTGAGAGCTGGGGGGAGTGATAAGGCTGAATGTGACAGATGATATACCATTTAATCTCTTCAAAACCATTGGTCATAAAACATTAACTAGATGCATTTACATAAATGATTAGCTAGGCGAACATTAGCATATGGTCATAAACCATTAGCTAAGTGCAATAATTCCTGTGCAAGTATTATGCCTTTACCACATGAAATGTTCCAGTCCCTTAACCATCCTCATAGCTCTCCAGAATGGAGATCCTTGAAGAAAAGGAACAGGATGTCATGTTTCAATGGTAAAACAGTACTTTGTACTAAACTTGTAAGCATCTTTGTCAGAACTTGAATTTTTCAACTTTGCTCTTTTGTTCAAGATGCCATTTGCATTAAGTACAAAAGTGAATGTATGCAAGACAGAGACCTGTCCCAGATATCAAACAAAGTACCAGGATCTGGAGAGAAAGGAGGAATTCCTATGCACTTTCAAAGGGCTATGAGTGAGAGTTCAGAGGAAGTGGATATTATCAATAACACCTGAAGGAATTAATGAATTAATGAATGAATTAATGCCCATTGTAAGTGCAGATCAGGTTTGTGATCTTCTGAAGAACCTGAAAGTGTTCAAGTCCATGGGACCCGACGGGATACACCCACGGGTGCTGAGAGAACTGGCAGATGAGGTTGCTAAACCCCTCTCTATTATATTTCAAAAGTCAGGGCAATCTGGGGAAGTCCCCACAGACTGGAAAAGGGGAAACATTGCCCCCATCTTCAAAAAGGGTAAGAAGGAGGAACCAGGGAACTACAGGCCAGTCAGTCTCACCTCTGTGCCTGGAAAGATCATGGAGCAGATCCTCCTGGAGGCACTACTGGCTCAGAAGAATAGTGAAGAGGTGATTTGGAACAGTCAGCATGGCTTTGCCAAGGGCAAATCCTGCCTGACCAACCTGGTGGCCTTCTATGAGCAGGTGACAAAATTAATAGATGAGGGGCGAGCAACTGATGTCATTTACCTGGACCTGAGCAAAGCCTTCGACACTGTCCCGCACCACATCCTGGTCTCCAAACTGGTGACACATGGGTTTGATGGGTGGACCACTAGATGGATAAAGAACTGGCTTGATGGCCGCACCCAGAGAGTGGCTGTCAATGGCTCCATGTCCCAGTGGAGGCCAGTGACAAGTGGAGTCCCTCAGGGATCAGTCCTGGGACCTGTCTTATTCAACATCTTTGTCAGTGACATGGACAGTGGCATTGAGTGCACCCTCAGCAAGTTTGCTGATGACACCAAGCTGTGTGGTGCAGCAAACACACTGGAGGGAAGGGAGGCCATCCAGAGGGACCTTGACAGGCTGGAGAGGTGGGCACAAGCCAACCTCATGAGGTTCAATAAGAGCAAGTGCAGGGTCCTGCATCTGGGTAGAGGCAATCCCAGGCACAAATACAGGCTGGGCAGTGACTGGCTGGAAAGTAGCCCTGAGGAGAGAGACTTGGGGGTGCTGGTGGACAAAAAGCTCAACATGAGCTCTCAATGTGCACTTGCAGCCCGCAAAGCCAATCAGATCCTGGGCTGCATCAGGAGAAGTGTGGCTAGCAGGTCGAGGGAGGTGATCCTCCCCCTCTACTCAGCCCTGGTGAGACCCCACCTGGAGTACTGTGTCCAGTTCTGGAGCCCCTATCACAAGAGGGATGTGGAGGTGCTGGAGCATGTCCAGAGAAGGGCCACAAGGATGATCAGAGGGCTGGAGCACCTCACCTATGAGGACAGACTGAAGGAGTTGGGGCTGTTCAGTCTGCAGAAGAGAAGGCTCCGAGGTGACCTAATTGTGGCCTTCCAGTATCTGAAGGGGGCCTACAGGAAGGCTGGGGAAGGACTTCTCAGGATCTCAGGTAGTGATAGGACTAGGGGGAATGGAATGAAGCTGGAGGTGGGGAGATACAGGCGGGATGTGAGGAGGAGGTTCTTCACCATGAGAGTGGTGAAACCCTGGAATGGGTTGTCCAGGGAGGTGGTCGAGGCCCCGTCCCTGGAGGTGTTTAAGACCAGGCTGGATGAGGCTCTGTCCAGCCTGATCTAGTGTGGGGTGTCCCTGCCCATGGCAGGGGGGTTGGAACTAGATGATCCGTGTGGTCCCTTCCAACCCTGAATGAAACTATGAAACTATGAAACTATGAAATACAATAAAATACCCAGGTAATTTCTAAAAATTTATTTAATGATAATTTCCAAAACTAAAGTAAAAAGAAAAGGTGAAATCCTATACTTCTCCCACTGCATGTTCTCTGGAAAAAAAAAAAAAAACCACCACAAAACAAACAAACAAAAGTAATAATTATATTAGCCTTTTGCAGAAAGGAGATGATTTTTCCTATGTGACAATGTCTCCATGTGGTATTAGGAATACATGAGAGATGTATTATAGTTGAGAGGACATTGTAAATTTGGAAAAAACACACTAGTTTGTTTTTGAACTGAAACACCACTGTCTTTGAAATAGTAGGATTATAACTCTAGTTTTGTCAAGTAAGTTTTTTAAATTTTGGAGTCTGCTTGTGAATCCTGCTGAATCTTGCCTGAAATGCTGGGATTCATGTTAGCTCTTTCATTTGAATTCTTATCTGACATATGCCTTTTTTTCTGGTTACCAGTCAACCAGCATAATAGAGAAAGCTAAACATGTGCAACATTATTCACACCAATGCTTTAATTCAGAGTACTTCAGAGTACTTTGCAGGTGACACCAAGTTGGGAGCAGGTGTTGGTCTATTAGAGGGTTGAAGGGCTCTCCAGAGGGATATTGACAGGCTGGACAGATGGGCAGAGTCTAACATGATGGCACTCAACAAGTCCAAGTGCCAGGTGCTGCATGTTGGTCACAACAACCCCATGCAGCACTACAGGCTGGGGTCAGAGTGGCTGGAGAGCAGCCAGGTGGAAAGGGACCTAGGGGTGCTGGTTGACAGCTGGCTGCACATGAACCAGCAGTGTGCCCAGGTGGCCAAGAAGGGCAATGACATCCTGGCCTACATCAGCAATAGTGTGGCCATCTGGAGAGGGAAGTAGTTCTGCCCCCGTACTCAGCACTGGTTAGGACACACCTTGAGTACTGTGTCCAGTTCTGGGCCCCTCAATTTAAGAAGAATATTAAGACACTTGAATGTCTTCAGAGAAGGGAAATGAGGCTGGTGAGAAGTCTGGAGCACAAGCCCTATGAGGAGAGGCTGAGTGAGCTGGGGAAGAGGAGAAGAGGAGGCTCAGGGGAGACCTTATTGCTGTCTACGTCTACCTGAAAGGTGTTTGCAGACAGGTGGGGTTGGTCTCTTCTCCCAGGCAACCAGCACCAGAACAAGAGGACACAGTCTCAAGCTGCACCAGGGGAAGTTTAGGCTCGAGGTGAAGATAAAGTTCTTCACAGAAAGAGTTATTGGCCATTGGAATGGGCTGCCCAGGGAGGTGGTGGAGTCACTGTCCCTAGAGGTGTTCAAAAAAGGCTTGGAACTTGGCACTTGAAGCCATGGTTCATGAGGTGTCGGGTGATAGGTAGGATGTGATGATCTCTGAGGTCTTTTCCAACCTTATTGATTCTATGATTCTATGAAATCATCTTTTCCCATTCATAAGTTTTGTTTCCCAGCCTGTGGTCCTTGAGGAATGCCTTCATATCACCAAATCCAGTAGGAAATGTGGATGCATTTTGTTTGAACAAAAAAAATCTGAAAATGTTATAGAGGGAAAATACAAACGTAGGTCTAGAATTTTGAAGTTCTAATTTTTGTTTTATTTTAGCTAAAAAATCCAAACAAAACCCTTCAGTAGTAATTATTCATCTAGACCTCTTCAGAAAATCTTTAACGGCAGTATGTATAAAGATTTTCACTCTTTCCTACAAGTCATTTCCTGATGGCCCTATAGAGCATGTGAGAAGTCTGAAGACTAGCATCAATATTGGGCTATTAAGAAATGGGAAAAACAGAGATTGTCTGAAGTAATGAGCTGAATTTATCATGGTATTCCAAGACAGTTTTTCAAGTGAAAGAATGAAAACATGACTTAATTCTTCATGCAGTTTAATGACTCCCTAATATAATTTTCTGTAAATCCAGTGGTATATACTGAACCCACAGTCGTGTAGTCTAGCCAGGAAAATGACACAACAGCTTCAATTTTATCTAAGTAACTATAAAGGGAAATGGAAATTGAAGAAGTTTTCTCCTAGTTTTTTTCTATCATAGAGAATTCATCTACAAAAATTATACAGTCTAATTTTAGCTCAGTCCACCTCACATTGGAATAAAATACAAAAGGATTTGAAGGTTAATTTACCAGTTGTACTTTACACAGTGAGGATGAAGATTTAATTTTCATACAACTCCAGTAATATTGAATGGTGATTTCTGTTTGTTTAGCCTGAATCCTTTTATGAACATGGGATTGCTTACAGTGGACTAACATATCACTAGTAAAGACAAGTTTTCTAAGATTTTGAAAAGAAAAATATCTTTTAGAGTATGCATAAGAATATTGCCTGGCAGAATCCAGATGTGTGCATATAAACACATGCATACATATGCCACCTAAATATTTATGCAAACATAAATTGCCCTCTCAATGTTATAGTTCTGGATGGGACTGCCATTAGCTAAGTAATAGGCAGCATCTTTTTGCATTAATTGTGACTTTGGCTGTTCATTTCCTGTGTACACAAACTTATCACAGTATCACAGTATAACTTAGGTTGGAAAGGACCTCGAGGATCATCGAGTCCAACCTATCAACACAGATCTCAGGACTAAACCATGGCACCAAGTGCCACGTCCAATCTCCTCTTGAACGCCTCCAGGGACGATGACTCAACCACCTCCCTGGGCAACCCGTTCCAATGACGAATGACTCGCTCGGTGAAGAACTTCCTCCTCACCTCGAGTCTAAACCTCCCCTGGAGCAGCTTGAGACTGTGTCCCCTTGTTCTGGTGCTGGTTGCCTGGGAGAAGAGGCCAACCCCTTCCTGGCTACAACCACCTTTCAGGTAGTTGTAGAGGGCAATGAGGTCACCCCTGAGCCTCCTCTTCTCCAGGCTAAACAATCCCAGCTCCCTCAGCCTCTCCTCATAGGGCTTGTGTTCAAGGCCTCTCACCAGCCTTGTTGCCCTTCTCTGGGCACATTCAAGTGTCTCGATGTCCTTCTTAACTGAGGGGCCCAGAACTGGACACAGTACTCAAGGTGCGGCCTAACCAAAGAATAAAATAAACCTTTATTAGAATAAACCAAACCAGGTTGGAAGAGACCTTCAAGATCATTGTGTCCAACCCATCAACCAATCCAACCCACCCAAACAGCTAACCCAGCAGAGTACAGGGGCACAATGACCTCCCTGCTCCTGCTGGCCACACTATTCCTAATGCAGGCCAGGATGCCATTGGCCCTCCTGGCCACCTGAGCACACTACTGGCTCATATTCAGGCGGCTGTCGATCAGCACCCCGAGGTCCCTCTCTGTTTGGGAGCTCTCCAGCCACTCCGACCCCAGCCTGTAGCTCTGCATGGGATTGCCGTAGCCAAAGTGCAGCACTCGGCACTTGGACTTGCTGAATGCTATCCCATTGGACTCTGCCCATCTGTCCAGTGGGTCGAGGTCCCTCTGCAGAGCCTTTCTACCCTCTAACTGACTAACATCTGCCCCTAACTTTGTGTCATCTGCAAACTTGCTGATGACTGACTCTACCCCCTCATCCAGATCATCGATGAAGATGTCGAAGAGGACAGGGCCCAGCACTGATCCCTGGGGGACACCACTAGTGACTGGCCACCAGCTGGATGTGGCACCGTTCACTACCACTCTCTGGGCCCGGCCCTCCAGCCAGTTCCTAACCCAGCACAGAGTGTAATGGTCCAATCCACAGGCTGAAAGCTTAGCCAGCCGTTTGCTCTGGGGGATGGTGTCAAAGGCCTTGCTGAAGTCCAGGTAGACCACATCCACAAGCCTCCCCACATCCACCAGACGGGTCACCTGATCATAGAAAGAGATCAGGTTGGAGAGGCAGGACCTGCCCTTCCTAAATCCATGCTGGCTGGACCTGAGCCCTTGGCCATCCTTCAGGTGCGCAGTTATTGCCGCCAGGATAATCTGCTCCATCACTTTCCCTGGCACTGAGGTCAGGCTGACCGGCCTGTAGTTTCCAGGTTCCTCCATCCAACCCTTCTTGTGGATGGGGACCACGTTGGCCAGTTTCCAGTCATCTGGGACCTCACCTGTGAGCCAGGGCTGGAGGAAAATGATGGAGAGTGGCCTAGCCAGCACATCTGCTAGCTCTCTCACCACCCTAGGATGGATCAGCACCCTTATCTTAACTTATCATAACTTTTGGATGTGTTTAGATGTTTAGAGATTACAGGAATGTAAGTAAAGCCCCAGAAGATATGAATACAGATAAATACTTCAAATCAACTCTGTATGACAATCACAATCTTATTTTAAGCATACACATTTCATTAAAATACCATACCGATGAAGAGTGATGCTATTCTGTAGAGGGTGAGGGAGCTAGTTTGCCTAAAGATAAATCCTGGCACAGATTTGACATCAGAGGACCTGGATGAGTCTTCCAAACTTCAGTTTCAATTTTGTGTATTTTAATAATGATAGTAAAATGAAAATTTACTTCAGGGAGTAAAAATATGAAGTGGCTACATAACTAGTGAAAGCTTACAGCTAATATCTTTCTATGAGATCACAACCAGGCTAATAGGAGTTCTCAGTTTACCTAATCATTAAGAATAATTCATTAGGGATCAATTTATGCTTGTAGTAATTGTGGAAACACTTTAATCTGTTGTTTTATGCTCCCCTGAGTCACACAGCTTTCAGCAGATGTATCATCCAAATGTAGTTTTGTATTTGTGAATACGCCTACTGATTTTTAAAAATAATTTCATCTGAAAAAAATCAAATCCTTAATATCCCTGAAATTTATAAAGATGACTTCACAGTTTCTGCATGAAAGTATCCATGATAGAGATATTGAGGAACACTAGGAAACAAAGACAAAACATGCATTCTTGCAACTAGTAAATTAAGAAAAAGTAATTTTCTTACTCTTAGTGAAAAAAAAGTCTAAAACTCAATAATTGAAAGTCTTTTGAAATAAAAAGTAAGATATCTACTTCCTTCTCTAACTTCAAAAATATTTTGACACTCTATTGTTTAATTCCTCACTAATCAAATGAAATCAACTTGCAAAACCAATTTTTTTTTGTTTCATCCTCTTTCACTGTTTGCATGAGTAAAAATAACCTTCCTGTTTGCTCCACAGTTATTCACAAGGGAATATTGTTATGTCCCATTACAAAAATAGTTGAAACAGCTCCTTTTCCAGTGTGAAGAATTCCCAAAGCTTGTTTTAAACTAAAGAAGGAATGAAATGAGAAAATCCACCCTGTGCAAATCCAGGCATGGCCATTAATACTGCTGGCTGTATGAAGTACAGCTCTAACTACTCTAGTCTTGTCGTTAGCACTGCCTTTTCAGTTTACTTTGGTTCACTTCAATTTCTTTCCAAAGTTATACCTAGAAGTAAAATTAGTCATATTGTGTTTTGCAGAATTCAGTGAAGTATTCTAAATTTTCTGACATTAACATAAATTACAATAATTAAAAAAAAAAAAAAAAAGACTGTCTGTTATGATTGAGGACCAGTTAGTCAAAGAATTAATCAATGTTCTCAAAGAAAACAATAACAACAACAACAGTAAAAAGAGCTACAATACACGGATGCTTTTTCTGAGTTGACAGTATTATTAGAAGTTTCAAACAGGAGCTACTTCAAGAAGCAAGAAGTCTGAAATATGGATCCATTTCACATGTCCTGCTTAATCCTCTCAATTTGGCAACTGAATAATTATTAAATAAATCTGAAATAATGGACTTTCAAAAATCAGTTTGTAACTAAATGTTCAGAAAAATATTAATGAAAATGAGAAAACATATATGCTATAAATTACTATTCTGAACTTTGCAACTTGTAGTAACAAGCATATAGTTCTCAGTTACCGCACCAACAATAATGAAATATTGTCTTATCCCATCCTTTGCAGTGCATTGTATTGGAACTGGTAAACCTTCTGCCACTTATACCTTCACACCACACTTGAAATCTGCCAGCAGAAATGGTTGGAAATTGAAAGCAGAACAGATATGCAGGGCACTCCATCTGAATTTGCCATGGTTAGAGCTAGACTTCTGAACTCCAGGGCAGCCCCATTAGTCTCTTTCCTTTAGGATAAATCCTTTGGCTTCTAGAATTCAACAACATGGAGTTAGGACAGAGGACTTTTTCCTCAAACTTGATACTACGGTGCCAAGCCCAACAGTGTATCAGTTTTCCTTTCCTCAATTAGGCTGTCATGGAGAAATAGAAGTTCTCTACCACATGAAGGATTGCAAGGAGATTGAGCTAGTCATGAGGTCCCACAGTCCTGTGAGACACTGGGAAGCTAGACTTCTGTGAATTGCTTAATGGACACGGCAGTCTATAAAGCAACAGTAATTAAACTGCCTGAAGATAAGGCACAGTATCCAAATACTAATTTTTCTCCAAAATAATTCCTAGACTTGGGAAATATGTATACTACCTTAATGGGGGCTGTAATGAGGTGGATGTCAGTCTCTTTTCCAAGTAACAAGTCATAGGATAAGAGCAGATAGCCTGGATTGAGACATTAGTTTGCTGGGACTTCTGATAAATGATGGCAAGTGGCTTGGTTAGCATTTTTACCAGCTCCCTCAGTACTCTTGTGTGGATCCCATCTGGCCCCACAGACTTGTATGGTGTGGTGGTGAGAGAAAGTTCAGCTCTCACACACACACAAAGAAACCACGGCTAACTCAGTCATAGAAGCAAAAATGAATAAGCTATATTTACAAGCAGGATGAGATGCACTGAATATATACACAATATACAGTATTTACAATATATACAGAAATATACAGCAAAGAACGTAACACAGAAAACCTTTCCCTCCTCCAAAGAGAAGGGTTCCCCCAACTATAGCCCCTTCTCTCTCTTCCTCCCTTTTTTCCCAAAAAGGGTTAGAGAGAGAAAAGGTAATTATTAAGGAGGAAATTCTGTTAGCTCAAAGTGTATGCAAGAATTAGTTTCTTATCTGGTTAGTTGAAAGGTCAGCACCCGCCAGCACAGACAGAAAACAGCTGTTCAGGCAGACTGGAACAGAGAGACTGACTGAGATTCAAACTGAACTAAAGCTAAAATTTAAAGTTGCATTCTACCAATCTACCAATGAAATTTGTTTAGACCTATCTTTGCTTTTCATTCTTCCAACAAAACATTCAGCCAGAGTGTTCCAGTAACTGTCCTTTTCTTAAAGACACAGCCTAAAACGGTCACATACGGGTTTAAGTGATGTAGCAGTTTGCTAAGCATTTCTCCTTGGATTATAGAGGCTTCGTTCTGCTTCCCGTTTCTGCAGACAATCGCTTAGCAAAACTGGCCCTGAGACTATCCAAGACTCCCCTTTTAATCTTATTCCCTGAATTAAGAAAAATAGCCATTTAATTTTTGTCAGTCTTGCAATACTCACATCTGCTGTGACTCAATTAAATCATTATTTCCTCAAAGAAAGGGAAATGCCTCCAGTAGTGGTACATTTGATTCCAGAAGGTGTGGAATGCCCCATTTCTTCTGTTTTAACATGCTACTTGAAATAAGAGGTGTAAGGGAGTATCAGGTCACTTGTGTAGGCAGTGTTTTGCAATGTAAACCACATTGTTGCATTTTTAATGACAGACTGGAAATGATGGGCCAGCTGTTAGCATAGTATAGCAACAGTTGTCAAGCCATGCCTTCAGACCATTGGTACAGATTGTATAAATTGTTCTGGCATCATAACAGTGCTCTGTAAATGAGAGCTAATAAACACGGATGTGAATATATTAAAGCAGTGACGATTTTAAGAACGACTAGATGTATAAGTACACCGATACATTTAGACCTGTCTTCTTGAAAATATAACTAAGCAGACATACGGTATCTGTCATGAATTCAGACACCAACATGTATTGCTTTGGCTTTTAAATCCCCATTGAGTACTCTTCTGTGTTCTCACACAAAGAGCCTCTGCTGAATATTTGTTCTATAGCAAAACTTACACTGGCTTTACCATAAGATCATGGTAGTTTGGGAGAAGAGGTGACAGTGAGTGAGTGAGTAGTCTGTGCTGGCCACTGTCTTCCAGTCCCACCAATCACCAGAAGCTGGCTAAACCAGCCCCGATAAGCAGGCCTTTTCTTAGAGCTACAAGCGTTGGAGCCTTTTGTGGGCCACTACTCCATATATTGTCACTCCTTATCAGGAAGGCTTAAGAAATGAAGAGGTCCAGCACATCTGTCTTTCTCATTTCTTTCTTTCAGAGTATCCAGTACATGCCAGGAGGAGAGCACAGGAGGAAATAAATAGGTTTGGGGATAGTTCAAAAGAGAAATTGTGTATGTTATCAGCTAATTACTTTCAGACTATATATAAAAAGGGAAATCTTCCCCTTCTTTCACTAAAAAATGCACTGTTATAAATTGATTCCAGGGAAAACCAATTACTTTTAATTGATCTATCTGAATCTGAAGGTGATCTAATGTGCTGTCGATTAAGTTCTAATACTGATGATACTGGAAATTTCCTATAAGAAATAAAGTTCCACAGTGTTACAATTATAAAAGGCCTTGAGTATTTAAGTAAAAAAAATAATACAGCATCTTAAGAGGCGGGCAGTTTGACTGACCTTGAATTGCTCTTTGAACCTGAACAGGTTTTTTGTACATTATTTTAATTTATTAATACTGAACAGAATGAAATGAAGTAGAAGCACACTAGGGCTTCTCTTGCTTCTTTTATTGCAGCATAAATAGCATTTCTGCACTTTGAATTAAGGGTTTTGAGTATATATCTCCTATTTCTTAGTCTTTATAAGTGAGAGCACTAAGCATTGCACCACCATTTTGCTAAAAATGAAGATGCATATGAAGACATGTACATGCCCCATGCAACCCACAGCTTCAGGCGCACATGGGGTTTGCTTTGTTTCATGCTTTGTAAGCATGAATAGTAACACTTATAACTGCATTTCAAATTATTTGTAACTGAATCTTTTGTGTGCTTTTTATGGATTGTATGTAGAATACTTACTGTTAAATAACATAATTTATTTTCATAATTTCAAGTTAGTTTTTATTAAGAGGTTTAGTTTTAATTTAGAAAAAAGAATTACAGTCCAAATGCAGCTAATAGTCCGATTAATAGACTAATTGCTTCAGTAATAGTCAGAGGTGATATTAGCAATGTAATATGGAAAAAATCTTAAGGATAATATAACTAAAGCATGCTACACCAGGCTTATGCCTCTACTACTTACTTTTGCATCTATAAACTAGTTTTAGTACTATTAATAGCTGTGAATCAATCTTTAACAATCATCCTTTACATGACATCATCAATTCGCAATATACTACTGCTCTATTAGTAATATAATAATTTACAACCAATAATAGGACTCTCAGGAACTAAGTTCCTATGACTTTTAAAATAGGGATAGAAGAATTCTACTGGGTGAAACATAAATGCATGAAAAGATATGTTTTACTCTGACTTTGGATATATTACCTCTAGTAACTATTGTGGGGTAGCAATCATTTAGCAGTTGGCAGAAATGCATTAGAAATGCTGCAAAGAACTTAAGAAAAAAATTGAAAAGATTCAGTCAAGCTAGGTAAAATGTGTGAAATTGTATGGGTTTTTTTATTCGCAGTTTACTCGCAAAGTTGCTGTGTGCCTTATAGGAGGTTGAAATATGCCTTCATTACGTTAAGTATTCTTCCATATCCCAACACTTATTACCTTGAACAATTCTTTATAAAAAATGCAAGTAATCAGGCTTTAAAAAAAAAAAATCTAGAACATTTCTAATTGTTTTACATGCTTTAGAAGCCTTGAATATTTTTTTTATATATATTTTCTAGCTATTTTATCTTAGAATGAAGTATTCATTAAATTAATTCCAGGATAGGTAGATTTATTGAAGTGCTGTACATGAAGAAATGTTGATGAGTTTTGCTTAAAAGTAAGGTAAAGTACTCTCTGGCAAGTGCTATAAAACTAGGCCTTTAACTACTTCAGGTTAGTTTTAATATGAGACCCTACATTCTTTTACAATAGATTTGAGAAAACAAATGTGCCCATGCCAATTTCCCATCTCTTGAGAGAAATTAAGTTTGCAATAAATAGAAATTAGCAACCTCTAAATTATATTGTAAAGATGAAAATAATATCCTTTCTTCCAAGAACTGAATGTACTGGACTACTGAGTGTGAAAATGGTTTAGTAACATCCATGACGCAGCTTGAAAATTTTGCTTCAAACTAATTACTGCAAAAGAATTTTGAGTCCTCCAATTCTGTCAGTTCTGAAAGAGATGCCCATACTATTTAGTAACAAAAAACCAACAACAAAACAACAAATAGGCAATTAATTTTCCAGACTGATGCCTATTATTTTAAAGAAAGTAAATTATGCATAACTCAATAAACATCTTAGCAGGTAACTTAACTCTTTAGTCAAAGACATGGCAATTCAATGGTACTGACAGAAACTGCAGGTAACTAACCCAGTCCAGCTCAGCATCAGAGATGCTTTAAGATCACAGACATGTTTATAGTATCAAAAAAAAAAAAGAAGAGTAGGTATCAAAATACTAGTTTTTAAAGAATGGGAGTTCTAAAGCCTGTCTTCACTAGAGGTTTTTACTCAAGTTGACTTGCAATTCCATGCCATTAATCCATATAGGAATACTATGTTCATTCAAACCCTCTTTAGTTTCTTGAGGAGATGAACGTTCTGTTCAGAGCTTCTCACATGCAGATTAGAGCACTCAAATTAATGTAAACAGACCATTACTTAATCTGAATTAGTCTTAACTGTTTTCTTTGAGTTTGGTGATAATGAGGAAAAAATCTCAAACCAACAAACAAGCCCAAAACCAAAGCAGACCATATCAGGGAGATGATACTGATTTATCTTGCATCCCTGTGCATCAGAAAGCCATTATTTTAAATGGGTAAATACCTGTGAGGTGGGATGCGACATGCTTTTCAAAATATACTTCCATGCATCCAACTTATTAAAAAAAATAATAATTCTGTTTCAAAGTAGTAATTAACAGTTCACCATTTTATGACCTTTAATGGTCTATCAGGGAAAACTCCTAATGTGGCAGTTTTAAAAAGGCATTGACTACAGATTTCTTGTTCCTATGAAGCTTCATAGATCCTACAGTATGCTGACAGTAGCAGTTGAAAACGGAGTTAAAGATATTTTTAAAGGAATATAACCAATGTCCTATCTTTTCCCAAATCCTCAGACTATTATATTCAGTCGAGATAAATGAATATTCTTTTCCTGCAGCTACAGTCATCTCTGTAATGTTCTTTTTTGTGGTCACCAACATTTATCTACATCACATTAAATATGAATGGCACTTTTTACTGAACTATATGAATTACAAGTTCTTTCATCCTTGATACAAATCTGGCATTTCAGGTTTTTGTTTGTGTGTTTATTTTTGTTTTTTATTTCCCCTGTTGGCTTTGGGGAATAAAATAGAGGCAGAAAGATAAAATATAGGGCAGAGACAATTCACAACATTTTCAAACATGAAATGCGTGAATTTGTAATATGCACTAGCATCCAAGTGGTAATTATTTGATAGAGTATTACTATAAGCACTAGATGCTCCCACAGAATTAAAATCCCATCAATGTATCTAGAAAACATTTGCTTTTGAAGTAGTCAGATATTTTCTTTATGATTGTACTTGTATTCCTGGAGATAAAAAATATGTATCAGTACTCTGATCTCCTAAAAAAATACCAAAAATGTTTTCTAAAACAATTTCTTAATAATTGTCACTGAAGTAAAGAATTAAAAGAGTGTCAGCGGCCTACATGAAACTAAAGTATTTCTAGTGCAATAAGGAATTAAGACTTGTGTGAGGGAGGCACTGCAAAGAACAGGAAGGTGTGTCCTTTTTCTACTGTTGCATTGTTTTCCTTTATTGGACCTACTTCAAACAGGAGCTCTTGAAGACACAAGAACTGAAAGTTCCCATGTGCTGAAAGATGAGCTGTCAGGGAAGGTGACTGGCCTGGATGAGCAAGCAGCTCCTGAAGGAATTAAGGGAAAAAAAGAGGCTGTATCACCTTTGGAAAGAGGGGGAGGCACCTAACAGTATGCTTAAGGGTGTTGTTAGATCATGTAGGAGAAAAATTAGAGAGACAAAAGCCCAGTTAGAACTCAAGATGGCCACTTCTGTGAAAGATAATAAAAAGCATTTTTATAAATATATTCATGGTAAATAGAGGGTCAGGAAGAACCTCCACTCCTTATTGGACCTGGAAGGTAACATTGTAACTAATGATGAGGAAAAGGCTGAGGTTCTAAATATCTGTGCCTCAATTTTCAACAGTAAGGCAGGAGGACTTCAGGATAACTGGCCTCCTGAAATGATTGATGGGGTCAGGGAGCAGTGTAGCACCCCTGAAATCCATGAGGAATTAGTTTGGGACCTGCTGAGCCACTTGGATACTCACAAGTCCATGGGACCACATGGCATCCATCCTAGGGTGCTGAGGGAGCTGGCTAATAATAATAATAATAATAATAATAATAATAATAATAATAATATCAGCAGCAGCAGCAGCAGCATCCAGGTTGGAAGAGACCTTCAAGATCATCACGTCCAACCCATCAACCAATCCAACCCACCTAAACAACTTAGGCCACACCTTGAGTCCTGGGTCCAGTTCTGGGCCCCTCAGTTTAAGAAGGACATTGAGACACTTGAATGTGTCCAGAGAAGGGCAATGAGGCTGGTGAGAGGCCTCAAGCACAAGCCCTATGAGGAGAGGCTGAGGGAGCTGGGATTGTTTAGCCTGGAGAAGAGAAGGCTCAGGGGAGATCTTATTGCTGTCTACAACTACCTGAAAGGTGGTTGTAGCCAGGAAGGGGTTGGCCTCTTCTCCCAGGCAACCAGCACCAGAACAAGAGGATGCAGTCTCAAGATGCACCAGGGGAAGTTTAGGCTCAAGGTGAGGAGAAAGTTCTTCATAGACAGCATTGTTAGCCATTGGAATGGGCTGCCCAGGCAGGTGGTGGATTCACCGTCCCTGGAGGTGTTCAAGAGGGGATTGGACGTGGCACTTGGTGCCATGGTTTAGTCATGAGGTCTGTGGTGATGGGTTGAACTTGATTATCTTTGAGGTCTTTTCCAGTCTTGGTGATTCTGTGATAGCAGGTGTGGGTTTTTTAAACAGGTAAAGCAAGATAAATCTTTGCACACTTAATCTTTTTAATATATAATACAATTTGCATTCAAAGTATATATAAAATATGGTCACATCAGAATGGCTATACCTGTCAAATTACATCCTCAGTTACTTTTGTCCAGAAAATCCTGTTTTGCCTCAGATTTCAAGCCAGAGAATCAGTGAGACTTCTTGGTTCTGGAGCAAGACATCAATCTATTGTTCCTTTAAGTCAGTCACTGCCTCTCAGAAAAACCTTAAGCTAGATCTGAGTCATTGAGATTAACTGTTTTTCACAAATTAGCTACTTTTGCTATTGATGCAGCTGTCACCCTTCAAGGTGGAGAATCCATGTGTCTTCTACTAAAACTAGCATGTGGTTTTACTGGGCTGTTAAAGCTAGAGTCCTCTTGCAATTTCTATGCAATCTCCTTATCTAAAACTCAGTTACAGCTTTTTCTCAGATATAATGAGAGAAAGGCCCAATTATGAGTTACCTCAAGAGATTGGGGGCTATTGCTCTTTTAATTTTTGGGAAAAAAAAGAAAGAAGTGGAAAATATTTCTACTCACACTGAATTTTGTACAATGTGGCAGTTTTCTATGTTCAAAACTGATGATACAATGTCATATTTTTATGGAGTGCCTTTTGTTTCCATAAACTTCAGTAAACACTAACTGCATAAATCTCTCATAAACAAATATAAAATAAGCTTATTTTCCAGCTTATAGGAAAGGAGCTTAATATCCACTTCTTTCAGATAAGTATTTCTGGCACTGCACTTGGTAAACATTCCAAAAGCAATTAAAAGAATAATCCTTGATTTTTGATAAAGGAGAACTCAGAGTGACCTGTGAGCATATCAAAATACTGTTGCATGTTCAAACTGGGTTTCTAATTGAAGAGTATTTTATTGTGTATGACTACATGTAATCTATCTGAAACATAAGTTAAAGATTATTAAACACTCATAGTGGGTATTTGCTTTACACTTGATTTAAAGACTTCTTTATTTGAGTGAAAATGGATGTTTTGGTTAGGTGCAGCATAAGCAGCAAAGCTTTCTTTTGCTAACAAAGCACAATCCTGAAAAAGGTCAACACATCGATGGGAACTGAGAATTCAACATAAAATCAACATATGGATTCACATAACAATTCAATGGAAATAGCTCATAATTTCTAAGTAAAACTTGATTATGGCCAAGAAAATACTGACTAGTTTTAATACAGGGGCACTCAAGATTTAGTGAACAAACACAATGCCTAAAAAGAAGGTTACACAATGTTGTAACTTTAGACATGAAGGAATACAAAATTTGTGATATAGTCCTTCATTATATCACAAAAGGCAAAAAGGTGGGAGGGGTGGGGGGAAGAGGAAAAAAACCAGATGCTGGACATTGCAACCTGTCTGAGATCACCCAGAGACAGGGCAATTATTTTGTGAGGTGTCTTATTAAGTGAAACGGAGGCACAGTTATTCAGCAAAGAAAGAGAAGATAATACACAAACTTATACTGTACTTGATGGAGCTAATTTGACTTTTCTTAAGTAAATAAAATACAGGTATCTCCTGCATTTGAAAGAACACATAGTACTATCTAATTTAAAAAAATAGCAAATAGTCCTCACACAGGTCAAAATTTGAGGTGGATCTTGCAGTCTGCTCCTTGATTCTGTGAAGATAGTTACTGCATATAACTGTTCCAGGGTTTTTTCTTATTGTTTATATATATATACACATATATACATATATATATACATGTATACGCACACACACATATATGCACAAAAGCCATCCTGTGTTTAAAGGAAAATTGTCTGGGAGGTTAATATTCTGTATTCTCAGATATATATTTTCTCTTCAGAAAGGCTTTTCTCTGTCTCTGTCTTTCTCCCTCCTCCCCATCACTGTACTCAGGAATTCCTACATGAGCTTTTAACATAATTTTAGCATATGCATTGATTGTGATTCCTCTGTCTTTGTCCATTTCTTCTGCAGACATTTTCTAATCAGACCTGTAGTCATCTTAAAACTAGATTCCATGAATTCACAATACCTTTGATCAGATCAGTGGGACCCTCAATCCACTTGCACTAGCAGCATAATTTCTGGGTGCATCCCAATAATGGGAGAACTTCAAAGTCATAAGAGAGAAAAAAAAATTCAGACACCAAAGAAAAACAGTTGTCTTGAAAAGAGCTGCCTTAACGGTGCTAAATTTTCTGGGATTGAGGGAATGATGCCTAGATGAACATAAAATCAGGCTGTGAGAAATTTTCTCTGACAAGATTTTTGGACCTGATTAACATGCTCACTACCACCAACTTGGAGGACACCATCTATAAGAAAAAAGAATCAGAAAATAATGCAGATTAAGCCACCATCAAGACATAAAATCGTTTTGTTTCAACTGCTACTGGCAGAGACCTTGTCCTAAGAACTAGCTCAGCACTCAGTGTAAAGTTTTCTCAACAGAGTTTTATTCTGTGTCAGGGGGTAATACAAGATAACACACACACACACACACCCCTTACCCCCCTCCATCCCACTTACCCCCCTCCATCCCACTTACCTGGAGATAAGTAAGGGAATAAAAAAAAAAGGTAGAGAGAGAATCTTAGTAGATTTACAAAATGAATGGTGGAGGATATATATCATGTGCTTCAAACCACTACATTCTGACTAAAGAATTGTTCACAGATGTGCTTTTTTCCAACAGAATCTTTTCAGTTTTGTAGCAATTTTCTTCCTCACCATAACTGCTCTTGCATTTGAATGGATTTCAGGAATTAAATCCTTTCTGCTTACTGATTATGTTGCCAGACATGACCATGCATTTTTGGCAAAATAACATTTCCAGAGACCATCACAACTTTCAATTTTTGAATGATAGCTTCTCAAAACACAATGTCAGAAATTACATCAGTCTGATGGATGGTGGAGGTATTATAAGCAGCACAGAAATACAGCATTGAGGAAAACTGAAACAGTAATAATGCATATTTTCCTAAAGGGTAGAATTGTATTTGCAGTAATTAAGCAGTTATGAATTTGTACATGATAAGTCTGGCATCACACATAAAATAAACCACAGACATTTTGTATTCCAATATACAATTTTGCACATTAAAAACAGTAAACCCAGACATTACCATTCCAAGTATGAGTTTTAATCTGAAGTGTCTGTCGCTGACAAATAGGTAAATTTTCTTAGCATTGTGTACATTAAATAAGAGAAAAGTTGTGGTTCCACCATAAATGCTGAAGATATTACAAAATAATTAATATGATTAAAGTCACCTACATTATTTGTTATTAAAAATTTCCTTGCTACTAAAATTATTAAAATCTTGTTAGAAGGTGGATGTTCCGTCATATTTTGTGATGCAAGTTGCTAAATACTTTGCTTATGCTAATCTGTGCCACACTGAGTACTCATTGCAAAATCTCTTTTAAGTTGGCATAAAAATAATGAAGTCTTTTGTACAAAAAATGAAATCAATAGGATAAATAAATAGATTCATAAGTGTTTGCATATTTCCTTCTGATTACCTCAAGAAATTTGGAGATCTTCAGAGAACATTTCTGACAAGACATGAATATGTGTCTGCAATTAAAAAATTACAATATATAGAGGCTGGAAATATAAACCTTATATACAAGAAACAGAATTTAATTCCTTGTAATCCATAAGCAATCATAGTTGACACCACTGTTTACACTGAGATATTAGATAAACTGATGGTTATTTGATTAAAAAAAAAAAAATATTGCAAAACTCAAATAGCAACAAGAATGTCAATGAACTCTGAGTAAACAGACTAAGACCACGTCATACAACATAGTTAGTGGAAAGATGTGTTACAATAGCTCCCTGATGTTATTCCACATCTCCCTTTAATAATGCACAGAATCAAAAGGAGAAGCAACTAGCTTGGCTTTTAGCTTTGTTAAACATTCAGGAACCACTTTTGGAATATTGTTTGCAAAGAGAAAATTTCTTCCACTACATTGCTGATTATACAATGTCCCAGAAGCACTGGATAAAATTATAACAATTCTCCCAATAAGACCATTTGACTTTGAAACCATCAGTCACAGACTGCAACATGTACAGCTCAGTTTTACCATGATCAGTTATTATTTTGAAATTAGCATCCATGATCAAGAATTTTGCTAGAGGCAGCTAAATGGAAAAAAAAAATAATCAAAAGAAGAAGAAGAAGTGAAAGTATATATTTTCTTTCTTATTATAAAGAACAGTTTGGAATGGAGTTGGCAAAGAAATCTGCCTGGTTGGCAAAATCTGATGCATGTGGCCTTCCAGGGCAGGCAAAAAATCTTGGTTTTGTCAGTCCAGTACATTTTAATGACATTATTTGACCGCTTTCTTTTCAGTATAGATTATGTTACTACAGAGCAATCAACTTGAGATCTGTAATAACTTAGTTAGTAGATAACATTATTGTGGGATGATCAGCTTGGGATATATAACAGCTCAAAGGTGGTTGCACACTGACCTTTCATTACACATAGATAAACTGAGAAAGTTTTGCAGTAGGAAAAGAAAATTCTGCACATGCTCCATGTGGGTTATGTGAAATACGTATGTTTAGGGTGAAATGTAAGCAAAGGAACAGAACAACATACTCCGGAAATATAGATGAATGTTTCTCCATGATGAAGACAACTCTCACATAAGCTATTCAACAAAAATTGCTAGTTTAGAAGAAGTTGAGATATGCACTAGGGATGGATTGCAAGGCAGGATCTCTCAGGAAGGTTGTGCAGGATCCATCATTGCAGGTTTTCAAGACTCAGCTGAGCAAAGACCTGAACAGTCTGGTCTGATTTTTCTGATGGTCTTGCTTTGGACAGGGTTGCACTAGAGATGTCCTGAGATCACTTCCAGTCTGAATGGTCATATGAAACCACTCTGCCTCCAGCTTGTCTAGTCACTTTTTTCATAGCCCTGTGCACTAAATGAGACTGATTATTATTCCTTGTCACATATTATACTACTGTATACTATATGGGATATAATATAAAGACGCTATTAAAATCAAATGGAATGTCAAGGAAAAAACAAAAAGATAAAGAAAATATATGCATCAGAAGGTCTACCTGTCTTTGTGCCTTTCTGTGGTGTCAGCAACTAGAGAGGCCAATAAGCCTGCATGTTGAGTTGATGTGTGTATACCAGTGTCACTGTGGTGAAAATCAAGCTGGACTAGCTGGCAAGTAGGCTAAGAGGCTTGAGAAACCAGTACTGGAGCACCCGTAAGACTGGGCCAGACACTAGCAAGCAGCAAGTTGGCTGCTGGAGAGGCCAGAAGGTCCAAGCCATCTTGTGGGAAGACTGTAGAGATAGAGGGTCACCTATTAGTAAAGGCTTTAGGTCTAGTCCAGCAACTGGCAAGACTCTTTTGCAAATGTATGTCCTTGTGTGTGAAGAGACAAGAGGATCCAGGTACATATTGGGTGACTGTAGTGATCTACAGTGTGTAGGAGAGGGTGCGTGTGTGTGTGCTTTTCTATGTGCAGGTCTGAGTTCTAGCAACAGGAGAGGCATTGTGGGCTTTGGTGTCTAACTTTCCCAGGGACACAGTTACTGGATACAGCTACTGGGGACTGAGTGAGATTTCTGACAGTGGAAAGACCTTAAAGTGTTTTGGAGTCAGCAGTGGAAGCCGGAAGTGAACAGACTATTCTATACTCTATTAATAAAATACTTTTTTCTCATCTCATGGCTGTGTCACAGCTGGTGAAGCTTGCTTGCTTCACTCCTCCACCACAAAGAGACCAGTGAGATCACATCAAAGCATGGTGTCTGCGATAAAAGTGGCTATGTTGTGACATGAGAACTATAAATTTATTTTCTTAGTTGAGAAGCTATTACTTAATGGTTCTGTTATGAAAGCAGCCATAGGCCGTGCTCTGTGATTGGAGACTGTCTGTGATGGGCATTGGCTTTGGAGAAAAACAGATTTAGTTCCTTTCTTAAGAAACTGTGATCAATGGACAGGATGGCAGCTTAATGAAAGCTATTACTGGTCCCAGAATTACTTGGCCCCTTTTCAAACAGTGTAGTTTTGCCCTTAAGCACACAGAAGAAAAGCTTTATCATACCTAGAGACAGCTGTAGGTACAATGAAACTCAAATCCTGGCTTGATATTTAAGTAATGTAAATACTTGGATGTATATATTTGCATTAACTGGTTTGTTTCTGTATTTGCTATGTCATAAAAACATGTGAAAAAAGGAGGATTTAATTATGTTTCATTATATACTAGTCCATTTTCACTTAAGGACTTTAACATCTATTTTCAATAATAATAGCTCAAGATATGCAAATATAATATATATATATAGTGCTTTCAAAAGTCAGTCAAAATATTTGATGATGAAATATATACCATTATATTTCTCAAATTTACACACATATGTTGTCATTTACTGTAGCCCTGAATAAAACATTGCAGGCTGCCTGTGAACGTAATCATCGAAGGATAACTGATTTGCTTCAATCCCATTTTAACACGGCACAAGTTGCTGAGCCTTTGGTGGCATCTTCTAAATCAGGAATTATACAACCATCCAAGAGCAAGTGAGTGTTTAATTTCAAAACTGTAAGTTGTTTCATTTCAAAGCATCATCCTACTTTAAGATAATCTCCTCTTCGAAGTAATACTTTGAAACACAGATTATGCCAAATCTGTGAAGATAAACAACCTGTGGGCTATGTACAGGCAGGCTGTGAACATCTTCAGTTTTGAGAGGAATCATCAGGTTAGCCATTTTTCCATTCAGACAGCAGAAAATAGGAACATTCTGTTTCTTCCAATTTAAGCTATGCTGGAGGTACCAAATAATCTTCTATAAGAATTATTAATTTCAAATTACAATAATTTCTGAACATATACATTCAGTAGTCCATAATCTGTTTGAATATGAGACAAGGAAACAAACTGTTATTCGTTACAGCTTGTCACAGGCATTAGATGCAGCAAATTCAATGAAATCACAGGAGAAAAAGAAAATGTAAGTCCAGACAGAAATGTATAGGCTTGACTATACTAAAATATCATATACTTGTGGTCAATCAGGAATACAAAGGATGTAGAAAACATCCTGAGAAGCTATTTTAAGAGGAAAAATGCTAAAACACTGTCTACAAAATTATGTTGCAGTCATAACTGCTTTTATAAAATTAAACAAAGCATTCCTATAAAAGATGCTACCGGGGCATTTGTAATACCCTAAAAGCCACTGTGCTGGGTTGAGGCAGCCCCCCTCCCCACCACGGGCAGAAATAAAAAATAAAGCTCAGACAAATGGATTGAAAAAGTGATGGAAAGTTTAAATAGAAGGCAGTGAATGTTTACAGAAAACCAGAAGTGCAGTAACAAAGAAAGATCCCAAAACAGACCCAGAAGCATCCCATCCCCACCTGAGGGTGCACCCAGGACCCCCAGGGTTCTTTCTTCCCCCCCCCCCCCCCCCCCCCCCCCCCGCTAGGCTAGTCTCAGCTGGCCAGATCTGAGACTGCCCATCCCCCCATGGCCTTGGGCCTAGCCAGGCCCAAAGCCAGCAGGCATCTCCCCCAGGTGGGGGTTGGTCTCTTCTCCCAGGCAACCAACAATAGAATAAGCGGACACAGTCTCAAGCTGCACCGGGGAGGTTTAGGCTGGATGTTCGGAAGAAGTTCTTCACAGAAAGAGTGATTTGCCATTGGAATGGGCTGCCCAGGGAGGTGCTGGAGTCACCATCACAGGAGGTGTTTTGCAGAGACTGGATGGGGCACTTGGTGCCATGGTTTAATTGATTAGATAGTGTTGGATGATAGGTTGGACTCGATGATCTCAAAGGTCTTTTCCAACCTGGTTAATTCTATTCTAGTCTAGTCTAGCCTCTTTTTTCTACCACAGGTATCTGCTCTTTAACATACGTGTTTTGTTCCTCCAAATTTGTACAGCTAAAATTGAGTTAATACAAATCTGAGATCATGACTGATATTTCTTGGACTTTTACAAACCTGCACACAATTATATTTCTTCTTTTGAGTAGGCATACTGACCTGAATATCCCTAATCATGGAGGAATGCAGTACTGTCCTTAAAACTATTGTTGAGGCAAAACATTTGTTCTTAATTTCTAAATATCAGAACACAAAATAGTTTTAAATTCTAAGGTAGTAACTCTGAATCTTTGTTTACCAGGCAGTGGAAAACATGTTGAATGGGGCGTCAAGCAAGATCATAGATTTTATTTTAACATGCAAGACATTCTTTCACTAATGATGGGATCAACAGAAATGTCCAAATATTTGTTGTTAAATTAATTACTGGTTAGGGGTAAACACACTGAGCTGTTTCAAAGTGATATCTGCCTCTCTTAAACTGTATACAAGCCTCTGTTAAGTATGTTGATTTCCATTTTTACTTACATGAAAGAAAAACAATTATTTGACATAATTACTGGCATGCTGTTGAGAATTTGTCGTTTGATTCATCCATGGTTTATATTTTCAAGGGCAACTGTGGTGATATTTTTAACAACACTCTACAACATTAATTGGAGATTTTTTTTTTGTTAGATGAGTGTTTCAGAACTCTGTGCAAGAAGCTTGTCTGAATTTCTTCTTCATTCACCCTAGTAGTACTGCGGAATTCTACACACTAAAAAAAAAAAACAAAAATTTAAAAAAAAAGCAACTAACTGTAAAACAAGTTATATTCAAATTTAATTTAGCACTTGAAATTGTAATTGGTTTGAACAGCTGAAACACATCCAAGCTTTTACACATAAAAGCTTAAATGAAAATGGACGATCTACAATTCAATCCTCTGCTATGGCATAGTTTAGACTGCAAAAAAAAAAAAAAATGCATCTGCTCTCAGTCCCTGAATTCATTTTAAATATGGGAATTAAAATGCTTCCACAACCTAAATGGTAAATAGTATGTTTTCAATGAGCTTGTATGTCCCTTTTCTCAAAACTTTAACCTTAGGAAACACCACCACTGATTTAACAGTTGACAGATTTTGTCTGAATTGGTAACTAAGCTCTTCAGGAGACAGTACGCTTATTACTAAGAAAAGAAACACTTCAAAGAACATCTTAGATGTCTCTGGATTTATGCCACAATGCTGTTCAGTACAGGCAAGAAATGTTCTCAAGGATAGCTCTACTGTAGGTGAAATATTATTATTAACTGTTTAAGCATTTTTAATTTCTCTGAATATAAGAATCCTGTTCCTGAAAGGTGCTGGACATCCTCAAGTGCTATTACATTAAATGGGAGTCAAAAGCTTCTCACAGAAGATGCTTGGGAGAACATCCATTGAGGACCACTGTAAGTTAAAGCCTAAATTAATTCAAAAATTAATGTTAGAGTACACCAACACATGTCATTTTTCTCTAAGTACAAGCCTTCTGAGCAAAACAGTCAGGGCTGTAATAAATGGTACCATGATGATTTTCAAGCACTAGACATTTCCATTAAACACAACAAAAATGCCACACATTTAAAATTCAGAAGGAAGCAATGAGGGCAGGTTTGCCGTGTCCTAATTTTTCCTTCTTAGTGAATAAGTTGCTATTCTGCATTTTTAAGTCCTCCAGCATGAAACATTAGATATGGTTATTCCCATTTTAAAGATTACATACACATAGCATTAAAAGACACTATTTTTATACTACTGTATGATACAAGAAAAGTGGAAAAAATTAAAACCCACTATTCCTTCTGAAGTAAAACCCTTCTCTAACTTCCTAATTAACATGAACTAGAAGAACTATTTGTGAAATTAATTTAAAAGATAAATTTATTTCCTTGTTTTCAAGTGTAAAATTGAAGTGCATCCATTTGAAGTCTCTGTGTATGTAAGTAATAAGCTTCATGTAACTTAGCCTTGAACTTCTAGACTCCGTTTGAGTTACTTGTTCATATTAGTATTTCCTACACAAAGTACAAAGCATCACCGAAGAAGAGATAAATTGGTTTAAGGAATTGTTTTAACTGCCATTCTTCTGCTGTTTTGTAGAGAGAAATGCTGTAGCTTTTCCTCATTAGCCACATCTCATACCCATGCTTATCCTCAGACACAGACATGCTATTTCTAAATGACAGAGAAAATCAGGGAAGCAGGATTTGCACTTATTGTATCTGTTCCTCCAAATATGGTCTCTCTTTCTATGTACAATATCTCACATAGGAGTTGGAGAAGTGGAAGGTATTCTGAAAAGCCTGTGTTTTTTTCAGCTAAACTGGAGTGATTTGCTTTCTTCTCATGTACCTTACCTTTTCCCTCAGGAAATTATAATCTCTGTCATCCAAAGTACTACTTATGGAGAAGTACTTACACTTCTAATAAATTAGATGTCACCAAAGGATACAGTTCTCAGAAAATATTGTCCAAATTGTCATACAAAATTTTTTTTAGCTGGCCTATTCTCTTGCCCTGACTTGAAAATACAAAATATATTTGGCTGGATATACATTGTTTATAATATTATGGAAATAATAGTTTATTAAAAAAACTATTTCCATTCCATATTGTGATGAAACTGTGACAATCTCAGACTGAAAATATGGCCAGTATCAGTTGCTAAGAGTATTCAGATGGAGTATAACAAATGTCTTTCTGTCTTTTCACATATAAGGATGAACAGAATATTCTGAGACTGCCATTTCCTGAGTGTTTGTCTTGCTTGCTGTCCTGACTGTTTTAGAGATGAGAGTATCTTTAAAAGTTCTGCCCTTGGCAAAAGGCCTTTTTCTCTAATAAAACTGTCAGGTTGAAATACTGCACAGTACCACTATTCTAACTCAATATTCTTATCAGTACAGTTGACACAAAAAAGGGAATAATTACCCAGAAAAATATGATTGTTGATTCTGTTTTTGCCAGGTAATTCCATATTCAAATTTATGCATTTATCTTGTGGGGGGTGGAATTAAATAAAAATGCCTCTGAATCTCTGAAGTGTTTTCTATTCCATACTTAGAACAATGCTTGGAAGTGAGACAACTGATGAAAGCACATATTACATCTCTCACTGAAAAGTAAGCTCTGTGGACATCTTAAACACACACAACCAGTGAAGTTTCTTTTTGTGTACCAAAAAGTAATCTTTTTCAGCACACTCTCTGCTGTTCATGGTCCTCTGATGTGGACTAACTCCTATACACCATACTAACGGGCATTTTACCAAGTTTCAAAATCTTGTGGCTTTGACTTTTCCATTCTTCCCATCTGCACTAGTACAGGTTAGGAGTCGATCTGCAGCCCTGTGGAGAAGGACCTGGGAGTCCTGGTGGGTAACAAGTTATCCATGGGTCAGCAATGTGCCCTTGTGTCCAAGAGGGCAAATGGTATCCTGGGGTACATTAAGAGGAGTGCGTGCAGCAGATTGAGGGAGGTTCTCCTCCCCCTCTACTCTGTCCTGGTGAGACCACACCTGAATATTTTGTCCAGTCTTGGGTTCCCAAGTTCAAGAAGGACAGGGATCTGCTGGAAAGAGTCCAACAGAGAGCTGCCAGTATGATTAAGGGACTGGAGCCCATGCTCCATGAGGAGAAGCTGAGAGCCCTGGGGCTTTCCAGTCTGAAGAAGAGAAGACTGAGAGGGGATTTAATAAATGTTTATAAATATCTGAGGGCGGGGAGTCAAGAGGGAGGGCACAGGCTCTTCTCTGTTGTACCATGCGATAGGATAACAGGTAACGTATATACTCTACAGCACAGGAAGTTCTACCTTGACATGAGGAGGAATGTCTTCATGGTGAGAGTCACAGAACACTGGAACAGGCTTCCCAGAGAGGTTGTGAAGTCTCCTTCTCTGGAGATGTTCAAGACCCATCTGGATGCATTCCTGTGTGACCTGCAACAGATTCTATGGTCCTGCTCTGTCAGGGGGGTTGGACTGGATGATCTCTGGAGGTCCCTTCTAACTCCTAACATCCTGTGATCCTGTGTTCTACACCCTTTTTATCTACTCCTGCTGTGAATTCATTTATATGTGGATCAGCAGATGCTGTATGAAGGTCACAGACAGAAGGCACACCTTGTGCACGTGTGATTGAATTCTGGCTGCAACTTTGCCCTAATATGCTTACTGTTATAATGATTGTTGTACCTTATACAGAAAGAAATCACAGTTTACGAAGGACAAGGTGTTTAGAACAGAGAAAAGAAAGGATATGCTGAAATCCTTAAAAGAAGGAGGAAGTCGCAATTCCTGACATTATTCTGGCAGAAAGAATCCAAGATTCAGAGACAATTTAGGAGAAAGAGCTTAATCTCAGAGTTTAAATTCTGTAACTGAATGACAGAGATAGATTTCTCTAGTTAGATCACTTCATGCAGTGTGTAAGCCTGGAAATATTTCACTGTTGTGTTGTTGTAACCATTTATTGCTGTATTCTATGAGAGTTTTTTTCTTCTATTTTTTTTTCTATCTTTTTTTCCTAATTTTTTTTGTGTGAATCTGACAAACTTCATGATGGTACTAGCAACCCTTTAGATTGTATCACAAAGGAAAAGATTATTCAATCTGCTCATCTTGAAGTTAACAATCTAAAAACACAAAAGTAAAAATGCTTTTATACAGAGTGGTTTTTCATGTCTTCAAGTGTATAGGAAATATGTGACAATAGAAGAGTTGCTAAGCATGGCAGCCTAACATGACAGTGGCATCTCTTTCATATCTGTCATTGTAACGAGCCCAAAGTAGGAATGTGTGCAAGCTGCTTGAGTCAAAATACTATTTTACAAATCTTTTTAGATAAACAGGGAACTGCAAAATGGGCAGAGAGGGGCAAGAGGGTGATAACCCTGGATTGGTCAAGTCACCTAAGACTTTGTTAGGACATACTGTGACTATTTGGAGCTGAGGAATAGAAAGAAGCTCTGCTGCATCCAAGAGTGAATTGGAGCACTTCACATCTTCCATATAGAACATGCATCAGGTTCATTCCACTAAGGTGAATTATTTGGTCATAATCTAGAAGGAGTCAAATTTCTGTTCCTCATATCTCCCTCTGCTAACAAGTATTTCAAAAAGATATTCCAAATATGTTGTGGTGAAGAGGTTATTAACTTTATGAATATGAAATACGAATTATGATAAATATTATTTTATTAATTACCAAACTATTAATAACCGATGAATCACCAACTTATATACATGTTCTAGTGCACGTTCGTGAAATAGATTCCACAACTGGCTTAGTGTTATGATTATAACGTAATTGAACTATCTATAAACCCTTTCTATATTTATATAACGAAGGGTGCAGTTCCGCCGCTTGGCCACTAGATGGAGACTCGGCGGGACGCGGGCGGCTTCTGGCTATACACAGCAATATTACAATCTTTCTATGCGTCAGCGCTTACTCTGCTAGACGCGGATACTTTAAACTGAGTGCTAGTGGGTGGAAAGCACGTGGACGATATTCAATTCCCTTCAGACAACAGGGATCGGTCCTGGTCGGGGTCGGTCCGTGGGGTCGGTCCGTGGGATCGGCCCTCAGAAGTCGGCTCGCACGGCAGGGCGGGACGACGGTGGCCGGTAGATGGGCTCGAACGACGGAAGCAGGCGAAGCTACGGGGGTCGGCCCAACCACGGCGGTTCTCGGGGCTGATGCAAACAGCCTCGGGGAGAGAATGCAGCTGCGTTAGACGGCGGATTCACTTTACCGAGCTTAAAGGAGCAACAGGACTCTCGTAGTGGTCCCGGGTTCGGTGCAGTATAAGCACGAGCAATGTTTTGGTTTTCCCCGAGATTCACAGGGCTCAGAGCGGCACTCGGCGGCTCCTCAGAGCGGCACTCGGCGGCTCCTCTCCCGCTACGGCGGGGCTAAGCATACGTGGACTCGGTATGGATCAAGTCCCTTCTCCCCGGCAACTGGGCAGATCTTACCCGCGGGGGTTTGGTCCAGTCCTCCGGTAGCACGATGGGCTCTTCCGATCGGCACGACTGGTTGTAGCAATGCTGAGCTCCTCAGGCTCAGCGAAGGTCCTCCCTCTGGGCTTCTTCAACGATGCAGAGGCTTCCAGTATGCGTGCATGTATAACAGAAGCTAACAACAATAAGCTCAATGGCAAAGGCTGCAGCTCGAGAGTTACTCTCTCGAGCAAGCACAGAGACAAAGTAAATGAGGGGGCAACGTGTTTACCAACTGGGGTGACACTTACAGATTCCTCGAGGCTGGGCTTGACCAATGGGCACTCTCATAAGCAACTGGCTTCAGCCTATAGAAAGCGTGAAGCTAGAATTATGCCCATACTTGGTGTCAGCACGAGCGCTGCGTGCACTGGGTGCGTGCTGGCCTGGCTAATGCCTTGGCTTTTGTCTTCCTCCAGAAGGAGGGGGAACTTGCCCACATGCTGGGACAAGATTCAGTATCGGGGCATAATGTGCCTTCACCACATCTGTCAACAGGTATCTGTGGAATTCTGAAATACATCTACCTTACAACAAGATCAACAATCCATTTTTCATATTGAATATGTTACTTTTTAAGGACACAAAGCCTCACTACACTTAATAATGAAGTTATGTGGTTAGTAAATGTCATTTCCAATGGCTGACAATATTGGAAGCTACAAGAAGCTTGTAGTATAATAAATGAACATTTATTCTGTGATATCTATTGCATTGCAAACTAGAAGGATAAATTTTATGGAAGTGGCTTTATTATTCTTCCTTTGCTTTGCTTTCCTTCTTTCTCATCTTTTTTAACAGACAATATTGATGTTTTCTCAGTAGACTATTTTCTCTGTAGTACTACTATAGACATGTTTACAGAAGATAGACAGTTTAAGTAAGACATATTGTTCTTGATTTTAAAAAAAGAATATGTATTTTTCAAATTCTACATGACAAACATGTAGATATATGATGACAAACTGTTTCCTAGAAGATGTTTTTTTTAAACTATACTTTGAATTTGTGATGTGTAGTACGTCTTCAATCTTTTATGGTACTATAAAGAAGTGTTACAGATTAGCAAAATTTTGATTTATGTGGATAAATTAGAAACTTGCACCAGAAAAACAGGCTTAATGTAGATAAATATAGCAGACTGGTAACAAGAAAGTTAAAAATACCTAGTTCAGTCTGCAATGTTGACAAAGCGTGTTGGTAAATACCTGGCAATGGACTGTGAATGATAGTGTGAAGTAATTTTTAAAAAAATATGTATGGTAAAATGCCATCTGCACATGTTGTCGTTGCTATATTAACTGCAGTCAACCCAGAAATAAAAGTTAGCATACCTACTTATCTTGCAGCAAAGCTCTCTTGAAATTCTGTCACCACAAAAAGCAAGTCAGTCACATTAAGAGTGTCATTCAAGGCTTTAGTTACATTAGCATAAAGCAATATTAGTAAAAAATACATTAATTTTCTGGAAGAGGATCAAGAGGATCAACGACACTGCAGAATTTCTGTAAAATGGATTTTATGTACAGATACAAAGTTTAGGGGTCTGTTTCAATAACTCAGGTTTGATCATATTGCACTGAATTATTTGGTTGCACTACACCAGTCACAGATCAGTTTTAAGAGTATCTTAGAAGGTTAAATTGGGTTGGGCAACATGTTCTGTGGCAGTAAGGAAAAATACATCTCAGAGACTGTTGCACATAATGGTAATAAAATCTTCACAAGGACATCATTCTAATATATATGGCTTTGAAGAAATTATGTTTATAAATTTGTCATATATTGATAAATTAATAACATTAATAATGTTAGAACCATAAATCTACACGTGTGTTTGTCATTCATGTCTGTCCAGAGTTGCTGCATTTGAATCAGTCTTTGCCAAGACCAAAAAAACCAAACAAAAAACCACCCAAAAAAACAACCAAATAAAAAAGCCCAGAAACCCAGTCCTATAAATATACTGAAAATTTATGGTCTTCAGTGTTAATGCTCTTTCTACATTCACTTTAAAATAAGCTGCTGCTTCATCTTGTGCCAGGTTTGATTTATGGCATTCATAGTAAACATAAGAATAAAAGACATGAATACTTGTTATCTCCTAGTAAATTACAGGCTTTCACAAACCTCTATTTTATGGTCTGATGTTAAGGAACATAAATATAAAGCACACTATAAAAGCTTTGTCAGTGATGACCCAAAGGACTTACAAAGACTGTTCCTAACAACTGTTGGATCTTTAACTAAAGGGCAAATAAAATAACACTGGAAGCCATGGGGAAACCTTCAAGCTGTCATGTAATAAGAGATTACTTTTTGGAGATTTCTCTGTTTAAAGTAACAAATTATATACATATAAAAAAATGTGTGGCCCTGTGCTGGACTTGATATAAGTCCATGACTCTCTGTCCTGAAGGGTCAAACCCCCAAACATGCCCTAGCCCAGACAATGGGCTAAGCACCTCTGAATGTGCTTACCTGGACAGTTCCTGGGGTCCAGATAGAATCATAGAATCAGTCAGGATTGGAAGGGACCACAAGGATCATCTAGTTCCAACCCCCCTGCCATGGGCAGGGACGCCTCATGCTAGATCAGGCTGGCCAGAGCCTTGTCCAGCCTGGTCTTAAACACCTCCAGGGATGGGGCCTCGACCACCTCCCTGGACAACCCATTCCAGTGCTTCACCACTCTCATGGTGAAGAACTTCCTCCTCACATCCAGCCTGAATCTCCCCAGCTCCAGCTTCATTCCATTCCCTCTAGTCCTATCACTACCTAATATCCTAAGAAGTCCCTCCCCAGCCTTCTTGTAGGCCCCCTTCAGATACTGGAAGGCCACAGTAAGGTCACCTCGGAGTCTTCTTTTCTCCAGACTGAACAACCCCAACTCTTTTCAGTCTGTCCTCATAGGTGAGGTGCTCCAGCCCTCTGATCATCCTCATGGCCAAGGTAGATGTATAGCACATGTGATCAACATTGTAAGCACCTATGAATGTACAAACCTGGACACTTCCTGGGGTCCAAACAAACATGTATCACGTGTAATTGACTGTAACACAGCTGTGAACTGTGTGCCCCTGACCATGTTTGGATACCCTCCATCCTATAGGTCCACTTATCAGGGTCTGTGTTACCAAAGGGCATTAATTGTCTTGGGACAATATTTAAACCAGCCAAGAAGTCAGGCAACTTGCCTTGTTCTCACCCAGATAGCAACAAGAGCCAAATGCTGCTCGAGCAGCAGCTGAAGAACCTGCTCTAGCAGACCAACAACTTCACCAAGGCCTTGCACCTGGACCAAGGAAAAAAGGGAAAATACTCCAAGGGAATTGAATCCCAGAAGAGGCTGCAGCCTAGCAATAGAACACACGAGAGAGGCCCGTTAGCCTTCTGTGAGCTAAGGACTGCCACAGCATCTGGGAAGATAGCAGACAGAAGAGCAAGTCGTGAGTACCCAGCCAATCTGCCACGGAATCCCCCTGGTGGGAAACACACAGATCACAGCACCTGTTTTTACAGTTTGAATCACTGTATCGGAAATGTTAGATCTGTGATTAAATCATGTGACTGTCTTTATATGTGCAGTGTAAAACCCACAACCAAATAATTGAACCTGTGAATATATTTTGTAAATAAGTTACGGTGGTGTTTCAAGACACCACCGCCCAAGATATTAAAAGATATATAAAAATATACATTTTCTTTACACTCTCCTGTTCTGGAAAACCTGTGACTTGTACCCAGCCCTCCTGATGTGCCGTATCAATCTTGAGCAGAAAGAAACACATCACCTCAACTAAACTGCTGGCAATGTTCTACCTAAAGCAGATTGATAAAGAATTCAGAAAAGGTGTAAATCAAAATATTTTGTTGAATGAGTAAATTTAGGGAAAAAAAACAGCCACGTTAGTTCTTCTTTTGAGCACCTTGATCTCAGTCAGGAGGTCTGCAGCTATATGTTTTGCAGATATTATGGATCACATATGGATCAATACTAGGCAGGATACCAGTCATGTAGGTATCTGTTTTGCTGCATTTTTGGATTATTGTTCGTGCTATAGAGAGGATGATGGTAAGATTTGATATTGTTATTATGAGGCAATAAAAAAACTTTTCAAAACCCTATTATTTTAGACTACAATAATTTCCATTTTTCACCTCTTAATCAAGGGTTATCTTTGCACTTGTATGTGACAAAAACTGCATTTGTTTGGAGGCATGCACATTATACACTTTTCAATATCTGGCAATGATGCAGTGCCCCAGTCCCTACTCTTTCAAGACCTGTGGTTCAGTAAAAACTCTTTTCTCAATGTGAGTGACCACGTGATAAAGGCAAACTGTACAACAGGTAGCTATGCAGCAAGGGGATCAGTGTCTTCCAGGATGACTCCTGAAACTGTTCAACCAGTGCTGGACAACCCCAAACACAATTATGAGATTATTTATCTATTTTTGTAACAGAACCAAGAGATATTAAAGGACATTTGGAATCCTTTGTGCTAGGCATCATGCAGCACATAATAAAAAAAATCTCTTATTTCAAAAGAGTGGAAAAATATTTTTATTCTATTTTAATGATTAAAAAATGTAGGTTCAAACTCGATGAAAGCAATGAAGTTGTTCACAGGAGATCTGGAAACTGAATTTGAACATTTTGAATCCAGCACATTTTAAGTTACTGTTAGTCTGAAATAGAGGACAGGTTGGGGTATGAACTGAGATGTTGAAACTGAGTGAGCTTTCAAACTTTCACAGTGATGTAATGAGTGTCCTTAAAATATTCAAATTAGCTATTATAAAAGTTGGGTTTTTTTTTTAAATTTGGACCTTATCTTTACAACACTTTTTTTTTTTACAGCAGTCTCCAGTCTGGTTTTCTAATCTCTGATTTTCATCAGCTCTTAGCACAGTAGAGAATTTTTAATGAAATTAAATTGCCTATCTTATTTGATGCTGTATCTAAAAACAAAACAAAACAAACCCAACAAAAAAACCAACAAACCCAAAAAAGTTTTTTTGATACATCTATTTGTGTTTCAAATTTAGCTCTAAATTTATACTAATGTTACAAGTGAACAGTTTAACATGAAAATATGAGAAACTCAGACAATTGCATTCACAAATGGGCTTTTAACTTCTAAGCACCAGTTAGCACTTCTTATTGGATTTGCACATTTAAAATGTTATTACAGCATTAAAGGAAAGTTGCCTGGCAGAAAAGCACTTGGGGGTGTTGGTTGACAACCAGCTGAACATGAACCAGCAATGCGCTCAGCTGGACAAGAAGGCCAACAGCATCCTGGACTATATCAGGAACAATGTGGCCAGTAGGGGTAGGCAAGTGATCATGCCCATGTACTTGGCACTGGTGAGGCTGCACCTTGAATACTGTGTTCAGTTTTGAGCCCCTCTTTACAAGAAAGACTTTGAGGTGCTGCATCAAGTACAATGAGGGGCCATGAAGCTAGTGAAGGATCTAGAGAAAACATCTTACGAGGAGAAGCTGAGGGAACTAGGATTGATTAGTCTGGAGAAGATGAGGCTGAGGGGAGACTTCATTGTTTTCTACACTATCTGAAAGAAGGCTGTACTAAGGTGGGGGTTGGTCTCTTCTCTCTAGATAGGACAAGAGGAAATGGCCTCAAATTGCAATAGTGGAGGTTTAGACTTGCTGTTAGGAAAAATTTCTTTATGGGAGAAGTGGTTAGGCATTGGAATAGGTTGCCCAGGAATATGGTGGTGTCACCATGCCTGGACATGTTGAAGAAACATGTGGACACAGCACTTTGAAACATGTTTCGATGGCCATGGTGTTGTTAGGCTGATGATTGGACTCATGATCTTAAAGGTCTTTTTCAATCAAACCAATTCAATGATTATGACATAGTTCTCTGTCTTTCTTTCCTTTTATTTTCTACCATAAAATTTGAAAAATAAGTTGTCATTATTTCATAAACAGTATCACAGTATCACAGTATCACTTAGGTTGGAAAGGACCTCGAGGATCATCGAGTCCAACCTGACACCGCAGACCCCATGACTAGACCATGGCACCAAGTGCCACGTCCAATCTCCCCTTGAACGCCTCCAGGGTCGATGACTCAACCACCTCCCTGGGCAACCCATTCCAATGCCGAATGACTCGCTCGGTGAAGAACTTCCTCCTCACCTCGAGTCTGAACCTCCCCTGGCGCAGCTTGAGACTGTGTCCCCTTGTTCTGGTGCTGGTTGCCTGGGAGAAGAGGCCAACTCCCTCCTGGCTACAACCACCCTTCAGGTAGTTGTAGAGGGCAATAAGGTCACCCCTGAGCCTCCTCTTCTCCAGGCTAAACAATCCCAGCTCCCTCAGCCTCTCCTCATAGGGATTGTGTTCAAGGCCTCTCACCAGCCTTGTTGCCCTTCTCTGGACACACTCAAGTGTCTCAATGTCCTTCTTAAACTGAGGAGCCCAGAACTGGACACAGTACTCAAGGTGCGGCCTAACCAGAGCAGAGTACAGGGGCACTATGACCTCCCTGCTCCTGCTGGCCACACTATTCCTAATGCAGGCCAGAATGCTATTGGCCCTCCTGGCCACCTGAGCACACTGCTGGCTCATATTCAGGTGGCTGTCGATCAGCACACCCAGGTCCCTCTCTGTCTGGGAGCTCTCCAGCCACTCCGACCCCAGCCTATAGCTCTGCATGGGATTGCCATAGCCAAAGTGCAGCACTCGGCACTTGGACTTGTTGAAAGCCATCCCATTGGACTCTGCCCATCTTTCCAGTCGGTCGAGGTCCCTCTGCAGAGCCTTTCTACCCTCTAATTGACTAACATCTGCCCCTAACTTTGTGTCATCTGCAAACTTGCTGATGACTGACTCTACCCCTTCATCCAGATCATCAACGAATATGTTGAAGAGGACAGGGCCCAGCACTGATCCCTGGGGGAAATGTAGGATATTCACTAAACACACAAGACAACTTATCAGATCAGACTTATGTTTAAGAAAATGTTTTCTTTGCATAAGGAAGTCTGTACACACACATTGATTTTTAACTCAATGCTTTGTGAACAATCTTTCTGAAGTCAGCTTCTACATGAAGTTTAGGAAACTGAACATGCACATGAACCTTCATAAGATCAGATACTAAAAACATAAGCAATGTTTTATTTTACAGACTTTAAAATGCAGCAGTCACAAGATGAGATTTCTCCATAGAAGTAAATTATGGCAACTAGATATGTGGCACTACTGCTGCTTCTTTCCCTGACCTGCTTCTTTTCCTGACACTATTGCTTTTGTCACCAACTCTGTCTCCCTTATTGTTGCTCTGATTGCTAGCATTTACGTTGGTGACAGGAGCAATGACAGCAGGTACAGCAGCAGGCACAGCAGCAGGCAAGTTCTGTCTGTGAGATACATCTTCATTTTATATATCCTCTGAAAAGAGATTGTCCTACATGTTGTCATGGTTTAACTCCAGCCAACATCTAAGTACCACACAGCTGCTCACTCACTCATGCCCTGGTGAGACAGGGGAGAGAACTGGAAGAGTAAAAATGAGAAAAATTTGGATTCAGATAAAGACAGTTTAATAAGTAAAGCAAAAGTCACATGCCCCAGTTTGAGGCGAGGCAGATCCTCTTCTGCCCCAAGAAAGGGGCAAAAGAATGACACTCACACAAATGGATTGCAGAAGTGATGGAAAGTTTAAATGGAAAAGCAATCAGTGTTTTACAGAAACTACAAGCACAGTGACAAAAGAATCCCAAAGCACACAGAGCCCCCCACAGCATACCCAAAGACTCCCAACACTTCACTTTTCGCCACCTGAGGGTATACCCAAAACCCCCAGGGCTCTTTCTTTGCCCCCCCACCCCCCCCACCTTGCTAGGCTACTCTCAGCTGTCCAGGTCTGAGAAAGCCCCTCCCCCTTCTCCTCCTGAGATTAGGCCTAGCCAGGCCTAAGAAGCCTTGAGATAACTCCGCCACCATTACCCAAGAGGGAGCGTCTCCCACGGGAGCAGAGAGGGAAGAAAGAGGAAGTGAAAGACTTTGCAGATAGATTTATAGGGTGCAGGACATTGTGGGAATGCAATATGCTATTTCCTGTGTCCACCTACTGGGCTGGACCCTCAGGACATCAGAGGTGTAACCTGTGTGGCAGCAACAGGAAGCACCCAGCCTAAACTGCCACACCACGTGTGCAAGTAAAGCAATACAAGGAATTCCCTAGCTCCCAGCAGCAGGCAAGTGTTTAGCCAACTCCAGAAAAGCAAGACTCCATCACATATAACAGTTACTTGGGAAGGCAACTGCCATCAATCTGAATGCCCTCCCATTCTGCTTATTTACCCCAGCTTCATACGCTGAGCATGACATCATATGGTATGGGATAACCCTTTGGTCAGCTGAGTTCAGCTGCCCCAGCTGTTTCCTCTTTGAACTTCTTGTGCACCCACTCACTGTCAGGTTGGTGTAAGAAGCAGAAAAGGACTTGACACTGTGCAAGCACTGCTCATGAGTAACTAAAACATCCCTGTATTAACACTGTTTTCACAGTTCCATAGGGGCTGCTGTGAAGAAAATTAGCTCTATCCCAGCCAAAGCAAGCATACATATAACAGAGTATAAGGTGTAACACAAGACATGTAACATGATTAAAGGACAATCCATGTATACTCTACAAAAATGTAAAACCTAAGGACCAAATGCAGCAGAAAATGTAGGTTATATCTAGCATTCATACTCTATACATTTTTAATAAACTCACATGTACTACATAAAACAGTCAAAACAGTCTTTGCCATCCTTAGATATTCCTTAGATATATTTTTAATGTTCTGTTGTAACAAGTCATTCACAAGGAATAAAATGCCAAATGGAAGGATTTCATTATTTTGACTAAAAATATTTATGAACTCTCCAAGGGAAAAATAGAGGAATAAGCAATTGAGTTGCAAATGTACAAAAATAGTTTCTTCTATTTTCCTGTTCTTAAACTGCAAGGGGGGGTGTGGGGGTGGAAATGTAGCGGAAAAAATAATAAAACTTCAAAGCCACAGTCAATCTTCTTTAGCTTTCAGGAATACTTCATATTTTCTAATATTTTTCTTGCCCACAGTCTAATATTTTTCTTCCCCTCGCTCATAATAAAAGGTAATAATATTTGCTGAAATGTCATATTTTGAACAATGCAAAGGATTGTAAGTTGGAGCCTCGTACAGTGCTCCTGTGGTCTCATACAGTACTGTGGTCTCATTTGAGTCTAACAGGTGATGTTTTCTGACTTAGTTCATTGGTTTCTTTGTCATTTTTGTGTGTTCATGGGCGGCTGGCTTTTATAGTCACTTATTTCCTCATGCCCACTGTAACCAGCTATTTGTCAGATATAATTTGCTGAAGAGTAGCCAACTAAAACTGCATATACTAGTGAAAATTAAAGAGAGCAAGAGATTGAGAAGGTTTACAGAAAACTATAAACTTTTAAGGTCAAAGGGGTCTTTTAAAACCACCAGTAAATTTCACAAACTACTCTTAGCATGGTGTTGTTTTCTTTTGCAGATTCCTGTGGAAAATCTCCTCAGCATTCTGCCCAAGCATTAAAGAGGAACAAAACCTGCTTTCACAGAACAGGGAACATTTGACTCCCTTTATGTAGCTCATTTAGTCTGGCAGATGAGAACTTAGACTCCCCACTACTAGTTATATAAAACTTCTCTTCCTCCACAGCCACACTGCTGTTAGTAATCAAAGTGAGTTAGTTGCTACCTGGCTTATGTTAAGTACTGCTGGTAATTACAGCGCTTTTTCTCCTGTTAGCCATCCTGCCTGCTGCCAAGCCATATCCTCCACTGGACAGTAAGATGCTAAAGAAGTATATGTTTGAAACACAGTGGTTAAAGGAATCGGTGTCTAAAGGGCTTGATTTTCAGCCCTGCACATAACTTACTGTTACTTCCTCTCACTTCACATTCTGGCATTTGTGGATCCTGATATAAAGCATCTTTCTTTTCAATTTTATCATACAGAAAAATCTATTTTCTTAATTGACATGATTGAATTTCATTCATAGGAGCTAGGTTTAACAACATGCATCACTGTTATGGTTTCCCAGCTGGGTCCTGTCTGGAGTATCACGAGCCTTGCAATGTATTACATCAGTAATGCATGATTACATGCAATTTAATTTTACTTAGCAGATTTTGCTTGCTTGACAATGCTTTTAAAAATAGCAAATCACTGATAGAATCAATACAGTAAGCATTCCAGTATAACATGGTTTATATCAACAATTTCTTCATATCTTAGTGGGTAAGCACTATATGTATATCTCTTGGCTGAGAATAAGATCTATGATCAGATTTTCCATATTATACAAGTGGAAGAAGTACAGGCTTTAGGACTGTTAATGACTGCTAATGTTCCTTCTTACCAGTGATTTTAGGTGAGCCATATTATTATTAGTGAACAAGAAATGCATATGACCTATTGCTTTACATATTTGATGTCATATTACAAACTTCTAAACCAAATTCTTCACCACCCCCACCCCCTCCACCCCCCACCCCAGATACTGGACCAAAGCAATCACAAAATAAAACAAAGCAAAAAATAAAACCAACAACTATGAAACTTTCATGTATCCTTTATAAAAATATAAAGCAATATGAACATAGTAATATGCAAAGCTGGGTATACTGCCTCTCTTATGTATCATGTCTCTAAATCAGGAGCTGTTCCTGTACAATTGGAATCTTTAGATATTGCCACAATTAAAAGAAAACCCAAAATTAATATGATTTATTACAACTCAAAGGTTAGTAATCAATATTTCTTACTGTCTGGTTAATTTATGCAGACAAAACCACAAAATAATAGAAACACATAGCACTGCAGCTGCAGTCTGTTAGTCACCACCTCTGAAGCAGACATCCACAGCCGAGGAAGACATGCAGAATTCTCTTGAAATACAAGATACAGTTTTAAAAACTTGCTTTCTTTAATACACAGTACTGTGTAGGGACAAAAAACCCAAACCAATAGAGATGAAAATATAATTTCTTGAAGAATACACTACAACACATTTCACATCCTATTCTGCCTTTTCTGTGAACGTGTTAGTCATGTCACATACATTATATACTACTGAAGGACTTTAAAATACAATGTTCATTATCAGAGCCTGTAAAATTTTGAATAAAATCTTCAAATTCTTTCATCTTGCTTTTATTCCCAAGACATTATATTCAGTTTTGTAGGCTGTGCCAATTCAACTGCAGGCCATTTAGGGAAATGAAGTTATCATGTTATAGCAAATTTCCAGATGGACCAAACAACACCAGCTGCTACATCTGGGTTTGGACAGAAGCCTAGGGTGTGAGTGCAAGTCACTCATTTTTTTTAATGAACAGGCAATGGATATATCTTATCTCCTGATTACAATGGTGACTGGCTCTTTTAAGAGATTTATGCTGAAATGCAAACTCTTCTGAATTTTAGGGTAATTTAATATCCAAGAATTAAAGTGAATAGACTAGTTCTACAAATACTATTGGGAATAGTGAAAGAAGGGCAAAGTAAGCTGCTCAAATCACTAGGTATCTGTTATATTACAGGAAAGTAAAAAATTTCAATATGTCTTTTCCTTCTTTCCCACTGTGATGTGGGACTGTTTCATGTACAAGAGTATGGGGGAGGAGAGAAAGAAAAGTGCTTAAAACCTCCACAAAAGCAAGAGAGCAAGAGCTGGAGACAAGGATTACTACAAGTAACAGACCTGAAATTTCAACAGATTTTGTCTTTGAACAATAAGGATTGCAGCTTTGTACAGTATATCTTCTCCCAGAACAAACACTGGGTACACACACAAACAGAAATTGTAACATATTTGTTAATTTATCTTTGTCCAGGGGAATTTGTAAATAAGTGAAACAGAAGATGACAACAGAGCTTCAGTCTGCAAAGAGAACTCTATTAAACAAAATCAGAGGGCATGTTGCTGTTAGGCCTGAGATAATGATGGTAGTTCAGAAGAATGTAGTTGAATAGTTTAATTTGAGCATATATAAAATTACAGTTAATCATGGATCTACACTGAAGAAAGTATTGGAAAATTGTTTCTGAATATGCTTTCAATTATGCGTTACATTTTTCTTAAATTATAAAGCTTTTTTCAGTTTTGGTCCAGACTATTATTTTGTCCAACGAGTATTCTATCAAGATGTCTAGCTCAATGAATGAAACCAATTGCTGGAGTTTACACAGACAGCACAGACTTTCTATTGAAACCCCCAGGAGGCTTTGCCAAAGAGATATTTTAGCAAAATTATTGTGCTATTTTGGGTGACTGTTTACAAAGAGTTGGATAAATTACTTTTTAGTATTCAAAAGTATAGATTATTGAGACTGATGATTCATGATCATCTTTACAAACTAATTTGACAGCTGTTGATTTGACCACTCAAAGCACTCTCTGAGCATTTATAGCTTAATATCATCCCAAATAGAACTTCTGGGGAAGTACATTACTAACCACAGTAACAATTTGGTTATTTGTGAGAATATGCCTGAAACCTGTTTAAAGTGCGTAGGGACAGAGAGGCTATTGCTAAGACATTCTCAATGTTCATTAAAATGAATAGTTCTAGGCAAACTAGTATTGTATTACATTTTAATCTGCATTTAAGTGTTCTTAAACTTCAATATTCAAATAAGAAACTGATTAACATATGAGTGCAAACCACCCTGATACAAACAAGCCATTTTAGGACAATGATAACAAATAATGACCAAAATAACAGCTTTCAGCATCCATGATTTCAGTTTGGAAATCAGATAAAATTGTACTTAAGCTCTGAGTTTCAAAAAATTCTTAGACTGAACTGAGGATGCATTGGAAAGCTACATATAGTAATTTGAAAAAGAGCCAAATGTTAAGAAGTAAAATTTTACATTTTTTAGTTTACTTGCTGAGTAGGATAGCCCTGTGATAACATAGCACCATTGTTTAAATGTATTTTACATAAAATCTCTCTTTTATCACAACATTCAGATTTCTTAACTCATGAAAATTGATCTAGCTTTTTTACTAAGACTACTCAAAAACATAAATAAAAATATAAACAATTCAGTAACAGAGTACCCCCCCAAAAAATTAAACACCACATTTAACTTATGTGTGCCGCATGACGGAAGCCGCAACAGCCAGATGTCAATATATCATTGAAAGACTATATAAAGCAATATGAAAATACCTTCACATGTCTTATGTCAAAATACTCATGTCTGTCAGATAGAAGTCAGTTTTAGAATGCATTAGCTAGTAGTTGTAACATAGCTAAAATTATAGCATAAGCAACATCATGGTACCTATCTCCCTTGTGGTTCATGTTTATGATTTAAATCTGCATCTTAATATAACCTGTTGCAAGACTGTTGAATGACATTTTATCAGTCTGTTATATATGGATTGCAGTGAATTCAAAACATCGTGAATGTACGGAAAACTCTTCTCTGATGGCCAGGTGGAAAGGGACCTGGGGGTGCTGGTTGAGACTAGGCTGAACATGAGCCAGCAGTGTGCACAGGTGGCCAAGAAGGCCAATAGTATCCTGGCCTGTATCAGGAACAGTGTGGCCAGCAGGAGCAGGGAGGTCATTGTGCCCCTGTACTCAGCACTGGTTAGGCCACACCTTGAGTACTGTGTCCAGTTCTGGGCCCCTCAGATTAGGAAAGATCTTGACTTGCTGGAACGTGTCCAGAGAAGGGCAACAAATCTGGTGAGGGGTTTGGAGCACAAGCCTTATGAGGAGAGGCTGAGGGAGCTGGGGTTGTTTAGCCTGGAGAAGAGGAGGCTCAGGGAAGATCTGACTGCCGTCTACAGCTTATTGCCATCTACAGGGTTAGGTGATCAGCTGGACTTGATGATCTTAGAGGTCTCTTCCAACCTGGTTGATTCTGTGATTCTGTAGTGCTAGTTATTTATTCAACAATGACTTGGTTTTGGTTTTAGTGAACAGTTCCTTTTTGGCCACATATCTTTAAATCAATTTAATGGACAGATCCCCAGTTCTCCACCTCTCAAAGGCAGAGAAACTTTTAACTGCAGAGAAAATTTTGGAAAAATAAAATCTGCTCAAGAATATTTTGCCTTAGAGGAGATTTTGTAAATATATTTAATGACTCTGTTTATCACATACCCTAATATGCATGGAAAATAATGCGATATCTCTTCCAAGTTCCAAGGCTCTTTTCTATTATGTTTTTTCTCTTGTGCAAGTGAAGGAAATGTTACAAGTGTGAAACAGAAACACTACTGAAGCTGAGAACACAAAAAAGAATGAAAGAATGAGATCTGGCACACACTGGTGAAGACTGATGTTCAAAGGCATACAAATTTTGCTACTTTTGAGCAAACCACTACTAAATGAACCAATCACTCTTGAGAAAACACAGTTGATTAGTACATGAAGTTATTAGTTACACAAGAATACACAAGAATTAGTTACACAAGAATAAAGGCATCCTGGCCTGCATTAGGAATAGTGTGGCCAGCAGGAGCAGGGAAGTCATTGTGCCCCTGTACTCTGCACTGGTTAGGCTACACCTTGAGTACTGTGTTCTGGGCCCCTCAGTTTAGGAAGGACATTGAGACACTTGAACGTGTCCAGAGAAGGGCAACAAGGCTGTTGAGAGGCCTTGAGCACAAGCCCTATGAGGAGAGGCTGAGGGAGCTGGGATTGTTTAGCCTGGAGAAGAGGAGGCTCAGAGGTCACCTCATTGCTGTCTACAGCTACCTGAAAAGTGGTTGTAGCCAGGAAGGGGTTGGTCTCTTCTCTCTAGCAACCAGCACCAGAACAAGGGGACACAGTCTCAAGCTGCTCCAGGGGAAGTTTAGGCTCGAGGTGAGGAGAAAGTTCTTCACTGAGAGAGTCTTTCGTCATTGGAATGGGCTGCCTTGGGAGGTGGTGGAGTCACCATCCCTGGAGGTGTTCAAGAGGGGATTGCATGTGGCACTTGGTGCCATGGTTTAGTCATGGGTCTGTGGTGATAGGTTGGACTTGATGATCTTTGAGGTCTTTTCCAACCTTGGTGATACCGTGATACTGTGATATATTAGAAATCATTTCATTCACCCAATTTCTAATTTTCTCTTTATCTGGTGAAGAACTGCATTTGAAATCCGCTTTCTTATTAAATGTGATAACATTAAACAAAATCAACTTGAAAACTATATAAAAATAATATTTTATCTGATTTCCTCTTTAAGTGAAAAAAAATAATAAAAGGATGTTCTTTGAAAGCCATGTAGATTCACCATTTGCTAAAATACTATATGGCACTGGACAAAAAAATCCCCAAAAAACTAAAAATGCTTTGAGCATCTGAATAGAAACTAAATAATCACCAGGGATCACATTATAAAGACACGATTCTTATAAGTTCCTTCAATTCAGAACAATCTTAACCATGTTAAGACAGCTCCTTAGTTCACACATACTGTCAGAAATTGTTGCTAACATCAGAGGTTGCCCCTACTGTAAAAAATATGTGGAGGAATAAAGGAATTATCACACTGATCACATGGTGTGAAAACACAAGGCAGTTTAGTCTACAGATGACAAGGAAACAGTTGTTTGAAGTTGAAAAACAAAAAAAAACTGCAGTACAGAGGGAAAAAATTAAAAAAAAAGTAAACCTGGCACCAATTGAAACCAGATTGGGCAAAAAGAAGGATGAGCGGTCAGCTGCCAAAAACATACAATAAAATAGTACAAAACCAGATTAAGGATAAAGGCATTGGGAATCCAAAAGATTAGATAATTCAGTGATACTGTAAACATAAGTGATGATTACTGTACATAGGATATCTGGATAGGAATATTTAATTTGTTTGTAAATATGTTTACTCTGTTTGCTAAGGATAATCTTATGCTTACATAAAATTAAATCTAAGTATCAGTTGCTGTAACAACATAATACATTAGTTCTCTGGTTTTATTATTTATCATTTGACTAGAGGATTGTTTGCCAGGAATTTTGTGACTTAACACTTCAATGTTTTCAGTATTACTTGAATGAAGATTCTGCATATTTATTTAATTTTGAAGACACTTAAAAAATTATTTTCCTTAAAGAAGCAAGACAAGTTCAAGGAATCTGATACTTAAATAATTACACCAGAAAAAAGTGCACTTGCACTCCAGAATCATAGAAAACCTCAGAAAATAAAATTAGATAAACATGTTTCACCCTTTCATGTTTTTACTGACAGTATTATATTACAGCATCACATTTTGCTAAAAAAATACCAAATTAGACTATCTAATTAAAAGCCATACTCTTACTCACAGCTTTTTAGCATTGGCTCTATTTTGTTAATAATCACACTGTCAAAGAATGCTGCGCTCTGAAGACAGCGTTTCCATTCTCACCTTTGCAAGATTCAAGAAGAGGACACAGTCTCAAGCTGTGCCAGAGGAAGTTTAGGCTGGAGGTGAGGAGGAAGTTCTTTACAGAGTTACTGGCCATTGGAATGTGCTGCCCAGGGAGGTGGTGGAGTCACCGTCCCTAGAGGTGTTCAAAAAAGGATTGGATGTGGCACTTGAAGCCATGGCTTAGTTAGTCATGAGGTGTTGGGTGGTAGGTTGGACTTGATGACCTCAGAGGTCTTTTCCAACCTTATTGATTCTATGATTCTATGATGTGAAAACTGTGTTTATAAAATAGAAATATAAATCAAAGTCTCCCCTACAATCTAAAAGGTGTAAAGAAGACTGATGTTAAATGATACCCTCAGCAAGTTTATTGATGACACAAAACCAGGAGGGGTGGCTGACAAAACAGAAGGCTGTGCTGCCACCCAGTGTGACCTGGACAGACTGAAGACAGACAAGGGCAAGCACAGTCCTGCACCTAGGGAGGAATAACCCCTTAGTACCAGTTGGGGGATGACCTGCTGCAAAGCAGCTGTGTGGAGAAGGACCTGGGAGTCCTGGTGGACAACAGAATGACCATGAGCCAGCAATGTGCCCTTGTGGCCAAGAAGGCCTGGGCTCCCAAGTTCTGCTTGAGAGGGAGGGTACGGCAAAGAGCTAAAAAGATGATCAAAGGACTTGAACATCTGTCTTATGAAGAAAGGCTGAGAGACATAAGGCCTGGAGAAGAGAAGACTGAGAATTTTATCAATGCTTATAAATACTTAGAGGGTGGTTGTCAGGAGGATGAAGTCACTTTTTTTTTCAATTGCTTTCGGTGATAGGACAAGAGATAATGGGCACAAAATTTAGAAGTTTCATTTAAACATACGGAGGAACATCTTTACTTTGAGGGTCATAGAGCCCTGGGACAGGCTGCCCAGAGCATTGGTGGAGTCTCTTTCTCTGGAGTCATTCAAGTCCTGCCTGGATGGCATCCTGTGCAATCAGCTCTAGGCACCTGCTTTGGTGGGGGGGTTGGACTAGATGAACTCCAGCGGTCCCTTCCAACCTCTACCACTCTGTGATTCTGTGATAAATAAAAAAGGAGAATGTTGCATATGTAGTATCTGGATTGACATTTCTCTCAAGCTAGTTTTAAAAAAAGCTAGAGTCATAAAATGATTTTCCCAGGAAAAGTTTTCATTTAAATCATGAGGGAAACGTAACATGTTTTGCCAATGTTTGGGTCATGCAGACCTGCTGTCATTTCAGCATCATACATTCTATAAAATTGCTGTAAGATCACAGAATCACCAAGGCTGGAAGAGACCTCAAGATCATCAAGTCCAACCTGTCACCACAGACATCATGACTAAACCATGGCACCAAGTGCCACGTCCAATCCCCTCCTGAACACCCCCAGGGATAGTGACTCCACCACCTCCCTGGGCAGCCCACTCCAAGGGCGAATGACTCTCCCAGTGAAGAACTTTCTCCTTACCTTGAGCCCAAACTTCCCCTGGCACAGCCTGAGACTGTGTCTTCCTGTTCTGGTGCTGGCTGCCTGAGAGACAGACCCCAGCTACAGATAGCCCCCCGGCTACAACTACCCTTCAGGTAGTTGCAGACAACAAGGTCTCCCCTGAGCCTCCTCCTCTCCAGGCCAAACAAGATGTTGCAAGGCTTAAGATAAGATTGTGTTATAATTGAGTGTCCTGAAGGGACAACAAGCCTCAAAAATGTTCTGAGCCAGACAATGGCGCAGGATCCAGCAGGTCTGGGTTTTCAGTAAAAATCCCACATTGCCCCGGCTTGTCTGAACATGATCTGGAGTACAAGTGGGCCAGGTGTGGGTGCCTTTGGGCATGTTTGGAGAGAACTCATTCTATAGGTTACAGTGTCGGGTTTTTATGTCTCAGTCTTTCTTGTCACTGGACATTATTGTCTCAGGAAAGCTACAAGTACCAGCCCAAGGAGCCAGAGCCTTGTCTTGCAATCGTCCAAGCTCTGGGAGAAATCACAAGCCTTGCTTGGAAGCTGAGCTGTGTTTCAGTTTACCCAGAAAGGACTGCAAAGACCCCTCGCTGTATAGTGTTGTAAAGCCCAGGAGCAGACAGACACATCTCACCGGGCCGAGAGACAAACCCCGGGAGGAGCTGAGTCCCTGGGACAGTTTTGGTTTTTTGGAAGAAGGAAAAAACACTGCTGCGAAGATTGCAAACCCTGTAAGCTGCGGCAGCAACCTCTTTGCTACAAAGCTTCCAGCTACAAAGCCTTTGGAAATAAATCCTGTATGTGCCTCGGGGACAACCTGCAGACGCCAACAGAAAGGGAAACTCTGTTCCTGCAGCTTCCATGTAGTCAATGCCATTTTGGTTTTGTTTAAATCCCCACATGTGCCGCAGGGTACATCGATCAGTGAGTAATTACGAAATCTGATTTTTATAAGTATCTATTAAAGATCTGTTACCTTAGGGAATTCTGGAGTTCCCCTCCCACCCCTTGTGGGCAATCTCTGGCTTTATTGCTTATGTTGTCTTTTTTCTTTACAGTTTAAAGTGCTGTTTGTTGTTTCTGGATTTTTGTTCATATTTTTTAAATTGTTACTTGTTCCTGCTGGTGAGATATCTGTCCCACAAACGAATATTTCAAATCAGTAAATAGGTTTTATTAATATTTTTTGTGGGATTTTTAATTATTAATAAAGTTATTAATGTTTTAATTAATTGTTCCACCTATTGAATATTAATAACTTCCTTACCATAATAACATTGAGGGAAAGGGAAAAACACATAGAAATTGTTTCTGTCAACAACAATTTGTGTCCCAAATTTTTTGGCTGTGGTAGTGCAAAAATGAAATCATCATGAACCTCTAAAATACAGCAAAAATTAAATGTCTGTTTTACATATGAGGAGTCTGGATAATTATGTTATGATGCCATGTAAAATTTGACAAGTATAAATCAGAAATTAATAACTTTTAGTTTTTTTTGGATTAGATATGGTAAAAGGTGAGGGATGAGTGAATTTCTAGGGTGGACAAGTAGAAAATCAGTGACATCAGTGACTAGGGAGGGAAGAAGCAACCAACTTAGAAGCTAAGGAGAGAGAAAAAGATATTTTCTCCTATTTTCAAAATCATCATGAATCCCACAAAATTCTGGGATAGTGACTAAAGAATAAGTTTTTAACTACTCTGTATTAAATACATCTTTATTTAGCTGTCAGGGTGATTACAGCTCTGAAATAGACTAGACTAGACTAGACTAGATTAGACTAGACTAGACTAGAAGTAACCAGGTTGGAAAAGACCTTTGAGATCATCAAGTCCAACCCATCATCCAACACTGTCTAATCAACTAAACCATAGCACCAAGCACCCCATCCAGTCTCTTCCTAAACACCTCTGGTGATGGTGACTCCACCACCACCTCCCTGGGCAGCCCATTCCAATGGCAAATTACTCTTTCTGTGAAGAACTTCTTCCGAACATCCAGCCTAAACCTCCCCTGGCACAGAGTGAGACTGTGTCCTCTCATTCTGGTGTTGGTTGCCTGGGAGAAGAGACCAACCCCCTCCTGGCTACAACCTCCCTTCAGGTAGTTATAGAGAGCAATGAGCTCACCTCTGAGCCTCTTCTTCTCCAGGCTAAGCAACCCCAGCTCCCTCAGCCTCTCCTCATAGGGCTTGTGTTCCAAACCCCTCCCCAGCTTTGTTGCCCTTCTCTGGACACGCTCCAGCAAGTCAACATCTTTCCTAAACTGAGGGGCCCAGAACTGGACACAGGACTCAAGGTGTGGCCTAACCAGTGCAGAGTACAGGGGCACAATGACTTCCCTGTGCACACTGCTGGCTCATGTTCAGCCTACTGCCAACCAGTACACCCAGGTCCCTTTCTCCCTGGCTGCTCTCCAGCCACTCTGACCCCATCCTGTAGCACTGCATGGGGTTGTTGTGGCCAATGTGTAGAAGCCAGCACTTAGATGTTAAATCTCATACTGTTGGACTCTCCCCATCCGTTCAGCCAGTCAAGGCTCCTCCTCAGAGCCCTCCTACCCTCAAACAGATTAACTTCTGCCCCCAGCTTAGTGTCATCTGCAACTTTACTGATGACTGTCTCAATCCCCTCGTCCAGATCATCAATAAAGATATTAAAGAGCATGGGGCCCAGCACTGATCGTTGGGGCACACCACTAAGGACTGGCTGCCAGCTGGATGTGGCACCATTCACCACCACTCTCTGGGCTCAGCCCTCCAGCCAGTTCCTAACCCAGCATACGGTGCTGCTGTCCAAACCATGGGCTGACAGCTTGGCCAGGAGTTTGCTGTGGGGGATGGTATCAAAGGCCTTGCTGAAGTCCTGGTAGACTACATGCACAGCCTTCCCCACATCCACCAGGTGGGTCACCTGATCATAGAAGGAGATCAGGTTGGTCAGGCAGGACCTGCCCTTCCTAAATCCATGCTGGCTGGACCTGAGCCCTTGGCCATCCCGTAATTGCTGTGTGATTGCACTCAAGATGACCTGTTCCATAATCTTGCCTGGCACTAAGGTCAGGCTCACATGTCTCTAATTCCCTGGCTCATCCAACTGGCCCTTCTTGTGGATGGGCATCATGTTGGCCAGCTTCTAGTCATCTGGGACCTCTCCAGTAATCCAGGACTGTTGAAAAATGATGGAGAGTGTCTTGGCCAGCTCATCTGCCATCTCTCTCAGCACCCTAGGGTGGAGCCCATCCAGTCCCATGGACTTTTGGGGATCCAAGTGGCTAAGAAGGTCTCTAACTACTTCCTCCTGGATCACAGGGATACTATACTGCTTCCTCTCTCCATCTGCCAGCTCAGAAGGCCAGTTGTCTGGAAGACAACCTATCCTGTTATTAAAATTTGAGGCAAAGAAGGTGTTAAGCACCTCTGCCTTTTCCTCGTCTTTTTTTTACTATTTTCCCCTCTGTGTCTACCAAGGAGTGGAGGTTGTTCTTGTCTCTCCTCTTGCTGTCAATATATTTGTAGAAGGATTTTTTGTTGTCCTTCACAGCAGTGGCCAGTCTAAGCTCTAAATGGGCTTTTGCCTCTCTAATTTTTTTCTGCATGACCTAGCAACATCCTTAAACATTCCATGGTTTACCTCACCTTCTTTCCAAAGGTGATACACTCTCTTTATTCCCTTAAATCACCCAGAAGTTAATTGCCCAACCAGGCTGGCCGTCTGCCCCAGCATCTCCTCTTCCAGGACATTGGCACAGTTTGTTCCTGCGTCTTCAAAAATTCTTTCCTGAAGTAGGTCCAGCCCTCCTGGACCCCTTTGTTTTTAAGAGCTGTTTCCCAAGGTACCTTCTGAGTTAGTTCCTTGAGTAACCTGAAATCTGCCCTCCGGAAGTCCAGAGTAGAGGTTTTGTTGATGTCCCTCTTAGCTTGACACCACCTCTAGCTGAACAAAACTATTTGTGGCAAGATAGGTTTGCAATACATGTTCCTATTTTAAAACATCTGAGGAGCAAATACAAATGTATGAAATATCATCATGTCACTGTCTGAATCACATAAAGCTTTCTATTACGTTCATCTAGTAGAACTAGAAGGCAGCCTTACACCAGAAAATGTCTGCATTCCTGAATCTGAAAAGGACTCTCCACTCTCAGATGTTGTCTTGCAGTAGAGAGTAATTGTTTGCTGCCTTATGAGAAATGGGAATTTAGGGTTCTGCAGAACAACAGAAGTTACAGTTTGACATATTTTAACAAATTACCACCTTCAATTTAATCATTTAAGAATAGGCAAAATAAGATTAAATTAGTTTTGTTGGGCTCTTTGGCTTCAAAGTTGCCTATTTTATGCAATTAAAATACCTAGAGAGGATTTGTTTTGTAGTTACTGGATTAAACACAAGAGCTGGGACTGGAAATCAGATGCAATTCCACATAGTTGTGTGCCCTCTAAGATGTAAACTGTGGACTTACTTTTTTGATGTCATAATATCTTACTGAGAGGAGGAGTCACCAGACTCACTCCTGTCACCTACATAACCAGTCCATAGACCATTCAAGTAACATTACACATGGTAAAGAAGTGACACATTTGCTCTCTTCTGTAATAGCAAACTAAATAATTTGAAAACAATTTGAAAATCACTGGACCAATATAGAAACAGACATATGATGAGAGCTGTAGAATGTATAGAACACATTCCTGGAAGTTCCAGGTTCTTAACTAACCTCACAAAAAATACAGGAAAAGGTCATAAACCAAAGATAAAATGCAGTCTGCTATTACTTTCTTATGCTGGGTAGAGAGGAAATTACAAGCCTGGAATACAATCTCAGCCATGGTTTGTAACTATGAGCCCACATTTCTGCTGTCTATGGGCACTAGCCTTCAATTATTTATGCTCATTAAACATGAATAAAGTCCTGACACCCAGATCATCATCATTACTCAGTGTATTAGTACATCCCAAAGAACCTTCCTGATGAGAACTCCTGTGTGGTGAACCCCCTGACCATTCAACCTAGAAGTAACTACACAAAAATTAAGCAGTGTTCTCAGGTAAATCCTTTGTGATGAAAACAGAGGCCCAAAATCCATTTTGCTCTGAGAATCCTGCATCATATTGTACTGTTCACTTCTTTTTACAGAGGAAACATTCCAAGAAGCAGATGTTTATAGACTTGAACAGGTAAACTCACAAGACACCAGCAGCTTCCTTCGCTGATTCCTTGCCCATCTGTCTCTAGGACCTGCTCTGGTCCTGAATTCTCAAAGATATTCCATGTGAAATAAAAACAAAACAAAACAAAACAAAACAAAAAAAAAAAAAAAAAAAAGGAAAAAAAAACCCAACCAAAAAACCCCATAACAAAAAACCCCAAAGGCACCAGGGGAACTTTTTAGCAGCACAGCCTTAGCTCTTCCTAACTTTACTTGGTGATTGCAAGTGAATGAAAGAAGATGGTGTTCAGGTTGGAATAGTTCTTGCATCCCTAAGGCACTACATGTTTTAATGCACCAGTACTGCTGGTCTGCCATATATCTGCTTATTTGCACCTACTAGTCATGCAAAATAATTTTTTTCTGTGCTACTCTATGATAGCTGTTACCAGCCAATATGCATCTGGGTTTTGCTTGTTTTTTTAAGAGGTGCTTTTAACTAGAACTTTTCTTCATAATCTTGAAATCTTAATTTTGCTATATTGAGACACACAAAGCTCAACATTTGCGGTGTATTTCTATCAGTTTTGTATCAGCAGAACTTGTTTAATGTTAGAAACATGATCTCCACATGAAATAATTGTGTGCATCAGTCTCTCAGCATAACTTATTTAAAAAGCCATTATTCATTCCTGAACTCCAAACAGCAATCCATTCTTCGTAACTATTTGCCTAATTATTTCAGTTGAAGACTGTCTGCTTCCTTTTCCCCAAAGTGTTCACTTGGAGTACTCAAGGGCCGCCATATTGATATTCTGTAGTGGTGAAAGGCAGAAGCAAACAATTCTTCAGTTCTAAAAATTTAATGAGGCTCAGGTGGATTTAAAACCACAACCTGATTTGCCTCTTATATTCAAGGTCTACATACTGTTGTTGCATGCTTTAGAAAATGATGCATTAGGCTTGTTTTTCAAATTACTTGCCATTACATTATTTTTAATTTTTAAAAATTGTTTTTATTAAGATTCTTAGGCATTTGCTTAGTCTACTTCCCTAATCTATAGAGTGGTATGATACTTTTAATTCATGATACTTATTTCTGTGTTACTTATACAGTTCCAGCACTTTTTGAGAGTCAAGCTGTGTTTCATTATTGTCACCATTAGAGTTCTTCAGCACTGCTTAGTGATTTTTATGTGATAAAACTGACAAATCATTTGGCATCAGTGGTTAAAAACAAAACTAAAACTTATCACAGAATGTTAGAGGTTGCAAGGGACCTCCAAAGATCAAGTCCACCCCCACTGCCAAAAGCAGGATCTCCTAGGCTAGTCTGCACAGAAGTGTATCCAGGCTGATTTTGAAAGTCTCCAGAGAAGGAGACTCCACAACCTCCCTGAGCAGCCAGTTCCAGTGTTCCATCACCCTCACTGTAAAGAAATTTCTCCTCCTGTTGAGGTGAAATTTTCTATGTACAAGTTTGTATCCATTGCCTCTTGTCTTATTATTCTGCACAAGCGAAAAGAGATTGGCCCCCTTCACTGGACACCCACCCCTCAGATATTTATACACATTGATCAGATCCTCTCTCAGTCTTCTCTTCTCAAGACTAAACAGCCCCAGGTGTCTCAGTCTCTCTTCATAGAGAAGGTGCTCAATTCTCCCTATCATCCTCATGGCTCTCTGTTGGACTCTTTCCATCAGTTCCCTGCATCTCTTGAACTGGGGACCCTGAAACTGGACACAGTATTCCAGGTGTGGTCACACTACGGGAGAGTAGAGGGTGAGAAGAACCTCCCTAGACCTGCTGGACACACTTTTCTTGATGCATCCCAGGATACCATTGACTCTCTTGGCTACAAGGGCACAATGTTGTTCCATGGAGAACTTGCTGTCCATCAGCACTCCAAGGTCTTTCTCCGTGGAGTTGCTTTCTAGCAGGGCAGCCCCTAACCTGTTATTCCCCTAGCCTGCTGTTATTTCTCCCCAGATATAGGACCCTGCACTTTGCCTGCACCCAGCTCTCCAGCCTGTCCAGTTCTTGTTGGATGGCACCACAGCCTGATGGGGTGCCAGCCACCCCCCCCAGTTTTGTATCATAAGCAAACTTGCTGAGGGTATTCTGAATCCCCTCATCCAAGTCACTGACAAAGATATTGAACAAAACTGGACACAGTACTGATCCCTGGGGAACACCACTGGCCATAGGCCTCCAGGTTGACTCTGTGTCATCAATCACAGCCCTCTTAACTTTGTCACTGAGGTAATTTTCAATCCACCTCACAGATTAATTGTCTATGCCATATTACCTGAGTTTTTCTACAAGGATGTTATGGGAGACAGTATCAAAAGCCTTACTGAAGCCAAGGTATATGACAATCCACTGCACTTCCTTCATCTACCTATTTGGTCATGGTTTCATAGAAGGATCTCAGATTAATCAAGCAATCCATGTTGGCTACTTCTGACAACCCTCTTTTCTTCCATGAGGTTAGAGATATAGGATCACCAGATATTAGGAGTAGGAAGGGACCTCTGGAGATCTTTGAGAAAGTTCTTCACCAAGCGAGTTGTTCGTCATTGGAATGTGCTGCCCAGGAAGGTGGTGGAGTCACCGTTACTGTGATACTGTGAATCCAAGAGTCCTGCCAGAGCAGGACCATAGAAGCTAGCGTAGGTTGCACAGGAATGCATCCAGATGGGTCTTGAAAGTCTCCAGAGAAGGAGACTCCACAACCTCTCTGGGGAGGCTGTTCCAGTGATCTATGATCCTTATAGTAAAAAAGTTCTTCTTCATATTGAGTTGGAACTTCCTGTTCTATAGTTTACATCCATTGCCCTTTGTCCTATCACAGGGTGCAAGTGGGAAGAGGCTACCCTTTCCAGAATGAGCTGCTCCATGATCTTTCCAGGGATGGAGATGAGGCTGCCAGGCCTTTAGTTGCCTTTTTTGAATACTGGAGTGACATTCATATTTTCCTTTCTTTCTCAGAAAATAAATAAATACATTTAGCACTCAGAAGTTAGCAGCAATTAAGCTGAGCTTTGCTTAGATGAATGCTTCCCGATTGTAGCAAACAGGTTATACCAACATTCAGGTTTTTATGAAGGATAGAACACCACTTTGTTGGCTTTCTGCCAACTATAGTCAATAATAATGTTCTATTATGGAAAATACACAGACATGGACAATTCAGAGGGCATTTATTTTGATAGTAATCTGTGGTGCTTCAAGGCAGCCTGAAATCCAAGTCTTATTTTTGTAGAATGAGTGGTCTTTAAGTATATTTATTTAACCACATTTTTGAAAAAAAAAAAAAAAAAATGCATCTATAAGTGAGAATATAAAAAGTGAAAAAGCATAAGGATGGATGTCATCTAGGACTATCATCCTTGATATCTATTCCAAACCCATGGTCCCTCAAACATACCTTTGAACATTTGGTCACTTGAAGGCAAGACATTGAGTGTTATTTTGGCTCTCAGCTCTAAACAAGAACCACCTCCCTACTTTTCTGTTTAGCCTATGCTTCACAAACAAGGAAGATCACACTCTACTACAAAATCTTAAACTGTAGTGGTGGGTCTAATGACCTTTATAGTGTGTCCCATCCTGCAGAACATTGTGTGCAATGATGTATTCAGATTATGTTTCCCTCCCTGGCTGTACCACTCCACTGGTGTATTTTGTTTACAATTGCTTAGATAGCCTGTGAAATTGGATTCTAGTTTACAAGCAGTCTTTCCATTATTTTTTCTTAACTAACGACAATCCATTGAAATTTATACTTCATGTGCTGCACTGTACATATCTGGAAGTGTCAAGTATTTTGCTGCTTGTATTCCTATTGACATCTGTTATGCATGGTACGTGACTGTGTTCCAGACTGTTACATGAACCATTATTATATGCAAGTACATGCTTTTGCCTGTGAGTTTTGACACTGGGTTTATGTGGTATAATATACTGCTTAAAAAAGGCTTTAGATAGAGCAGTGATTAACCACTGGAACACCAATTCACTAGAAAATGGTATTTCAAAATACTTAACCCCCATTTTGGAGTGTTTGATGAAGAAAGGCATAGATACTAATCACGTATTGGAGAGTATGCATAGGTTGGGGGGATGAATTTTGCTTGTTGTTTTTTTTTCTTCTCTCCATGATAAAAATTTAGTCTCCTCCCACTGAACTACTAGCAAGCTTATCACCTCAATTTTGCTGGAAATTTGTTTTAGGCAGACCAGAGGCTATGCTTAATATGGTCACTTTTGTTTCAGTGAGCTTTTGAATGCACAAAGATTTTAATGTTACAGAAGACTATGCTTAAATTACATGTGAATACATATCTTACAACCTTCCCAGATTTGCTTGAACTGAGGAAAACCTTTACCCATCTTAAAGTCCCCACTGGAATAGACAAACCTTGGACAAAAGTAAACTATCTGTTTAAAGATTTCAGACTCAGTAAGAACACAAATTAAGTAAGCATTGGTTTTATGTCCTTTGCTAGTATGAGAGAATTGTGAGATTTCATAGGTCAAACAATATATTTACAGATATTTTGCTATCTTTGCTTTTTCCCAGCTAGTCCTAGGACACAGTCCTAAGCAACCTGACTTGTCATTTAGCTCTGCTTGGAGCAGGAAGTAGATCGGGAGACCTCAAAAAATCCTTCAATCACTAAATCTATACTGCCACAGCAGACAAGAAGATTCCTGGCAGTTTTTCTAGGACACTTGCTAGGTGCTGCAAAAATTGCAAGCTGCTAATCTATAATATCCTGAGTACAAACAGTAAGCTCCCAAAGATGCCATTTTTTAGCTGTGCTGAATACATTTCCTCTTAATATACTGGTAAACTCACTTCAGTTCTTGGAAAAGGCTAAGGGAAAGAGTTAGAAATCACTGGCCAAACCCCTCCCCAGCAGCAGTATCCCCTAAATAGAGGCTCTGAATACTTATCAGACTTTTGCTCCTTTCTTGGCAAGACTGCTTCTAGAATGGAATTCCTTCTTCCAGTGTCTCTTCTTACCTACCGTGCAGCATCTTTCTACTTTCACTTCTATTTCTTTTTCCTCATTTCAGGAAATAAACCTTTCCAAGTGTTGAATAGCAATGCTTTATTTTAGAATTGGTTTGTAAAGAACCAAGAAGAAAAAAAATGTAATAAGCTTGAGAACTTCTGAAATGTTCCACGATACATAATTCCTCATCCTATCTCTCCCACCCTGCCCTGTCCCATTATGTTAGTGTATTATGTTAGTGTACAATAGCATAATAAACCCGTCCTGTTGAGCTCAGTGTGGGAGACCCAGCTTCACTATAACTCAGGATATTAACTTGAACTTGCTGTCCTGTTTCCCACATATTCAACAGGTCACACATACTGTCTGCACAGCCTATTGGTAACAATTTTATTTCAACAAGAAATTCTACCTTAGCTATGAAAAATTTCTCCTATGATATGTCCCTATGAAAAGTTTTTTTTTCAAGTAGTTTGCTTTCTTCCCAGGTTCTAACCATCATCTAGTTTTTTGTTTTGTTTTGTTTTTCTGTATCATCAGGCATTTGATTTTATAATAAATTGAAAGTATCTTAAAGGAAAGAAAAAAAATAAATTTCATAGGGCTTATGATTTTATTCTCTGTGAGATATCAAAACTAACTGAAGCAATTCTGACAATGTTTCTTCTACTTCAGAGCTTGCTGGGGTGTATTTTATCAAAGCTTATGCTTCTATTGTCAATTTCTTCAATTTTAATTTCACGTTTCTGCTTCAAATGTAACATTTTTCTTTCTTTTTCATTTTCTTTTTAAAGTATTATATTACATACCACTAACTTGAGAAATAAGCTTAATCAGGACATTTTCTAAGGAATGGAATTAAACTTAATGATACTTATCAGTAAGAACTGCTGCTGGATTGGGACACTAATTCATTTAACTGGGATGCCTGCAGGTTATTTACTGTAATCAGGTAAGGACATGTGATCCTTATTTTCCTGAGAAGCCTATGAGAAGTCTTAGTTCTAGAAAGATGCCATATTTATATCAATGTAGTATTTCAAGTGTCATACCCTCGTTTGAGTTACTGTTCACCTGTTCACAGCTGCACTGTATGTATTTACTGTACAAGCTATGCCACAAGTATTCTCCTTTGAGCCACAGGGGCTGAGAAAGTGATGTCCTGAGTGTTTCCTATCCCCCAGGGGAGGATAAGAGTATAGCTTCTCATGCTATGAATGAACTGAAAAATCATTCATTAAAGCCATATGATCACTACCTGACAGCAAGATCATACAACCATCATCGAACTAATGGAATAATCTAATAATGGTTAATAATGGCTACAAAGAAACTAATGTCACCAAAAAGATTTTTTTGTAAGATTCTTGAGGTTTTTCATAATGCAACAAGAACTCGAGCAGCATTTCAGTGAGCTGCAGCTGTTTTGTCGTTGCAAATGTAAATGGCTTTTCCTGAGCTATTTAGGAAACTATACTCTCTGGAATGGCTATATTAAAAAACTGTCTAGGAAAATGTTTCAGTATGCTACTTTAATTCACTGTACTTTAGCTCACTTGGTCAAATACAACAAAAGCTGCACTGCTGGCAGAGAACATGATATAATTTTCATCCCTTTAATGACAGAATAGTTTCAAGATGGGTAGGGCAATAGAAAGCTACTTCAGACTCAAAATAGTATTTTGCTAATTATACTCCATCACAGCATTATGCAGATGAAAGTATTCAGCCTCTCAGTACTAGATATAATGTAACCAATCATGCAAAGCATCGCTGTCAAGATAGAGGTTGTTACAATTAGGACTAAACCCAACAGAAAATAACAGAAAATAACCTCCTTCTTCTCTCCCCCCTCCCCCCTCCGCCATTATTAACAAGTTTACTGCAAGCTGAGTGCACCAGAGCTTTAAAAGTTATAACTAATGGACAATGCATTCTTGATTGTTCTTATTCTGAAATTCACTTATTATTTTCACTTGGCTGAGTGCTTTACTGTGCTTTAAGGTCAGGAGTTTACTCATCTAAACCTCCTACTTCAGGCCTTTGGGAATGGAAAGGATGAAGAATGGCTGAGTCCATTAGTACAGATTACTTATTCAAGTATTTACAAACCAGTAAGAATGGCAGTGAACATGAAAACCATGCTTTCTAACATGCTGAGTTAATGCCTGTCACCCTAATTTCAAAGGTTTTAGAAAGCAATTACTCTGTCTTTTGTTTTTCATTCTCCAATGGATATTTCTGCTTCATTACGTAGGACTGTGCTGAGCCCAAAGACCACTTGCAGACTTCATCTGAAATTTTAATGAGAAAAGAGTGTAATAAAATCCAGATATTTTTATAAAGCAGAACTGCATCTCTTTCTATTCATTTTTTGCATCTACTAATATGGGAAAGAGGCTTTGTAAACTCATTGGTGGTTAGCCTGTATTCTGCATGAACATAACAGTTTCCCAGATAGGAAGAAGAAAATACTAGCTTATAAGAATAGTCCAATAACTGTTTTTTCAACTGCTCAGTTATGCTTTCCACTGAATAATATCAACTCAACAATAACTCACAGAGCCCAGATGACTTCATTTCAGGAGTTCACAAACAGATATGAGACAGAGAAAATAATGCATAAATGTACAGATAATGCTGAATCATATTGATATCCATTCTGGCCTTACTGCTATTGACATCTGACATAGCATTCTCCTCCTGACTCATTTACTCAAATAAGACAAAGTATTTCACCAACAGATTTTGGAATAGATTGCTAGAACATCTGAATAAAGAACAACCTCCAATTATTTTTGTATGCTTTTAGAGACTGATCAAGCTTTTGAAATGACTGTGTACAGCACAGTATATACTGAATTCCTTCTATCAGCCTTTGTACCTGTGCTTTGTGCAGCAATATTGTACAGCATCTACAGAATATTCCTAGACATAAATCTTTTGATGGACATTTATAAAAAAACCCACAAAGCCTTTTTAGGCAGTGTGCAGTCTAATCCCTCAGCCAGATCCATCAATGTATATGGACTGATGATGATTGCAAAAGCTGTAAAGCTCTGGCAGCTCATTTCTAGAAGCGTAAGGCTCCTGTCACTAGTGCAGCTCATTAGATCCCTTTTCCATGAACTCTGCTCATGCTCTTTTTAAAGCAGCAAATAATCAAGGAGGAATGGCTCCTTGGTCTTAGATCATCTTAGATACATGTTTCCAGTCGAAAACATGGGCAGTCTCTAAAATCTCCAGTAAATTATACATACTTATACATACTTACATACCAGTCATATGGATATACCAGTCAGTTCTTTTTGAGCATGTGCCTAATAATATGCTTGTCTTACTTTTGGACTCTGTGTGAGCAATCTCAACCATGTGAACATTATGGAGCAGAGGCTGCATCTTCTTGTTCTATGTTACAATCAGCCATTCTGCTTATGTAGTAGCAACATGCCATTCGTGGTAATTCATCTAGGATTTGTTTCAGATTGGGCCCCTTCTCTCAGCAAAGCATGAGAACATTAGAGTTCATTAAACTGTGGAGTCCTAATTTTCAAAACCACTTTGTTGTTGTATTAGATATGCATCCTAAGTTTTTACAAAATGATACTGAAGATTTTTGGTTAGTTGGTTGTTTTTTTTTGGTTAAAATCAGAGTAAATACAGAATGAAATCCTGCCCTGCTGAAGATGATAGAATATTTTTTTATTTGGTTTAATTTTGACTAAAGGTTCATTGCAAGATGATAACACCAGGCCAAAAAAAAAGGAAAAAAAAAAAAAAAGCAACTTTGGGAAAGGATGGTCTGTCTCATTACAGAAGAAGAAAATTGTTTTGATAAAGAGGTATATTTAAATGCATAACTAGGAAAAGACAGCTCTAGCACGAATAACAGATATGACGTTACCACACACAATGAACAACATTTAGATTATATGACCCCATCAATATTCCTGTAGAAAAAAACACCAAAACACAGCCCTTCTCTTAGGCAAAGCTTGTTCCATTATTAATCAAAAGCAACTAAGAACTAGTTTGTTGATCAAGGAGGTGCTCACTTTCCAAGCCATCTCCTTTGTCCTGACATTAGCTGTGGTATAACTTTGTGGTGAGACAGATCAGAGAACTGATCTCAAAAACGCTCAGATTGAAGGGAATGAAAAAATCTGCTCTGTTTTATGACAGTTTACAGAAAATAAGTTATTTCAGATAACACCCAATGTACTACAGATAAACAGACTTTTGACCAAGTTCAATGATTATGGTTACCACCTGTGCTGCGTGGACTAGCATGTATAAACCTGTTTAGAGTTGGTTCAGTATTAGTATCGTATCTCCTTTCACAACAGCAGATGTGTACTGAGAGAAATTTCAGGCAATATGACAGAAGTGTTCTTTTAATTTTTTAAAATAAAATGGTTTATGGTATAATTAAGTATTTGCTCTATCAGTATACTAGGAATTATTATTAGTGTTAAAATTTTATGTGAGTGTGGATCTCCATGAAGTTCAGAATTACATTGTATCTGTTTTCTTTTCTATGTAAAATAATTTGCTAATTTCTAAAGGAGAATGTCTCAGTGGAGTTGAAACAAACACACATAGCAGATGGTTACTTCATTAGTCAAAATCGCAAGTAGAAATAATTCCTTTTTTACAGTGTTTCTCCATATGACAACACAGACCTCAGTACTGCAGAAATACAGTGGCACATTAATTACAATTTCATGGCTTTAGGTAGGTATTACAATTAAGTCAACACAGTTAATCATGCGTTAATAATTCAATTTCATAGCAATTTCCAATGTTTCAGAACTGTTTGTTTTTAAATAATATATATATATATACATATATATATATGAATATTTCCTGATGAAAACCAATATTTAAATATGCATTTGAAGATTGAAAATCAAGCTCTCTAACACAGGAAGCAGGGTACATATTTTTGGATTTATCCTAATCTTGGTCCTCCTGCATCTTCACATAATTTCTTGTACTACCAACATTTAAAAAAGTACAAAAGACTTTTTAGGGGGTCCACTTTAAGGCAAAGTAGAAAAGAAGAGAATATATATGGTCTGAACTGTGCAATGCTGGATGAAGAGAGAAATATTATTTCTTGATCTAAGCACTGTTTATTCCCTGAAGCATGAGGTTATGAAGATGAATAATATTTTGTTGTTATTTTTCAACACAATATGCCACCTGCATTATCTGACATTCACAATTAAACAGCATTTTATAGTAGAAATGTGAAAGACCTCACCACCTTTTTCTTTAAAAAGATGAGTTTAAATAGATTTGTGGCTTTCCTTTATGTAAAATAAAAATAAAAAAAAATCTTTTATTATGAACTTAGATGCCTCATAGCCCCATAAATAAGAGGTATTTCTGCAGTGTAGTTTAAAATATTTTTTTTCAGATACAAAGATTTTATTTACAGCTACCTTTGCACTGAAGTGATCTTAATTTACACATAAATAATACCAGTAATCAAGATTAAATTCTACAGACCATTAAATTTTTACACATTTAAGACACTAGGAGGAATAATATTGCTGTGACCTTGACACAGAACTGCATTGTTAGTTTTATTAGGAAGTGAAACAATAAAGACATCAAAATTAATTTCAAGCTAAGAATATATTTCATGTCCAGTATAGAATTGCTTGATATAATATTAGAGCTCATGAAATATCTTGCACTGAAAAATAGTGTTAAAATGTCATACTTTGGGACACTCAAAATGATTCATACACTTGTGCCAAATTTGTAAATAACTTTGGCTGTAAAACAAAAGAAAAAGAAAAAAAGTTCTTTCACCCAAGCAAATATTTAATTTGGAAATAAACATAAAATTAATTAAAAAAGAAGAACATTTAGAAAATACCAAAAGTCAAAGTCAAATGGCTTAGATTGAATGCCATTTTAATCCAGCCACCCAACCCTACACTGCTTGAATGACAATTTCTTTTGTATTTTTAAAAAGTGTTACAGCTGGTGTAACAAGAAGCTATAGGGTCATCTTGTTTGAGGTTGGGGGTTGGGTTTGTTTGTTTTGGTGTTTTGGTAGTTTTGTTTTTTTTTTGGTGGGGGGGGGGGGGGTTGGGTTGGGTTTTTTTGGTTGTGCTTTTTTTGTTTGACTTGGTTGTATATAACATATCTGCAACCAGGAGAGAGGCTTGTACTTTATTAAAGCAATGTTGTCCAAAAGTCTCAAATTGTTTTTATTTATTGAGCTTTATCAGAGACATTTTGTTGTTTGCTTTTTATCTTTGAACAAGCCAAAATAAAAACAGCCAATGTCAATGATTCTCTCACAGAGATTTTTGTCCATTGCAAAGTGATGGGTGATAGTTTCATTTTTACAGCTTCTTTTGATGAGTTAAAAAATTCCATCAATGCCAAGAGCACAGAGTTATATTTATGCAGTTCATATTCATGCATATAAGTAAAGTTTAGCTATGGTAATTCCAGTGGCAGCCACCTTCTGATGATTTTGTTCTCAGGTGCTTCTTGAAAGTCATGTCTTTCAAACAGGGATGGCTCATGAACCAATTGTAACTCTACCTCATTAAGTTAACAAGCCCTCAGTTTCAATTTTCCCTAATTCACCATCATGTAATTTTCAACAGTTTAGGAAATACCACACAAGCATCTGAGCTGCCTTGGCAATAGACGCAATTTGATAACTGAGAGGGGGTTTGGGAGTTGGAAAGCAGTGTTATGAGGGAGAACTGCTCCCAGTTAAACAATTCCCAGAGCAAACCAGAGCTTTCAGATAGTAATTCACAAAAAACACCATGAAGATAAGCCACCCTCAAATCATAGGCAATAATCCAAACACAAATAGAGATGCAGTTATTAACTTATTATTCATAAATGATTTAATAAGGATAATAACATAATTATAATGGAAGCAAATTATATTTCATTAACTTTAATTTAAGCTTGTAAAGTTCATGTGCTATGGTTTTGTTTTTTTCTTTGAGCTGTAATAATAATATCTTTTGGGCAATGTATACTCTGTTGCTTAAACCCAAATTGTTCTGAAGAATATATCTTCATCCAGTTCAAAAGTAACCATTATAAAATGCATTATTAATTCAAGAAAGTGCTTTTATTTTCTGTAAGCACCACACTGCAAACTGGTGTTCATTGATTTGTTTGTGAAATGTATTACTAAGGTGTGCTGATGTTATGCCCAACTGGGCAGCCTAGAATGACAGAAACTTGCCCTAGGGAAACTGAGTTAACACTAAGGGACAAGAATCTATAATCATAAACTTTCCTTAGATATGTGAAATGAGATACTATTATTAAAATGGCAATGTAGGCAATGTTTGACATAAAATAGACAAACCTGAACTTTCCACCTAAAAAAATCACTTTCCATACCTAAAGCCACCATCTGTGTTGTTTTCCTACAATTTATCTTTGTTTTCATCTGTTTGTAACTTCTAAATGGTGTTCCTTCAGTGACTGTACTCCAAAGCAGTACCTTGACACTACTAGCAAAAATCAAGATTAAAAAAAAAAAAAAATGCTTTTCCTTTACTCTTCTAAGCACCATTTGAAAAGCTGTCACATATCTCTTATTAGTCACTTCAAAGCTAGTCTGGCACACCCATTACCATCTGATTATCTCATAAAATACTGATAAGTACAATTAGTGTTTTAATATCTTTGCACTCCATAATTGTGATCAAGAGAACAACATAAGAAAAATATGTATTTTCAATATATAAATGAGTTAATTGAATGACTTAGCTCCATTTATAAGATTGAAATATTCCAAGCCTAGAATTCCTACTGAATAAAATCCTAACTTGAAGTGGTTTCCCAGTAGTGACTCTCTTTTCAGCTGCTGACTTTGAAATAATGTAATGGTGCAAACTCTTTTTGCTGTCCTATTAAAACCATAAAAGTATAGACAACAAAAAAAACCAAAAGATATTATATTTTTCCTTTCTACCCCTTAAACAAATTTGTCAGGGTAATGATTCAAAATGAAAAATAAAATTAATAATTATTCCTCTTCTGACTTCCTCAAAGTTTGGAAAATACCATATCAGTTCTTCTGTTTTCTGGGTTGATATATATATATATATATATATATATATTTTTTTTTTTTTTTTTTTTAACACTTCTATGATGATTATGTAAGTAAATTAACTTTAGGACATGAAATGAAAACAATCCCATAGTGAAAATATGGGCATTAGAATCATAACAAAAAAACCAGCAAGCATATGAAAACTTCTTTTGAATTAGTGAAATTTTTTTATAGCCAGAGCTGAGAAAAGGAACAGGATTTCAGCAAGGCCTTTGACACCGCTCTCCACAGCAAACTCCAGGCCATGCTGTCAGCTCATGGCTTGGACAGGAACACTCTGTGCTGGGTTAGGAACGGGCTGGAGAGCTGAGCCCAGAGAGCAGTGGTGAATGGTGCCACATCCAGCTGGCGGCCTGTCACTATTGGTGTCCCCCAGGGATCAGTTACGGGCCCCATCCTGTTCAATATCTTTACTGATGATCTGGATGAGGGGATTGAGTCAGTCATCAGCAAATTTGCAGATGACACCAAGCCGGGAGCTGATGTTGGTCTTTTAGAGGGTAGAAGGCCTCTCCAGAGGGACCTTGAATGGCTGGACAGAAGGGCAGAGTCCAACATGATGGCATTCAACAAGTCCAAGTACCGGGTGCTGCACTTTGGCCACAGTAACCCCATGCAGTGCTACAGGCTGGGGTCAGAGTGGCTGGAGAGCAGCCAGGCAGAAAGGGACCTGGGTGTACTGGCTGACAGTTGGCTGAACATGAGCCAGCAGTGTTCCCAGGTGGCCAAGAAGGCCAGTGGCATGCTGGTATGCATCAAGAATAGTGTGGCCAGTAGGAACAGGGGAGTCATTCTGCCCCTGTACACTAGTTAGGCCACACCTTGAGTCCTGTGTGCAGTTCTGGGCCTGTGGTGAAGGCACATTATGCCCTGATACTGAATCTTGTCCCAGCATGTGGGCAAGTTCCCCCTCCTCCAGGAGGAAGACAAAAGCCAAGGCATTAGCCAGGCCAGCACGCACCCAGCGCATGCAGTGCTCGTGCTGACACCAAGTATGGGCATAATTCTAGCTTCACACTTTCTATAGGCTGAAGCCAGTTGCTTATGAGAGTGCCCATTGGTCAAGCCCAGCCTCGAGGAATCTATAAGTATCACCCCAGTTGGTAAACAAGTTGCCCCCTCATTTACTTTGTCTCTGTGCTTGCTGGAGAGAGCAACTCTCGAGCTGCAGCCTTTGCCATTGAGCTTATTGTTGTTAGCTTCTGTTATACATGCACGCATACTGGAAGCCTCTGCATCGTTGAAGAAGCCCAGAGGGAGGACCTTCGCTGAGCCTGAGGAGCTCAGCATTGCTACAACCAGTCGTGCCGATCGGAAGAGCCCATCGTGCCACCGGAGGACTGGACCAAACCCCCGCGGGTAAGATCTGCCCAGTTGCCGGGGAGAAGGGACTTGATCAATACCGAGTCCACGTATGCATAGCCCCGCCGTAGCGGGAGAGGAGCCGCCGAGTGGCGCTCTGAGGAGCTGCCGAGTGCCGCTCTGAGCCCTGTGAATCTCGGGGAAAACCAAAGCATTGTTCGTGTCTATACTGCACTGAACCCGGGACCACTCTGAGAGTCCTGTTGCTCCTTTAAGCTCAGTAAAGAGAATCCGCCGCCTAACGCAGCTGCATTCTCTCCCCGAGGCTGTTTGCATCAGCCCTGAGAACCGCCGTGGTTGGGCCGACCCCCATAGCTTCGCCTGCTTCCGTCGTTCGAGCCCATCTACCGGCCACCGTCGTCCCGCCCTGCCGTGCGAGCCGACTTCTGAGGGCCGATCCCACGGACCAACCCCGACCAGGACCGATCCCTGTTGTCTGAAGGGAATTGAATATCGTCCACGTGCTTTCCATCCACTAGCACTCAGTTCAAAGTATCCGCGTCTAGCAGAGTAAGTGCTGACGCATAGCAAGATTGTAATATTGCTGTGTATAGCCAGAAGCCGCCCGCGTCCTGCCGAGTCTCCATCTAGTGGCCAAGCGGCAGAACTGCACCCTTCGTTATATAAATAGAGAAAGGGTTTATAGATAGTTCAGTTACGTTATAATCATAACACTAAGCCAGTGGTGGAATCTATTTCACGAACGTGCACTAGAACATGTATATAAGTTGGTGATTCATCGGTTATTAATAGTTTGATAATTAATAAAATAATATTTTTCATAATTCATATTTCATATTAATAAATTTAATAACCTCTTCACCACAGGGCCCTTCAGTTTAAGAAGGACATTGACACTCTTGAACATGTCCAGAGAAGGGCAACAAGGCTGGTAAGAGGCTTCGAACACAAGCCTACGAGGAGAGGCTGAGGGAGCTGGGGTTGTTGAAATTGGAGGAGGCTCAGGGGAGACCTTTTTGCCCTCTACAACTACCTGAAGGGAGGTTGCAGCCAGGAAGGGGGTTGGTCTTTTCTCCCAGTCAACCAGCACCCGAACAAGAGGACACAGTCTCAAGCTGCGCCAGGGGAAGTTTAGGCTTGTGGTGAGGGGAAAGTTCTCACAGAGAGAGTTGTTAGCCATTGGAATGGGCTGCCCATGGAGGTGGTGGAGTCACCATCGCTGGAGGTGTTCAAGAGGGGATTGGACGTGGCACTTGGTGCCATGGTTTAGTAGTCACAAGGTCTGTGGTGACAGGTTGGACTTGATGATCTTTGAGGTCTTTCCCAACCTTATTGATTCTATGAGTCTATGATTCTATGATTCTATGATAATGAGCATGGGCTCAGGTCTGGACACGACTTCACAAGGTGGCTACGTAGTAACATGGTCTCTTGTGTCCGTTCACCTACTGCATTTCCAAATAATTCTTCACCATGGGTTGGCAAAAAAGTCCAAACTGGCAATCTGAGCACGGTCGTTCATTAGAGAGCAAGTGACCCTATCCAGGTGGTCCAGGAGTGTTGTCATGCATCATCATTGCCTCTTTCTGGTCACACTTTGTCTAATGCTGGGTAGCTTTGAGGTCTCTCCCAGTTAAAAGTCAGAGTATTTATGTGCAATGTCAAGGAAATTAAAGACTAGGATCCTATGAAGAAGATAGGTGGAACTGATGTTACTATCATGAAGTTATTTCTTTTCCCCTCTTAATAGTTTAATCATAATTACCTAAACATAGACTTATAAAAGTATATTTACAGGACGGTTACTGTATGTTGATGTAGATACAGCTGGGTTATTCTCAAAGTAATCAGCTAAAGTAGCACAGGCTCTGGCGTTCAATGTTGTCTGTGTTCCCACTGATCTCCCACGGGTCTCTGTCTCTCTTGAACTGGGGAGCCTGGAACTGGCCACAGTATTCCAGGTGTGGTCTCACCAGAGCAGAGTAGAGGGGGAGAAGAACCTCCTGGACATACTTTTCTTGATGCACCCTCTGATACCATTTGCTTTCTTGGCCACAAGGGATCATTGTTGTCCCATGGCAGACTTGCTGTCCGGTAGGATATTGAGCAAAACTGGGTCCATTACCAGTCCCTGTGGAACACCACTGGCCACAGGCCTCTGAGCTCTGTTGTTGAGCCAGTTTTCAATCCACATCATGGACAACCCATTCCAGGTTTTCACCACTCTCATGGTGAAGAACCTCCTCCTCACATCCAGCCTGAATCTCCCCACCTCCAGCTTCATTCCATTCCCCCTAGTCCTATCACTACCTGAGATCCTGAGAAGTCCTTCCCCAGCCTTCCTGTAGGCCCCCTTCAGATACTGGAAGGCGACAATTAGGTCTCCTCGGAGCCTTCTCTTCTGCAGACTGTACAGCCCCAACTCCTTCAGTCTGTCCTCATAGGAGAGGTGCTCCAGCCCTCTGATCATCCTCGTGGCCCTTCTCTGGACACGTTCCAGCACCTCCACATCCCTCTTGTAATAGGGGCTCCAGAACTGGACACAGTACTCCAGGTGGGGTCTCACCAGGGCTGAGTAGAGGGGGAGGATCACCTCCCTCGACCTGCTAGCCACACTTCTCCTGATGCAGCCCAGGATCTGATTGGCTTTGCGGGCTGCAAGTGCACACTGAGAGCTCATGTTGAGCTTTTTGTCCACCAGCACCCCCAAGTCTCTCTCCTCAGGGCTACCCTCCAGCCAGTCACTGCCCAGCCTGTATTTGTGCCTGGGATTGCCTCGACCCAGATGCAGGACCCTGCACTTGCTCTTATTGAACTTCATGAGGTTGGCCTGTGCCCACCTCTCCAGCCTGTCAAGGTCCCTCTGGATGGCCTCCCTTCCCTCCAGCATGTCTGCTGCACCACACAGCTTGGTGTCATCAGCAAACTTGCTGAGGGTGCACTCAATGCCACTGTCCATGTCCCCCACAAAGATGTTGAATAAGACAGGTCCCAGGACTGATCCCTGAGGGACTCCACTTGTCACTGGCCTCCACTGGGACATGGAGCCATTGACAGCCACTCTTTGGGTGCGGCCATCAAGCCAGTTCCTTATCCATCTAGTGGTCCACCCATCAAACCCATGTGTCACCAGTTTGGAGACCAGGATGTGGTGTGGGACAGTGTCGAAGGCTTTGCTCAGGTCCAGGTAAATGACATCAGTTGCTCGCCCCTCATCTATTAATTTTGTCACCTGCTCATAGAAGGCAACCAGGTTGGTCAGGCAGGATTTGCCCTTGGCAAAGCCATGCTGACTGTTCCCAATCACCTCTTCACTATTCTTTTGAGCGAGTAGTGACTCCAGGAGGATCTGCTCCATGATCTTTCCAGGCACAGAGGTGAGACTGACTGGCCTGTAGTTCCCTGGTTCCTCCTTCTTGCCCTTTTAACTACCTAAACATAATTACCTAAACATAGACTTATAAAAGTATATTTACAGGACGGTTATTGTATGTTGATGTAGATACAGCTGGATTATTCTCAAAGTAATCAGCTAAAGTAGCACAGGCTCTGGTGTTCAATATTGTCTGTGTTCCCACTGATTTCTAGTGGTATAACATTGTGACCGGTTGAGGCTGTCCCCTTAAGAAAGGGAATATGGTGGTCAGAAGTTGGTAAATGAAAAAGACGGATCTAAACTAATTTCATTGGTAGATTGGGAGGAAGCACCTTCTGAACTGGGAGTGCAGGAGGGTATCCTGGGCATTCCGGCACTTTTCTATCAGTCTTTCTTCCGCTCCTCCTTTGGGCAGCAGCTCTCTGTTCTGGGCTTTTGGCCAAGGCCTGACCTTGAAACTGATAAACTGCAAGGCCTGTATTAACCGCTTTCCAATTAACACATAACTGCTTCTAACTTTTTCTCTCTCTTTCTAACCCGCTCTGGGGAAAGGGGGAGAGAGGGGGGAAGCGGAGGTGGGGAACCCCCTTAGCAGAGGGGGTAACTCTCATTTCTGTGCTACTTTGTTGTATATTTTTGTATATATTGTAAATATTGTAAAATTTGTATATTCCCCTGCGTTTCCCTGCTTTGTAAATATACAGCTCCACTGCTTTGCTAATTCAGCTGTGAGGTTTTTTTTCCTTTCCCTTCAAATTTTTTTTCCCCTTTACTTTACAGGGTGGAGGGAGGAGGCTTTCTGGCCTTACCCTTTCAACCCTACGACAAACATGAATTCAAGAGAGGGTAGAAAAGCATCATGTAAAGGAAAATTAGACAGACTGCTATAGTAGAGTATACCTAATCAATCAAGCAATCAAGCAATTGAGAATAATGTAAAACATATTTACTGGTATATATATATTTTCTAAATAGTTTAACATTTACCATATTTAATTTATTTTTGCACCCAACTGTATGAAATATATAAAAATATCAGTTTTGCTGAAAGAAACAGCATGCAGTTGAGTGAACCTATGCAATTATATGAGAGAATATTTGCTTTCAGCTCTTTTTCTACTACTTTGGATTCCCCCCATTATCTAGAGTCTGATTTAGGAGAATGCATTTTCTCAAAATTAATATTTGGTTTACTCTACAACAGTTTATCCCAGCTTTTAATTTATCTGAGAGACAAAAATATAGAATGATGAAAACAATTTTAAATTACTTTTCACTTATGACATCAGACTAAACTCTCTTCCAACACACAGACAAATTTCTTTAGCTCTCATTGGCAAATAGAGGATCACTAGCCTTCAGAACAAGTATGATGAATAAAAAAAAGGCAAAAACATACTTTATTTTTTGACTGAAACTGGATAACAGCTTTGAGTTCAGGACACCAATGTTTTTCAAAGCCTAGATAGACAACAGAACTCTGGCAATAAAGGTTCTAACTTAGAATATCAATAGAGGATAGATCTCTCAGAGTGTGAGCAGGTCAATTCCAAAGTAATCAGTATTTAGGTTATATCATTACTGTGTTATTACTTCAGATTTATATAAACAGAGTCACTGTAGTGTTTTTTGTGACAGATATAAATACAGCTTCAAGCTGTTGCTGCTTGGGGCTCCTGATAGTGTGGAAAATACACTACTAGCCACAGATTGAACTAAGTGGTCAGATAATTAAACTCTGGGATCAGCCTCAGATAAGGCATCTTAGAAAGACAAATTGAATCAGATCTTGAAGTTTCCATAGGCAGACAATTTAAAAGTACAGAAAAGAAGTGAAATATGCATGCAGCTTCTGCCTGGAATGTTCCACAGAAATATGATATCTTTTCACAGAGCTGGCATGAATGTGAGAAGGAAGAATGTGTTTTTAGTGCTGATGAATTTCACAAAAATGAGTTAAAAAAAAATAATTTTAATTTAGTTCATATATTACCCAAAATTGGAATATTGTCTCTTTAAATAATTTTTAGCCTAAGTATGATATTTTTTAAATAATGTTTTCTGAAAGAGATAAACAAATGTTCAACTACAATATTGGTACCTTTATTAAATATGGTCTCATGGATAATTGCCATCCATATGAGATTAAAACTTTATCAATCACTTTGTGCCTGGTTGCCCTCCGAGAAGCATTGCAAATAGTGCTTTTCAGCACTCCTCATGACTGTAAATTAGCAAAAAACTAATTAGATACTTTAACAGCACTCTGACTAGAGCATCGACAAGTCCAGCAGTTGAGAGTGATATATTTGTGTTTTGCAACATGGTAAACACCCACACAAATATACAACCACATAAAGCAAAACTTGTTCAAAACTTGAGAAAACACCGTCATAGATGTTCTGTGTTCTTTTCATACTGCAGAGACGTTATTCAGTTTTGTAGTATAATGAAGTAATCATTCAGAGCTTAGTTTTATTCACTACCACATCTTAGTTTGCTTACAACTGTAAGGAACTTCTTTTCTATTGTAAAGTTTCTTATGAATATTTTGATACTTCTGAAACCACTTAAAAATATGAGAGCACTATGGTAAGCGATGTCTCAGCTTAGTACTACAACATTGTTTTAAAGCAGAATGCTTTTTACAGGATTTTCTCTTCTAGAGCAGTGTTCATCTTGTGATAGAAATCATTATTGTTTTAGCTATCTGTGCAGAGATTTATAACTGTTTGGAGAATTGTGTCCCAAGCACTAATGGACAAAGGAGACATCTAAAGCATTCATTTAGAAACGTTTTGGGCTGTGGATATCAAATAAAGCACCAACTGAACAGCAAAATAAAAAATGTTACAGTATGCTTGGCAGGTCACCTCTAAACAAGGCCTACTAGAAAATACATTACATTTTCTTTCTTATATAAATCTCATCTCTCTTAAGTAGTCAACAAACAAACAAAAAACTCAAACCAACCAAACACAAAACCTCCCCCCCCATATTACTAAGCTGCAAACTTCATGACTGTTTTGGTATATTGTTTATCAAAACCAAACTCTTTAATACTGCTCTTTTTTTGTAAGTAAAGATTACAGTAAAATCCAGAAACAAGGATGAATGCAGATTTGTCCGTAGCATTGACTGTAGAAAGCCCCACCCCAAACTGCTGGCTAAGCTGTCAGCTCGTGGCTTGGACAGCAGCACTCTGTGCTGGGTTAGGAACTGGCTGGAGGGCTGAGCCCAGAGAGTGGTGGTGAATGGTGCCACATCCAGCTGGCGGCCAGTCACTAGTGACATCCCGCAGGGATCAGTACTGGGCCCCGTCCTCTTTAATATCTTCACTGATGATCTGGATGAGGGGATTGAGACAATCATCAGCAAATTTGCAGATGACACCAAGTTGGGAGCAGATGTTGATCTGTTAGAGGGTAGAAGGGCTCTGCAGAGGGACCTTGAATGGCTGGACAGAAGGGCAGAGTCCAACGGGATGGCATTCAATAAGTGCCGGGTGCTGCACTTTGGCCACAACAAACCCATGCAGATCTACAGGCTGGGGTCAGAGTGGCTGGAGAGCTGCCAAACAGGAAGGGACCTGGGGGTACAGATTGACAGCCACCTAAACATGAGCCAGCACTGTGCCCAGTGGCCAAGAAGGCCAATGGCATCCTGGTATGCATCAAGAATAGTGTGGCCAGCAGGAGCAGGGAAGTCATTGTACCCCTGTACTCTGCATTGGTTAGGCCACACCTTGAGTCCTGTGTGCAGTTCTGGGCCTCTCAGTTTAAGAAGGACATTGAGATGCTTGAGCGTGTCCAGAGAAGGGCAACAAGGCTGGTGAGAGGCCTTGAGCACAAGCCCTAGGAGGAGAGGCTGAGGGAGCTGGGGTTGTTTAGCCTGGAGAAGAGGAGGCTCAGGGGAGACCTCATTGCTGTCGACAACTACCTGAAGAGTGGTTGTAGCCAGGAGGGGGTTGGTCTCTTCTCCCAGGCAACCAGCACCAGAACAAGAGGACTCAGTCTCAAGCTGCACCAGGAGAAATTTAGGCTGGAGGTGAGGAGAAAGTTCTTCAGAGAGAGAGTCATTCGCCATTGGAATGGGCTACCCAGGGAGGTGGTGGGGTTACTGTCCCTAAAGGTGTTCAAGAGGGGATTGGACGTGGCACTCAGTGCCACGTTCTAGTCATGAGGTCTGTGGTGACAGGTTGGACTTGATGATCTTTGAGGTCTCTTCCAACCTGGTGATACTGTGATACCTTGATACTGTGAAAAGTGTCAGATGTATCCATGTTTCCCTCTATCAGAATGTGCTTATTATATCAACATAATTTAATTAATATACTATTAAATATTAATGATATATTATTTCTATTATGAAAACATCAATACTAAGACAAAAAGATTAAATAAAATTCTCCAAATACTGATACTTAGTGTATCAGCTAGTCATATGTGTAGTCTATTATGTGTCAAACTCCATGATTGGTACTGTCATTCATAACAGGATATATAACATAAGATAATTTTCTAACATGTTATTTCTATCCAATAAAGTTGTCATTCACACAATCACAGAATGCTAGAGGTAGGACAGGACCTCCAGAGATCACTGAGTACAACGCCCCTGCCAAAAGCAGGATTACCTAAGGTAGTCCACAAAGGAATGCATTCAGCATTATTTGAGAGACATACATGAAAATTCCCAAAGGTAGCCTCCTACCAATTTTATATCAGGCACCCTGCAGGTTCAGGGGGTACTGTTAATAATATGTTCACTAAAAGGAGAATGAGACATAAAAACTTCAGTAAGACTTTCAGAAATAAGTTTTCTGTCAAAGAAAATATCTTCATTCATCAATTCACAGGAAAGCTTCTGAATAAAGTTGATTCCATTGCTTCCACTTTTAAGTTTTATGGCACTTTCCTCTCACTTCTGATTTTACTTGCCTATCTCACATACAAGTTTAGCGCCATGAATAAGAGATTTCTAGGTTCAATGTGTATGCAAAGTATCATATATAGAATATGACATTACAATGCACTAACATTGCAAAGCCATATCCTCAGAAGTTTTTAATTCCAGAATTGTTCAGGAGTGTCCCATTACCTGAAAAGGCTGATACATATACAGTCTAGATAAAGGCTAAAAGAAAAGAATTCAGATTTTAAACAATTACTGAAGACTTGTATTTGGTTACTGCCTATCCCAGACCACAACTTTGCAATATACTGATCTAGAAATTCAGTCCAATATTTGTAAAACTGTCTGTCCCATAGCATCATCACAGTAAGTAGCCAAGCACAGCTATTAGCTACCACAGAAGTATTTTCCTCTTTGATTCTTGAAAATCAGCTAACTAGGTGGGTAGGAGATGAATGGGCTCAAACTCACCGCTTCTGGAATATTAAACTATTCCTGGAGAGGAATCATTTTGGTGCCTCTCCACTCTCCAGATGGTAATTACAATTCATTGGCGTAGAAAGCAAAGGTGCCACCTGAAACAAAATTCCAAGTTTATCTAGTGACAACAACAAAAACAAGATGTCCAGTATGCTAAACTTTTTTCCAAAGATGAAGTAGTGTCATAGTATTTTGACCTAGCTTCTAATTTCAGATCTGCCCAGATTAGCCGACCTTGAATTCTTACTGGAGTCCACAGTAAGGAGCAACACAGCTTCAGAGGGAAATGTGGAGAGTTTACCATGCAGTGACACATACTCCATGACCAGGGCTTTCTCCTAAGAAGTGAGAAGTCTTCTGAGATTACTTCACAATAGAGGTGGATACCTAATTTGGTTTCCAATGTCCCAGGTAGTGGGATCCTATCAGTTATGGTATAAAAGGAGAACTATCAGTTATCATATAAAAGAAGCACCATCTTTTCCTCTTTTTTTCTGCATGACCATTCACATTTACCATGTTATGGGGCTCTAAATCCCAGATATTCTCTTCTGGGACTCCACTTCGACCAGGGTGTATCATATCATAGCTTGCCAGACTGAACCATTTAGGCTAGTGCAGCCAAATACTCTGCCTAATACAGGCCTAATGCAGAAAACAGGATTAACTGCTACTGCTTAAGCTGCTAGCCTTTTATCCATGGGCCATTCTGATTTTCCTGATGCACCAGGTATTATTAATTAGCAAGGGGAATAGATAAGTTATTGCAGTAATGTTCTTTGCAATTGATGAGAACTGGGGTTGCTTAATTCTAAACCTTTGAACGTTAATGTGCAGCTTGTACTGAATAATAACAGGAAAATATTATAATGAATAGTTAATCACCACTTAATTAAATTTTCAGGATACAAGGGCTACTAAGCAATTAAGCAAATATTATGTACTTAAGGGCATAATTAAAGGGCCTTCCTGCTTCCTGCATATAACTTGGTTTTTAAAACTTTACATTTCTCATGATCATTTCTGCTGCAAAATACCTGTGAGGCAGAACGCAGATTATGAAGCCACATTTCAGTGTTTCCTCAAAGCTGTCACAATTAAAAATAATGTCTTAAACAATTTGCATAATAATCAGTGATAGAAGCAATTGTTCATTGTCTAGAATATTAGTGGTCAATGTCTTATAACTAGATAGCTGAAATAATAGAATGTGCTCTTTTCAACAGTTTGATACCTGAGACTGATCACACTCTTCCATCTTTAGTCAATAAAATCTGGCTGGGACTTCTACTTGTGAGCCTTAGTTTGCTGTAGTGTTTATATGACAGGGCATGATGAGACTGGATGCTGTCTAAAGGCAACAAATATGTACACACTGTTACATTATAAAAAAAAAATAAAATCAACATTTATAAGTCAGAGTCTACCAGATCAAAGTAGCCTTTATCAGAATGAGTTTTGGTTCGGAATACACACAAGTGCTCTTGGGATTCAGGCCACTCTAGTAAATTCTCAGACTCATTGATTTTCACTAGTATGAGTAAAATTTACAGAAAAGGACATTTCTGATTATTTCAGTTGATTCAGACTCACTCTGCCCTTCTTTCACAATTCGTCCCACTATTCAAAACATTCCTGTCATCACAGTATCATAAATTGCTCAGGACAACAACTCCAGTTATGTAGAATCTGTTAAGTGGCTCTGTTTTAAACATCCTTATTAAACCAGCTCAACAGGATGGTAAGACAGTGGTGTTGACTATTCTGGTTTACCTTATAAACTCCTCTTTTAATCCATTGATTAATCTCATTGCCCAAATTATCTAGACGACTAGCCGAGTTATCTTGCCACCCAATCAATCCCCTGTACATTGAGCTATGTACATACAATTTTCCTAAAATTTATGGGGCTGTGGACAATAGTTAATGCAACATGTTTATACTCCTTTTTAATGTGCTATCTTTAAAAGAAAGCTTAAACTGTATAATGTTATGAAACAACAGCCAACAGAATGTGAAGATGTAAAGGCACCTTTGTAAATTTTGACAGTTACTTTGTTCTATTTTTGGCTGACATTTTGACATATATTTCTTTGACTTTCCTCCTGAAAGTGAGATCGGCCATGATTTTTCCAAATTTAGCATGTAAAGTGCAAACTAAAAAGACACAATGAAAAAAGTTTTTCACTATTCCTCCTCAGAGGACTTAAGAACTGGGCAAGTCATCAGATTTGTTTGCTATTATCCTACTAGAAAAGCATATTTGGATATCAGGAAAATCATAAGCCAATTCCAGTCTACACTTTTCTAAATGTAAGCGGTTCCACAGTTCTCCCCTTCCACTCATATTCTATTACAAGAAAACCAAAACCACCAACCACCCCCACCTTCCAAACCCCTCTATAACAGCAACATTAAATATCTGCTGGTGCTTTTCTCTGTCTCTCACTTTCTCTCTGGTTAAATACTCATGTCATCACTAGCTACACCAGCTCATCTCTTTATGAAGGCAGCTGCCAAGATCTCAGCTGTTGACACAACAATGACTTTGTAAAACAAACCAGTCAGAAGAACTTTTTTTTAAGTTTCTTTTTTTTTTTCAGAGGTGATCTCCAGGTTGTAAAGTTCACATGCGCTAGCATTCAGTCACAAGAAGACAAATTAGCAGCAGACAGAGGCTATAAATTATCAATACAAAATGATTTTGTGTTGAATATTTCTTAAAACCTTCCACAGTCCACATTAGCATTTAGTAGTCTACCACTGTCTTTAGGAACTGAGTGCTAATTTGACAGTACACCTACTTTTACTCATTCACAGCTCTCTGCATAAGAATCCTTTAAATGCAAAATAAATTTTATAGTAGCACAGTGTTTGAAAATCACAGTGGAGTTCTACTTTGAAATTACAAGTTAGTAAATAAGTACCTTGGTCACTGAAAACAAGAATACACATATTCATTTCACTGAGATACTTTTCATTAGTCAGCTGCAGGTCTGTGTATCAGGACACAAAAAATACTTTCAGCAGGATGTTTTCTGAGGAATTTCCATTTCTTTAGAAAAAGTCCTGTTGGTGCTATGCAGGTGATCTATGTAAAGAACTTACTGTATTCTAAAAAGTCCACCTAAAATTTGACAGATCAGTAGACTGACAACACTATGATCTGGGATGTCTTTTCATAAAATATTAAATCTCACCATCTCACCAATCTGGCATTTCTGTCAGATTTCTCATTTCCCAGCAGCCCACTTAGCCTCCCAGACATGTTTTGCTTAAACCTGTAAGCTATGAAACCATCCATCTTCCAGGGAATAGTGTACTTTGGGAATTCCACTTTCCATCAAAAATAGTAAAACTAAAATTTAAGTAAACATGCTGCAACCCTTTTTGCATCTCCTTAAATTCCACAGTGGAGGCTGCCATACAGTCAAGGCTTGAAGAAAATCATATACAAGGCTTGAAGAAAGTCATATACAATTAGACTCCAGCATCAACACTAGACCTTCAGAAAATTGTTTTCGTCCTAGGAGAACTCCATTCCATAATTACCAAAATAAAAGGAGAAAGAAGAAGGAATACTTGTATCACTTATCCATGGAAAGCTAATGTAGCAAGTAAAACTTCCTGTCCCTTTTAAAATTCACTGAGGGGAAAAGAAGGAGGTGATAGGAGCCGAGTAGTACAAACTGCCATTAGTTTTTTCCTGACAGCAGAAAAGCTGTGGAAAATAGCAGGGTATCTAAAAGAGGTGAATATTCCTTTGAAACAGCTCATTTTAGTGAATTTCTATTTTGGCAAAACATTTCTAAGTCTAAGCATCTCATTTTTATGCTTCTATTATTTACTCAGGCTTAGTTATACACTTAGGATGATTTAATAATCACCCTGATTCTGCGTGATATCTGATATCACTGATATAAAGTATTAAAGGCTTTTTAAATCAGTTGCATACATTAATATTAAAAACCATGAAGAGAAATTAAATCAACATATGAATAAGATTGCACAGGGTGTTTTAATTCTACATCTCTTCAAATCTACATACTAGAGAAGAAGTAATTTTTAGAGCCATTTCCAACCACAACTACCACCAGAATTAATCATATTTGAAGCAAGTGCATACACATAAATGGAATGAAGTGCAAGTTATGAAGGGCAAATGTGAGGGAGAAGACAACAGTCCAAGAATGCCAAAACGTTCCTGCCTCCCTCCAGACTCCTCCCTGTAGGCTACCCAAAGCCATTGCCATGGCCCTAACTAGCAAAAGCAATGCCTCGGTGCCAAGTACCTGAATTTTAACAAGGAGGAATAAAGAATCAACTTTGTTGTTTTTCCTTTCTTTCCCCTTGCTTTTGTGTATCAGCTCAATGTTACACCAATGTTCGTTTTATTCAACAGTCTTCTGGTATGGAAAGTCTGAGCTTTAAAGAATTTCAACAGAGACAAAATTTAATTTATATTTGTAGTTTGCAGCCTCCAGTTTCAGAAATACAATACTGACAGTCCAAATTATGAACATAAGGAGTAATAGAAACAGCATACTCAAAACATAAATTCTTGGGGGACACTGTGAACAAATGTCAGTTAAACAAGGTACTGTTACTGGTTATCATATGACAATAAGTTCCATTTTCATTGTCTCTTATGCTATATGCAAGACTAACATATCTTCAGAGCATGCTCAGATTATTCCTCCAAATATTTTTTCCCCCAGTTATATGATTTTGCTGTTGAATTTCTCTCTTCATCCACTGTTCACTCCTGAAATTCCTTCCAAAATGCTTGCTAAATACAGCTCACATTCTTTTAGATTAAATTGAGAACTATATTTATAAAAATCTTGCCAAGTCTTGTTGTGAAGACTCCTGGAGTAAATGTTGAAGTAATTTAGTGTTAATTTAATGCTAGTTTTAATTCTGGCATACAGAATTTCATGAAATATATTGTTAACCAAACTATATAAAATCAACATTAAAACTAAAGAGGTCTCTCAATCAAATTCACTCTTAGGTTTTGATAGCTTCTGATAGCACAAAGCTGTGGAAACATTACTTATAGTGAAAAGCCATGAATATCTTGATCTTGATCTAAACAGTACAACAGAGGAAACTCCTTCTAATCTAGGTTAATTAGGTCACTAATTTATGATTCTGAAAAAGGTTAATAAAGTTTATGCCAGACAACATAAGGCAATGGAGAATACAGCTTGCTCAGCTTCTTTGAAATGTCTTTTTCCTTTTAATGAGATAACAAAAATGACAGATTAGTTTAGTAAAGTCAATGCTATATTCTTAGGCCTTTTCAAATTAGGGATATAGCTGCTATGCAAACCAGAATATAAATTTTTATGGCTTTTGTTTCTGGTGCATATTTGTCTAAGTTTACTTCACAGATATTCACTTTAATTACATGCAATGCATGGTCATGAGAACAATTAATGGAATGTATGTTCTAGAGATTCTAGTGTGGCAGTATTACCAAAAAGAATGTCACAGTCCTTGGATATCTGAACAAGGAAAATATTAATTAGACATGAATCAGTTCTTTTATGCATTTATATTTATTGTTACTAATAACATTTTGCAAGCAGCTTAAAAAGAAAAATTAAAAGCAATTGGAGGCAGTTTAGATACAAGCACCCAGAATGGTGAACGAACTATGAGATAATGTCATTAGTGTCCATTCAGCAACATTCACCCCAAATCTATATAATTTATGACATTGAAATTAATTAGTAAATTAATCACCTGGTCTTTAAGTTAATACAACCAGACTCCACGCTTGAAAGTGAATGTTAGGTGGATTCTCATGGAGGATTGAAAAAATATTTTTTTTCAGTCATGATTTATAGTAACATTTGTAGTAGCTTTTTAACATTTCTGCTGAAAATTGTCAATGAGATGTTTGAATTCTTGGGAACTTTTTCACATTGGTTAGGTTTCAAAGTGCATTTTCACTAGCTCTGATAGTAATAGACTGAGGGAAGACATATGAGCTCTGTTTGCATACATGACCATACCAGTCCTCTGGAGTAGTCCCCTTTACTCTGCTGCATAGACCTCATCTGAAGTTCTGTGTTCACCTCCAAAGCCCTCAGCACAAGGATGTGAACCTGTTGGAGGATCAGAGGGGTGGACCACCTGTCTTACGAAAGAGAATGAAAGGGCTGAGGTGGTTTACCCTTAAGAAGACACCAAAGTTTTGCAGAAATCAAGCTCCATTATCTCTTTCATAGTTTGCTGAACAGCAGAAAGGTGGACTCAGTCCAAGGCATCCTCAGCGTCTACTGCCAAGAACCCCCCTGCTGTCAAATTTCAAGGCTCTAGAAAGCAGATGAGAGCTGGATTTCCCACTGCGCATCTTGCAATGGGCTCCTTCAGTCCTTTCTCTGTTCCCAGAAACTGCCAAAGTCTGCGTCTGTGTTGATAGGTTGGACTCGATGATCCTCGAGGTCCTTTCCAACCTAAGTTATACTGTGATACTGTGATACTGTGATACTGTGATACCTTATTGCAGCCTTTCAATACTTAAAAAGGACCTGTAAGAAAGAAGGGGACAGTTTTTTTAGCAGAGTGTTCTGTGACAGGACAAGGGGTAATGGTTTTAAACTAAAAGAGGAAAGATTTAGACTAGATGTACAAAAGAAATTTCTTACCACCAGGGTGGCACAGGGTGCCAAGAGAGATGGTATATTGTTAATCCAAACGTCCTCAGCCAGAATCATGGTACCTTCTTGCTCTCTGTTGCTTCTAAATAATGAAAGGATGCATACAAAAATAATTCTAAAATTGAATACCATTGCACTGAATGATAGCTGCTTTTTTATATTAACTGACTGGAGAACTTTTAAATAATATTTTAATAAAGGAAATTATAGTCCCTTTTTATATGACTTTTGATGGTAACATCCATAATTGGCTGTTATTAGAAGGAGAGAAAAACATAAAATATGCTTGCAGAGAGTATTTGTCTTATGTGCACAGCGAAGAGAAGCATCTGTATATTAACACTTTTAATAATGCAAGAATGTTGAATCACAGATTTAGAGGAGAGGCTCTAAAGTAGCAGTTTTTTAGTAAAATAGACTAGACTAGACTAGAACAGAATTATCCACATTGGAAAAGAACTTTGAACAAAGGTGATTCTCATCAAGCATAAAGCTGCAAGCACAAGAAAGATTGGGAACCTTGGATCCAATTTAGTACTGAATAAAATCAGTTCCTGAGCAGAGTTTTTGCAGGGATAAAGGAACTGTCAAATTAGATCAGAAATAGGTGTGCAAATTGAGAACTGTAGAATGCTATAATTAACTGAATGAAATGGCAGTTTCAGATGGATGACATTAGTGATCAAAAGTAACCTCAGAGGTTTTGGAACTTTGTTCTCATTCTGAAATCCTAGAAATAAATTACTTGTAATCACTATTCATCTGTACTTTTCTCAGTTCTTGCTTGGCTACTGTATTAAATGACTTCTACATTATTTGCAATATTTTTTTATTGTCACAAAAGATAAAATTATGTTTTATGTAAAAAAAACCCAACCAACAAACCAAAACCAAAACCAAACTTCAAATTTATGCCTAAAAGAGCTCTTTTTTTTTTTTTTTAATGTCATAAATTAATTAACATATATGTCTAATGTGACTAAAATTAACTATCACTACATGCTATTATTTGGGGAAGTAATTTTCTCTTTTTTTGAATTAATTTGTCATCTATAAACAGGAAATCACATGAACATGGTATTTTTGTTTTGGAAGGAAGGGATTCTGCTGCTCTGCGTTTGTGTATGTTCGTGTTGGGTTTGGAGAAAAGCAGATATGAGGTACAATATTTGTGTGTAAGGATTCTGCTCACCAAGACACCAAAGCTTTGCAGAAATCAAGCTCCATCATCTCTTTCATAGTTTGCTGAGCAGCAGAAAGGTGGACTCAGTCCAAGGCATCCTCAGCGTCTACTGCCAAGAACCCCCCTGCTGTCAAATTTCAAGGCTCTAGAAAGCAGATGAGAGCTGGATTTCCCACTGCGCATCTTGCAATGGGCTCCTTCAGTCCTTTCTCTGTTCCCAGAAACTGCCAAAGTCTGTCCCCAGCCACATTTACTTACCACAATGTGGTAAGTAAAGCCACATTCAAAAGCACAGAGAATTTTTCTTTTGCATGCCAAGCAGAAATTGACATCATACAGACAAGGATCCAGGCCCTGTGAGTGCTTCCTCTGTCAGTATTTTAATATTCAAAAGACAGTCACTGCATCAAAACAAAGCCTACTTCTTCTAGAGGGAAATCTTCCTTAAAATAAAACATTTGGATTTTTTCCTGTTGCAATTTCTTTAGGAGAAAAGAACTTTATTGTCAGACAACAGCTTCAGATTTCACTGTCTGCTTTTCCAGATTGTCTTCCAGAAAATTGGCCTCCTGAGCTGTCAGATGGAGTCAGGGAGTAGCATAGTTCCCCTGTGATCCAGGAGGAAATAGAGATCTCCTTAGCAGCTTGGATCCCCACAAGTCCATGAGACTGGATGGGATCCATCCTAGGGTGCTAAGAGAGATGGCAGATGAGCTGGCCAAGACACTCTCCATCATTTTTCAACAGTCCTGGCTCACTGGAGAGGTCCCAGATGACTGGAAACTGGCCAAAGTGATGCCCATCCACAAGAAGGGAATTACAGACCTGTGAGCCTGACCTCAGTGCCAGACAAGATCATGGAACAGGTCATCTTGAGTGCAATCACACAGCACTTCCAGGATGGCCAAGGGACCAGGCTCAGCCAGCATGGATTTAGGAAGGGCAGGTCCTGCCTGAACAACCTGATCTCCTATGATCAGGTGACCCGCCTGGTGGATGTGGGGAAGGCTGTGGATGTAGTCTACCTGGGACTTCAGCAAGGCCCTTGACACCATCCCCCACAGCAAACTCCTGGCCAAACTGTCAGCCCATGGCTTGGACAGGAGCTCTGTGCACTGGGTTAGGAACTGGCTGGAGGGCCGAGCCCAGAGAGTGGTGGTGAATGGTGCCACATCCAGCTGGCAGCCAGTCACTACTGGTGTCCACCAGGAATCAGTGCTGGACCCCATCCTCTTTAATATCTTCACTGATGATCTGGATGAGGGGGCTGAGTCAGTCATCAGTAAATTTGCAGATGACACCAAGCTGGGGGCAGATGTTGATCTGTTGGAGGGTTGGAAATCTCTGCAGAGGGTCCTTGACAGGCTGAACAGATGGGCAGAGTCCAACGGCACGAGATTTAACACATCCAAGTGCCGGGTGCTGCACTTTGGCCATAGCAACACCATGCAGCGATACATGCTGGGGTCAGAGTGGCTGGAGAGTGGCCAGGCACTCTAGGGGGTACCTGGGGGTACTGGTTGACAGTAGGCTGAACATGAGCCAGCAGTGTGCCAAGGTGGCCAAGAAGGCCAATGGCATCCTGGCCTGTATCAGGAACAGTGTGGCCAGCAGGAGCAGGGAGGTCATTCTGCCCCTGTACACTGCACTGGTTAGGCCGCACCTCGAGTCCTGTGTCCAGTTCTGAGCCCCTCAATTTAGGAAAGATGTTGACTAGCTGGAATGAGTCCAGAGAAGGGCAACAAAGCTGGTGAGGGGTTTGGAGCACAAGCCCTATGAGGAGAGGTTGAGAGAGCTGCGGTTGTTTAGCCTGGAGAAGAGGAGGTTCAGGGGAGACCTTATTGCTATCTACAACTACCTGAGGGGAGGTTGTAGACAGGTGGATGTTGGTCTCTTCTCCCAGGCAGCCAGCACCAGAACAAGAGGACACAATCTCAAGCTGTGTCAGGGAAGGTTTAGGCTGGATGTTAGGAAGAAATTCTTCATAGAGAGAGTGATTGCCCACTGGAATGGGCTATGCGGGGAAATGGTGGAGTCACCATCACTGGAGGTGTTTAGGAGGAGACTTGATGGGGTGCTTGGTACCATGGTTTAGTTGATTAGGTGGCGTTGGATGATGTGTTGGATGTGATGATCTCAAAGGTGTTTTCCAACCTGGTCTGGTCTGGTCTGGTCTGGTCTGGTCTGGTCTATTCTATTCTATTCTATTCTATTCTATTCTATTCTATTCTATTCTATTCCACTTCCTCAGCTAGCAGAATAGTAGTCACTGAACAGAGGGTAAATATTTTTTGAATGTTGAAAGACAGAAGCCAGCATGTAGAGTTACAGCTTGCATTTAATGGCAATGGTTCTGGCTATTTGTACTAGGTAAGTAAATATAGTAAATAAAGAAACATTTCAAATAGCTAATAAGTAATATGATGTAAATAATTTACCGGTCCTGCCCAATGCAGAAATGAGGTGTTTTCAGTATTAAGTGGGAAGTTAAAACCTTTTCATATCAGTGAGCAAGTAAAAGTACACCCATGGCTGATAACAGAAGCATCTGGCAGGCTGCCTGGTAGAAGGTGTGAAGCAATACCACTGACAGGGTCCAATGACAAAAACAATTCCTCCCACTTTCTAGACAGTGCTTTAGGCTTTGCCAGCACAAGGTGAACCTTAGTTACAAGTAAAATTTCATCAAAATTAATATGACTTCATGCAGACAAATCTGAGGTGACACATCTATGCTTCGTCTTATGTATGCAAACTAACAGCCAATAGGCACCATTCCAGACTGCACATCCGTCCCTGCATCAGGAACCAGAGTCAGGAAAGTAGATGGCTGATTTCAGTTTCCACATCTGGTCTTTAAACTAATTTTGAAGGGGGAAGAGGGAAAAAACAGGCTCACTGATGACTGTCCTGGGACAATTGTGAGGCAGCATACCAGCTCCACCGCTATCCCAGGTGCTGTAGGGGGTGATGGATTATGTGGCACCCGCAATGGTAACAGATGCTCCTCTGCTAAGTCTCTGAAATGTCTGTATACCAATGCAAGAAGCTTGGGAAATAAGCAAGATGAACTAGAAACTTGGATGCAGTTGCAGGGCTATGATCTTGTCACAGTTACAGAGACATGGTGGGACAACTCCCATGACTGGAATATCATTGTGGATGACTATGTACTTTTCAGGAAGGACAGACTGACAATGTGAGGTGGTGAAGTAGCTCTCTATGTGAATGAGCTACTAGCATGCGTTGAGCTTAACCCAGGGGGAGATGATTAATGTATTGAAAGCTTATGGGTAAGACTTAAGGGACATACAAACATGGGTGATACAGTTGTGGGTGTTTACTACAGACCACTGAACCAGGAAGAAGCTGCTGAAGAGGCCTTCTACAGCCATCTGGAAGTAGCCTCAAGATCAAGTGCCCTGGTGCTCATGGGTGACTTCAGCCACTCTGATATTAGTTGAAAAGATCACACAGCCAAGCATAAGCTGTCCAAAAGGTTCCTGCAGTGTATTGATGACAACTTTCTCCTGCAGGTAGTTGAAGAACCAACAAGGAGGAGTGCAATGCTGGACACGATATTAACAAAGAAGGACTGGTTGTAGATGTTAAGACTGGGGGTGTTCTTGGCTGTAGTGACCATGATGTGTTAGAATTTAATATCAACAGGTAAAGAAGCATTCAAAGAATTTCAACCCTGGACTTTAAGAGGGCTAACTTTGTCCTCTTCAAAACTCTGTTTATCTTAGTGGGCTAGGGCTCTAGAAGGAAGGCCCAAGAAAGACAGTTAATACTCAAACATTAACTTCTCAAAGCTCAAGAGAAATGTATTCCCTTAGAAAAAAAAAACAAAAAACAACATAAAGTAAGGGAAGCAGAAGACTTGCATGGGTAAGTAAAGAGCTCTTAGAAAAACTCAAAAAGAAAGAGAAGTTTACAATATGAGGAAAAAAGGTCTGGTCAATTGGTAGGATTACAGAAATAAAGCCAGAGAATGTAGATGCAACAAGGAAGGCCAAGGCCCTCTTGGAACTGAGTCTTGCCAGGGGGATGAAAGAGACCAAGAAGAGTTTTATCAAATACATAATCATAAAAGGAAGAGCAGGCAAATGGTGGGCCCACTACTGAATGATATGGGAGATATGGTAACTGATGATGCAGAGATGGCAGAGTTGCTGAATGCTTTCTTTGCCTCAGTCTTTATTCCTAAGACTAGCCCTCAGGAACCTCAGTCTCTTGAAGCAAGGGAGCAGAATTGGAGGGAAGAGAACACTCCACTAGTCAGTCAGTACTGGGTTAGAGATCTCTTATACCATCTGAAGACACACAAATCCATAAGCCCCGATGTGGTGAATCCACAAGTGTTAAGAGAGCTGGCTGATACTGTTGCCGAGCCTCTCTCCACCATTTTTGAAAGTCATGGAGAACAAGAGAGGTGTCTGACAACTGGAAGAAAGCAAATGTAACTCCAGCCTTCAAAAAAGGCAGGGGAAGGACCCAGGCAACTACAGAGAAGTCAGCCTTACCTCCATCCCTGGAAAGATGGTGGAGCAGGTCATCTTCAATGTCATCTCTAACCACATGGAAGAAAACAAAGTTATCAGGAGTAGCCAGCATGAATCTACTAAGGGGAGATCCTGCCTGACTAATAGCATTCTTTAAAACCATAACTAAATGGGTAGATAAGGGAAGAGTAGTGCATGTCATATACCTTGGCTTCAGCAAGGCTTTTGATACTGTCTCTCATAACATCCTTGTAGAAAAGCTCAAGAAATGTGACATAGGTGGATGGTCCATGATGTGGATTGAAAACTGGCTCAACAACAGAGCTCAGAGGCCTGTGGCCAGTGGTGTTCCACAGGGACTGGTAATGGACCCAGTTTTGCTCAATATCCTACCGGACAGCAAGTCTGCCATGGGACAACCATGTTCCCTTGTGGCCAAGAAAGCAAATGGTATCAGAGGGTGCATCAAGAAAAGTATGTCCAGGAGGTTCTTCTCCCCCTCTACTCTGCTCTGGTGAGACCACACCTGGAATACTGTGGCCAGTTCCAGGCTCCCCAGTTCAAGAGAGACAGAGACCCGTGGGAGATCAGTGGGAACACAGACAACATTGAACACCAGAGCCTGTGCTACTTTAGCTGATTACTTTGAGAATAACCCAGCTGTATCTACATCAACATACAGTAACCGTCCTGTAAATATACTTTTGTAAGTCTATGTTTAGGTAATTATGATTAAACTATTAAGAGGGGAAAAGAAATAACTTCATCATAGTAACATCAGTTCCACCTATCTTCTTCATAGGATCCTATTCTTTAATTTCCTTGACATTGCACATAAATACTCTGACTTTTAACTGGGAGAGACCTCAAAGCTACCCAGCATTAGACAAAGTGTGACCAGAAAGAGGCAATGATGATGCATGACAACACTCCTGGACCACCTGGATAGGGTCACTTGCTCTCTAATGAACGACCGTGCTCAGATTGCCAGTTTGGACTTTTTTGCCAACCCATGGTGAAGAATTATTTGGAAATGCAGTAGGTGAATGGACACAAGAGACCATGTTACTACGTAGCCACCTTGTGAAGTCGTGTCCAGACCTGAGCCCATGCTCATTATCATAGAATCATAGACTCATAGAATCAATAAGGTTGGGAAAGACCTCAAAGATCATCAAGTCCAACCTGTCACCACAGACCTCGTGACTACTAAACTATGGCACCAAGTGCCACGTCCAATCCCCTCATCAACACCTCCAGTGATGGTGACTCCACCACCTCCATGGGCAGCCCATTCCAATGGCTAACAACTCTCTCTGTGAGAGCTTTCTCCTCACCATGAGCCTAAACTTCCCCTGGTGCAGCTTGAGACTGTGTCCTCTTGTTCGGGTGCTGGTTGACTGGGAGAAAAGACCAACCCCCTTCCTGGCTGCAACCTCCCTTCAGGTAGTTGTAGAAGGCAAAAAGGTCTCCCCTGAGCCTCCTCCAATTTCAACAACCCCAGCTCCCTCAGCCTCTCCTCGTAGGCTTGTGTTCGAAGCCTCTTACCAGCCTTGTTGCCCTTCTCTGGACACGTTCAAGAGTGTCAATGTCCTTCTTAAACTGAAGGGCCCAGAACTGGACACAGTACTCAATGTGTGGCCTAACCAGTGTACAGGGGCAGAATGACTCCCCTGCTCCTACTGGCCACACTATTCTTGATGCATACCAGGATGCCACTGGCCTTCTTGGCCACCTGGGAACACTGCTGGCTCATGTTTAGGCAGCTGTCAATCAGCACCCAAAGGTCCCTTTCTGTTTGCCAGCTCTCCAGCCACTTCGACCCCAGCCTGTAGCTCTGCATGGGGTTGCTATGGCCAAAGTGCAGCACCCGGCACTTGGATTTGTTGAATGGCATCCTGTTGGACCCCACCCATCTGTTCAGCCTGTCATGATCCCTCTGCAGAGCCCTTCTGCCCTCTAACAGATCAACATCTGCCCCCAGCTTGGTGTCATCTGCAAATTTGCTGATGACTGACTCAATCCCCTCATCCAGATCATCAGTGAAGATATTAAAGAGGATGGGGCCCAGCACTGATCCCTGGGGGCCACCATGAGTGACTGGCCACCAGTTTGATGTTACACCATTCACCACCACTCTCTGGGCTCAGCTCTCCAGCCAGTTCCTAACCCAGCACAGAGTGCAGCTATCCAAGCCACGAGCTGACAGCATGGCCAGGAGTTTGCTGTGGGGGACAATGTCAAAGGCCTTTCTGAAGTCCAGGTAGACCACATCCACAGCCTTACCCACATCCACCAGGCGGGTCACCTGATCATAGAAGGAGATCAGGTTGGAGAGGTAGGACCTGCCCTTCCTAAGTCCATGTTGGCTGGACCTGACCCCTTGGCCATTCTTCAGGTATGCAGTGATTGCCCCCAAGATAATCTGCTCCATAATTTTTCCTGGCACTGAGGTCAGGCTGAGTGGCCTGTAATTTCCAGGTTCCTCCATCCAACCCTTCTTATGGATGGGCATCACATTGGCCAGTTTCCAGTCATCTCTGACCTCTCTGGTGAGCCAGGAAAATGATGGAGAGTGGCTTGGCCAGCTCATCTGCCAGCTCTCTCAGCACCCTAGGATGGATCCCATCCGGTCCCATGGATTTGTGAGTATCCAAGTGGCTCAGCAAGTCCTGAACTAATTACTCATGGATTTCTGGGGTGATACACTGCTCCCTGACCCCATCACCCAGCTCAGGATGCCACTTGTCCTGAACTTCTCCTGCCTTACTCTTGAAAATTGAGGCAAAGAAGGTATTCAGGACCTCAGCCTTTTCCTTATCTTTAGTTACAGGTGGGTAATGGGTATGAGCTTGAACACAGAAGATTTCCCCTCAGTGTGAGGAGAAACTTCTTTACAATGAGGGTGACAGATCACTGGAACAGGCTGCCCAGAAAGGTTGTGGATTCTCCTTCTCTGAATACATTCAAAACTCACCTGGATGTATTTGTGTGAAGACTAGCCTAGGTGATCCTGCTTTTGGCAGGGGGTTTGGGCCCAATGATCTCTGGAGGTCCCTTCCAACTTCTAATGTACTGTGATACTGTGAAACCCTAGCAAAGCAGGTAATTTGATCTGACTTTTTAGACCCTGTATATTTCTAAAATTATTGTTTACCACTTTAACTACTCAAGCACCACTCTGTACAATTTTAGACGTGCATAATTTGTTACACTGATGAAAATAAAAGACAACTTTTAATGGCAATATTCTGCCCAAATGTTTTTAATTCTAAGTGTTTTTCTCTGCTTTTCTCCTAATTCTAGAGGTAAAAGAACAAATGAAATTTTATTTAGTATCTATGGAAATTTGAAAAAGAGAGATGGAATAAATATTACATCTACAAAGTAGATGTGCACACCTGTGTTAGTGGTTGAGATTTGGGTTTAGACATTAAAGAGAAAAATATCACATTATATCTGATCCTACAGGGCAGATGAGTTGAACTCAGCTAGTGTCTACTTCTTTATCTTAACTATGAAAGAATTTTATAGCTTAGATGCTTTCACATACATCATAAGCATCTAATGCTACCTAAGAATTCTCACAACATTCCACCAGACATGTCAGACATACCCAAGTTAGATACCAAGGAGGAAACAGAGAAAGACAATATTTCTTAAATATCTAAAATAATTCCTCTGTGGAACATTTCTCTAATTTGTGTGTAGGAGACACTCAGCACAGAAATTTAGTTCTAAATTAATTTCCAAGTTTCCTTTTAGATTTACCTCTAATGGTTTGGGAGGTTCCACAGCCATGAGAGGTGTAATTCCACAAAAAAGCAAGCACAGTTTGCAGTACTTTACTACTGAAATAGGTTGAAACTTCTCACATAGAAATAAATTATGATACACAGTGACAGATTATAAAGAGTTGACTGGGTTATATGGAGAAATAGTGCTCAGAAGAAGAGGATATAATTCTAAAAGAAGTCCAACAGTTCTGCTTGATTTTTCTTCTTAGTCAGGCTGAGTTTATCATATTGGCTTTAAATAGTCTCTTGCTTTATTCTTCATTTTCCCTCCTGCCCATATTTCCAAATTTCCTTCAACATCAATGATGTTTAAATCTGAAAAGGTCAGTCACTGTATGCAAGTTAAACACAGCATATGATAGCCACTAGTTTCACAGTAGAATGAATACTCTCTTGCCCCTCACCTCAACTCACATGTATATGTGCTTCTAAAAATCCCCAAAATCAAAACCAAACCCCAAAACAACAACAACAACAAAAAAACCCAACCCAAAACCAAAACTTCAAACAACACAAAGACCCTACAAGCAAATAAAAAATTTTGGTTTTATTTACTGGCACTATAGGAAATTTCAAAGATTCTTAATAGTTCTGTTACTTCCCTTCATAACTGAAAAACCTACCAATCTTACAAGCATTCTGTATACAATCATCCTGAGGAAAAACAAACAAACAAACTAATTTTAAATTTGTTGATGTAGTCTACTCAAAGATTTCTTTCCTTCTCTGCTACATTTCCACTTTTAGACAAGCTTCAGTGAACCTCAGCTTCTTAATTTAAGAGCAAGCTAGATTTTAATTTTATTTTTGTTTATGCACAACTGTAATTGTAGTAAGTTCGTCTAAGGAATCCACACATGATGTTGCAAAGAAGTGACTGAGAAAAAAATAATTACATTTTTAATCAAGAAAATTTAACATTTATTTTCAGGGTTACATCTTTCACAGTATCACAGTATCACAGTATCATTCAGGGTTGGAAGGGACCACAAGGATCATCTAGTTCCAACCCCCCTGCCATGGGCAGGGACACCCCACACTAGTTCAGCCTGGCCAGAGCCTCATCCAGCCTGGGCTTAAACACCTCCAGGGACGGGGCCTCGACCACCTCCCTGGACAACACATTCCAGGGTTTCACCACTCTCATGGTGAAGAACCTCCTCCTCACATCTAGCCTGAATCTCCCCACCTCCAGCTTCATTCCATTCCCCCTAGTCCTATCACTACCTGAGATCCTGAGTAGTCCTTCCCCAGCCTTCCTGTAGGCCCCCTTCAGATACTGGAAGGCCACAATTAGGTCACCTCGGAGCCTTCTCTTCTGCAGACTGAACAGCCCCAACTCCTTCAGTCTGTCCTCACAGGAGAGGTGCTCCAGCCCTCTGATCATCCTCGTGGCCCTTCTCTGGACACGTTCCAGCACCTCCACATCCCTCTTGTAATAGGGGCTCCAGAACTGGACACAGTACTCCAGGTGGGGTCTCACCAGAGCTGAGTAGAGGGGGAGGATCACCTCCCTTGACCTGCTAGCCACACTTCTCCTGATGCAGCCCAGGATCTGATTGGCTTTGCGGGCTGCAAGTGCACACTGAGAGTTCATGTTGAGCTTCTTGTCCACCAGCACCCCCAAGTCTCTCTCCTCAGGGCTGCTTTCCAGCCAGTCACTGCCCAGCCTGTATTTGTGCCTGGGATTGCCTCGACCCAGATGCAGGACTTTGCATTTGGTCTTGTTGAACCTCAAGAGGTTGGCTTGTGCCCACCTCTCCAGCCTGTCAAGGTCCCTCTGGATGGTCTCCTTTCCCTACAGTGTGTCTGCTGCACCACACAGCTTGGAGTCCTCAGCAAACTTGCTGAGGGTGCACTCAATGCCACTGTCCATGTCACCCACAAAGATGTTGAACAAGACAGGTCCCAGGACTGATCCCTGAGGGACTCCGCTTCTCACTGGCCTCCACTGGGACATGGAGCCATTGACAGCCACTCTCTGGGTGCGGCCATCAAGCCAGTTCCTTATCCATCTAGTGGTCCACCCATCAAACCCATGTGTCACTAGCTTGGAGACCAGGATGTGGCGCGGGACAGTGTCGAAGGCTTTGCTCAGGTCCAGGTAAATGACATCAGTTGCTCGCCCCTCATCTATTAATTTTGTCACCTGCTCATAGAAGGCCAACAGGTTGGTCAGGCAGGATTTGCCCTTGGCAAAGCCATGCTGACTGTTCCAAATCACCTCTTCACTATTCTTCTGAGCCAGTAGTGCCTCCAGGAGGATCTGCTCCATGATCTTTCCAGGCATAGAGGTGAGACTGACTGGCCTGTAGTTCCCTGGTTCCTCCTTCTTACCCTTTTTGAAAATGGGGGCAATGTTTCCCCTTTTCCAGTCTGTGGGGACTTCACTGGATTGCCATGACTTTTGAAATATAATAGAGAGGGGTTTAGCAACCTCATCTGCCAGTTCTCTCAGTACTCATGGGTGTATCCCGTCGGCTTATCTTATAGCAAAACTAAAAAACGTTATTTTTGGCTTTTAAATATTCTCAGTAACAATATAATGATTATAAAGAAACAAGATAAGAATTTTCCTTATCATCCCTATTACTTGAATTGTTAATTGATTTGATCTTTGTCTGTATTATCTTTGTCCAGCAAAATTTGTCAGTATTACACAGTTCATTCCAGCAATGTTAGTCAGGAAAGATCTGCAAATTAAAGACGATGGCTTTATTTTAATTTAGTTTACATTGTGATTAAATGTCAGCCACATATGTATAGGACTACTTTCACCTTTGCAGTTATTACAACAGCAGCAGTGAAGAATGATAAGGGAAGCAGATTACTGTAGATAAAACCTTCATTTTACCCATATGATCCACCCGCAAAATAAGATGCATTGGTATAAATGAATGAAGCTACAATAATACTTCTTGAGAATCGACTTTTCGATTAACAAGCAGAGTTTCTACATATGGCAATTTAAAAAAAAAAAAAAAGAAAGAAAAGTACATATCTGTATTGCTCCTCTTGCAAACATCCTTCTTTCATCTGCAAAGTTACTGAGGTGTGAAGAATCACTGAAACATTATGAAGAAATAGCTTCTTCACAGGAACAGCAAAATCAGCCCCATACTACCACAAGCTAGAGATGCTTGTAAAATATTTGCCAGTTGATGACTAATTGCTATGTAATGACTGAAGCTTTTAAAACAACTCACAATCACCTGTCATTTGTTTTTCATTGCATCATTAGACTGGAAGTACTTGGGGACAGGAACTGTGTGTTCTATACACTAAACTGACTCCCAACATTGAACTGACACATAACTGAAACATTTGGAAATCTGTAACTAAATGATTTAATTGAAGCACCTGTCTCCATATTTAACATATGTCACGGTTTAAACCTACCCAGCTGTCAATAAAACAACCATGAAGTAGCTGACTCATTCCCACCCCTTTCCAGTGGGACGGAGAGGAGAAAATACAGCTTCTTGAAGCTTCTTACAGGAGCAACACCAATAGCTCCCTTCCCTGCTACCAAAAAGTACCAGACACAAACTCAAGAGAGTGGGGCTTTTTTTCCAACAGTGGTTTAACTGAACATGATTCCTGAATTTGAAAGATGTTTTTGTTTCTCTTCCTTTTATTTGAAAATGTGCAGCAGTGCTTTGAACTATCTAAACACTTCAGAAAAATGAAGAGACTATTTCTGTGACAGTGTTAGAAGTTATTATGCATAAGGATCTGAAAGTTTACTTTTTAAATGTATGCAAATAAATACATAATAGTTTTTCACCCATTTGATTTATCATTTCAGTATTTTTATGGAATGCTCATCAAATGAATCTTAAATTTGTCTCAGAGGTCATGATACTTACACATTTGTAATTTGAACCTATTGATTGTTAGTCTAGCAGCTCCCTCAAGGTGCTACTGAAGATTTTCAAATTTAGTAAGTTTATCAAATATGTATGTTGGGAAATCTGGAACAAAACTAATAGTGAAATTAATCCATTTTCTCTCAGTATTTTAGGAGCTAAATCTATTTTGTAGTTATTAAATGTCTTATTTTCAGAGATTGATGCTTTTTTCCCCCCTTGCCTCATTGGTATAGTGCCATTTCATTACTCCCTTCTAACCCACCAGCTGAATCATACTCAGAATCAAATTGGAAGTTCTTGAATCATGTATCTGAAACCTGGAAAAAGTCTAAATGAGATATCTTTTTTGTATGACATTTTTAAGCTGCCTAATTGACTTTGAACAGAATAGGCGCATTTAGAATTTGGGCATACATAGCAAGATGGAAAGACAAAATGACCCTAAAGAGCTTTCGGGCCATATTTGGTAGAACATTTGCAAGTAACTCTAATTTGTGGTCTTAGTGAGCAAATAAAACATTTATTCAAGCACTGAATAGATCTTAAGGAAGACAAGAAGCTATCATCATATTTCATTGTTTTCCATTTCAATGAAGTAAGATTTTTTTAAATTTTTTTTTTTCACAAAATGAAATGATTGAAAGATATCATGGGAAGGAAAAAAAAGTTAGGACAGAGAAGGAAAACATGTTTCTTCAGTGCTTTGGAAAAGCATAACACAATCCAGTCACTGTTCTAGGCAGCCCAGAGCATGAACATCATACAAAACATTTCATGGCATTTCATAAAACTGAACATTTCTTAACTGGCTGCTTTTGAATAAAAGGCTTTGTTATTCTTCTATATTGTATTCCTACAATTCAATAGGTATGAATTTTAGTGAGTTTTTGTCCTGACATTTCTCCACCTCTGTTTAGGAAAAAGTACCTCGCATATAGGATTGTGTAAATTTAATTTAAAAATCCTATTTACTGTGCATTTTTTTCTAAGTTAACTGCTTCCTTCTTCCACAGAGGAAACAAAGCACTTCTAAAGAAAATGAGAATATCCTTGTTCCACGCTTCATTATGATTGTTAGGTTATTTACCATCCCTTTAACAGAGATTAAAAATGCAGTGTCTCTGTTATAAAGAAATAGTGGATCCCAGTTGGGGGAGTCAGATATGTTAGTGTTTCCTGACCACATTCCACCAGTTTATGAGGATTAAAAGGAGCATCTGACTGTATTTTGACTGAAGAAAAAAAAAAAATCAGTCAAATATATCCTTCTCAGTCTGAAAAAAAACTTCAAAATTTCCCTGAGTGCTTTTCATTGATACTATCTTCTAAATTAAAAACAAAATAAAACAAACCCCCAAAATTCCAAAGACAAAATCAAACCAACAATGACAAACCAAACACACACATACACACAAAACCCCAAAACACCCACACCCCCACAACCCAAACAAATGAAAAAACAATCCACCAAACAAACAAAAATATCTGACACCCAAATCATGGTGGAATGGAGAGACAGGTTGATGCTGTTATCTTTAATTTCCCTAGAGATGTTCTGGAAAATAAACTTAGTGGTTAAAAAAATTATGAAACATCACTCTGTTTACCATATGAAAGTTGCCAGATATACATTGTATATGATAGTGAAATTGAACAGCAGTTATATATCCATAAAGGAGAATATCCATCTGAGGGGATAATGGCATACATTTATGTAATGAGGATACTTGGAAGTGAGTCGTTTTCCACATTTTGTGTAGGTCAGTATAATCTGCTGTATACCTTTACCAGCTCATATCCATTGTTTGTTCCCTGAACAGTAGATTTCTGAGTTCTCTTTCAGATGGTGACAAATACAGAAGCTGTACAAACATTCCTACTCACACTACAGATCAACAGTCTTAACTTGGCCTGCATTGCCCTCCACTTATAATGGCTACTATCAGAGGCCTCAAGTAAGAGTGAATGAAGCATATCTATTTAATCACATTTTTTATGTCATCAGCTATATAAGCTGAAAAATATAGTACCTACCACTATCTGAATATGAGCTAATGATACCTCTTAATAAATGCAATTATATTCCCGAGGTATTTAATCTTCTAACATTAACTCATATCAGCCTGTCCATTCTGTAGACAATAAAAGCATTAATCAAACATAATTTGAGCAAACTGGGGTCTGTTTCTAACTATGATACATCACTGGAGCTCATAGAAATTTATTACACTGGATATATAAAAAAAAGTTTATTTTCTATGCATGGGAACTAATGAAGCTTGTTTTCTTTTGGATTTATATCCAAGATCATTTAAATTACATCACCATAATAGCTGCATGTTCTTTTCCATCTCATTGGCTTTTGCACAAAAAAGTTGGTGTATATCCCTGCTCCTGCATTCTCTAACTCACCTAAATCATACCCCAGAGTGCGTTGTGTACATTCCTCTTTTATCCCTAACTAGAGACAGGTCAATGACAGCATATGCAATGGCTCTGAGAGCACCTGCTGACTGGTTTGATGCCAGGGAAATGCTGAGTTCACTTTTTAGCTTGAAGGTATGTGGTGGGAATGCTTCTCTGCCTCCATCAGCTTTAACAATACTTGTGTAATATGCTGCCTTTGAGGCACTTCATCTTTTATTGGATTTGGCTAAAATTGGCAGTCCACTCTAAAATTAAGGCAGGGGAGGAAGTGAGAGGTAATAAGAGAAAATTTGTACAAGCCTCATTTCCTCAAGATTCACATCAACATATCTGAATCTTCACAAAATGCTGTAAGAAATAGAGGTATGCTAGAAATTTAGTGAAGGGTTATGAACATTTCTAAGCTTATCATATTAAAGTTCTTTAAAAAGCCTCTGTGGATGAAAATGCATGCAAAATACCTTCTCAGACCATTGCGGGCTTGTACTGCTTACTGAATAACTTACTCTATTTTTTCACTGACTGATTCAAGAGGTGCACTTATAAGTATGTCCTCAAGTCCTGTGTTTGCATGCAATCAAAGATCCGTTACCAAGGCAATTCTCCGTGCAATTCTTTCTGTCCAGCTTGAAGCTACATCTCTTCTTGACAGTATGCAATAAAAATTGCTGTTAGTAGTCAGAAACCAAGATACCTTATGGTCAGAAATATTAATTGCTGTGTGAGATTGTTGCATATTAATCTTACAGTTATCCCAGCTATTTTGTTGGAGAATATATTCATTGGTTTCTTGATGATCAAAATCCATAATGAAATTTCTGTTCAAAACCAGACAGGAAACAATCCCAAGCCATTTTTGAATATCCAGCAATCCAGTAACTAGAGCACATGGTTAAGAGATAGAAGAAATGGACTAAAGTCCCTGCCTTCCTAATTTGAGTTCTTTAGTTTCACAAGTTGATACCCTGATGACATCTATCAAATCTATAGAAGTTTATAGCAGAAGCCACCTTGTAAGAAGGCTAGGCTCTTACAGCCTTTTTGACTGGGGTGAGGTGCCTGCAGTTTCAGATTTGGTGGTCAGACCAGCTGTCTGGTCATGGAAATACAGTCTACAAAGACATCTAATGAGACTGCTTGAAAATTTATTTCCTTTATTGCTGTGTAATACCACTCTGTTAAGGAGATGACACATCCTTGTGTGGGTTGAGATTTCTGCACTGAGCATGTTTACAATATGCTTCAAAAGGAGGAGAGCAGCAGCAGCACATAGCACAGAGACAGCATCCTCAGAGTCAAAACCTGACTTGGTGTCATGCAGGTGGTCCACTATCTGCTGAGCTATCCTATCTCGTACAGTGTGGGAACACATTCAATAAGTGTTGATACCTTGGACTTATTCTACTAGTTCACTAATTCACATTCAGTAATAGAAAATCAATTGCCCGTGGCAAAGAAAAATAAATCGGACATTATAGAAGAGCTATAGCTGTGTAACTGGCTTGATTTTATGAACTCTTACTACCCTGAAGCAAGTGACATGGACTCAGGATATTGCATTACTCAAAGTAAGATCCTCCTCTATTTGTGACCCAGGAACCTACACAGACTCCTGTTACTTCTTGTGAGTCTCTGCTCTCCAGTTAATTAGCACATTCTGCACTCTGCTGTTAATATGCATTTTATATAATAACCTGAAGATTTGTTGGGGAAAGACATAGCAGGCACTATCACTATAGTGTTGTTTTCAAGTAGTGAGAAGTTCAGTCCTTAGTGTTAAATCTTTATATTTAGCACTTCTTACCATGAGAAAGCTTTCACCTGTGTCTGCTCCTGTCTCATTATTTGTTGAACTAATGCTACCTTTTTATCTCCTATTTCTTCTGCTAAATTTAACTTCATTTATTCAATACATCTTTTCTTCTGCAATACTTACTGAAGGATATGAAATTTTTAGCTAAGTGTTTCTGCAAGGTCTTTATTTTCCACTGATACAATAATGCCATACTTTCACACATAAGCAAAATTTAGCTAACTTTAGAATAGAATAAACCAGGTTGGAAGAGACCTTCAAGATCATCACGTCCAACCCATCAACCAAACCAACCCACCTAAACAACTAACCCATGGCACCAAGCACCCCATCAAGACTCCTCCTGAACACCTCCAATGATGGTGACTCCACCACCTCCCCAGGCAGCCCATTCCAATGGGCAATCACTCTCTCTGTGTAGAACTTCTTCCTAACATCCAACATCCTGGTGCAGCCTGAGACTGTGTCCTCTTGTTCTGGTACTGGCTGCCTGGGAGAAGAGACCAACATCCAACTGTCTACAACCTCCCTTCAGGTAGTTGAAGAGAGCACTAAGGTCACCCCTGAGTCTCCTCTTCTCCAGGCTAAGCAATCCCAGCTCCCTCAGTCTTTCCTCATAGGGCTTGTGTTCCAAACCCCTCATCAACTTCGTTGCCCTTCTCTGGACTCATTCCAGCAAGTCAACATCCTTCCTAAACTGAGGGGCCCAGAACTGGACACAGTACTCGAGGTGCGGTCTAACCAGTGCAGTGTACAGGGGCAGAATGACCTCCCTGCTCCTGCTGGCCACACTGTTCCTGATGCAGGCCAGGATGCCATTGGGCCTCTTGGTTGCCTAGGCACACTGCAGTGTGCACTGCTCATGTTCAGCCTACCATCAACCAGTACCCCCAGGTCCCTCTCTACCTGGCTGCTCTCCAGCCACTCTGACCCCAGCCTGTAGCTCTGCATAGGGTTGTTGTGGCCAATGTGCAGAGCCCGGCACTTGGATGTGTTAAATCTCATGCCATTGGACTCTGCCCATCTGTCCAGCCTGTGGAGGTCCCTCTGCAGAGCCTCTCCACCCTCCAGCAGATCAACTCCTGCCCCCTGCTTGGTGTCGTCTGCAAATTTACTGATGATGGACTCAATGCCCTCATCCAGATCATCAATAAAGATGTTAAAGATCACAGGGCCCAGCACTGATCCTTGGGGCACACCACTAGTGACTGGCTGAAAAAAAGAGCTGTAACTAAAACAGTGAGGTTAGCCACGATCAAATCAGTTGGAGAACTGCAAACATAATGGGTTAGAGCGGAATACTATGAATCTTATGATATTTTGGTTGGTTAGTGGTTTGGTTTTTTTTTTTGTGTGTGTGGTTTTTGTTTCCTTCAGTGTCTATTGTGTTGTTTTGCTACATATTTGTAGGGTTTATTCTTTTGTTTGAAAACCAAGATCATTCTGTGCTTCTAAGAGTAAATGTCTTTTCTGATTTGGGAAGACATCCACTAACAAACAGAAAAAGTTTTAAGAATAAAATAAATTGCTTCATTTCAAACCAGAAGAAGGAAAATGCAACTGACCCTAATAGGAAGCCTCAGAAAATACCATATAACCTGTATTATGGACTGCTTAGCTCACTTTGTATTTTTCAGTGACACCTGCTATGTGTTTTTATAGTGTGGAAGTTTAAATAAAGCCACATTCTTTTTAGAAAATAAGAAATATCTAGCCTAAGGTTTCCCTAGTGAAGAGGTGATAAATCATCTAGTACTTTTCTTGGAATACATATATTGACAGCCTGTGAATTTTGTTCTTGCTGTACCTTCCTTTTTACATGTATGCACATTTTATCTATTAAGGTTATATGATATCAAAGACAATAGTACACATTTGTTGGACAGAAAGACCTGTAGTCTAGTAAATTCCTGTGAAAAAAACACTGCTACTGCTACTAAGACTAATGTTTAACACTCTACTGAATCAAGTAAGAAAAAAATTGTATATTGAGATAGCTGTGGATCTACTTCAAGTATGGTAGCCAAAAAGTAATATTAATTTCCAAGAGAAATATATGTACCTCAGGACACCAATTGTTAAAGACTTTGGTTGTTTGAAACTGGAAACAACTGCCATATTTTTTTACATTCTCCACAAATTCTCCTACCTTACATATCTTAATTTTAAATTAACTATACAAATATTTTTCAACAAACTGAGAAGTTTCTCTCTTTTATGTGAGATTTTTAAGGATGGTATACCAAATAGCATGTGGAGGCAAAGCTCTTCAAAAGCTTTAAGAAAAACTGCAAAACAATATAAATAGCAAAAATGCTACTGTTGAGAGTAATAGGGATATTTATCTGTACTTCATCTTCATGATACATTATTTGAGCTATAACACTTTATCAAGCCAACTCCAAGGTACTTCAGATTTCTTACAAATGGGGAATATTTTTTCTGAAGCAAAGTCTGAAGTCATTTTCATAATGATTAATCATTAAAATGTTTCATGGAAAATGAAATATCAGATTCATATCAAATATGCATTTTAAAAAACAGATTAAGAAACCCTACCTAAAGAGGCTAGGAAAGCACATTTGTCTTGGAATTTTTTATGTAAAATGTGTATGAGTCCAGAGTTTTATCTCCAATTTGCTTAGAAGAAATATATATAAACTTTCTTGAAAGAACTGCCACTGCATGGCCTAACATTTGTGGACTATTAATTTTGAAAATATTTACATTTTGCCTTGGAATTGGGATTATAATCTAATCAGAACTGTAACTGTTTCATCATCAGAAAGACAATTTTTTTTTTTCCTTTTTCCACAGATCATTCAGTAAACCATCTTATCAACATAGTTCACTCATCAGGCTGAAGCAGTGCTGCCAGTACCCTGGGGAAAGCTGATGAATTCACAGACTTTAAATCAAATCAGGACTAAATCAATTTATTGATTTACTAATGACTTGCAATTAATCAGCAAACAGTATGTCCAGGATCAGCATCAGAAACACACAAAAAAAAAAACAAAACAACAAAGCTCCAAAGTAATACACACTTGTAAAATCTTAATATATATGTAAATGCTATTTATATCTCCTCCAAAGAAGGAGGAGTGATGGTACTCACCCTACTCTGGTGATGGTACCCCCAGCTATGGGGATCAGCAGTGCAGTTTGATTTTTAAACTTGATATAAACATGGTCTTCCATGAAGAAATCAGCTTGTCACATGAGTTTTTGTGCTTCATATATGAAATTCAAAGTGATTTAGTGTGTGCACAAGCTGTGCAAAAGACTTCAGTAAAAAATGTCCCCTGTGCAGAACTGCATATATTATGTATCTTTAGTGAAAGATGTGTAAAGAATTGATTGTGTAGGCACGTGCAGGCAAAAATCCAATTGTTCCTCTCTTATCCCTTTCTCTAAATTCCCAAAGAGATGTGGAGAAATGAATTCTGTTCTTCATCAGATTAGAATCACTGTCTCTGATAACTTGGGGCGGGGGGGGGGGGGGGGGGGGGGGGGGGTGTAATAAAGTGAAGTAATGGAAAGTTTACCCTGACTACACAGATGCATGACCACCTTGCAAAAGGAAGAGGACATCTCCAGAGAGAGAGTGCATCCTCTGTATTAAGACAGATTTTTGTATCTCCACAGTACAAAATGCCTTGCTGTGCTCCTGCCAGAGTGGCATCCATGCCAGATTTATGCCAGATTTAGACAACAAACCACCATCTGTCCTGAAGCTTATGTGTAACACCAGTTAGCCAGGATATTAGGCTATCATTCAGTTATTTGTTTCCAACTATATGTTTAGACATCCTGTCTAAATATATTTGTTTTTACCATTTTCAATGAAGGATAGAGGAATTCAAAATATCAAGCATGTAATGCCAATTAATTAAGCATCTGCTTACAACAAAGCCTAAATTCCAATGCACTATAATAGCTGTTTCTTTAATACTGATTTTATTTCAGAATTAAGTATCACTCTGAATTTCTTATTGTTCCATATGTTATTTTTTTAAACACACAATATGAGTTCTCTACTTTGATAATTATTGTGCTGATTGAATAAATAGAGGATCTTGTGATGTTCTAAAAATGGTTACCATGAACTGTCATCTATTTTTAAATCATAATAGAAAGATTAATAAAAAGTATTACTTTTCAGATTGAGCAAAATATAGATCAGCCAAAGAATTCACACCTGCGACACAGAACTGCTTAAAAATGTTAACTATTGTAGACATTGGAAATGTCCTTTAAGAAAACCCATAAAAAACTGTAGAAATATTTTTTAGGAAATAATTCCAAGGTTTACTTAGTTAAATCTGCATTATAGTCTTCTAAGGGATTTCTTAATTAGCTATTGATACTTACAAGAAAATTAAATTGATTACACTTGACATACCCTTCCAACAAACAAAACGAAAAATAGCATTTATGCCCCCTTCCTCAAAAAAATTTCCAAATGCACTGCAATTAATAATTCACCTGTGGAAAATAAGATAGGGAAAGATCTGCAAGACCATATAGGGAGCCTCTCATCTGTGGCTTCCAAGGGAATATTCTACCTTCTGTGTTGCTTCTATTACTCTGTTCTGCAGAGGCTACTGCAGAGGCTATGATGCTGCATAATCATATTTCTCTTCCCTCCTAATACTGCTTTTTTACTTCTCAGCATCCTGGCAAGACTGTCTCCTCACTTTCCTCTCTCCCCATGATCACTCTTTTCTGGAGGAGTTAATTCATAGCTCTCAACATATTATTTTCATTAAGGACGCTTTCAAGATGGAAAGGCAAATCTCTGATCAAATCAAAGGCTCTGGAGCAATCAGGCAGCCCAGGAATCCCTGGTGATTGTAAAAACAAAGAAAAGCACCTTCCCTCTGCTTGCAGATGTAAAGCCACAACCGCTTGCAGTGGACTATATGGATAGGTACTGTAGCAACTGTTCTTAAGTTACATGATCCCTAGATTCTTGAAAAAAAACAGCAAACCAACAACAAACTATGCAGTGCAACACATGGGCAAACAACTACACACAGGTGGCAATCCTCTGCTTAACAAGGCAGCATTTGACATGCTAAAACCACAAGATCTGTTCCTCAAGTGGTCAGGCACTGGCAGAGGTCTCTAAACACTTCAGGAAAATGGACAATTATACACCAAGATAAAGAAAAATAAAGTCAGACGAATATGGAGTAAAATATCTTCAGACTAGTATTAGATTAGTATTTTTTCTGTGCATGTTTCAAAAAAGAAAAAAAAGGAAAAAAGGAAGAAAATGACTGCAATATAGAAGAGAACTCTGCAAAAATAAAGGACTGAACTTGATGCAAAAGAAGATGGGGTTGGGATTACTCCCATGTAAATCTGTGGTCAGAAACACAAAAAATTCAGAAGGACAGGGTCAGAAAAATTTCCACCATTCTTAAGCAGAAGTGGAAACATCAAACTGCCTATCACGACGGTTGTGCCACAACCTTCCTGATGTCCATTAAGCCTGCTGTTTTTCAGAAGTGATGCAGTGTTATGCCACCACTTGTCCTATCACCACTGGATACAAAGAACAGCTCCCTCCCTCCAAAAATAATCTATTTTTAACTTGCTTTCTTAGCAGATACATTAAACAACATATCCAGCAGGAGTGGGGAAAGGACTGTCATTGTATCCTTCCCATATGCCAGCTATGCTAAGGAAAGAATTTTGCACATGATAGATCACAAAGTCATTGTACACACAACTGTTACCAACAGTCAGCATTTCTCAGTATGTCTTCTAGCCACTACTGTTCCCTGCCATAGCAAAAGTAAAGCTGAGGTTTCAGTTGCTGCTGCTCGGAAGTGCTACATATTCTGAGAGTGACTGCTGTTGTTCCACTAATTCTTTGTAAACACATAGTCATGATCATTATTGACGCCAAGAATTATACTAGAGAACATGTTTTGAAGAATGATACATAATCAGAGAAGAAGCCATCCAACCAATTTTAGAGCATTATGGAATACATAATTAAGGAGCTTTTCCATATGATAAAAGCTCATCATTCTGGCATTCAGCAATTGGAATCATTGCTTCTTAAACAGTATTTTAGAATAGAATTTCATACTAATAAGTACTTCCTTCTTCCTGAGTAATTTTTTTTTTTTTACTTGAAAGCACAACTAATAGAATATAATAAGAGTGATTCCCTAGTTGTTACAGGTCAATTTACTTTGCAATCTATTGGAAATGATTAAGAGAAAGAATAACACAATAGTAATGTGGCATTAAATGAGGCCATTTGTCCAAACAAGGACATTTCAATGATTATGAGATGCCTATTTTGTGCAAATTTCTCTAGCAGATGTTAAAAGCCAATACTAAAAAATGGAATAAAATGGACACAATGCTACAAAATTTTCTTCTGGTTTTAGATTCTGTCAATAATTGTGTTTTCATACAGCAGAAGGAAGACACTTAGAAAACACTGTTTCATGAATGGTATTTTGGCTGCTCAGTTCCTAACTCTTTACAGACTTTTACTGGAATACTCATATACTCCCTCCTGCTTCTGCGGTTCCCACTCTGTGAAGGAAACACATTTTGTGAAGAGCCCAGCACTGCAACCTGCTCCCGTTCTGCATTTGGAGCTATTTCCCTAGACTGGGGGTATTAATTAAGGCTGCTTCTGGATCAAGAACAGTTTTGAAGACAGGCTTCAGGGAAAATTTATATAGGCCATTCATAGTGATTATTCCCAGGACTGCACACTAGATTTACTTCTTGGTGAATAAGATGCATGCCCAGAGGGAGAAAGGCTCAGTAGAACAGCAGTGTATGCTTACTGCTTGGATCTGTCATGGTGTTACATACCCTGGTTCTAGATGACAACCCTAAAATGTCCTATCTATCTGTTGGTGATGCCATGTGAACAAAGCTTGGTAGAGGGATGGGATAATTACAATCTCTCATGGCAGAGCTAGGATACTCCCTGCATGCAACAAGGCAGTATTTCTTTGCAAGAAACTCTGTTTCAGTGTTCTGCAAGAGCTGAATGGATCTGTCCTGACATGTCTCAGAAATGTGTCCCACTCTCTACCACACTTCTGTTCAACTCAAGATGGCACAGTGCTGACACAGATGAACTGGCTCCATAAGATCCTTTCATTTCGATAGATGAAGGTGTTCAGAAGAGGAATTTAATTTCTTGTCCAGCTACCTATTCACAATTAGGATGACTGACCGTAGTTTGTTAAGTCTGAAGCATAGTTCTAATTTATGTCTGAATATGTACATGCTATTTATTTATGTTTAATCAAATCATAAGCCCTCATGAAATTTTACACAAAGCAATACTTCACTTGCTGAACCACAACTGCATAGCTTTGAATACTTTAAAAAATGGATCTCAAATACATCACCCTGTTTTCAACCTGTTTTCATCACCCCCATCTTCAAAAAGGGCAAGAAGGAGGAACCAGGGAACTACAGGCCAGTCAGTCTCACCTCTGTGCCTGGAAAGATCATGGAGCAGATCCTCCTGGAGTCACTACTCGCTCAAAAGAATAGTGAAGAGGTGATTGGGAACAGTCAGCATGGCTTTGCCAAGGGCAAATCCTGCCTGACCAACCTGGTGGCCTTCTATGAGCAGGTGACAAAATTAATAGATGAGGGGCGAGCAACTGATGTCGTTTACCTGGACCTGAGCAAAGCCTTCGACACTGTCCCGCACCACATCCTGGTCTCCAAACTGGTGACACATGGGTTTGATTGGTGGACCACTAGATGGATAAGGAACTGGCTTGATGGCCGCACCCAAAGAGTGGCTGTCAATGGGTCCATGTCCCAGTGGAGGCCAGTGACAAGCGGAGTCCCTCAGGGATCAGTCCTGGGACCTATCTTATTCAACATCTTTGTGGGGGACATGGACAGTGGCATTGAGTGCACCCTCAGCAAGTTTGCTGATGACACCAAGCTGTGTGGTGCAGCAGACACGCTGGAGGGAAGGGAGGCCATCCAGAGGGACCTTGACAGGCTGGAGAGGTGGGCACAGGCCAACCTCATGAAGTTCAATAAGAGCAAGTGCAGGGTCCTGCATCTGGGTCGAGGCAATCCCAGGCACAAATACAGGCTGGGCAGTGACTGGCTGGAGGATAGCCCTGAGGAGAGAGACTTGGGGGTGCTGGTGGACAAAAAGCTCAACATGAGCTCTCAGTGTGCACTTGCAGCCCGCAAAGCCAATCAGATCCTGGGCTGCATCAGGAGAAGTGTGGCTAGCAGGTCGAGGGAGGTGATCCTCCCCCTCTACTCAGCCCTGGTGAGACCCCACCTGGAATACTGTGTCCAGTTCTGGAGCCCCTATTACAAGAGGGATGTGGAGGTGCTGGAACGTGTCCAGAGAAGGGCCACGAGGATGATCAGAGGGCTGGAGCACCTCTCCTATGAGGACAGACTGAAGGAGTTGGGGCTGTACAGTCTGCAGAAGAGAAGGCTCCGAGGTGACCTAATTGTCGCCTTCCAGTATCTGAAGGGGGCCTACAGGAAGGCTGGGGAAGGACTTCTCAGGATATCAGGTAGTGATAGGACGAGGGGGAATGGAATGAAGCTGGAGGTGGGGAGATTCAGGCTGGATGTGAGGAGGAGGTTCTTCACCATGAGAGTGGTGAAACCCTGGAATGGGTTGTCCAGGGAGGTGGTCGAGGCCCCGTCCCTGGGGGTGTTTAAGAGCAGGCTGGATGAGGCTCTGTCCAGCCTGATCTAGTGTGGGGTGTCCCTGCCCATGGCAGGGGGGTTGGAACTAGATGATCCTTGTGGTCCCTTCCAACCCTGAATGAAACTATGAAACTATGTTTTCATTCTCCTGATGTGTCTGAAATCCATTTCTAAAAGCCTTAGGTTTTTCTCATTTTCTTGTTCTACATTTCTCATGGAGCCTAATCTTCAGGTGATATGTGAAATGACTCAATGCAGGATTCCATGTCAGATTTACTTTACATTTCTCCTGTATGTTGTACAAATATTTTGAAATAAACAATCTCAATATTATTGTAAAATAGTAATTCTGTTTTCTGTGGGAAACTACTCATCATCCTGCACATTATGCTTTAAGAAAAATAGGATATAATGTCTGAATTTGCTGGGGGAGGATGGGGGAATCTTACAAGAAAAGCAATTGTTTTAAATCCAGCTACAATACCAGGACAACTGTATTCCTGAGCTAAGAAAGCTGGCACTAATGTCTTAATTTTTTTACAGTGATAGCTATTATCTTTTAATTTGAGTGCCAAGCAAACAGAAGAGGGATAATGAATTAACTAAAACGTGGAGATCAGCATCCAGTGAGAATATTCATGCTGGTACAATGGTCTTCACTTGCACTTGATGAAGAAGTCAAAATACTTGTGACCCACATTAATAACTTTACAGTAATTTGATTGAATATGAACTTAGGAAGCAGTGACAATCATTCACACAGAATGCAAGTCATTGTCTTTTAAAGGAAATACATTTCACTGTGCTATTCAGTCGTCTGCCCTGTGTCCTTGTAATGACCATGGCACACCGTTGCCAACTGTTTTATCTGGTAGGAGTCCAGTACTGGTGCCTTTAAAATAATTTTTAGAAACTACAGTAGAACAAACTGGTACAATAATAGCATCAGAGTACAATGTGGGTGCAACTCCTTACAGTCATATTTGCACATGGATTTATAACTGTAGTAAGTTACTTGGTTTATCAAGTTTGCTGTCCAACATAGGCAAGTATGTGCACACATTATTTCTGTGAAATACCCTTTCTTTGCCCACACACTCTGCACTCATCAATGTTTCTCATTTTAAGAACATGAAGCCTTTATAAGAATTCACATTAACTGGTAAGAGTCATTACTGATGACTTAAGGTACACATTTATAACTCTACCATGTTCTGAGGATGGAATTTCACTATATCTCAACATTCAAGTCGAGAAGAACATGTGGAAATTACAACAATATTTTCTATTGTTTCCAAGGGGTATTAATTTAAGAGACATTTAAAGAACATGTTTAAATGGTTTGCTGAAAAGGGATCATATGGAGAATCAGAGCTGAAGACAGAAGAAAATATTAAGATAGCTTCAATAACTATCAGAAATTGTTTTTTAATAATAATCAAAATCCATAAACATACACGTATTATAGTTTAAAGGTCCATATATTATTTTAACAGATGAAATGTTAAGGTCAAGACTATTTTAGATTTAAGATCAAGCTGTGTAAGATTCATATGTAACTAACACTGAATCTCACTACTGTGGGAAAGCCCAGAATTAGTGCTGTTATTTTGTCCATTTGGGGGAAATTATTTCTTAGTCTAGCTGCCAGGTGGCTTTGATGTAGCTCATTCTGAACAGTGGAACTTATCCCAAGGAGACATGAATTGAAAGATAATTCATCATCTTAGAGTTGCAGTACAACCGATGCAAGTACAATTTCTTTCATCATGAAAGAAGCCCATACACACAATACTCAACCTAAACAATTTAAGTACTCAAGTACTTAGGTATTAGCTAACACACTGCATATTTTTTACTTACCAAACTGTTAAGATATTCACTCAACTTTACAGTTACCATTGTATAAGGATAATTATTAATTAAGAATTCATTGATGTTGGATCTTCAGGAAATGGTAAATGATGGAAATTTTGAAATTGATACACATTATGTAGGTCAGGAGTTGAATCATAGAATGGTCTGGGTTGGAAGGGACCTCCAAAGGTCATCTAGTCCACCCCCCTCTGCAGTAATCAGGGGCATCCTCAACTAGATCAGGTTGCCCAGTGCCCTGTTGAGCTTCTTTTTAATATCTGCAGGGATGGGGCCCCAACCACCTCTCTGGGCAACCTGTTCCAGAGTTCCACTACCCTCACAGTAAAAAGCCTGTTCCTAACATGTAGTGTAAATCTGCTCTTCCCTATATTGAAGCCATCACCCCCCATCCTGTCCCTGTAGGCCTTTGTAAACAGATTTTCTCCATCCTTCTTATAGGCCCCCTTCAGGTACTGAAAGACTGTTATTAGGTCTTCTTGGAGCCTCCTCATCGCCAGGCTGAACAGCTACCTCAGCCTGTCCTTGTAGTAGAGGTGCTCCAACCTCTGATCATCTTTGTGGCCCTCCTCTGGACCTGCTCCATCAGGTCCATGCCCTTACTGTGTTGAGGGCTCCAGACCTGGATGCAGTACTCCAGGTGAGGTCTCGCCAGAGCAAAGTGGCAGAATCACCTCTCTGAATCTGCTGACCATGCATCTTTTGATGGAGCTCAGGATGTGATTTGTCTTCTGGGCTGCAAGCACACACTATGTGCTCATGTCCAGCTTCTCATCCATCAGCATCCCCAAGTCCTTTTCCACAGGGCTGCTTTCTAACACCTCATCTCCCTATGTTGATAGCGAGGATTGTTCCAGGAAAGGTGCAGAACTTGCTCTTGTTGAACCTCACGAGGTTCACCTGGGCCCACCTCTCCAGCTTGTCCATGTCCCTCTGGATGACTCCTGTTCCTCTGGCATGTCATTAACACCACTCAGCTTGGTGTCATCTGCAAACTTGCTAATGGTGCACTCAATCTCATTGTCTATATCACATTGATAAAAATATTAAACAGCACAGGTTCCAGTACAGACCCCTGAGGGATGCCACTTGTCACTGGTCTCCATCTGGACTTCAAGCCACTGAGCACTACCCTCTGGATGCGACGGTCTAGCCAATTCCTTATCCATTGAACAGTCCACCCATCAAATCTGTATGTCTCCATATTGGCAAGCAGGATGTTGTGGGGGACCATGTCAAAGACATTGCAGAAGTCCAGATAGATCACATCATAGGTCATCACTTATCTACTGGCATAGTTGCTATGTCATAGAGAGCCACAAGGTTAGTCAGGCACAATTTGCCCCTATTAAACCCCTGCTGGGTGTCTTGAATCACCTCCCTGTCTTCCCTGGACATCATCACGGCATCTATGAGGATCTGGTACATGATTTTCCCAGGCACAGAGGTGAGGCTGACAGGTCGGTAGTTCCTTTCTACCCTTTGTAAATATGGATGTAACATTTCCTTTCTTCCAGTCAACAGGGACTTCACCTGACTGCCATTACTTTTCAAATATCATGGAGAGTGTCTTGGCAACTACATCAGCTCATTTTTTCTGGTCTCTGGGATGCATTTCATCAGGACCCATGGACTTGTATATCTTCAGGTTCCTCAGATGATCACACACTTTGTCTTCACTTACAGTGGGAGGGAAGGTCCTGCCTCACCAACCTGCCTCACCAATATGATCTCCTTCTATGATCAGGTGACCCGCCTGGCGGATGTGGGGAAGGCTGTGGATGTAGTCTATCTGCACTTCAGCAGGTAGACACTGTCTTTGACACTGTCCCCCATAGCAAACTCCTAGCCAAGCTGTCAGCCCATGGCTTGGGGCTTGGACAGGAGCACTCTGTGCTGGGTTAGGAACTGGCTGGAGGGCTGAGCCCAGAGAGTGGTGGTGAATGGTGCCACACCCAGCTGGAGGCCAGTCACTAGTAGTGTCCCTCAGGGATCAGTGCTGGGCCCCAAGCTCTTTAACATCTTTATTGATGATCTGGATGAGGGGATTGTCAGTCATCAGCAAATTTGCAGATGGCACCAAGTTGGGAGCAGATGTTGATTGGTTAGAGCGTTGAAGGGCTCCCCAGAGGGACCTTGACCACCTGGAGAGATGAGCAGAGTCTAACAAGATGGCATTCAACAAGTCCAAGTGCCAGGCGCTGCACTTTGGCCACAATAACCCCATGCAGTGCTACAGGCTGGGGTCAGAGTGGCTGGAGAGCTGCCAAACAGAAAGGGACCTGGGGGATCTGATTGACAGCTGGCTGAACATGAGCCAGCAGTGTGCCCAGGTGGCCCAGAGGGCTAATGGCATCCTGGCCTGCATCAAGAATAGTGTGGCCAGCAGGAGCAGGGAAGTCATTGTGCCCCTGTACTCCGCACTGGTTAAGGCACACCTTGAGTCCTGTGTCCAGTTCTGGGCCCCTCAATTTAAGGACATTGAGACTGTTGAATGTCTCCAGAGAAGGGCAATGAGGCTGGTGAGAGGCCTTCAGCACAAGCCCTACGAGGAGAGGCTGAGGGAGTTGGGGTTGTTTAGCCTGGAGAAGAGGAAGCTCAGGGGAGACCTTATTGCTCTATACAACTACCTGAAGGGTGGTTGTAGCCAGGAGGGAGTTGGTCTCTTCTCCCAGGCTGCCAGCACCAGAACAAGAGGACACAGTCTCAAGCTGCACCAGGGGAAGTTTAGGTCAAGGTGAGGAGAGAGTTATTCGCAGAGAGAGGTGTTAGCCATTGGAATGGGCTGCCCAGGGAGGTGGTGGAGTCACTGTCCCTGGAAGGTGTTCAAGAGGGGATTGGACTTGGCACTTGGTGCCATGGTTTATTAGTCATGAGGCCTTGTGTGACAGGTTGGACTTGATCTTTGAAGTCTTTTGAATAGTCTCCTGCCCCTTGTTTTGAAGTATCATCTTTCACAATTTTATCACTGCACTCTAGTAATTTAATATTTTATTTTGTTTGCCCATTTATTGCTGACAAATTTTCATTCCTGATTACATTTTCTGTCCTCTTTTCTAATCGCTAACATTAGTTTGTTTGTTAAATTTGAGAAAACTTTTCAAATGTATCACATTGGAAACTTAGTTGAAAGAGGATTTTTTTTTCCCTGCAAAATAAACTGTAAAGCTAGACTATTTTTTAAGAAAAAAATAGAGAATAGTCTTCAGCTATTCTCTGACAATCTGTTAGGCAATATGAAATTTTGGAAATTAAGTGAAATAAATAGTAATAGGTAATAACATAAAGAACATCATGCTCACTAATATTTAGAGTAATAGAAAATTTTAATTAAGCTTCCCTTCCACAAATTTCCTAAGGAATAAAGAACACTGTTAAAAGAGGATTGACAAACATGAAGTGGATGTCCAGAGAACATAAGCCATTCCTGTGCTAAAGGATGGTTGTGTTTTTTTCCCTAGGCATGGCTCACATCCGTACAGGCTGAGCTCTCATGCTTTCTAAGAGCTGCTTTCTTCATTGGCTTTTTTTTTGTTTTAATTGCTAAAGTTAATTGGCATCAGTTATTTCATTCCTTCAGGTTTAGGACATTACTAACTGTATTTTCATAAGTGTCTCCCTTCTCTGATAATCTAAATGAGAGTTGTCCAAGTGCAGAGGAAAATATACAACCTCAGCATCTCAATGCAAGATCAAAATGTCATTCATTTCAATGAATGTAAGTTGATCTGGTATTGAACACATCAGCACAAGAAGCTACTTAGCTTTGGGGTGCTAACACTCTAATTTGGCATTTATTTATTTAGAATAAATTTGTCGTATTTTAACTTCAACAAAGCAAACATAAAATTCTGTGGACATATTCTTTATCTGAACATAAAATTCAATGCTACTGTAAATATGTACACAACAGATAGAAACAGAATCTGGTTTCCCAAACAGAAACATGGTGACATTAAAGATCTTTTAGGGTGAAAAATGTGTTTTATATCTAGAGTATAAATTATGCTTCAAAAATAATTCTATTACAAAAAAGTTATGCAATATTTGTCACTAGAGATTCTCTGTATAAGTACTGTTTGCTTTCTTTTCTTTCCAGCTGCTGCTGTTAAGCACACTCCCAGACTCCCAGGGAGGCAAAATATATCTGACCTTAGGACCTCTTGCTCCACAATGCTGTTGTCGAATTAACGACACTTGGCAAAGGAATTTACAAGGGTATTAACTGAAACATTGGCCAGTGTTTCACAAGATAAAATACAGTGGAGGACAAATTTTAATTAAACTTCTGTAGGAAGATGTCCTCAGGCAGCAAAAGCTGGTCTCCCCCTTGTCTCTCTGGTTCTGATGATAAACAGCTGAATCCTGTGTATACGAAAGGCTACCAACTCCCATGTGTGTAACCTGTGAAGAAATAACACTTACGCTATTTTTCCAGTCCCTCTCACTCTGCCATAGCTTGTATTTTCCCAAAGTTTGTTCTCAGTTTCAAAGTCATGCTCCTAAAACTTGCCCAGCAGACATAAATCAAGTAAAGATAAGAACTTCTACTTGAATTTGCTGCTGGAGTGGGTTAGGTGGGGTGAAGGGCAAATTCTTCTCAATGGCAGTACTCGCCTGAGAGAAAAGACATACATCCCCTTAACCCTCCTCTCATCAAAACCTTCTGATACATTGCTTGGTGACAAATATTGGCTTCTATCCTTTAACACAGAAAATGTATAATATCAGACCTAATTTCTTAAATATGCAGATATTGCATCTCTGAGCAAGAAGATAATATTTATTGTATTATAACCTATAATATAATAGAAAGGAAAAGTAAAAATACACTTAAATATTAGTAGTACAGTCATTGCTGTTCTATGGCAATTTCAGGAAAATCTGCTAACTCAGAGTATTATACTTTTATTTTCATGTATCCTATTTCTCATAAATTTTACCAGCTAAAACCAGGAAATTCAGTCCAATATACAGTCAGCTATATGATGACAACTGAAAATATGAACTACCTTTTCAATTGTCTATTAAATATGAACTGTTGGCCAGATACTCTATCAGGCTTTCCTTCTGAAGCATATAGTAAGCTAAGTCCTGTAAATCCTCATACACATATTGGTTGTACGGATAAAACACTAAAAGTAATTTCAGTGACATTTCCACAGCTTAAAATCAAATGGGGTTCTGGATCAAAAACTATTATTTAAGTACTCTTTATCTTTTCATTGAAGTAATTGGAAAAGTAAGATACTGAACGGGTTAGGAATCGTTGTGTCTCAGGCCCAGCCAGCCGCCAAGCTCCCCACAACTGCTCACACAACTGCCACCTCTCCATATCCCCCCCCCACCGTGGGATGGGAAGGAGAAAAAGGCAAAACCCCATGAGCTGAGATAAGGAGAGTTAAATAGAATATCAGAAAGAGGTAGCAACAATTAGGGAGAACAACACCACTATGAAATAGAATATATGGCAAGCAACACAAAACCCAGCATTAAGTGCGATGGTCCAGCTTAGTATGGTCCTGTCCAGCCCAGGTGCCTGATCCTATCCCACCACCACCCGCTCAAAGCACTCACTTGTCCTGGTCAGTCCTTCCTTTATATAACAGACATGACATAATCATGGTATTAAGTACCCACTGGTAGGTTCACCTGCCTGTCTTGGCTGTGGCTCCTCCCAGGTTCTTGTGAAGGGGGAAAGCAAACAAATGAACAAACCAAACTGAAACAAATAAAATCAAACAACAACCAAATAACCCCTCCACAAAAAACAAACAAACAACCTCCCCCAAAAAAACACCCCAAAAAACTTAACCCTGCCCTAGATGATCCAGGACAGGAATGTAGAATTTACTCCACCAATTCATGATATGTAGCTAGCTTAAAACTTAAGAGATACTTGGAACACATAGGCTGAAGTTTAACATCCACAAAATTCAACACACTTTAGTTGACATTAAACTTGAAAAATGTTTTAAATTGAAATTCCAGGCACAGTAACCCCTTACGCATCAAAATTAAATCTGAGTTTGGGACACCACAGAGAACAAGAAAGAAGTATTTGCGAAAAGCAACTGCACTGAAGTGTGAAAAATCAATTAAAACTTCCAGCCACCCCTGGATATAAATGTTTTCCAGAAAACAAAATGTTGCTAAAAACCTCATGATTAGGGACCTGAAAAAGAATAATTGCAAAATATTTTAATTACAACTGTAAATGGGGATTAAACTGGTCTTTAAATATCAAACCTTCAAATAAAAATTTTAGCACACATTTTCTGCTTTATATTCATACATATTCTTCCTTACATAGCCAATGTATTTGGACCTGACCAGGCAACCTTAGATAAATGAATACTCCATTAGATACGTGGAGCCAAAAGCCTGCAGCTGCTGCTGTATAACCAAAGCTCCTGTAAATCTAAACATCAACCGATTTGCTATTTTGAATCATTGAATCATCTGATTGGAAATTACCTTAAGATCATTGAGTCCAACCATAACCTAACATCTCCATGTAGGAAACTGTTAGACCATATCACTAAGCACCTCATCCAAACATGTTTTAAACATCTCCAGGGATGAAGGCTTCACCACTTTCCCTTGCAGCCTGTTCCAGTACCCAATGACTCTTTCATTGAAGAATTTTTTTCATAATATCTACTCTGAACCTCCTCTGGTGTAACATGAGGCCATTTCCTCTCATCCTACCACTTGTTCCTGGGGAGAAGATGCTGTCCTCCACCTCACTGCAGTCTTCTTTCAGGTAGTTGTAGAGACCAATGAGGTTTCCCCTCAGCACTCTCTTCTCTGGGCTGAGAAATCCCAGCTCCATCAGCTATTCCTCGTAAGACTGGCCTTCTTGGCCACCTGGGCACACTGCTGCCTCATATTCACTTGGCCGGTGACTAGTAGCCTCAGATCCCTCTCTGCCAAACAACTTTCAAGCCCCTGTTCCCCAAACCTGTAGCGTTGCACTGAGTTTTTGTGACTGCAGAGCAGCCTTGATGAACATCATACGGTTGACCTTAGCCCATCAATCCAGCCTGTACAGATTCCTCTGCAGAGCATTCCCAGTCTCCAGAAGATTGACAGTCCTGCCCAGCTTTGTATTCACTTCAAATTTACTGTGGGTAAACTCTGCAGCTTTGTCCATAAAGTCTTAATATGCCTTCACTAATCTCACCCTTCAGCCTTCCCTGTGCTTTCATGACTTTTTTTTTAAAGCAGTATGTCAGCTCTAGGACTTCATTGCTTAATCTCATTCTGCTGTATTTGGAGCTTCCTATACTAAGGGGTTATGAGTTTGTGTGTATGCCTCTAACTCCTGTTTAGCAAAGCATCATTTGGCAAGCGGCAGCAGTCTCACATATGTAGTAACTTGGGGCAACAGACTATCCAACTCATCCAGTAACTGAACTGAGAAGGCTTCACTAAGGATATCAGGTCAGATAATAGGATGTTGGTTGCAATTCCTACTTTTAACAGCTAGATAATCAACAGTTTGTAATTCCCAAAACCTTGAGAGACTTTCAGTTTTATTTTATCAGGGTAAAACTTACTAAAACAAACATGTGAACCAACAAACAAAACAAATTAATTTCCTCTTACTACAGTAATGTCTACATTTCTCAGAATAGTATTTTCACACTGACAAATCTGCTGAGAGACCTAGCACTCATTCCTCAAAGCAGATTAGCACAGAAAAATTAACACCATACTTGATCAGACCAGAAATTTCAGAGTTTAGTTTCTTGTCACTGACCATATGTATAGACTGCAGTTAGGGAAACATTTACTTTGGTTGCAGAAGTACTAAAAGCAAATTTAATCTTTCTAGTTTAAGAAACAAGTGCTGCAAGAACATGTCAAGATGAGTTTATACAAACCTGTCAGAGCCTCAGAATGCTAGTCTGTGGTGAATATCATATTGCTGAGGCATTTTTGGTGGTGTATTTTTTGTTGTTGCTGTTGTTTATTTGTTGTCTTTTTAAGATAAGTTGGATTTAAAAGGGTGCTGGTGTGTTTATTCATTGTGTCTTTACACTCCCAGTAATGGCAGAAATTATAAGGAACAATAACCTGCAGAAAATGTTTTAAAAGGAAGAAATTCATCAGCACAGGAGTAGTTGAATCACACTTGTGGTAAAAAATTTCTATTATGATTTTGTGTTAAAAAATAGCTTAAGACAGCTTAATACACTTTCAAACATAGGCTTTCCCATCTTTAGGATAAAAATTATGGACAGTACAATATAGTTAAGGCCAGAAAACTGGATATAGTGTTCAATGGGAAAATTACTTGTTTAGTAGGGATATTTTTTTTCCAATCAATAATAAAGTGAAGAAAATGCAGAGCATTGGAACATGCAGACATGTGGATTAGTAGGGATTTCTGATATTCAGAGCTATAAGTGCTATGATGTACTCTTATCAGTTTATTATTTGGTAACTCAAATTTGGAAGGTTTTAACATCCTTGTACAAGTGAAATATTCATTTTTTATAAGCACAGCAACCAAAGGATAAAGTTGGCTGAGGAATATCCTGACACTGCTCATACCAGTTTAGCTGTAGCATATCTATGTAGGTGATTCTCATGCTTTAATTGATTGACCTTTTCCAAAATCCATGTCCCAATGAACCAGCTACAGCTGTATACAAGGAATACATGCCAGGCTGTGTTGTAGCCAGCTGCCCCTGCTCATCTCTTGTCAGCTTGTCCCTGTTAGCATTTCTGCCATAGGGAGAAATATTTTCACCAAGGAATAAATGGAAGTCAGTATCTGCAGAATTTCTGATGGAGATTCATTCTCCATCCTTGCTTGGAATATCTTCCTGCTTCTTCCTTCCCTAACACCAACAGCTTGAAAATAGGACATCTAATTTATTCAAGAGACATCAAATACAAAAGCAGAGAGACAGAATAAAAAGCAGGCCGTGAAGGGAAGTATGCAGAAAACAGTTGTGGGGTGTTGATGTTCCTTTGTTGGAAGCAGCACAGTCAGGTGCAGGCATGAGGGATTTTCAAGGGTCATTTTCTTTTCCAGCTCAAGCAGTCAGGTATCTGTGACACATTCATATGAATCATAGAATCATAGAATTGTTAGGCTTGGAAGGGACCTCAAGGATCATCTAGTTCCAACTACTCTGCCATGGACAGGGACACCTCACACTAGATCAGGTTGCCCAGGGCTACATCCAGCCTGGCCTTAAAAACCTCCAGGGATGGGGCTTCTACCACCTCCCTGGGCAACCTGTTCCAGTGTCTCACCACCCTCATGGGGAAGAATTTCTTCCTAACACCCAATCTGAATCTACCCATTTCTGGTTTGGTGGTGGGTTTGGTTTTTTTGGTTTTGTTTTGTTTTGTTTTGTTTTGTTTTGTTTTGTTTTGTTTTGTTTGTTTGTTTTGTTTTGTTTTGTTGTTTTTTCCCAATTCCCCCTAGTCCTATCATACCTGACACCCTAAGAAGTCCCTCACCAGCTTTCTTGTAGGCCCCCTTAAGATACTGGAAGGCCACAATAAGGTCTCCGTGGAGCAGTCTCTTCTCCAGACTGAACAGCCCCAACTCCCTCAGTCTGTCCTCATAGGAGAGGCGCTCCAGCTCTTTGATCATCCTCGTGGCCCTTCCCTGGACACCTTCCAGCACCTCCAGATCCTTCTTGTAAGAGGGGCTCCAGAACTGGACACAGTACTCTAGGTGGGGTCTCACCAGAGCAGAGTAGAGGGGGAGAATCACCTCCCTCAACCCGCTGGCTATGCTTCTCTTGATGCAGCCCAGGATAAGATTGGCTTTCTGGGCTGCAAGTGTGCAGTGGTGGCTCATAGTGAGCTTCTCATCCACCAGCACCCCCAGGTTCTTTTCTTCAGGGCTGCTCTCAAGCCAGTCGCTGCCCAGCCTATATTGGTGCTTGGGATTTCCCCGGCTCAGATGCAGGAGTTTGCATTTGGTCTTGTTGAACCTCAAGAGGTTGGCTTGGGCCCACCTCTCCAGCCTGTCAAGGTCCCTCTGGATGGTCTCCTTTCGCTACAGTGTGTCTGCTGCACCACACAGCTTGGTGTCATCAGCAAACTTGCTGAGGGTGCACTCAATGCCACTGTCCATGTCACCAACAAAGATGTTAAACAAGACTGGTCCCAGTACTGATCCCTGAGGGACCCCACTTGTCACTGGCCTCCACTGGGACATGGACCCATTGACAGCCACCCTTTGGGTGTGACTATCAGGCCAGTTCTTTATCCGCTGGATGGTCCATCCATCAAACCCACACTGCGCCAGTTTGGAGATCAGGATGTGGTGCAGGGCAGTGTCAAAGGCTTTGCTCAGGTCCAGGTAAATGACATCAGTTGCTCATCCTTCATCTATTAATGTTGTGACCTTATTATGAGAAAAAGCCTGGCATTTTCAGCATCTGGGGTGCTCTAACAGAGTAAAACAGTTTAGGAACTTCTTGCCTTTAAAGCTGAAGGAAATAGAAAAATATCACAACAGCACTCTTACCATATACACTTAAACACTGAAATACTTATTATTGAGTTTATACAACTTGTGCTTTCACTTGCTGTAGCATTTCATTTTCTTGTAGCAGCAACAGTTGACTCACTGGGTTTATTTGGTGAGACTGCAATGAAGATCTAGGAAACGGAATGTTTTCTGTTGCTATCGTGTCTTCGCTATCTCAAGCAAGCACATGCCAATGCTCCTTATTTTGAATTAGTAACCATATCCTACACATTACGAACTATCAGATGTCAGCTACTAGCAAATTGTTCCATATTGCCAGCTATACTTGATATTAGATCATCTGATAGTTGCTTAGTGGTTGCTAAGGCAGAGTCTTCCTTAGCCTCATTCATGCAGAATAGGATTTATTTACTGCTTCAATTTCCAACCTACACGTCTTCCTAAATGAAATTCACAATTAATTTCATGGCACATAAATAAACTAAATCATTGCTCAGAGTTTTTCAAGAAACTCTCCTTATTTCAGTGTACACAAATGAGCAGAACTTGATTGTGGCAAGCTTCAGAGAGAAATCTGCCGTGTAAACCCGAATTTGAACATTGACTACTCTGTTTTTCTGTTCTTCAAACTTATCAGATAAATGACTCTCCTATTTCTGAAAGTGTTTGTAATTAGATGATATCAAACCATATATTAATTGTCAGAGTGCATATTTCCCCAGCAAAAGCATAGTTTCTAATTCAGATGGAGATTTGGCTAAAGAAAATCTAAACTGCTATTTAGCTCACTGCAAAAAGAAACACAGCATTGCAGTTCTTATTTTACTCATACTCTGCTGAGCTTAGGAATCAAAGTGATACCAAGAACATAGGAATGCCACTTTGTATGGTGAAGTTCACCTGATTTTAATACATTATTTAATCTCATAATCATTTTTACATTGTCTATTCTGTTTTAGCAAAACAGTAAAATGCTTATGCTTTCATACCAACCAATTCTATTATTAAAACTAACTAAATCGAGTTATATTTAACATTTTTCCTTCCAAATTACTCAGTTGCTAAGGGGAAACAAATGCACATATATAACCTTTAACACACTGATGTACTTTTAAAATATCTCTCTGCAAATTTCATATGTGTGCCTGGTACTTAGAGCTGGCAAGATTTTTAGCTATTAGTTTCTCTGGTGCAATGAAGCACTGAAGTTGGAAGAAGTTTATTTTTATAAACCCTAAATTAACCAAAGTAGACCTTTTTTCAAAGCATGCCATTAACACTGCAAACTTTTATATGCATTTAACTGAAATTAACAGAGTTTCATCTGGGGAAAAACAAATATTTGAATACAGCTAGGTTCAGAAAGGAAGAAAAGTGACCCTTCACTTGGCACATCAGGCATTACAGCCATTCACTATCCCTGTGAAAGCCCGTTTTTATTTTTACTCTCTTGTCTGACAGCATTTCAATCCAAACCCTCTAAAATATATTTCTAAAAGCAGAGGTTTGAGTCTTTTTTTTTTCATACCAGTGTATCCTAGTGGGTTTGTGTTTGTGTTTTGTTTTGTTTTTCAAAAAAGAGACAGATAAATCTAGTGTAGTTTGTGTTTTGGAGATCAGTAAAGAAAATTTGTCCTTCGTTGCAAGCACAAGTTTCTCAACAAGGGATGCTGCAGGGTATGATTCTGCTGTATAAAATCAGCCTTGTGGTACAACTTTCTATCATTTCCTTCATGCTTACACATTAAAGTGCGATGTTTTGAGTGCACTATCCAATAGAAAAGTATTATGGGCTGTGGCTGTTCCCTGTTTGACATGTTGAAGCCTTTTTGTTCTTGCTAGATGTTATTTTTAATATGTGAAAAGGAACTCTGTTGTACTCATGTGGGGCTAAGCAGATAAAAATCTGTCTCAGTCACCAAAAAAAGGAAAAAAAAAAGAAAAGAAAAAAAAAAAGAAATGCAAGGTCAGTTGGAAATAAATGCCTATTTACAGTATTATCATGCTCATAACTGCAGTGTCATGACTTGCTCTTGATGTGTCTGTATTATGCCCCTTTTTTTCAATACAACAGAACCAAAAACCGATAACTGCAATGGATTTACATACTTATTGACATGAAAAGTTGAAAACACTGAATTTAGGTTTTGATGTGTGTCTGTCTTTTGTAACAGCATGTCAGAATATGGAGAGGAGCACTCTTGATAAAATTTGTAGTACAGAGAGCAGACAGGTACTGCATCTAGACTGCACTGCATTTAGAAAAAGGCATTTTGCTTCCTTTGGAGTTTTTTGTTTGTTTATGACTGAATTGAAGTTAAGAGTGCAGTATAGTACAGTGTAACAGAATAGGAAGGCTGCAGACACAGATAAGAAAAGGAAAGAGAAATTACTGTGAAATGGGGATGGTGAAGAATAAACGAAATACTGAGTTATACTAGAAGAATGAATGCAAGCAGTGGAAGTTGTGGTGCATTATAAAATCTTAAAGGAGCAATAGAAGATTTTACTTAAGTAAAAAAAGGAAGAAGCCAGGGAATGAGTTATCGTATGTGAATAAAAAATATATTTTTTAAAAATGTTTGCTTTTTGTTTGTTTGTTTACAATCATAACATAGGCAGGGACACCTACTAGACCGAGCTGCTCAAGGGCCCATCCAGCCTGTCTTTGAACACTTCCAGGCTTGGAGATTCTACAACTTCTCTGGGAAATTTGTGCCTCACCAGCATCATGGTAAGCAATTTCTTCCTAATGTCTAATCCAAATCTAGCTTCTTCCAGTTTGAAACATTAACCCTTTTCTAATCAATACATGTCTTCATAAAAAGTCCCCCTCCAGGTCCCATTCAAATACTGGAAGGTTTCTGCCCTCTGATCATCTTCATAGCCCTTCTCTAGACCTGCTGTAACAGTTCCATGTCCTTCTTGTATTGAGGACTTCAGACCTGAATACAGTACTCCAGATGGGGTCTTATGAAAGCAGTGTAGAGGTAGAGAATCACCTCCCTCATCCAGCTGACCAGGCTTCTTTTGATGTAGTCCAGGGTTTTGTTTGCTTTCTGAGCTGCAAGCGCACATTGCTGGCTCATGTTTAGATTCTTATCAACCGGAATCCCCAAGACCTCAGGACCAGTTTGTATCCATTCCCAAACCAGCATGCATTGTGTTTGGAATTGCTCCAGTCCAGACACAGGACCTTGCCCCTGTCTTTGTTGAACTTTGTGAGGCTGGCATTGGCCCACATCTGAAGCCTGTCAAAATCCCTCAGAATGGCATCTCTTCCCTCCAGCATGTCAACTGCACCACACAGTTTGTAATCATCATCGAATTTCCTGAGGATGCCTTCAATCACACTGTCCATGTCACTAACAAAGTCATCAAACAGCACCGATACCAGTACCATCCTCTAAAGAACACTGTTCATCACTTGTCTCCACTTAGACAGTTACTCTTTGAGTGTGATCATCAAGCCAATTCCTTATCTACTGAGTGGTACTGCCATCAAATCCATCTTTTCCAATTTGAAGACTAGGATGTGCAAGGCAAAGTATATACCCAGATAGATGACAGCTGTTGCTTTTCCCTTGTCCATCAGTGCTGCTACCCCATCATATTTGTCAAGCATGATTCGCCCTTGGTGAAGCCATGTTGGTTGCCACCTATCACCTCCTCATTTTTCATGTGCCTTAGGATCTGATCCACGATCTTGATGGGCACAGAGGTGAGACTGACTAGCCTGTAGTTCTCTGGTCTTCCTTTTTGAAAATGAGGGTTATGTTTCCCCTTTTCCAGTCAATGGTAGCTTCACCAGATTGCCACAACTTTCCAAAAATAATGGAAAGTGTTTTGGCAACTTCATCCACCAACCTCCTCAGGATCCATGGACTTGTGCACCACCACATGCACATAAGAAATTCCCCAGTCATCTGAATGTCTTTCTCTTTCTACTTCTCCCTTCTGATATACCAAAAAAAGGCTTCTTCATTCTGGTGGAAATAGTCTCCCCAAACCACCTGGAATTTCACACAAACAATTGGGCTTTTTGCATCTTAGCTGTGATCCAAAAGACCTGCTTCCAGCAGAAGCCTGTGTCATCATCCCAGGCATAACTGTGTATGTCTTGACCTTCCAGCTTCCTTGAGAAAGGGCTAACAGGATAGCCACACCCACTGGATATGATTGTTAAAAGAAAAAAAAAAACCCTTGCCACATTCTGGCATTTTCAATCCTTGCTTTTGTCTTTGCCCTTGCATATTCAACTGCACAAAATCTTTTGTTTACAGTTAGACAAAAACCAGGACAAATTACATGTTTGTCTAGAACTATTCAAAGAAAAGAAACAAAGGTTTCAAAATCAGCTATAGAAAAAGTAGTTATTTTCCTCACTCTTGACAAATATTTAAATTGTGAGTGTTTGAGCTGCAGAAACTGCCATTTCCCAAGAAACTGTAAAAGACCTTTATAGAAAAAAGAAGAAATGTCTTCTCATTTGTCATGCAAATACATTCAGGAGTAGTTAAGAGGAAGAATTTTCAGGCTTGATTTTACAAGACAATATTAATTTTATATATCAGGTTGGTTTCTAGATTTTTCTGATGAAAGAATGAAGAAAGTGGGCAAATCCTCAAAAATATTCCTTCTATTTGGAAATTATTTGTTTAGTACATTTTGAGGTACTCCTGGTGTTGCATTTAGTGAAGAATAAATTTAGTAAGAGATTAATCCCCTTGTGTAATAGTCAGGATTTCATTAATTCTTTCCCTATAAATGTACCATTTACAGACCATCAGTTGTCTGCAGGTGGTGCTATGCCCTTATAGGCTCTATCTAAAATGCAGAAAGGACCCAGGATGACTCCACTCTGTCCCCTTCTTACTTGTTCTTCTCTATTCACCCCTCACACCAATGATAATAAACTTCTCTCAAGGTCTGAATACTTAGTTTCTGAAAGAAAGGAGCAAGAGCTAAATTCTAATGGTCTCTCTGTTTATTCTGATCCTCATTGCCACAGACTGCAACTGGAGCTGTGGTCACTGAATCCTCATTCTACATGGATTGGATCAGTTGTGTGTAAGCTGCTTGTTTGGTGGAAAAGTCTGAATTCTTTAATCAGTAAATAAAATGTTATCTCTTTTTGGCCAGTCCATGCCCATGATTTATGCCTTTTTAGTACATTGTATAAAGGGCAGGCAATAATAGAAAAGATGGGGATGTGTGTGTGTCAGTCCTTAAAACTTGCTGTAATTCCTTTTTCCTATCAGGACTCTGTCTATGTTCCCTATTTTCCATGGTATCTTGGGGAACAAAGCCAGCTCCTCTAATCCACCAGACCCCCAACAACTTAACCTCTTTTCTGGTCCTTGGTAGTTGGATGGCAGAGTGTCTAGCCCTAAAGCTGTCATTTTTCTTGTATATTTTCTATGGCATGCTTGACCTCTTCAGGTTTTTCCACTGCTGTGTTGGTATTTTGTTGTCTATAATCAACTGCAAGTCACCATTCTCTGTTTGATTTCATCACTGGCCACAATGGAGAGTTATAGGAAGAATGTGTGCCAGGAGCAATGTCTGTTTTTCCCAAGGCTGCAACTACCTCATCAATACTTGAATATGTAAATGACGGCAGGAGATACTGCTTTATGTTAGAAATTTGGATGGGGGCAATGGTATAGCTACTTCTAGAAAGTTGATACTATTAAGTTCACTGCACTCAACAAAACTCCCTACTGATCCATCAGGGTGTTTCCATACTCTGCCATATAATGGGTTGAATCCTAATACATTATTGTTGGCACCTGCCAGAATTTCTGCTCTGGTGAACCTTTTTTCCTCTGGGGAGCCACAAAGTACTTTCTTTATGATCCCATCCATCCCTGAAACTGCTAGGTTTCACATTTAGGAATTCTGAAGTTTCCTTAGTGATTACTGACATTTGAGCATCTTTATCAATGAGAAAATCTATTTATTTTTTTTTTTCCTTGGGCTGAACAGAATATTAATAGTCAGAATACTAATAATCACTGTCCATGGCAGTGGTGGATTTATTGTCCCTGGAGGTGTTTAAAAAGTGTATGATCTTGGTGCTTAGTGACATGGTTTAGTGCTGCCCCTTCAGTCCTTGGTCAAATATTCGACTAGATAATTTTTGAGGTCTCTTCCAAACAGATGTTTTCTGTGATTCTGTTTGAGAGCCACAACCAGACTTCCTGGGTAGGGTGGTTCACTGCCCTCCCTGGGGATGCAATTTTTTTTGCCTGTGGCTTGTTTGGATTAATGAAGTCCTACTGTGGAGCTAAATGTACAGTCCTATCAGGAATGGATTTGTACCCAGCCAAATGGCCTGCTTTATCTTGTCCTGAGTTTTTGTTTTAATAACCATAATACAGCTTGGAAGTCAGCTGTAGTCATGCTATGTATAAGCTGGTATGATACTCTCAATGCTAAAGCTTAGTGCCATAAACTATTTAATTCTGGGTCAAATTGTGGTTTATATTCTGGCCTATATGTGTTGGTATGGAGCTATTTAACTCACTGGCGAGGTTTGGGTATCCTCCTGGGGGTCATTCCAGCTTGCTCAATACAAGACCCATTATTAACTATTTCCTGAGTGAATTCACTTCAGGACGATATGTGAATTTGCTTTCTGAGTGTTTGTGCTTCCTCTGCAGCAGTGTTCATAGCATGACTCATTTGTATCTTGAGCTTCTGATAGATATATATTTAGGCCATCCAGAAGACCACATACAAAAGGAGTTAATCTGTGATGATGGGAGCTAGCATTGAGGATTGCCTTAATACATCTCTCTCATACATCACTTGTATATACACTGCCTTTTGTGCAGATGCTGCTAGATCCAAGAACCTTGAAGCCTCTATGTTAAGAGGATCTCCTCTCTTCTCTGGGTCTATGCCCCCCAACCCAGTAAGTTAAGGAGTAGTTGTAGTTACCTGGGATGGCAATTAGATATACGCCAGGGTCCCACTATCTTTCTGACTCTTCTTCACTCACCAAGACTTGATCTCTGCCCATGAGGGAAAACCACCACATACACTTGATTTCTGATACTTCCAGGTGCCTGGAATATTTTTCCTGCAATTTAGCCAGCTCAGCAACAAACAAGGAGATAGTATGTGTGGTAGTGAGGGCTTCTCCATCTCCCTCATCAGAATTTGCAGGCTTAATTAATGTTTGAATCCGTACTAGTTCAGGGATACTGTCAGGATCTTCCTATAAATCATTACCATTATACTGAGTGTCTCTGTCTCACTTTTCAGGATCCTCACAACTTATCACCTTAAGGATGTGCTGGACCTAACTGGATAGTGATCCATGTAGGACTTGATCAAGTCACTTATCTAACCTTTCCTGCAGTGGCTTCTCTCATCTCTCAGCCACATCCAGTAGTTTTCCTAATTGCTCATTTTTTATTTGAAAGAGCAGCGTTTCTACCTGAACAAGCATCTGCTCATCTTTCCAGTTTCCCTCATGGAGCTGGGGTTGCTCAGCCTAGAGAAGAGGAGACTCAGGGGTGACCTTATCACTCTCTACAACTACCTGAAGGGAGGTTGTAGACAGGCTGATGATGGTCTCTTCTCCCAGGCACCCAGTACCAGAACAAGAGGACACAGTCTCAGGCTGCACCAGGGGAGGTTCAGGTTGGATGTTAGAAAGAAGTTCTATACAGAAAGAGTGATTGCGCTATGGAATGGGCTGCCCGGGGAGGTGGTGGAGTCGCCGTCATTGAAGGTGTTCAGAAGGAGACTTGATGGGGTGCTTGGTGCCATGGGTTAGCTGTTTGGGTGGGTTGGATTGGTTGATAGGTTGGACGCGATGATCTTGAAGGTCTCTTCCAACCTGGTTTGGTTTATTCTAAAGGTTTATTAAGTCAATTGCAATTTAAGTACTTCATTCTCTGACTTCAGGGTTGTACATTCCACATTTGCAATCTTTTCAGGAGGTGGGGAACTTCTGCTTTCTTTTTGTGCACCAGACAAACAAACCCACAAAACTGCACAAATAACTCCTTTACCTTTCCCTATTTTTATTTTCTCTTGAGGAGAGGAGGGCAAACCCATCAATCTGTCCTTGCCATTTGGCATCAAAATTCTCATCCTTTAGGTATGAAACTGGGGCAATATTTATACCTTCTACCTACCATCATGTAGACTACAGATGGTGGGACTGTGGTCAGGCTATTGTTCTGTTACCACTTGCACAAGCACTCTGTGTGAGTGATCACTGGAGCAATGGGCTCCAGGCCCATATTCCACAAATTTATATAATTATAAAGTAAATTATACAAGAGAATTTTTACAGTTAGTACATATGTATTTATCACTGACTTTACTATACATGTCCCTTCTTGCAGCACGTGTTATGTCTAAAAGACACACACTTTACTGTAGAACGTGGAATAGTGGGAGTGTATAAATGTCTTCCAGGAAAGGTTAGTCTAAAAAATATTCACCCTTTTAAGTACCCCCATATAGTGTTACAGTAGCAGAATAACACTAGTTCTGTAAAGAGTAAGTGCTCAATTTTGTGCAGTGAAGATAAAAAGCCAATGAGATTTGGATTTTCTTTTGGAAAAATGAGTCAAGCAAATGCGATCTTGATCTAGAGAATGCTGTGAATATGTGAAAGTATATACATATTTGAATATGGATATGTGTTTGAGATGACTCAAATCGTCAATTAGTGTTTCTGATCTGGTACAAGGGCTTCTGTGCAAGAGTACAATAGAAAAGTGTTCTTTGGTAACTGGCTAGAATAGCAGAAGATCAAATAGGTCTTTAGCCGTTGTTTCAATGTGCTTGCATCTTCAGTATCAAATAAAAATCATCTTTGCACAAAGTCTGAAATTATCAGTCACTTTTCCAGAGACAAAATGGACTCTTTAGATCTTTTTTAATGCAAGCTGAATTTGTCACAGCAATATTAGGCAAATTGTATGCTCTTGCATATGTCTCATCAGCTGCTTCTCTACCGCATTTTTAAGTGAAAAATTAAATTACTTGAAGAGGCTTGTTCAGCCTAAAGAATACTTGGGTTTATGTAATGCATAATCCCAAAAAGTTCATGATTATTTGATGCACACTGTTCACAAAGTTTTACGTAAGGTTGTCAGAAAAATCCCTGTATTGCTAGGCAGAAGAGATGTTGAAACTCGAAGTGATTGAGTTACCTTGTCCTGAACTGTTCTTCTGCCCTCTCAAAGAATAAATTACATTCTATAACACTTTCTGCAGTTCTCAAATCTGTCTCAAAAGTTGATGTTAAGAAAGTTTCATCTGGGAACACATCATCTCATTTACAGCCCACTGTTTGTATTTTGGCAAAATCTACTTAAGATCTATACATGGTTTTGTTTGTTTGTTTGTTTGTTTTGATAACATGACATTTCCAGTTTTCAGATTTTTTGTTAAAATTAATTTAATGAGCATTCTGTTAAAATAAAAGACATTTTGTAAACTTCCTTATATACAACAAGCCAGTTTTTGCTTGGTTTTGTTTTTGGCAACTTGAGCCAAAAAGAAATGTAGACAAGACAAAAATATAACCAAAACAAACAAACAAACAAAAGGAGTTAAAGTAACAGACTGCAGCTGGGAACAATCAGGGAGTATTTGGTCAATTATGCAGCTCATTCTAAAGTGTACTGAATTCTTTCTCAAACTGGAAGGCAAGTGCTTTTACCTGATAGAGAAAAAAAAAAGCTTGACCAATAACTGTTGCTTTCTGGTGGAAAGAACAATACTGTACTGAACGTGATCGGTAAGTAGTGAGCTGGGCCCCCAGTCTGTACCTTCCTTTCATCATTATTTTTGGCTGTGCTAAACCGTACTGTTGTTGGCACAATCAAAACATGCTAACCCACTCTGCTTATAAAAAGTACTTATATATGTGCTGAAAACCAATTTATAAAGGAGAGGAAAAACATGAGTTTTCTCCATGAATATAATACTAGTTTATTAGAGGAGTTTCTGTACTGCTGATTATTTTCAACTGCCTTTAGTTTTAACTGTAATTCTAGGAACACTTTAAAGATTTGAACCACTGTTTTTCACAACATAAGCCTAAAAGCTTCCTCTAAGCACCCACTAGCCATTATACACTGGCTTGCTTTTTAAAGACAACATAACAAAAGAGATTCCTGAAGATGTGGAGGAGGCAAGAATCAGTTTGGGGAATAGTAATAGCATCACACATCACACTAAGATGAAACTTCAAGTAATTGTTCCAGTAAATATTTGTCTTCTATATTTGAATCTCCTTTTATAAGCTCATACATCCTAAGTTTGTCAAGTGTAACTTCTGGTGGCTAAAACTCAGATTTGCTAATGGATTTCTTTTAATTGTAAATCACAGCATACTCCATTTTCTCTGGGATAAATGTCTGTAGGCACAGTGTTGCATTTTCTCATCTTCAAGAAAATGAAGCACAGACCCATCACTTTTCCGTATTAAACCTAAGAAAGTCAACAGCTTCAGCAGCTGTCAGGATACAGCTGATGTTTGCTAGCTGTTATTTAATAAACCTCTCTAAGGGTAAGAATGGCCCTCTGCTTCTGAAATGTGTATTTTTCTTTTTTTTTTTTTTTTTTTAATGACATCCTGATGCACAAATGGCTGGAGCTTTCATATTAGTGTTCCCCATGGATCTTCACATCTCAGAGAGATAAGCACACAAATGAGAAGAGCAAAACACAGCATGAATATTAATGTTCTGGCCATGTGTCTTTGAGCTGGCAGGGCTCTTTCACTTGGGCAGCTGCCAGATGTGATTATTTTGAATATGATCACATATTTCTACTTTAGAGAAAAAGTAAGAAATAAATCATGAAAACACTGGAAAGCCCAAAGCTATAATTGTTGGGGGTTTGGTGGTGGTGGTTGTGGTGGTGTTTTGGGGTTTTATGTGGGGTTTCTTGTTTGTTTTGTTTGTTCTTACAAAACTATGAATTTATTTTTGGCCAAAGTCTACTAGGATATCTGCTAGAAACTTAAAAGAAAAGTAGGTATTGCCCAAAGTTGAATAAAACACTGCAAGCTAAATTTAGAGACCTAATAGCACATGAAGATGTGCAGAATCAGAGCCAGTGCCTTTGTTTCATGTCTCTGAGACTTATTTAATGGGCATTTGAGTATGAACATACTGCTGCTTTTTTTCCTTTGTTCCCTCCCTCTCTGGGTTTTTTAGGGAAAGGTTTGTGCTGTTTGTTTGTTTATTCTTGTGGCAGAGAAAAAAAGTCTCTCAGCAGACTGGCAACAGCTAACCCCAGCTGTTTCCTGTAGTTTTCCTAAGCCGAGTGCCTCGCATTATCAGTTGCTGTGACACATGCAATATCATTAGACAGGGAATAAACAAGTTCAAAATCATCTACAGAGCCCATCATCTAATTAGTCAAACAAGCAGAGTAGGAAATCAAAACCACCAGAGCCAACTCTTATCTTACAATGTGATGTGAGAAAAACTTATTCCAACTGCATCTGTGCTCCAAGGCAGTACTGAAACTACTTTGGGTACACATAAACAAATGAGACTGGAAAAACATTAATTTTGTAATGCTTTAGGAAAAAAAAGAAAAAGAAAAAGAAAAGATGGATTTGTATATACTATGTCTGTGTAGTAGAAGGGAGAGGGAGAAAAAAAAATAATTCTTCAGTGGTGAATGAAATTATACAATGGAAAAGATAGGAGGCAGATACCAGGGCATTGTGGGAAAGCAGTTTAAGATTTTCTTCTTGGCAAATTACAATGATTTCCAAATATCCAGCAAAAATCCTATTCTGATTGTCATGGGGCTGGGAAAGAAGTGTCAGGGAGATTTGCAGCTACATTTTCACTGCCTCTCATACTGAATGGCTTAAAGCTTGCCTGCATGCATGCACAACCTGTGACTTCATACAGTCATAGTATCACAGTATCACAGTATCACCAAGATTGGACACCTGTCACCACAGACCTCATGACTAGACCACGGCACCAAGTGCCACATCCAATCCCCTCTTGAACACTCCCAGGGACAGTGACTCCACCACCTCCCTGGGCAGTCATATCACCCAATACAGAAAGTCAGGTAAAACAAAAAGACAAAACAAGGCTCTTCTGTGGGATACATCAGAAAATAAAAAGAAGCATCAGGCTGTAGCAAGACAAGTTCTGGCTGGAGAAAAGGGAAAGAAAATCTATCCAGGTGTAAGTGTTTAAATGCCAGGCTGTATTATCCAGAGAGGCTCCTGGAGATTTTCAAAACTGAACTAGAAGTCTTTAGCAACCTGATCTACTTTGAAGTTTGCTCTGACTTGAGCAGGTGACTGGGTTCGATGAACACCAGAAGTCTCTGACAACACAAATTATCCTACGATGCTATGATATCCTACCATGTTTCAGGAGGGGGTCTTTAACTATTAGCCAACACTATGTGTGAGGACTGGAATTCACATTTTGAGAAAGGATGTTCTGACACAAGGAATGAGATTGTTACTCTTTAAAGGTGAAGTAGTTATTGATGCATTTGTATATGTCATTTAATTTCCAAATCTATTCTGTCCTTTCTCTCCATATCTAGAACTCTGCAATATTTCAGGCTGCTTTCTCCACCTGGACATCTTTTCTTAAACTACTTTTTAATTCTGTGAATCAGATGCAATGTCTTCCATTGCTCCTGTTCCTTAGAGAACTGTAGGACTATTTTGGCTCATCATCTACATAGTGGCCATGCTATGTGCTTTCTCTTGATAGTTGTGAATGACATCTCTAACTCTTCTTTATATACCTGGTAAATACCAAATTTTTAGATGAAACTAACTCATTTTCTAAAATTAATTCCAATGATCTCTATCCTACCAATATTTTGTACATTATTTCCTTTAGCAATTTCATTTATTAATTTTTTTAATATAAAGAAGTTAGTGGGCAAAGTATTTTTTCTCCCTCTTCATTCCATCAATGTTTGCAAGCACATAGGTCTCTAATAGTTCCATTAATACCTTATTCAATGTATCACAACACAGTTGCAGTGTTGCTCAGTACTCATGATATTCTTTGGAAAATACATATTTTATTTTTTTTTAGCATGCCTAATACTTAGTTCCAGTTCTGTTCACAACTTAACTGACCTGAAGAATCATACTGCCTTCTTTTTGCAGCAGTTGCAACTCCTTAACTGTTCTGGTTGTAACTGCAATGCATACATAAAATGTAACCAACAAAATCATCTTAGTTATGGTTTGCAAATTTTCAGTCTTACACAAGCATTTGTTTCATTAGGGCCTGAAAAATCACTTGTCATTCTAGTGATGAAAAATAAAATTAAACAAAAATCAAACCAGCAAAAAAATCAAACACTAACTTATAGTACATTTCCAGGTCAAAATGAAAGAACACAAACCATCTCACTATTCTCATATTTATACATGTTCTCTGTATCTCTTATTTTTCTTTTTCCTTACATTGAAGACAACTGTTAAATAATTTATTGCTGTATAAGCAAGAGAGAAAACATTATCACACTGATCACTAGTGGTAGCAGATTTTGTTGTATATAAAAAATGTCTAGAACAACCAATCACATATGTCATATCTTGCCTTCTAAGCTTAAAATGCATATATTTCTACAGGATAGAAATGCTCTTTGCTATTATGTTCTACCTGCTAAAATGTTATCAGGAAAAGCAACTCCTGCAAAATGAATTTGTTTCCCTGTGAAAAATATTTTGAAATCTCAATGTGGAAAAGTAGCAACACTGCATGGAGATGCAGAATGAAAACTTTACATGTTGTTAAAGTTCACATTGGTAGATACAAAGGTCTATTAAAATCACATATTTGTAATCTTTCACACTGCATAGGCAGACACTGTACCTAGGCATTCTTACTAATATGGCCAAATTGCTTAATGCCTCCAGACACTAAACTCTGGGCTTGAAGGTAGTGCATCAGTCCCTAGATTCAGTCTCCTAGGAGCAACTATGGAAAAGCACAGCAATAGGGACATAATTCAAATACATTCTCCTGAACATCTGGCCTATTATATTCTGTACAATAAATGCATGAGACATCTTTAAAATATGACATTTATACAAAGGACCACGTGCCTCAAGGTATCAGAAAAAGAGCAGGAATTAATAAGGTTGCTAGTAATGCACTGAATTACTGAAGTGCAGAGAATATGTTATCCAGAAGTGAATGCAGCCACTTCCCTAATGATCTCCGCCCATCTGCCCGGAGGAAAATTGTTTCCTATTTCCTGAAATGAAGTATCTGGTAATCACATTAAATTGTCTTGTAAATATAGGAGAAAATAACACTAATCAACAACTTAGAAATTTGGGAAAACAGCTCCTTGTATGGAGAAGCTGAACAATTAGATTAATCCTTAATTCAGAGCACTGAGACCTTGGGATCTGATGTAATCAATGCTAGGGTAAGACAATATGTTTCCAGGAATGGGATTTATTGCTTCTGTATGTTGTAAATATTAGATACATATTTAGACTCAAACAACTGACTGTGGTGTAACGACCAATAAACTCAGGTCAAGGGGCAGGAGAGTGAATCCTTTACTGTTTAATTATTAACACAGCACTCCAGTGACAACTACCAGAACAGACCCTTCAAAAATTCAAGCATGGATATTTGTAGTCAGCTTCTCAGTTGTGGAAAAAGAGAAGGTCATTGATCATTTCTATGAACTGGTTTCTGGGATATTGTTTAAATGTTGGTTTGTAAGATCACTCTTTTAAATTCAAAGACATGTATCTAGATTACTATACTTTATCAACCATAATGCAATCCAAGGAAACAGTGGCAGAATCTGATGACCAAACCAGAGACATGACTTCATTCCTGAGCATGTGGTTTGATGAAGAAAATTGGAAGGAGAGGATTGAAAGAGAAGGGGAAAGAGAAAAAAAGTGTTTTAGAATACATTTGCACTGTAATGGCCACAAAAGTTGGTGGTATTAATCAGAATTTGCAATACTTGTGACATAACTAGAAATAAGGAGAGGACTAAACCAAACCTTCTACATAATAGCATGCAATTACATTATTTTTAAAAGTTCTTAGCTTTTATTTAATCTCATAAAATTTTCATTCCTTTCATCCTAATCCTTGTTAGTTTGGAAAATATTCCCTCAGGAGACACAATGGATCAAAACCTTCCCAGAAAAGCAACTGTTGAGTATAGGGAGGTTTCCAATAAGGTTGAGAACCAGTCTCAACTAAGTAACCAGTAAAAATAACACTGGGACGAAGAAACTGAAGATACATTGATTTCAAAGTATACCTTGTTTCTCAGGCCTAGACCTTGAAAGGATCAGAATTTTTAGCTAAAATGATAGACTTCTGGATATGTTTAATACAAGTCCTTGGAGAAGGGATGTAGCAAGAACCCTTCTTTCCCTGTATCATCCATATTCTTCACAAGGTCCATTTCTTTTATACCGTAATGACAATAGATATACAAAAGATATCTGCAAGTACATTAGAAATAGGTGTTAAATCTGAATATGCACAAGCTATCTACATGGTGCTTCCACAACATTCCTTCAAAAAAAAAACAAAAAAAAAAAAACAAACAAAAAAAAAACATATAAAGATCTCTAACCCACTCTTATAGTTAAAAATGGTACTTCACTGAATACATAAGAAACAAATAAGCCGCCTTCAAAGTCCTCATAGATGTGGCGTGAATCACCTAAGGGGGCTTTCCACTCTAACATGCATGACATCTCTGCAGAGGAGTAACATCCAAAACCACACACACATCTGCAAAACTTCCTTTTTTGACTTATCAACAAATCTTTTCTAAATCCACACAGCTTTCAGGGTGAACTGTGCCACCAGTTTTAAAAGCAAACCCACAAGATTATGCTCCCTTTAACCAGCATATATGTTTGAAAGATATCATTTGAGTTAAATAATTACTGACTGGAAAAGATTTTTTTCCCTGTATCATAATCATAATATTGTTTAACAGTACACATGAACAGTTAGAACTTTTCATAGTATCTACACTCAGTTTGATTGTGCAATCATCTATCTACAAGCAGAAAAAGGTACAGTCAGGTGTTAAGATGAATTTTTTTCTAGGAGCAAAAGCCTGTGTGAAACACTAGGTGTTTGCCTCTGCAGATTAGGTCTAGTCATAAAATATTTGAAATGGTATTCAGAAAATTCAATTTGACAATATCCAGAGTATTTAAAGTAAAAATAATCCATGCATTTTGGAGAACTCTCTAAGCCTGGGAAATCAATGCTATTAGCTTTCCTTTTTCCAAAGTGCATCCAATACATCTGCTTACAGTACTCAAGTTCTGGAATTCCTTGTGTAGGAGTCTCCTTTGGATCCAGCCCGAGTGACTGGTACCATAGTCCTTGGCTATAGGGTGACCTTACCCTCAAGACATGAATGAGAATTGTGTCTCTTGACAGGCCCCTCTACTTGGTAGACCTTCAAGACAAAATAATATCTAAAATTTCCTGATATTTCTTAACACCATTCTGGACAGTTCTACCCTTGATTTATTGTCAGAGCAAATGCAAGTTAATTCTTTTGAAATACAGATTTAAGAAAATAATTAAAACTTGTAGGTAGGACAAACTCTATAAAAATTTTCATCATAATCTGGCTTGAAACAGAGGAGATAAAGATGAAAAGTTTTGTCTACAGTGATGACAAAGAAGAGAAAATGTTTGGTTCATCTTTAAAGCTAAAGAATCAAAGAGAAGGCATGTAAGCACATATGCAACATACTGCCAGAGCCTTCTGGAGGGATTTGGTATTGAATACAAGAGCAAAAGTACACCTACATCTGCAACTGAGTGCTTCACAATTTTATTGTATTTCCTACAAAACATCCAGTACTTCCACTTTCCAAGCTTCCAGATGGTACCAGGTAAATCAGTGAACTGTGTGGCATGACATTTATCAATAAATAATCATGGTGGTTCTCATTATTAATGATTGTGAAGTGCTCACCTAATAAAGGTATTTGTGTATGCTGATTTCTAACATAGACATATATTACCTAATACAGGAATAGTAAACATTAGTTAAAAACATAAAAGCAGAGTAATTAATGTAGCTAGCAAGAAAAACTAAAGCCTCATTTATTTCAGGATAAGCTTGGTGCATAATTTTATATAAACAAGGGAGCAGAAGTGACTGGAATGTCATTATTCAAAGTCATGCTTCCTTGATAAAACTAATGCAAAGAAAAATTAGTTACTGTGCTCATTCATTTTATTCCTCATTTCTTCATATGTTTTGTGTAGGGATGACAGCCCCTGTTTGCCCTCCACTTGTTCTAGAAAGATAAGTACTGCACTGATTGACTCAGTTCTAGGTTATTCTGTGCATGGTGATTGTTAGCTTGTTATCTGTAAACTAGATACCAAAAAAACAGAGAAAAACAAACCAGGAAAGTGTCAAGCATTTTCTTTTTAAAATGCTAGCTTGAAATAGAGCTTTATGGCAGCTTCAGTTGTTTTGGTTCTTTCTACTGTCAGGTAAGAATCAAATTGTCTGGAGTACCAGTGGACCTTAACTAACATGTCTGTTCTTATCTAAAGGATAACAGGCTTTGCTGGCCTTATTGTTTAAATATATGTATACAGTAGCACTTTCCTTTACCTGCACCACAGAAAGAAAGAAATGTCAAAGCAATCACCCGCTCATAACTGGAAGCTATCCAGGCAATAGGTGAAGTTATATGAACCCTACAGAGAGAGAGAAAAAGGGAAAAAAAAAAACAACCAAAAGGAAAAAAAAAAAAAAAGCATTGTAAATGTGCAAACTTGCTCTGATAAACTGATATAGACACTTCTATCTCTGATACAAAGAAATCAGCTTTATAAACTAGGTACCAATCATAGAAAAATTATAAAAGCCGTGCTTCTTCAGAAGTGAAACAGAAAAGATACTACTAGCTGCCACAGAGCAATGCTGTCACTGTAGTAGTGACATAAGTCTGAATAACCAACACTTTGAATTCTTTTGCTACAACAGCAACATTCATCTTTTGGGAATAAAGTTTTATCTTTTCTGCAACACAATATTTACTGGCTAATAAGGACAACCCTTACATTTAAGCTTTTGAAAGTTTTAATTTAATTATATATATATACACACACACACATATATATATATATATATATATATATATATATATATACAGAGAGATAGAGACAGAGACAGAGGCCTATTATCCTGAACTTTTGGGAGATAACTACTGAAATAAACAGGTTGCAAAAAGAAAAAAAAGGCAGGGCTCTATACTGAAAAAAAATATTATTAGTTATAGTCTAAAAACCAAATCCCAAATAATAAATCTTAATTGCATTTAATTTTATTACTGATATTTCTGTATTATGTTTAATGACATAACAGATTCTATTGTTAGTTTTTACCTAATACACAGTTATGTGAAATAAGAAAAACTGAAAACTTTATGTAAGTTTAATTTTTTTTGGGTTTTTTGTGGTTGGTTTTATTTCCTAGATATAGTTATTTGGAACTAGGAGGAAAAAGAAAATACTTCAGTCTTGTTCTTTGAAAAGTTGTCAGGTATATGGAAACTGACAACATGAATTTGTTTCTTATCGTATGTTGCATATGTTATAAAAAAAATGAGGTGAGTAAATCCTTGGAAAAGAGAAAAAATGAAAATCACAAATTTAAATTTAATCTGAAGGGACCTGTTCATTTAAGAAAACATAAAGATCTCTGGTGGGTGATATTCTGTCCAAATTGTGTGTCCAAATACATCCCATTCACTTAAAACTTCTCACTCAAGACAAAATAACAAGCAGCTTTTTGGATTACAGGACAACCAAGGTTTCAGAATTTGCTCCAGAATCTGTACTTCCAGAATTGTTCCTCAGTATTTCCCAACACCATCCTATTGCTTGTGTTCATCTGCTAATCTGATCTGTGCTTCCTCATAATCTCAAATTGTTGGTGTGTCATCATACAGATGTGGCTCCTCATAGTTCCTCACACTGTGAAATCTGTCCATTTCTCATGTGCTGAAGCTGGCTGTGGGCCCCCAGGGATAAGGGCAATCTGCATTCAGGGATGCCACAGAGCTTATTTTCTAAGCCTGATCTCAGCACAACCTTGATGCCTATGATCATGTATCTTAAAAAGAAACTCCAAGAGTCTAAACACTCGCTGTATGATCCTGCATTGTGTGATTCACGGAAGTCTCTGCTCGCGTTCCTATTAATTTTATGATACGTGCAGCCATACAAACCAAACATACCAGAAGTCAATTAAGTGAAACAAAATTTGATTATCAACAAAAGAGATAAGAATCCTTTTCACTGAAGGTTATTTCCTGGTCTAGTTTCTGCTTTCTTCCTCCAGATGCTCTGTCATTTCACCTACTAACTAAAAATAGGTATGTAGCACAAAACGGTCTTCACAATTTTAATAACAATCCTATGCTTTTGTTCATAGTTTCCAGAGAGGACAAATGAATAAGAAGTCACATGTGGAAACTTTTAGCTCAAATATTGCTGTTTAAGTAAAACCAAGTTAATGAGAATAAAACTAGCACAGAAATATTGCTAAAGTTTAACTATAATATTCATTTACATGCAAATGCAATATGAATAAAGGCACTTAACAGCTTCACATGGGGATGAGCTGCAAAAATGAGGGAATCACAAAGATAGGAAGACAGTTTTCAATACAATCCCTTGTTTCTAAAGCAGAAATTGTGTGTAATACGGGAGAAGGTTCTACTAATAACCTTGCACAAGACTGCAAAGACTGGAGCAGAGAAGTCCACATTGTACAGTTATATCATACCTAGCATGCCATTTGCTACTTTCTCTAACACATAGTCCTTATACATCTGTGTAAATTTTGTCCTTTCTACATCTTTTTTTTCATAAAACATTCATGAAAACAGAAAAGGAACTTCACTGGGCGAAAAAAAAAGTACATACAAAACATCCACTTAAGCTGGAGACTTTTTAAAACAAAAGCCTCACTTTTCTCTTAAGAAGTGTTGAAAATGAGCAATGTTCTTTAAAACATCATTGGCTACACTATTGTGTACACTAATATACAATCACACTAACAGGCATTTTTAAGACACAATACAAAAAAGGAAAGTAAAATTTAAAAAAATCATCTGGGACTACAAATGGCTCTCTCCTCAATAGATACACATTCTAGTAACTGAAATTTAGTAACAAGGTGATAATTATTTTAGAGAACATCTGAGCAGATACATAAAGAAATACAGGCTATTCAGTTTAAGACTTACCAAAACAACACCCAAATCCACCTTCCCAATCATAAGATTAAAAGCATGATAGTATTATGAATTGGATGTGCTTGCCTTTGATTTATTGTCTCATTCACATATAGTCATTGCAAAGCCTGCTGCAAAAAAAAAAAACACCCCAACACATGGTGTTTGATAAAAGCTTCATGGTTTTGCTGGGTACGGATACAGCACACAGCAAGACAACAATCAAACAGCACAATCCTCAACATAGCTTGCTTTTTTATTCATGGTTAAATGCCCTAGAAGAGTCCTTTCTTATAAAGTCTACCAACAGAACTTTATCAAAAGGTGTCTATTTTGCAGTCAAAGCATGCCCACATTTTAATGAAGTAATTGTCACCAGTAAATGTTCAGTAAATGCTAAAGGTCCTTGATGCTTCCACTAAATGTACATCAAATCCAGCATCAAGTAAGAAAGCAGAAAAGAGTAGAATAGAATAGAATTAACCAGGTTGGAAAAGATCTTTGAGATCATCAAGTCCAACCTATCACCCAACACCATCTTATCAACTAAACTATGGCACAAATTGACTCATCCAGTCTCCTCTTAAACACCTCCAGGGATGGTGACTCCACCACCTCCCTGGGCAGCCCATTCCAATGGCCAATCACTCTTTCTGGGAAGAGCTTCTTCCTAATATCCAGCCTAAACCTCCCCTGGCACAGAGTGAGACTGTGTCCTCTTGTTCTGGTGCTGGTTGTCTGAGAGAAGAGACCAACTCCCACCTAGCTACAACTTCCCTTCAGGTAGTTGTAGAGAGCAATAAGGTCTCCCCTAAGCCTCCTCTTCTCCAAGCTAAGCAACCCCAGCTCCCTCAACCTCTCCTCACAGGGCTTGTGCTTGAGACTCCTCACCAGCTTTGTTGCCCTACTCTGGACACATTCCAGCAACTCAAAACCTTTCCTAAACTGAGGGGCCCAGAACTGGACACAGGACTCAAGGTGTGGCCTAACCAGTGCAGAGTACAGGGGCACAATGACCTCCCTGCTCCTGCTGGCCACACTATTCCTACTATTCCTAATACAGGCCAGGGTCCCTTTGGCCTTGTTGGGGCCACTTGGGCACACTGCTGGCTCATGTTAACCCTACTATCAACCAGTACCCCCATGCGCCTTTCTGCCTGGCTGCTCTCCAGCCACTCTGACCCCAGGCTGTAGCGCTGCGTGGGGTTGGTGTGGCCAACGTGTAGAACCCGGCACTTAGATGTGTTAGATTTCATGCCGTTGGACTCTGCCCATCTGTTCAGCCTGTCAAGGACCCTCTGCAGAGCTCTTCTACCCTCTAACAGAACACCTTACCTTACCCCAGCTTGGTGTCATCTGCAAACATACTGATGAGGGACTCAATACCCTTATCCAGATCATCAATAAAGACAAAGAGCATGGGGCCCAGCACTGATCCCTGTGGGACACCACTAGTGACTGGCTGCCAGCTGGATGTGGCACCATTCACCACCACTCTCTGGGCTCAGCCCTCCAGCCAGTTCCTAACCCAATGCAGAGTGCTCCTGTCCAAGCCACGAGCTGACAGCTTGGCCAGGAGTTTGCTGTGGGAGATGGCATCAAAGGACTTGCTGAAGTCCAGGTAGACTACATCCACAGCCTTCCCCACATCCACCAGGCGGGTCACCTGATCATAGAAGGAGATCAGGTTGGTCAGGCAGGACCTGCCCTTCCTAAATCCATGCTGGCTGGGCCTGGTCCCTTGGCCATCCTGGAAGGGCTGTGTGATTGCACTCAAGATAACCTGTTCCATAATCTTGTCTGGCACTGAGGTCAGGCTCACAGGTCTGTAATTCCCTTCTTGTGGATGGGCATCACTTTGGCCAGGTTCCAGTCATCAGGGACCTCTCTAGTGAGCCAGGGCTTGTGAACAATGATGGAGAGTGTCTTAGCCAGCTCATCTGCCATCTCTCTCAGCACCCTAGGATGGATCCCATTCGGTCCCATGGGCTTGTGGGGATCCAAGTGGCTAAGCAGGTCTCTAACTGCTTCCTCCTGGATTACTGGGGAACTATACTGCTCCCTGACTCCATCTGCCAGCTCAGGAGGCCAGTTGTCTGAAAGACAACCTATCCTGCTATTAAAAATTGAGGCAAAGAAGGTGTTAAGTGCCTCTGCCTTTTCCTCATCTTTAGTTATAATATTTAGAAGTGAATGAGCACCTAAACTGAAGAAGTGAGAAGAGGAAGAAGCACTGGACGGTGATTCCATGTAGGCTAAAAGGAAGCTGAAACAGCAGTAAAGGAAAAAGGGGGAGGTATAGTCAGAGGAATATACAGGTGGTACTTCTGGCATTTTATGTTTTCCAATTTCTTCTCTCTATGCTTTGGCTGAGTAAAGGTGATTATTTCAAAGCCTACCTAGTATGAATTGTGATCCTTCTCACAGCCTTTTCATTCCTGCCCTAAGATTATCTATTGTATTATACACATTGTGGAGTTCCTTCACATTGAGATGTGTGCGTTCCAGGGGTTTTTTGCTTTTCTCTTGAAAAAGTGCTGTGAGGTCAGTTAGTAGTGAATATCACAGAACAGCCAAAACAAATCTCTACTCAGTTCTCCTCTAAGAGCTTGTAGCTCTGAGAGTACTGGTTGGTGGCGGTTGTTGGTTTGTTTTGGTTCGTTGTTTTTTTTTAATAAAACTAGCACACATTCTATTTGTTGAAACAAAAAGAAGATGAAACTGATATAACATTTTATCATGTTTTCACAGTATGCAATATTCTTTCTCAAAAACATCTGGGTTGTTATATTGCCTCTTTTGTGGCTGTCTGAGCTGTCTGACAATAATAAAAACAACTCACTGTATTCCTCACCTTATAGGCTCACTCCCATTTTGTTTTGCAAAAATAAAATAGTGAAAATCTCTCTTGATTTTCACATGAAGTTTAAAAAGTGTAATCAAAATTTCTTTTTTTAATACATACTACTATTTCTAACGACTTAGATGAAGGTATAGTATGATAAAGAAATAGGAGAGATTGCTGTTGAAAAGTCTTATGAGATTTTTGTTTTTATTATTCCGGGCCTTTAGCCAATTTTCTGTGAATCAGTGTGGCTATCAGGTATTGATAAATGTGTCACCAATGACAACACTGAGCAAAAGGAATTAACACAAATGGATGTTTCTTGAACCATTTGGAAGAGAGGTTTTGGAATTGAATTAAATGTGACTTTGCAGACTGTATGCTCATCGAGCTTGACTGTAGTGGTGAAGATTTTTCCCTATGAATGGCTGTTCCCTTGAATGTACATTTGGCACTATCAAAATAACATTCCACTTCTATTGTAAGCTAATAACTCACATTTCTCAGGAGGAGAAACAACGTTTTGTGTCTCTACATTAGGCAACTGACAGCACCAAGTGGCTCATATAAAGACCATGGAATTAATATTCTGTAACTGTGCAAAAAAATTATACTGGGTAGGATCCTATTCACCATGCAAAGAAATGTGCCAAAGAGTAATAATGTGATGCAGTTTTCATATAGATTAAACATTTTAATAATCTGAAAATTATCAGCTTAACCAAAGGTTAGCTCAGGGTAGTGATAGAACTGATTTATTTCTAGTCCAGTTTAATTTAAATGCTGGCAAGGAAACCTGAGGCAGTAAATAACAAGCTGGTCACTGCCAAGATATTTTGGACCTTCTTTTTACAATATGAAATTGTTTGTTTCTGTGCTTTTTCCTGCCCCTGTGCAATGTTTATACTATTACCAATACAAGAAAGTGAGATTTCTGTCCAAAACACAGACATTTGTCAGAAACTCGGTTTTCACAGCATTTTATGACAGCAGTCCTATTGTGAATTATGAATGATATCATAACTACAGAGGTACCCACAAGAAACAATAGCCCTGATTTCCATAACTTCAGTGGTCATTCAGCCTCTGTCTTTTACCATCCCTCTTGGGCTGACCATTAAGAACTGCTGAGCTCACCCCTCTGTCCTGTATTGCTCAAAGGACTTCTTGATAAGAAACCTAGCTTCTCCTATTTCATGCATGCTATGATCTTGTAGTAGGCTGACATAGAGATGGATTCACAACCAAGGTCATTTATTCTAGCAAGTCATAAAGCTTCCATTGTACAGGTAATTCAGCTTTTATTAGTAGAGAATGCAATGCTACCATGGTCAAAATCCACTGATAATATGCCAAGCAGCCTTTTGAATCAATCAGATTCAGTGAGCTGTAGAGGAATTGCATCCCAAGGAATCTCTTTGTGCTTCCATTTTAATGTGCAGCATCATTGCAGATTTCACATCACATAAAATCTGACTTCTGTGAAAACAAATGAGGGCATTAAATTCTTTTAACTTCCACTGACATGGCTGCAACTATAAATCATGTTTAGAATTGCCCGTAAGTCACAAAACTAAGCCAGAAAGCAAAATAAACCCACTCAAATGACTTCATTTTTTGTACAGATCTCTATGATACACAAAAGAAAATCTGTATGCAGCACTCATGCTCAAACTCAGCTACCTGTCTGAGGACCTTTATGCGCACAAGCAGTCTGCATTCAACCAGCAAGAAAATCCAGTGGAACAACATAAAGTCGTATGTGTTTGCAGGTTCAAAGCATTAGATTACCTTCAGATACTGAGTGCAATTAATGTATTTTCCTTTAAAATTCTATTTTGGCATTACAAGCCATAAAGACCATTTTTTCATCCTCTAGAACATTTCCATGAAGGTGAAATTTCCAAGATACAAATGAAAAGTTTATCAGCTCTGCAAGGACCTGGCAGATTATGTAAACTTCTACTGCTGCTCTAGGAAATTGAGTGGATGGAAGGAACTTAAAACGCTACCAACAAACACAAAAACAGCCACTGGCAAAAGAAGTGCTAGTTACGAACTCAACATAGGAAAAATACTGATGCTGTAGTTCAAGTATCAACAGCACATTCTCTGATGGCAAAGCTAGATGGCTTCTACTAATTCCCATACCTCCTACTGAGTAAGGGAAGACTGTTGTTCCATCTGTCAGCATCAGAGGAAAGTAGGATAGGAGGGGAGTCACTTATGCCAGTTTTCTACGAAGAAATAATATTCATCTTACAGCAGCAACACCAGCATAGCAACAATATGCCAACATGAGCAGAGCTAGAGTCCTGCATTTCAGAAATTTCTTAGTTGTGCTAAAGATGTATCATGAGCCTTATCTCTACAATAGTCAGTCATACTGTTACATTTATTGCTGTAATTGTTGAAATTACTTTTAAATGCTAACAAGGCTGAAGGCACACTTCCTTGGACTGCAGAGAAGAAAGCAGTTTACAGCCTTCAGGAAGAACTTTGTGTCTAAAGACAACATTTCATGGGGATAGCAAAACCTAAATGACTATTATCAATGTGGTAAAGCAGTTGCTCCAGGGTATGGGCACAAACCTATTAGTATGGCAGAAAGTTATGACAAGCAGCAGAGTTGACTAAATATCTGCTTGTTTTGTTTGCTACTTTGGGTCCACACTGGAAATCGTCCAGCAATGTGTAAGAGGTCCTGCAGCAGGCAAGGCTGCTCCTACTATACTCCTACAGAGTGCCAGAATCCATCTAATTTCATAGGAGACAGCAAACAAGTTTTCCCTCAATTGTTTAGTTCCTTTTATGCACTGAAAAGGGAATCATCCCATACCGTCCTTGGGAAAAGTCTATACAGATACACAAAGATTGAATAAGAAAATCCCCTTGCATTTTTTGTTTTGCATTTTCTGTTTGCTCAGAGCTCACTCAGAGGAGCACAAAACACGAATCAGGTGTTCTTGTTTCATGGAAACAACTCCATACACTTGTTTCCACACACTCCCCCCTCCCCCACCCCCCAACATTTCAACTAATAATTTACCCTGTAAATTTCAGTAACTAGAAATATTCTTTAAAAGTAGTAGAAAGAAAAGTAATTAAATGCTCTTAGTAGTTTTTTACTTAAACAATACAGTGAGTTAAGGCAGGTCCTGAGGAGAATAAAGATGCAATGATTCAAAATACAGGGTCTTCCTGATTTTAAACAGCAGTTGAAAAATGCAGAGATAGGATGCGAGGCATTTATAGTAATGCTATGACTGTAATCAATAGCAAAACCGAGAAAACTGAAGGACAGCAGACTGAACTAAAGCCCTCCATCCAAGAATAATAAAGCAAAATCTGGAAACATCAAGATATTAGATACATCAAATTGAAGTAAAAATTAATTTTAATAATACTATTTAAAAATACTTGTGTAACTATGAGAAATACCCATAATTTGTTAAGTAGAATACTCCATTCATGTAGAAATACACCACTGAAATATCTTCAGATCCTCTTAGGGGGAGACTGAATGATTACTGGAATGAAGCCTAACGTATTGCAAGTTAGTACAGACCTTTGTGGATAAAACCTGTGTTCCTTCCATATATCAAGTATCACTGAGAAGAAATAAAAATAAAATAAAAAAAGAAAAAAAGAAGAATCTGTCTTTCAACTCAATAGAAAATCACTTCACACTAACCAGTTCTTCTGTGTCCACCAGATCCAGGTATTATCTATTCCATTACTTTCTGTAATGTTTCCAATACTGTATTTCTCAGTCAGAGCAATTTAACCCTACAGATGCTAGTACATAAGAATGGAAATATATGAGTTGTAAGGAGTGGAAGTACATATTATGTCCTTAAAAACAGCTGCTATCTCACTGCATGCCACATTAACTTAATTAAATGTCCTGTATGGTGTTCCATGTTGTTTCACTATCTTGAAGGTCTCTTCCAACCTGGTTTATTCTATTTTATTCTATGGGGTTTTTTTTATCCTGAGAGTTCAGCTGAGGTAAATCAGCAAATTGATGGCTGCAGGAATAGGAGTTCCTTCCTCAAACTTCAAAAATTATGAGAGATGTTGTAGAGGAGCAATAAACTGGAAGTAGCTTTACTGCTGCTTGATCAAATAAAATAGTACCAGGATACAAGATACAAGATACTTTGGATAATTTTCCTTCAGCAAAAAAAATAAATAAAACCAACATTGCTTTAATTTGGATCAAAAAATGTGACTGGATTGCGAATAGCCATCACAAATCCCATCAACTGCAAATACTATAGAATTTTGCTGTCTATATTTCATAATGAAGTTAACACTTGAACAGAACAAGAAAAAATACATAGCTTTTTGGAAAAAAAAAAAAAAAGAAAAAGGCAGAAGATCAAAACCAAATTTAGTTGACTGAATTTTTGTACATGTGTGCAATATGGTCTTTAATAGTTGATATTCAATGTGTCATTAACATAGGTTAATGAACCATATTCCAACCAAAATATATCCCTTAAATGAATGAATAATTGATATTGGAAGGTGTGTGAATAGGGCTAGAGACATGCTCTGCTGTCAAATACCATTCTTTTTAGAATAGAATAGAATAGAATAGAATAGAATAGAATAGAATAGAATAGAATAGAATAGAATAGAATAGAATAGACCAGAGCAGGTTGGGAAAGATCTTGAGATCATCATGTCCAACCTATCACCCAACACCATCTTATCAACTAAACTATGGCACAAATTGACTCATCCAGTCTCCTCTGAAACACCTCCAGTGATGGTGACTCCACCACCTCCCTGGGCAGCCCATTCCAATGGCCAACCACTCTTTCTGGGAAGAGCTTCTTCCTAATATCCAGCCTAAACCTCCCCTGGCACAGAGTGAGACTGTGTCCTCTTGTTCTGGTGCTGGTTGTCTGAGAGAAGAGACCAACTCCCACCTGGCTACAACTTCCTTTCAGGTAGCTGTAGAGAGCAATAAGGTTTCCCCTAAGCCACCTCTTCTCCAAGCTAAGCAACCCCAGCTCCCTCAACCTCTCCTCATAGGGCTTGTGCTTGAGACCCCTCACCAGATTTGTTGCCCTTCTCTGGACACGTTCCAGCAACTCAACATCTTTCCTAAACTGAGGGGCCCAGAACTTGACACAGGAGTCAAGGTATTGCCTAACCAGTGCTGAGTACAGGGGCACAATGACTTCCCTGCTCCTGCTGGCCACACTATTCCTGATACAGTCCCAAAAGTAAGTATTTCCCCAAATCCATCGGTTTAGCACAGAAGGAAAGGAGCATGACAGGTCTATCCTGGCACTCTGTGCTTGAATAGTATGTTGTGGGTAGCTGTAGAATTTGAATGTTCAGATACATATCAAGTTTAAAGAAGCACAGTAGCCCTGTTAACAGTTGTCCATGCACAAGCATCCAGCACACACTGCAAATCTTTTGAGTTCTATGAGGCATTTAAAACCAGTCTTAGCCATGCTGGTGACAAAATATCACAGTATGCTCTTGTGTACCACTTAATCAATCAATTAAACAAAAGTTCTTTATTCATTTATTAGGTTTGTATTTGGTCCAGCTCACCACATGTTTGAATGTTCAGTTGTACTTAAACCAAAAATGTGGCAGAAATGCATGGTGGTAGGGAGTAGTATCATCCTTCTGGGCATAGCATGTCTTAGAGCAGCTGCATCTGTAATACACCCCAGCCTAAATAAGAATGTCAGAGCATTCATTTATACAGAATTTAATAGAAATTTTTGTTACCAGAGTCCATGTGAGTCTGGGATTCCATCTGTAATTGCTAACTTGAGTATATTTGCCTTTGACTCAAGGTACTTTAAGCCTCTGTACAGATTGGCATGTGTGAACAGCTTCAGCTGACTTGACTGCCTTGTGGTACTTTTGTCTGACATACTGGGTATTCATACATGATTTATTCTGTGGAAAAGTCCTTCCTGAAGCAAACAATAGCCAGAAGGAAGATATTTGCTGTAGCTTACAAGCATTTAGATGTTACTTTTAAGCTGTCTTTAACTAGAAAGAAATTCTAGTTTTATGGTTCCCAAAAAACAGTACCAGCAGGCTTTCTGAAACAATGCGAAGAAAATCTAAGCATAAGAGGAATATATAATAACCCACTGTCTCTTCAAATACAAAAAACTGTCTCTGTGAAATAATTGTAGCATTTCTCCAGACTGCCTCTTTTTCAGAACTAGAGAACAGTTGGAATAAGCTTCCCAAATATTTAATAACTTCCACTAAAAATGGAGAAATATACTTTTGCCATAAGATACAAAACAGAAGAAAGCCTCACAGGTTGAAATGTGCTGTTCTCTGTTTTTCAGCATATTCACTTTGAAATTGCACAGCAAAGAATAAACAATACAGATCTCCTTTCTACTCTAGCTCACTTTGTTCAAAGAAAGGTTTTAAAAGCTCTGATGGAGAAAATATATTTCTTCACTAATAAAAGAAGGGTGTTGCATAATTCTTCAAAATTAGTGTTACTGCTTTTCCCCTGACTGAAGTTATAATATCCACAGGTTCTAATTGCCTGCATCCAACTTGTTAAAAATCAGCCTTTTGTATGCATTCATTCTACAATAAATTTAAATTTTCTCACCCACCTTTCAATTCAGGCAGAACTCCTACAAAATACAAAAGTCAGGATAAATTCTGTACTAATCAATGTTACTTAGTCATTTTTAGTGCATGTTTTACTGAAATTCCTGTTCTTCTGTGACTCTCTTTTTATTACTACTTTGTAAAATAACTTACATTTTATTCAACCTCATGGAAAGGGTCAGAGTTGAAGGCGGAGTTTTGGAAAAGTTGTGATGAAAAGGCAACTCAAAAAGGCTTTCCATAATGTATCTTCATTGTTTGCACATAATTTGCTGTATAAGTGAGATTAACTGATTTCAGTGAAGAGTCTTGCATACAGTTATGGTTTCCAAGAAAGGCCTGATTTAGTAATTTGCAGCAGGCACAAAAACATTCTCTTTAGATTTGGTGGCTTTCCTTTGTTTTTCATTAATCTCTCTCTTTTAAAAAAAAACCTTTTTTTTTTTGTTCTTTTTTCTTCTTACAAATGCAATTCATTACTTTCCAGTTTCCCTGGGAAGGCCACATTAAGCAAGACTTCTTGCTGAGAAACTATCCAAAGCTATCTTTTTTTTTTCCATAAAGTTTTTATGTATTTGTCTTTGGCAGAAAAGGAAATCTGCCTCACTTAATTTTAAAACTATCTTTCAAGAAAAAGGAGTCAAGATTCTCAGGTTCTTGAACAAAGTGAAAAATATACACTAATTTTTTATTCACTGGAACTATTATTGTAAGATCAGTAACGTCACAGTATTTAGCTTTCTTATCTTTTTACTGATGTAGTCATAAAAAGATTACACACTGACAAACTCCTATTTTCTGTTAATAATTCTGTGGTTTATCTTATTCTGAGAGTGCATAATGTTAGGCCATCTTTGGGTTTAAGTTAGATGCCTGGTCTGGCAGCATTTCCTCTTATCCATAGCTTAATATAATACAAATCAATACAGATGAAAGTACAAAAGTAACTAATCTTAGCTATTAATTAAAAAACCTGTTAGAAAATGTGAAGTTATCAAGAGTGTAAAATACATTAAATGACCCCAAAACCACAGAAAAGTAACTACCAATCAAGAAAGGAGTCAGAAAAATGCAGGAACTGGAATAGGGTCCTTGTAGTAGGAATCCAGTTTGTTTAGGTAGTTCTTAATTTGCTAAAAGGATAATTTCTTTCCATGTTTCTTGGAGGTGATTAATATTGGCACTGTGGAAAGCAAGAACTTAAGGGAGGAAACTGTTGCTCATGAGTTCATGTACCACTACCATTTTTTATTTCTAATAACATATTCACCATTTCTACTTCAAAAGATGGGAAACTTGATGGCTATTTCTAGAATTGGATATAGAACCATACACACATAAAAAAAAAAAGTGACTGAACACAAAGAGTGGGTACTTAACTTTCACAGGTGCTTAAACATGACTTAAATTATTTACACATGCAGAAAAGATGGTTCTATGCATAAGAAAGAACCATGAACTCATACAAAACAATCCCTGTCTCTTTAGAATAAAGACCCTAGATTTGGACTGAAAAATAAATATTCTATAGACTGTGACTCACCAGCTGAAAAACTAAAACCAAAGATGAGATACAGAAATCTCAGTAACTGGGGGTGTGACATTGTGAAAAATGTTTCTTGAAAATGATTCTCACATGCACAAAATTTCATTAGAAATCTTCCAGGAGACCCAGTCACTGGAAAAATAACTTGTTTCCTTTTCACTGACTTGCAGTTAGTCCGAGGTCACTTTTCTTTGTATTTTTAAAGAAGCTACTTCATCATATTCTTCTTCCCTTTTGACAAAAGTCAAAAGGATTTATTGCAAACTCCTCAGCTAAGTGGAAAGGTGAGGGAGAATAATGACTGGGTATTTCTAATACCAACCACAATAAAAAGTTGCTTTACTGGACTGTGTGAATAGTACCTGACTATTAAGAAAAAAAATCCAGTGTTGCATTCCAACAGTCAAATTCAAATACTGAGATAACATATATACATACACACACCTTCATGTCCACAGGCACAAGCATGCACTCTGTATTACTTTTATTTATTTTCTTTTCAGCCCTAAGGAAGTGCAAGAACACAAAAAGCTGAGGGAGAAGGAAAGGAGATTTGATCAGCACATCAGAAAACATTCAACACCTTTGTAAGAAACAACAGAAAAGTCATATTACAGTCACAGACCTCTTACAGAGAGAGATAGGAGAGTCAGCCTAGCCAGTTCCCAGCTTCCACAGCTATTTAATCCCTCCAGTACAGATGTCATCAGCTACCTGAAGGTGATGGATCTCATCATGGTCGCCACAGTGTATCACAATCCAAATGATGAGCCATCTTAGAATTGAATGATTGGTGGTAAATCAACTTTATTAACAGTGTCCACAGAAGTCACCAGTTCCTTTTCCATCCTTCCTCCTCCTTTTCAAAAGGGCAATTTATGAAGTGGGGTCGAGTAATGGTGTGGCTACTAGCACAATTTATGAAATGAAGATCGTATCTTAGAGGGTGAGTAGTTTGTGTAATAACTGGTTCAGCTGAACAATTTGAGAAGAAATCTTCACAAGCTAAAAGACTTTCTTTCTATTCAGTTACCTTTTATTGTACATAAATCATCCAAACATACTAGGGATATAAAATACTGGACTGAAGTGGGCTTATCAGGGAGGTGTTGTTTCAGCAAAACATAGTAGCATGTACGGCAGCCCTAAGCATGTGTTTATCCTGACTGAAGTCAGAGACAGTCACAGAGCTGGGAGAGAAATTATATTTCCGGATACAGAGTGTTTATGACTATGAAATTGTTCTCCTCCCACAACCATAAGTGCCTTCAACATGCAAAAATACATCCTACAATGATATTAGCATTGCATGAAACACAATATTATTACAGAAGGAGAATTATTTATGATGTGTGGGATGGGAAAGAGAAGGATCATAGGATCATAGAATCACTGGATGCTAGGGATGGAAGGGACCTCCAGTGATCATTGATTCCAACCCCCTTGCCAGAGCAGGACCATAGAACCTAGTGCAGTCTTGAAAGTGTTGGGGGGGGAGGGGGGGGGACAAGGGAGGGAAGGGAAGGGAAGGGAAGGGAAGGGAAGGGAAGGGAAGGGAAGGGAAGGGAAGGGAAGGGAAGGGAAGGGAAGGGAAGGGAAGGGAAGGGAAGGGAAGGGAAGGGAAGGGAAGGGAAGGGAAGGGAAGGGAAGGGAAGGGAAGGGAAGGGAAGGGAAGGGAAGGGAAGGGAAGGGAAGGGAAGGGAAGGGAAAGAAAAAAGTTAAAAAAGAAAAAAGGAAAAGGGGAAAAAAGAAAAAGAAAAAGTAAAAGAAAGGGAAAGGGGAAAAAAAGAAAAAAAAAATAAAAGGGAAAAGGAAAAAGCAGAAGGAAAGGGGGGAAGGTTGGTGGAAGGAGAAATGGGAAGAAAAAAAAATAAAAAAGAAGAAAGATTCAGATTCATGCCAGGAAAAGGAATACAAAAATGGAGATTAAAGCCACAAAGCTGTCTCAGGAAAGCACATATAGCAGAAAATTGTGGACACAAAAAGGCATTACAGAAAATAAAAGAAGTAAAGTATTATCAAAAAATAGGATGAATCAAGAGAGGATTAGGATAAACTAGAGTAAATGTGAGGGTTATATAGACATGTTAAGACAAGGTAAGGAGAATGAAAAAGATATGAGGAAGCCCAGAGACAGTGAAGAAAGGAGTAAGTTGCTTTTACCACTGATTATTAAAATTTCATGAAAGGTGGTGTAGGGACCATCACCTATTATAAAAACTTCATTTAACAGACTTTCATTTTGGAGTCATTTATAGAATGTATTTTCTCTTTTTTCACTACTTAGTATACCCATAATATTGCTTCAGTCTTTGCTTGTTAAAAAGATACTGTGACTGACTGAGATAAAACAAAGCATCTCTAGGAAACAAGTTTTCTTATGTTCTAGTTCTCTTGAAAGCTCATTGTTTTGTTTTTGACACATTCTTTTACAACACAGAAGTGATACCCTGGGACATACGTTCAAAGAACTCTTGTTCTTCTTATCTATGTACGGTCATCGTAAAATATCTTTTGCCTCAAGTGTTATGAACACTACCACTGGAAACATGTACTACAGAGAGACTCATTGCCAATTGCATAATTATATCCAAATCCAAGAGCCTGATTATAGACACATTCATGTGTGGTGGGATGCTGTCTCCTATTATCCAAAGGCCATCTTTCTGTGCAGTTTTAAATTTTCTCTGTACTTGAAGATCCGGATTCCAGAACACTTATGTGGCAAAATCATTTTCATGGCTGCTTTGAGAATTAAAATCCACTACAGCAGTATTTTGTTAATGTTTATAAGATGAAAATGGCACTCTTGGTTAGCAAACCTACACAATGCACACCTTTATTTCTTCTGCTGTTTCTTTTATGAGAGACATTTCTAATCCATTGACTAGGCTGCAACATATAAAACTGAACTGTTGGGATATATTATTCATATATGTGTTTCCTGACAGTGCAAATCACATACAGCTAATAATAATCAAACTAATTAGCACATGTATAGCACTTTGTATCCTGGAAGTGCCATACAAATGTTAACTAATTAATTCTCACAACTCTCCTGTGAGGAAAGGAAGTAATTACCCTGAGCCCCATTTAAGACTCAGAAAGAGGTTAAACATTATTCTGTTTGGAAGGTGCAAACCATGGATAGCTTGGTATTATAGTTCTTAATGCTCATGATTTTTCAGTGATACTGCTCTTCAGCAGCTAGGGCAGGCTGCAGCTTCACTCCCTTGCTCTGCTGCCAGCTCAGACAGGGCACAGTCCTTAATTGTCTGTAAAGACTGACCAAGAGAAAGAAGTAAAATTGTTTCTGACATCAGCATAAATAGATTTACCTTCTCTATTCTACACATAAGTGTGAGAGACTAAAAGTTTGTTTCTCTTGGTATGACTCAACATGCCCAGCTTGCCCAGACAATTGCTGATATGTGTTGGGCAGAGCCACTGGAAGGAAGGTGCAAAGACTACTCCTGGATGCAAATCAGCTTGTGATTGCATCATCATAACACTGGACTACAACAATGGACCCAAGGACCCAGCCATCACGCCTTTAGGGCAAGATAATCTCCACCCATCAAGTACCCTGGCAAGGGTGACACAATGGATTCACCACCTGTTTCCTGATGTGTAAGGAGTGTGGGGGCTTGTCTGGATGGAGACGGAGGAGGCGGAGGCCCACCCCCACCCCCACCCCCCCTCCATCCAGAACCTTGCCCAAACACACAGAAATGCACAAAAAGATTTCCGGGGGAATGATACCTGGACATTTACCTAAGGATGATTTCCTTGCCTCTGAATTCCTGAGGGACAATGCTTGGACACATACCTAAGGACTAAAAACTGTATAAAAGACTGGACCCACTACTGGCTACATTAGAAGAAAAAGAGATGAAGGAAAACACAGGAGAAGGACCATGTCGCTGAGGAGAAAAAGTTCTGCCTGCTGCAACTCATGGAGAAAAGAGGCTGCCCAGAGGACCACAGCTCTTCTCCAGCCAGAGCCTCAGCACCGTTCCTGTACCAACCCAACATCTCCCCAGAGGACCACAGCTCTTCTCCAGCAAAAGCCTCAGCACCGTTTCTCTACAGACCCAACATCTCCTGCAGTACGTTTCCTCCACAGACTCAAACTGTCTTGGGGGGGGTGAGGGGTGTGGTAATATAATTCCTTTCCTCTTCTCTCTCTCTTCTCTCTCTCCCTCTATTTTCTCCTTCTCCCCTTCTTATGTCCACTTTATTTATGTAATAAATAGTCTAGCTGTTGATATTTTGGCCTCATTTGTGCCTCTAGTTTCACAACATGGGAATATTCATAAGAACTGTGTCTCCGGACCGAGACAATAAGGAACGGGCCTATTACATAAGAAGAGACTATGTTCTTGTAATTCATCATGGGGACAAAATCAGGTTTAGGGTACTTCTTTTCAGTGAAAGCAGGCTACTGCATAACTGCAGAACTGAAATCATTCTTTTTGCATGTGAGTAAAATAAGCATAAATATTCATGTAACACACTATTTATCTCCCAGATTAATTTTTGGGAACACATCATATAGAGGCAAACTGTGCAATGCAAATAGACCAGCCCTGGTGTTGAGACAACAGGTTAATGATTACCAGAAATACTCCCAAATTAAAATGTATCTAGATCAAAAGCAGGTCAGGGCTACACATAATTTCACTACATCTTCCCTTTAATCAGCATTACTATGTAATCCAACCTGTTACAATTCTAGACTACTGATCATGTAAAGGTTATATTTCCACTACTATTTTGGAGGGCAGATCATTGTGCTGGATGCTACCTTCAAGAACCTAGAAGTTAGAAAATGCAGAGCAAGAAGTAAAGGACTACAAAGAGAATGAATAATGTGTCCAAAGCCATGAAAAAGTTAGAGGCTGTCTCCTTGTTTTGCAAACCTGTGCTAACATGACTTTGAAACTACACACTTTTTTGCTTTTAGAAAACAATGAGAATAGATAAAGTAACCACAAGGGATAAAACAGTAACTCTGCTTTGTTATGGATTTTTCTGAAGAAGCAACAACTCACACAGTGCTTTATCTCAGACTTCCTATAACACTTTTTGTTCAGTTTAACTTTAAAATGTTATCTTGTAGAGAGAAGCACACTATCTGACAGACGTAGTATCTACATGTAGACCATTCTAAGAAGTCTTAGAACAATTTCAGGAATAAAGTCAGACCTCACACTAGGTGAGAATGAAACAAATAGGTAATTCATCTAATTAGGTATTATATATTTGTGAAACAAAATTGATTTTGTAGTGCAGGTTTATCAAGAGAGATACTTAATGGTAATTAATCATCTATCATCATTGCCAGGACTTCAATTGTCAACCACAATTATGCATAAATTCCTCTCATTAACACAGACTTAATCATGCAAATCCAACTTAACTTATAACTGTGTCAGGGCCACCAGATGGTATAATCCAATAGAAATGTCTCACATGTAAACAAATAAAGGAAAATAATACAAAACCATTGGGAGGAAAAAAAAAAAAAAAAGAAATTACATGCAACCCCTCAGCTGTTCCTTCCCATGATGTTTTCAGTATCTACATTTATGAAAGATTTGGTGCTTTATATTCAGCTTTATTAAGTGAGCCTTGAATTACTCTGATAATTGATGAATGGGAGTCATCTAATAGCCCAGGGGAAAAAAATGTGCTAAATCCCTCTTGCCTCAGGGTATTCCTTACAGAAATAATGCTTCTTTGGGATGCAAGAATTTTCCAGGCATCTTTATTCTTCCAGAGCCACCTACAAGATTTGCTCCATAGCCACTTCAGACTCATTCATTGTCTCTTTCTATCAGACTAGGATCTAGTGTCAGAGTGAATATGACAACTCCATTTATAACTGTATTTGCAGCCCTGTAAATTCACCATTTCTGCATTGTCTGTAAAGGAGAACCATCTGTGCTTATGAGTGTGCTACACTGGGCACACTTGTTGCTATTTACTTGTTTGGTAAAGTACATGAATTAGTAATTTAATATCTTTCTGAAAAATATTTTCTCTCTCTAGTAAGACTACATTTTAAAGAGAAAAAAAAAGTCTATATGCATGCTTACATCTACATAAAAAAATCTGTTTAAAGTTGCTGATTAAGATGGAGTTTGTATTTTATAATGTTGTTACATGTATTTCACAATTGCTGTATAGAAGTGTGTTAAAATTCATGCACACTCCTTAATAAATATGTCAAATTGAAGGAGAAGGAATTGACATAAAGAATGGAGCCACTGTTTCCAGCTTCCACAAACGTAATTGGTAAAGTCTATAATTGAGAAGAAGTGCTGAATCTTTTAAGTACAGAAAATAGTTTAAAACTTTTTAGTAAAGTTAATAGAATCTACTAATGTGTTCTTTTTCATAATCTACACAGTATCAATACATATTTCAAGTTAGTATATCTCTCTAAATGAATCTAAAATAGACTCATATACACATAAGAATTTTAGTTGACTAATAAATAGACGGCTTCATACACGGCAGCTTTGCTTTTACATTGGAGTTGCCTCTGCATTTCTATGTTTTAACCAAGAGGTGGCACCAGGAATGTCTAGAAAATATCGATGAATTTGACGCATTTTTTTGTTGCAAATTAGATTCTGGGTGATCTGAGTAGCCAAATTATCAGCTAGATATAATAAATAATTATATAGAAGCAACTGGAACATGAAGGAGGCATATAAGAAAAATTAAAAAAAAAAAAAAAGAACAAAAAAAGAACAACGAAAAAGGCCCCTAACATGAGCTATGAAACTAAAGGACAGATGAAGTAAGAAATTATAACATGATCAAAGACCACCAGAATAGAATACAAGAACTGAATCCTGGTAACAACAACACAATAACATATAAGTCGATACAAATTAAAAAGGCATAAATTAGCAAGACACATTTCTGGCAGTAATTGCTCTGCAGAAAAAAAAGATCCATATAATGTGTCTCAAAACTAAAGCACCTTAAGCAAACTTTTTTGAAAACCAGATGAATATATGAAAAGGTGATATGTATGCAAAATTTTAGATTGTGCCAAATCTAAAGGAGAACTCAGAAAATATGAAATACACTCAAAAGCTGGCAAATTGTACCTGTGGCCCAGGAAAGGCATGCAAACACCTGCTCTATAACAACCTGACCCACAAAGGCTTGGAACAGTTTGTGCAAAATATGTAAAACTAGAGCTATGTTGCTTCTATGCCAGAATACATTAAAAGGAAAAAAAGGATAATGTGCATTTTTAACAAAACCTGAAACAGTAGTCAAAGGAATGTACTATTGGATCTTGCTGCTGGGATGCTGCTAGACATGCACACCTGTGCACACACATACCCAAAATTTTAATATATTCTTCCTTTCCCTTCTCGTTACTGAGATAAATTTTCAGGTGGAAGCCTATGAGACATTGGAGAAACATTCTCCAGAAGGTAGCCAAAATTCTTGTGTCCAATATTTTGCTTGAAAGATTTAAAAGCAAACAAGAAAATGAAAAAAACAAAAAGACATTGAAAAAATTGAATGCAGTATGTTATGTGAATCTAAGGAAGGAATTCATTGAAAAAGTCATACAAAACAACAGATGACATATCAAGGGAGATTTACTAGAAAGCAAAACCTTTCAAACAAATGTAGGCATATTTCCCTAAAGACATAAGGTTTTGTTTTGAATTAAGAAGGTGATGGAAACTACAGATAATTATTCAGATATTTTCTGAAACTCAGTTTGCCCTTAATCCACAAATTTGTATTTGTTCAAAGTTGAAGTAAAAATAGTTTATACCTAAATTTTGTTTAAATATTAAGATAAATTTGGGGAGGGAACATAGGTGTAATTCATTAACAGAATGAAAAGCTTTTTCTGCAAGTGTTAAGAAGCAATGTAAGGCGAACAGAACAGAACAGAACAGAACAGAATAGAATAGAATAGAATAGAATAGAATAGAATAGACCAGACCAGGTTGGAAGAGACCTTCAAGATCATTGTATCCAACCCATCATCCAACACCACCTAATCAACTAAACCATGTAACCAAGCACCCTATCAAGTCTCCTCCTAAACACCGCCAATGATGTGAAAAGTTTTTTGGTTTGTTTGTTTTGGGTTTTTTTTTCGTGGCTTTGTTTGTTTAATTATTATTATTTTATTTGCCACCTAAGACTCAAAAAGTCTATAAGTAAAAGCTTGGCATTTTTTGTAAAGATAAAAATTAAAAATCTTTCCAACGTCAAGTAACAAAACCAGATACAAACCCCAAGAATCTGCAAATATCCAAACCTCCAAGTTTTGACAAACGTAGACATCGAACTGAATGATTGTACCTGTGTTTACTATGGTAGGAAGAAAAAGTAAACTACATCAGCTTTTTAAAACCATCCTATTAAGAAAAAAAATGTAGAGATATAAGTCACTAATGTCTATCACAAAGTTCATATGCAAGTTTCCAGGAAATAAAGTAATAGAAAATATGTATGCCAACACATTAATACCATTTTTGCATTAAAGAAATCTCAAGTGAATTTCAGGAAAAAGAACTTTATCAACTTTCCTGACATCAGTGTGGAAATGAGGAGGATCATTCTAATCCAAAGGTTGAAAATCAATGGCAATAGTAAATTCTGGAACTAAGGAATATCTATCATAATTAAATGGAATTAAACAAGTTGCAGTAGGAAAACAATGTTGAGATACATTGCGCTAGGCAATTAAACCTTTGTTTTTTTTAACACTGATGTAAAATAGAGAGGGAGTATCTAAACATAAATATAAGAAAACAAAATTACTTAGTACAGTTTTAAAGAAGTCACCTTTGGCAAGAAGGCAAACCACTATACCTACTGAAGAGTTTGTAAATACTTCTGCATGTTGTACCTGACAAGATTTGTTAAAGGAGTATATTAATTTACTGAAATTTAAAAAACAAAACAAACCCACAACTTCTCACTCGTCTTTTACAGACACCATAGGAATTAAAAATCATGAGCTTTACTGTTCACTCACCCTTACAGCTGTGCAAACAATTATTTGTTAAGTTCACTAGCCACTCACTAGAGTAGAGGTAACAGAAAGAAGAAAAAAGAAAAAAAAAAAAAAAAAGAGAAGCAAGAAGATAATAAAAGTAACTTCAAGTCAGATGAAAACATACCTTTACAGGGCATTTTTTTACCAAAAAAAAAAAAAATCTTTTCACGCATTAGAAGTTTTAGCATCTTTATAGATAGAAGTCTTTGAAAGCAAAAAGTGTTCTATAAAAATGCCTAAACAAGATATTTCTCCTTTTCTTCCTATGGAGGGGAAGGGAGATCCAAAATTAGCTAATGAACAAAACTCTCATTAGCCTATCACAGACTAAAGTAGTGTTATTGAAGAATTTTATGTACAGTCACAACGGGAACATATAAGCTTGGCACCAACATCCATACAGCAGCCTATAGGCACCCTATAAAAAACTGCAAGACCAACTTTATCTTAATTTTTTTTTTTCTTTGCAAACTGCTACAGACCAGTTTCTAATGGTGAAAGAATGTCACTTTTCATCTAACAGAGATAGTCTTTCAACCCCATGCAAGGGAAAACACTGTAGAACACCATGACTACACCATACAGGAGAAATTTGAGATTTAAATATATCCACATCTTCTTGATATAACACCTGAGGCATTTAAGCCCTGCTCCTCCATAGAGCTAATGAGCATTTGGTGCTGCTTATTCATATGCTCTGAGATACTTACTATATATGACAAACTGCCACTTATGATCACTAAATTTTTGTGTAAAATTAATTTCCAATAATTGCGTCCATGCCAAGTGGTATCTGTCTATTTGTGCTATATTCGTACTTTTTTTTGTACTATATTAAAACCTGTAAGAATTGGCAGTTTATCATACTGATGCCATTCATTACAAGTACTGTGCAGTAGAAACAGGTGATGACTTTTGCACATCATTTCATGACCATAAACTGGAGTGAAATCAAGATCTATAAATGAAAAATAAATATAAATAATAACAATAATAATAATAGGAAGAAGAAGAAAGAAAGAAAGAAAGAAAGAAAGAAAGAAAGAAAGAAAGAAAGAAAGAAAGAAAGAAAGAAAGAAAGAAAGAAAGAAAGAAAGAAAGAAAGAAAGAAAGAAAGAAAGAAAGAAAGAAAGAAAGAAAGAAAGAAAGAAAGAAAGAAAGAAAGAAAGAAAGAAAGAAAGAAAGAAAGAAAGAAAGAAAGAAAGAAAGAAAGAAAGAAAGAAAGAAAGAAAGAAAGAAAGAAAGAAAGAAAGAAAGAAAGAAAGAAAGAAAGAAAGAAAGAAAGAAAGAAAGAAAGAAAGAGAAAGAAAGAAAGAAAGAAAAAGAAAGAAAGAAAGAAAGAAAGAAAGAAAGAAAGAAAGAAAGAAAAGAAAGAAAGAAAGAAAGAAAGAAAGAAATCCAAGCAAAATATAAGTGTTTGGTACACTTTTGTGTATTCTTTCCAGCACAAGATTCATGTTTTGTTTAGCTTTAGATGGCATTGAATTAAACAACTACACAGTCTTACAGATAGTTTGGTAGGTTCTAATAGTCCTAGCAGAGATACATTGAGGAGGAAGTCCACATCTGTATGGATATCACTGATTGAATTCAAGTGCTGGTTCAGTTTTACTACAGTAAAGGTCAGCACAGTTCCATAGCTCTCTTTTCTGGACATCAGAAATATTTTTCCCTTCCCAAAGAAACTGTGCAAATAGAATTGATCACTTACTGCACTGGGGGATTACAGGCTCTGTAGGAGAGACAAGTGAGGGAGAAGAGGAGGAGGGGTGGCTCTGTATGTTAGGGAATCTCTTGATGCCTCAAAACTTGAGGTTGCAGATGAAAGGATTGAGTGCATGTGGGTTAAAATCAGAGGGAGGCTTAACAAAACTGACATCCTGATTGGAGTCTGTTATAGACCACCCATCCAGGATGAGAAGGCAGATGAAATATTCTACAAGCAACATGAAGCTATCTCAAGATCATCAGATCTTGACCTTGTGGGTGACTTCAACCTGCCAGACAAATTCTGGAACTTAATTCAGCAGAGTGGAGGCATTCCAGAAAGTTCCTAGAGCGTATGTAGGACAGCTTCCTGATGCAGCTGTTAAGTGAGCCTACCAGGGGTCAGGCCCTGCTTGACCTGCTGTTCTCAAATAGATAGTGGAGTTTTCAATATCCAAGGAAATAGGGAAGAGCAGTAACAGAACCCTCACTTTGGATTTCCGGAGGGCAAACTTCAACCTGTTGAAGCGAATTATTTAGAAAGTACGCTGCGTAGCAGGCCTTAAGAACCAAGGGGTCCAGGAGGATTGGACCTACTTCAAACAGGAGCTCTTGAAGGCACAGGAACTGGCAGTTCCCCTGTGCTGAAAGATGAGCTGGCAGGGAAAGTGACTGGCCTGAATGGGCAAGCAGCTCCTGGAGGATTTAAGGGAAAAAAAGAGGGTGTATTGCCTTTGGAAAGGGGGGGAGGCAACTTGTGATATGTTTAAGAATGCTGTTAGATCATGTAGCAGAAAAATTAGAGAGGAAAAAGCCCAGTTAGAACTTAAGCTGGTCACTTCTGTGAAAGATAATAAAAAGCATTTTTATAAATATATTAATGCTAAAAAGAGTATCAAGAAGAACCTCCACTCCTTATCGGACCTGAAGGGGAATATTGTAACTAAAGATGATGAAAAGGCTGAGGTTCTTTGCCTCAATTTTTAACAATAAGGCAGGAGGACTTCAGAATAACTGGCCTCCTGAACTGGTAGATGGGGTCAGGGAGCAGTGTAGTACCCCTGAAATCCACATGGAATTAATTTGGGACTTGCTGAGCCACTTGGATACTCACAAGTCCATGGGACCAGATGGGATCCATCCTAGGGTGCTAAGAAAGCTGGCAGATGAGCTCGCCAAGCTGCTCTCCATCATTTTCCACCAGTCCTGGCCCACCAGAGAGGTCCCAGATGACTGGAAACTGGTCAATGTGATGCCCATCCACAAGAAGGGCCGGATGGAGGAACCTGGAAACTACAGGCCAGTCAGCCTGACCTCAGTGCCAGGACTTGTGGTACTTTGGCCACAACAACCCCATGCAGAGCTACAGGCTGGGGTCAGAGTGGCTGGAGCACAGCCAGGCAGAAAGGGACCTGGGGGTACTGACCAACAGATGCCTGAACATGAGCCAACAGTGTGCCCAAGTGGCCAAGAAGGCCAATGGAATCCTGGTATGCATCAAGAATAGTGTGGCCAGCAGGAGCAGGGAAGTCATTGTACCCCCATACTCTGCACTGGTTAGGCCACACCTTGAGTACTGTGTCCAGTTCTGGGCCCCTCAATTTAAGAAGGACATCGAGACTCGAACACGTCCAGGGAAGGGCAACAAGGCTGCTGAGAGGTCTTGAGCACAAGCCCTAGGAGGAGAGGCGGAGGGAGCTGGGACTATTTAGCCTGGAGAAGAGGAGGCTCAGGGGAGACCTAATTGCTGTCCACAGTTACCTGAAGGGGGGTTGTAGCCAGGAGGGAGTTGGTCTCTTCTCCCAGGCAACCAGCACCAGAACAAGAGGACACAGTCTCAAGCTGTGCTAGGGGAAGTTTAGGCTTGAGGTGAAGAGAAAGTTCTTCACAGAAAGAGTGATTGGCCATTGGAATGGGCTGCCCAGGGAGGTGGTGGAATCACCATCCCTGGATGTGTTCAAGAGGGGATTGGACGTGGCACTTGATGACATGGTTTATTAGTCATGAGGTCTGTGGTGACAGGTTGGACTTGATGATCTTTGAGGTCTCTTCCAACCTTATTGATTCTGTGAGACTGAATTCATCAGAAATAGAAAATCTTCAACTTTTGCTATCTTAATTTGAGAGTGAGTTAGCTTACTTTTTTTACTGTCATTTAATTTTGTTTGTAGGGTACAATATCCAGAAATTATAGAAGTCATCTGGGTTGAACCTGATAGACATGAAAGTCTTTGATTATTTTCTGTAAGTTACATTATAACAGGCCTTATGTGGGAATGGTCACAGAGCAATGTCAGGCCAGATCACTCATATCCTATCTATACAAACCCCTGCACATCATTTCGATCACCATGAATAACATGTTGGACTACAGACTGTAAAATAGAGCTCTAATTGCAGCACTCTCTAACAAAAAATTAAACCAGGCTACTGATAGGCCCAAGTACTGTGTAACTAGCCACCATCAGCTCTAGTAGAAGGATAGATAGCTTTGCCCTCCTACAGTCTGCTCGCTCTTTCGAGTCCAGCCCTCAGCTGTTGACCGATAGAGCGCATTAAAGGGCATTAGGAGAAAAAAGGAAAACATCCTTTACCTCATTTTTTCCATAATTGCCACTGCTTTTGTGATTAAGGACTAACCAAACAAAGAGTGCTTTGCTGTCCTATCTATGAGTTTTTGCTTCTCTCGTGTCAGGCAGGAGTATGTTATCTTTTTCATGCTTGTAGATTAGGGCTCCTGCATTTATGATCATAAATATAAGCTAGAAATCTTTTAGAAAGATGCTTTTTTTATGGTTCAATTTTTATATATCCTAATTACACTTGGCACATATTGATTATAATTACAGTTTACTGTTCATCAAAATGGCAATGCTCCTATACATAATAGAAGACAACATTTTTTCAATCATGGATAGCTGCTAAATTCACAAGCACTTGGCTTACATAGTTTTTACTAAACTTTATTTTTAATGTTTGCTGTCTGCTTTAAAAATTTTTATCCACTTTAGCTCAAACAGGGAATTGGCAATGGGTTTGTCACTGTATAATGTAATATTTAGGTCTGCTTACTTATATTTGTATTATGAAAAGTGACACCTCCAATTTGTTCACATTTTCTGGAGAAATTGCTAAAATTTTATTATGTTTAAAAAGTTACCTAATTCAAGGATTTAAACCTCTTGATCTTTCCACAGTTTTAGAAGCATGACAGTTCTTAAAAGAGTGAGAAAACAAAACCAAGGTAAGACAACAGCACTGCTTTAAATCACAGTTATCCAGAAGCTCAGTTGTTTACAGTAGGTAGAGCTCCACTGGGTTCAGCAAAGCTTCATGCTCTTGCACTGCTTTAGGATACAGTCAGGGTTATGTAACATGTTTCATGCCTCTCTCTCCTTAATTTTGTGTTTTCCCCTTGCTACATAAAGCAGACTATTAAAAATGTTTTGCATTGTGATATGTTTAGCAACAGTTGATCCATTTTAATAAACTTTTTGAACACTGTTTTCAGATCTCTCTATTTTTAATAAGGTTATGTAAAAAACAACTATATATAAAGTCCTAATACAATAGTACTATATAAACACACGTGGCTTGCTCAGAAGAAGAGCTCTGGAGAGATAATTAACTCAGATTGCAGGGGGGTTGTCCAAGAGCTCTGCAGTTACTAACAATTTCCCCTCTTTTAACTACCTTATAAATTATCTATACACCAGACCATTTTGTCATTTTTCTATTGACTAGTAAGAAATAAAAGCTGTAGTTTGTCTTCTTCCTTTATATTACATTATGCCATCTCCATGATTGCTATTAGAAATAAAAGAATAACTCTATAGTAAGACTTTTTCATGTTATGCCATTCACTTATTTAACAATATTTTCAACATAATTATATAACAGTTTCACTTATGTATAGAACATAATATTTTCTTTGCCATGGACACAACCACCACTGTCATGTCAATGTTATCCCTAGAAAATAGTCTGAAACACCTGCTTATAGAGACTGATGATCCAGTGAAATAAGCAATGTTTGGGGTTGGGGTTTTGTTGTTTAATTTATTTGGTCAAGTTAAGGTTGTGGGGTAGTTGTCTGTCTCGAACACAAGTGTATTATTAACCTTGTTGATAAGATGAACCTCTTGCTTAAGGGTTTAGATTTGATGCAGGAGATGTTGCTGTTGGGTTGAATGTTGCTGCGCTGGACTAGATGGTCTTTTGAGGCCCCTCCCAGCCCTTAACATTCTGTGAATCTGTGATTCTGTGAGCTGAGAAGATATTAAGATCCTTATTGCTTTTGCATATGTATTAGATCAGAACAGTGTATTAGATCAGAACACAGTATCAGATCTGTGTGAGTAGCCAGAAAAATATTTGTATTAAATATCTATTACTGAACATCAAAAGAAAGAAAAATGAAAAAGGAAAAACATCTGATATGAACCTGAATGTCCCATGATTCCAGGAGTGTGGCTAGAGGCCCTTGCATTGAAGACTGAGGTCACAAGTGACATGGAAAAGGCTGAGGTTCTCAATAACTTCTTTACCTCAGTCTTCACTGCAAGGGCCTCTAGCCACACTCCTGGAGTCATGGAAGATAATGGTAGGGACTGGGAGGATGAACTGCCTATCATAAGTGAAGATCAGGTTCGTGATCACTGGAAGAACCTGAAAGTGTTCAAGTCCATGGGACCCGATGGGATACACCCACGGGTACTGAGAGAACTGGCAGATGAGGTTGCTAAACCCCTCTCTATTATATTCAAAAGTCATGGCAGTCTGGGGAAGTCCCCACAGACTGGAAAAGGGGAAACATTACTCCCATTTTCAAAAAGGGTAAGAAGGAAGAACCATGGAACTACAGGCCAGTCAGTCTCACCTCTGTGCCTGGAAAGATCATGGAGCAGATCCTCCTGGAGGCACTACTGACACAGAAGAATAGTGAAGAGGTGATTTGGAACAGTCAGCATGGCTTCACCAAGGGCAAATCCTGCCTGACCAACCTGGTTGCCTTCTATGAACACATGAAAACATTAATAGATGAGGGGTGAGCAACTGATGTCGTTTACGTGGACCTGAGCAAAGCCTTCAACACTGTCCCATACCACATCCTGCTCTCCAAGCTGGTGAAACATGGGTTTGATGGGTGGACCACTAGATGGATAAAGAACTGGCTTGATGGCCGCACCCAAAGAGTGGCTGCCAATGGCTCCATGTCCCAGTGGAGGCCAGTGACAAGTGGAGTCCCTCAGGGATCAGTCCTGGGACCTGTCTTGTTCAACATCATTTTCGGTGACATGGACAGTGGCATTAAGTGCACCCTCAGCAAGTTTGCTGATGACACCAAGCTGTGTGGTGTGGCAAACATGCTGGAGGGAAGGGATGCCATCCAGAGGGACCTTGACAGGCTGGAGAGGTGGGCACAAGCCAACCTCATGAGGTTCAACAAGACCAAGTGCAGGGTCCTGCATCTGGGTCGAGGCAATCCCAGGCACAAATACAGGCTGGGCAGTGACTGGCTGGAAAGCAGCCCTGAGGAGAGAGACTTGGGGGTGCTGGTGGACAAGAAGCTCAACATGAGCTCTCAATGTGCACTTGCAGCCCGCAAAGCCAATCAGATCCTGGGCTGCATCAGGAGAAGTGTGGCCAGCAGGTCGAGGGAGGTGATTCTCCCCCTCTACTCAGCTCTGGTGAAATCCACCTTGAGTTCTGCATCTAGTTCTGGAGCTCCTATTACAGGAGGAATATGGACATGCTGGAACGTGTCCAGAGAAGGGCCACGAGGATGATCAGAGGGCTGGAGCACCCCTCCTATGAGGACAGACTGAAGGAGTTGGGGCTGTTCAGTCTGCAGAAGAGAAGGCTCTGAGGTGGCCTTATTGGTGCCATGGTCTACTCATGAGGTCTGTGGTGACGGGTTGGACTTGATGATCCTTGGGGTCTCTTCCAACCTTGGTGATACTGTGATACTGTGTGAAGGGGGCCTACAAGAAGGCTGGGGAGGGACTTCTGAGGATCTGAGATAGTGATAGGACTAGGGGGAATGGAATGAAGCTGGAAGTGGGGAGATTCAGGCTGGATGTGAAGGGGAAGTTCTGCACCATGAGACTGGTTAAGCCCTGGAATGGGTTGTCCAGGGAGGCGGTTGAGGCCCCATCCCTGGAGGTGTTTAAGACCAGGCTGGATGAGGCTCTAGCCAGCCTAATCTAGCATGAGGTGTCCCTGTCCATGGCAGGGGAGTTGGAACTAGATGATCCTTGTGGTCTCTTCCAACCCTGACTGATTCTATGAAATTTCCTGTTTTTTAAATTTTTATGATACTGGCTATATAAAACCTCCAGTGATGACAGCTTCATATCTTTCTACCTCTAAAGGAGCAAAGATAATTATTCTGGAGAAAAGACTATTCTACGAACATAGGTCGATTTTAGTGGTGAACTGTCAGAGTTCTTTGACACTATATAAACCACTTATTCCAGTATATAACAAGTCTTTGCAGACTGATTTTCCCTTGCCCTTGATGAGTTCTCTCTTTTTAATGAACCCAGAGGGAGAATGGAATTGTGTTTTCAACACAGTCCGTACTCTAAGTGTCATAATCAGACCTCAACTAGCCAAACTAATACCAAAACTGTTTAAAAAAAGTCTTAAAATGTTTTTTTTTTTTTTAAAGTGTTAGAACAACATTAGATAACATTAGAATAGTTTTCTTTTATCAAAGAATTACCCAAATACAATGTCTTACATTAAGAGAAAGAAACAGGACCCTGAACACACATTTGAGGGACTGTTTTTCCTTTGTTTTTCTATTGTCACAATGAACACTCACGACATCTTTTCTTATAACTCAAATTTAATGCATCAGCTCATATACCTAAACAAGTGCTACGTATTTGTGCAATATAATTAGAGTGTATGCCAATGTAACATAGTTGTATTGATAAACAAAAGCCCCCACTCCACCTCTATTCTGTATCCATGCAGATCCAAAGCCTGAATAACCAGCCTGGCATCTGTAAAGGTTCCTTTGATACGAATGACAAAACTCTTGCAAATGTTAGTGGATCTAATGACCCACTCCAGCATCCTCATTTCCTTTAAATAGATTTGAGCTTTGTGTTCCTTGATTTAAAAAATATTTTGGCTATTTAAAATTACACTATATGTATTTAATCACCTCTCAACTGAGTAGTCATCACACTGGTGAAGTTCTCATCAATATGAGCAAAGGCTATTATGTCAGATTGTAAATAATAGCTGTACAAATGTATTCAAGCCAAAAATTTGTACACTATGGGCACATAAACTTTGGGAAATATTTCAAACTCAGTCCAAACCTACTTCACTAGCAGAAATTAAATTAAACTTGCATACTGTGTGATGTAAGTGAGTCTACAAGAAACCTGGAGAAGGACTTTTTACAAGAGTGTATAGTGATAGATAAGGAGTAATGAATTTAAACTGAAAGAGAGTATATTTGGTTTAGATATACAGAAGTAGTTCTTCACCATGAGGGTGCTGAGGCACTGGAACAGATTGCCCAGAGAAGCTGTGGATGCCCCATCCGAGGAAGTTTTCAAGGCTAGGTTGGATCAGGATTTGAGCAACCTATTCTAGTGCAAGTTGTTGCTGCCCTTGTCAAAGGAATTGGAACTGTATGATCTCTATGGTCTTTTCTAACCCAAATTCTATTATGATTCTCTGATTGTATGATCAGTGACTTATTCTTTATTTATCCAAATGATGTACACATTTCACATTTATACAAGCTAATATTTGTGGTTTATCTTACACCACTTTCTGGGCTTGCTATTAAGAAATTAAAAAAAGCCTCACATCCTGCCCTCAAGTCTTCTTCAATAAGAAAAATATATGCAAGACATATAATTAATGAAGAAAACATCCTTATTAGAAATTATCAGAATTCAGTTTAAAAACAAGCTCACTGTATGGTATTTACTTTCTCCTAACAGCCTGGAATTCCAGTTTGCCCAGGACTGAGATGAGCTGACATTTCTACTTGCAAGTAAATAATGTGAGAGATTTAACACTGTTTATAGCATCTTTGGTGCTAGCCAGATGTAAGGAAAGTACTTAAGCTTTAGTCTTGCTCCCAGCTTTATTCCCAGTGAAAGCATAACAAACTTCTATAGCAGTGGGAAAAGATCCTTCTCATACATTTCTGAAAATGAGAGAAGAAAGATAAAGTTCAATATGATAAAATTTTGACCTTAGTCAGTAAAATCCGCTAATACTATTAGTATAAGGATCCTGTTAACTGCAGTGAGGTCACTCCCTACTTAAATTTTAAAAATAGTCAGTATAACAACCGGCTATTAAAAGAAAAACACTTCCAAAAAGCAAAAATGTGCTTGATGGATAAAAGGTAGGGAAGGAGAAACAAGGCAACCTTTGAAAAGGTCAGAGGGAGGGAGAAATAACAGGGAGAGAGTAAAGGAGCTCTGCCTCTGAAATTCTTTTAGTCACTACTAGCTTATAACTGATGAAGGTGAAATAATGATTATGTTTGACTCTGTGTCAGAAGAGATGGGAGAAGTATTGTATTATCTTTTCTATTAGGACTGGAGGTAGAAAACCCAGTAATGAACACAAATGAACAGGAGGAAGAGAAGGGAAAGCTCCAGGATGAAAGCTCACAAAAAGTGCCAGAGGAGAGTAACCTCCTTCCTAAATTATGGCCATGAAGAGGTACAAATCTTTAATATGCATGTTTGTCTGTCTGTCTATCTATCTATCTATCTATCTATCTATCTATCTATCTATCTATCAATTTATCTATCACTCTATAGCTATATCATTTATCTAATTATATATATGAGAAAGTATAACCTGTCTTCTTGGGGTAGTAGCTTAGGACAGTAAACATGACTAAATTAGAGCTTGGTGCTCTAGGATGATGTAGACAGGATGATGTAAGCCTCAAAGATATTGTCACTGGGTTTGAACTTGTTTTGGAGAATGACAAGATGATATGAAATAGCCATCTGTATCTTTAGGGTATGTATAGATCTGTACTGTTGCCTCAAAATTCCACTTTTGTGGAGGATATTGCCACAATATGGTACAAGCATTGGCCATCATGCCATTTTGCAGGACTGCTTCCTCGGTCCTAACACCTTTATTTAACTTTAATTGTGTTTTTATGTTTCTTTACTTCCTCCTCCTGGAAAAACATAAACCAAACCAACCAACCAACCAAAAACACCCCATCCCCCCCCCCAAAAAAAAACCCAAACACCACCACCAAAAAAAAACTGTGGTAGCTGAATTTGATTGTAGTGAAACCTACTGAGAAAACAAATGATCTGAAGCTGAACTCAGGTAACATGCAGCTTATGCCTACATCAGAGAGCTCATGTCCTTTAGAGAAAGGAGACAGATAAACAGAGAAAGTTACACTGCAATTACATTGGCTGTTCATCCATCTTCCCTTTATTAAATGAACTCATAACCCAGTGCAAAATCCAGCCAGAGGCATCAGGAATATGCAGTGTGGTAGTTAGTCTCAAAAGTAAATGTGAAACACAAGAAAGTAATTTTTTTATTCACCTAATTGTGTTTATATTGGGCATGCTGTCCTTTTTCCTTCCATTTTTTTTTTTTCCATTTCAGGCATTGTCAAAATCATCTCAAGTAAATGCAGTCAACTAACTAGGATATATCCTTTTTTTCTCATAGTGGAAAGAATATAGATGTGTCAGTGGATGAGAAGGCAGTACAGTCACTGTGTCTTAAGTATAATAAACAAATAATCCTACCTTTCCTATGTATTTTGAGAAATATCGGAGTCTGAAGGAACACTTTCACAAATGTATCTGGGAGCTGTTGGATTTTAACAAAAAATATATGGCAGTACTAAATGTCATGTTAAATCTGATTTTCTGGTACAAGAAGTACCTTTGAAACAGTTCATCTTAACAGCAGAGCTGAAGCCAAATAACTTTCCTGCCTATTTAGCATCTTTTCCAAGATTTTAGAAAACAAGTCAAGGAAAATAGGATGTTTGTTGTACAGCAGAAACACAACGAATGACCAGGGCATAACAAAGCTTCTCTGGCCTTAAGGAACTGTACAGGAAAGCTGACTTTCAGATAGGTGAAATTCAAAACAACAAAAGAGGTGTCTTCAGTACAAGCTCTGCAATTTGAATAGAAGTTGTCTGATACAGGGTGGTTTAAAACATTTCTAGCACTAATTCACAGTAAAAACAGCAAAATAGTCAGGCATAAAAAGTAGTAATTAGAAGAATTTCTGAAAATGTTTAAACCATTTCATATTAGCATCGTTCAAAATGAAATAATTAATTTCATTATCATAAAATGTTTCTTTTGAAACTTTTCAAGACAAAACTTTAAATTTCAAAACATAATTTTTTGATCTTGCAAAAACATTTTAAGAGGCCACAAAATGCAATCAAGCATCCTTTGTGTTTACCCAAAGTAGATTTGTTGACAATGTAACAGCTTTCTTATGACAATTTCATAGAAAACAATTGTTCCAGTTCATGAGACTGCTTATTTTTCTTAATTTGTTTTTTCAGTTACTGGATTCAAAATTTATTATCTGCTTAGCATAAACACTGCATTTATTTTTAAAGTCAGGTAGAAACACATGCATTTTTTTAACAGTAACTCTTTTAAGCAGTACTTCTGAACTTGATAATACAGTGTATAAACCCTTAAAGTTTAAGGCATCCTTTAGTAATGCAGCCATAACTTTTCTTACTATAGATTGTATTATCTTTGCTACATCTTAAGGAAAATGGAATCTCATCTTCACTTACAATATATCAAATCCCATGTGCGTTACGTTTGGGAGTAGGGAGATTATTTGGTTGATGAAGACCAGGTGAAAATTAGTACATTAATGTCAATAATATATTACCACATTTGGGAGCTATGTACTTATTGAATCAATTACTTAAGCCTGGTGTTGTGATGAATATTGATTTTTCTGTTAATAAATGTTACCTCAATAGTTCAGTTTATTTTTAATGACAGCTGCCTACAAAGCTCTAATTTTAAATCAAAGGAGTTTAGTTAGTCATTTTACATTCAGTCATGCTTTCTCCTTGTCTTCCAAAACCCTATAATTTAGATTTTTAATAAATTTAAAGCAAAAAAGAACTTTCTCTACTGTAATATCATGCTGAAGTTCCAGGGCACAATGTCCAGTTCTGTCTGGCTTTAGCACCTATATAAGAAGATGGCTCTTTAGCAGATGTTATAGCATGTTGGTGGAATTAGCAAACAATCAGGAACCTGTACTGCAAAAATAATATTCAGAAGAGAAAACAGAAAACTCTCAGATTTTAAAAAAATAGAACTAACAAGGAGATATCTGCATAAATCTTCTCTTTCAATAGTATTCTATAATTAAATCAAAGATGTCTGGGATCCTTTAAGCACAATGCTATGGTGGAGAAAAAAACAGTCAATGGTACCTAGGACCTGCAAGAAATAATCAACCTGATGCTCAAGCTCTCTCTGTGTCAAAGTCACCTCTGATGAATTGGTGTCACAGATCCTATACTTTATTCTTTATTCAGTATAAAACTTCTCCAAAACTTGAGATAATTAAGATTTTGCATTCACTTCAGAGAGGAACTTGCAGACTGACAGCACAGCTATGGCCAAGTAGTATTTTAGCATGTTCAGTCACTACTGAGGCAGAGGTTTTTACTTTGGTTGTTAAAGGAGTGTGAATGGAGAGAAGAAGGTTAATGTGGGACCGTGAACATTTGCCTGTTCTCCTGAACAGTGCTATATCTGTATTAATTTTGCTACTCTCTTTATCCACTCTGACCAAGGAAGGAACAAGAATCATGCCATAAGGAAAAATACGCATTTCTTTTTAATAAATTAGTCTTCACGTCATTAAAATGTGTCAATCATCTAATAACCAGGAACATTATGTAGATGATTATTATAGACTTACAAAAAGGAGATTATTGAAAATGAACACTTATCCACCAAAATTAATTCCAAACATTTATGCTTTCTGCATTAACACAACATATGTCTTGTATTTAGCTTTCAGTATTCATTTACAGATATGAAGAGGCCATTTATGATTTATTTATGTTCAGTTAAGTACATGTTAAGAAATAAGAGATGTCACTCTAGCTATAAAATTGCTAGCAAACAAAGAGGGGTTTATGAGAAGAAAAAAACAATTGTTTAGCCACAGTTTTCTGCACATCTGGTACAGATGAAAATTTTTGCCTATAAAACCAGAGGCATGAATCAAGATAATCCAGACAGGGTTACCATTCCAGAGGCTTTGTCACAGGATGGAAACATATTTGTATTCAGTATATGTGTGTAAACCTAGATATCTATTCCAATCTTTTCACCAATACTTCTATGGATTCTTTAGGCTAGATGAGAAACCAAGCTCTCAAACAAAAGATGGCAATGCATCTTATTCTGAACCAAAGAAGCCCACACACCTTAAATACCAGGAAAACAAGGAAAATGGAAAGCTTGTCATGGAATGTCACAAAACTGTAAACCAATATTAATACAGCTGGTATCAGAAGCAGCAATACCATATTAAATGTGAGACTGTACTTTTCAGGCTAAAAGAAAAAAAAATTGTGACCATAAACTATGGAAGAGTGGTTGGGTAGAGATTTATCAGGGATATAAAGCCTTCTTAGAAAATCAGTGCTTACATTTTAAATAGACACCAAAAGAGTCCATGCTAGGAATTGAGGGTGGTGGGAAGAATGAAAAAAAGCTTAAACTTTATGTTTTGGTATTATTCCAACTTATTGATCATTCTTTGACTCAGCAACTTCAAAATATTTTCCATAGAAATGTGCATTATTAGTTTCACAAAAATCTAGGTCCACCAAGCCACAGAAATGACAATGAGCTACATTTTGTGCTTTAACAGAGTTCAGTTTTGCCCGAGTCACTGATGAGAATTATTGGTTACTAATAAGTCTTTCTTCATTACATAAATTAGACCTCTGGCCTTCTTTCTGATTGCAAGCTTGAAACCATATGTTAACTAATGGAGCTAACTTTAAGCTATAATTGTCACTACAATTGACACTATACACATCCTACATAAACACTATTTCATTCCCCTCCCATAGAACTGAACAGGTAGTGTTATATTTTTCATTTTTAGAAACACTTACTATATTTTTTTGCCCTCGTGTACATATTTCTTAGTTAGACAGAGAGAACTCACACTCAGTATTTGAATGCTAAATACTCTGTTTTAGTATCTTAGACAAAAGGAATAATTTACCTAGATATGAAGGATCTGGTTAAGACAGATATTGAAAACACTGGATCATGAATCACAGTAGACATACATTACGAGCTACTTATTCCTGTTCCTTTTCAAGCCAATGATTTCTAGATTTCTAGTGACTCTAATTTTAGTTTACCAACAGCATAATTCAAAATCAGGTGTATTCACTCAATTAAAAAAAACAAAAACACACTACTATTTCTATTTACACCAGAAATGCAAATACAGCTAAGAAGTGCAAAAGAAAAACTCTTAGATTCTTCAGCACTGTGCACACCTTCTAAAAACACATATTATAACTCTGAAAGGTATATCAGGAAAAGTAAAATCTCTGATCTTTGCAATGCTCACTTAGCTGGGCAGTTGGCTTTGTTGGTTAGAGTATGGCACTGAGTGGGTTTGTCACATCCCGTATCACATGCCACCTGCTGGGAAGGTCGAACTGCCTGTTACAAAACACCCTGAGAGCAATGGGGGGAGGGATCCTTAAAAATTGGGATGCACATCTAGCACAAGCCACTTGGCTGGTTAACACCAGAGGAACCAAGCCACTGAAGAAAATAGACTGTCCTGGTTTAACACAGTCTGCTCTCACAAGCAAAGCCCCCAAACAAAGATTGGGAGGGAAGGTAATACACAAAGCTCTGTGGCTGAGATAAAGAGTTTAATGAAATAATACAATGTACAATTACCTTAGCCTATTAACAGGAAAGCACAGCAAAAACAGAAGCATCAGCAAAACCCACCTATAAAATGCCCCCCCCAAACACATCTTTGCAAGCCCACAGCCACCCCAGCAGAAACGATCAACACCCCAAAATGGGAAACTGGACGAAACAACTGGGAAGAGGAAGCCTCTCATTTGACAATCCAAACTACAAGCCCCATGACACTGTGCTCCAGCCAGAACTTTCATTTTAAAGCTGGTATGACATCAGCATGGTATCAAATACTCATCAGTAGATTCAATTGGCTAAACCCATGACATTTGCAATGCTCATCAATACTTGGATATTGTTTAGCACCACCAATTCTCACAAAGGTCATCTATTATTTTTGCGTGGGAGTCACTTTTCTAAGGTACTGAACTCACTTGTTTGCCACATGACAAAGGCTGACTACAGAAACTTATCTCAGCTTGTTTGAATGACTTCATATCAAAAGGCTTCCAAACAAATGACCATATAATAGTCATTTGCAATAGGATTTTTAATTTTAGTAGGTTGAAAACATAAAAGAAGTGAAAGCACGCAAAGGTGAACCCTCCATGTATTCACACCTTTATGCATTTTTAAATTACAGTGATATAAAAAAGAGCGATGATCTATAAACATAACAACAAGAATTGGGAAATAGAGAATATGTTCAAAAATATTAATAAAATCTGCTAGGCATCCTTCAAAGCTTCACAGCTGTTCTTCCTTCTGTGCACAAGTGTGCACATGTCATTTTTCCTATTTCTATGTGGGCATTTTCTGAAATAAAAGGGCCTGTAATTTTACAAGTATTTCAGATTGTTTCGGTAAAACTCAGGCATCACACAAACAACCAAAACAGCAGAAGAGAAATCTCCTTTACTAAGCTAATTACTATGCTTTATAAAGGCAAACAAGTTCTGAAATTTGCTAATTACATAGAGAATGTATGAGAATTTTCTCTGGCAGATAGGATATCAGGAATGAGTTTGAGAAGATACAAAAGGAAATGAGCACCTTGAGTGTTTAAATACGATACCAGCTTGATTCCATTACAAGAATTTGTCAGCTGCTCTCTGATTAAGGAATGAAACAGAATATTTTGGCTCCTTTTTTATTATTATGATAGTTACTATAACACTTATGTTAAGAAAAAATAAAATCAACACTTTGTGTGATGACAATTTTCATATTTCTTACATTTTTTTCCCTCAGAGTTTAGCCTAAGTCCATACAAAATTCATTAGCCAGTAGGAGTTCTATTTTAGCTTCAAGAAGTCAGTAGCAATTTTTGTATAAAGAGCAAAGCTATTTCTTCAAGCTTCACAGTATCACAGTATCGCCAAGGTTGGAAGAGACCTCAAAGATCATCAAGTCCAACCTGTCACCACAGACCCATGACTAGACCATGGCACCAAGTGCCACGTCCAATCCCCTCATCAACACCTCCAGCGATGGTGACTCCACCACCTCCCTGGGCAGCCCATTCCAATGACTAATGACTCTCTCAGTGAAGAACTTTCTCCTCACCTCCAGCCTAAACTTCCCCTGGCGCAGCTTGAGACTGTGTCCTCTTGTTCTGGTGCTGGTTGCCTGAGAGAAGAGACCAACCCCTTCCTGGCTACAACCACCTTTCAGCCCTTACCTTCATGTAAGGGCTTAAAAGTTCTAGAGGAAAAATAAACAAACAAACAAAAAATTGTGTAGAAAGAGTGAAGGAAGAAAGAAATACAAGGTATGTATGCTGATTTCTATATAATGTATGGAATTAAACGAGAACTTCAAGTTTTATGGTGGTGTTCAACTACCAAGTCTCAGGCATTCCATGGAATAGGAGTATCTTGGTGTTAGTTTACACAGGTAAGGAAAAGCAAGGCCAAGCAATGGTTCTGGCATTGGGGCAGGATTAGTTTCATTCCTTGTCACTCACGGTCAGTGCTAACTATGTTCTTTCCTGAGAACTGCTGTTCCTGACAGTTCCTAATGTTTCTTTTGACCCCAGAGAGAAAGTCAAAACATGTTTCACATTTCCCTTTTCCTCTTGTCCTTTGTTCCCCAACAAGTAAATACAGTTTCCTGCCAGCAAATTATATCAAATATTTTCAAGTATTTATATATACTGTAGTAAACTATATACATACACATACATATAAAAAAGAAAATTGGAGGAGCCATATCTTCAGGGAACTGGTAAAAATAGTGAAGATGCTTTTCTCTTTCTGCATGTAAAGATTAATTACAGCTCAAATATGTTCAGGTATAACAAGCAGGACAATAGTGACATATTATCTTCATGGTCTCCTGCACTGTTGTAATTGTACCTCATGAGCCTACACTAATTAGAGTTCTCAAAGCTACCTGAACTGGCAAAAAATAGGGAAGAAAAAAGACAGAATTGGCTGTGTGCATGTACAAACTGAAGCATGGGTCACCTATTCTTACCTTATAGCAACATTTAACTTCTCAGGTCTAGTATTATTGTGTCTGCTATCTTGCAAGGCAGCTGAGCACAAATTGTATTTCTCTACAGATAAGACTATGTAACAGTACACCTGTGTACCTTGAGATATTCACACTGTTAGCATAATCCTTTGTGGGAAAATTGGACTTAAAAAACACCTTGCCAGACAGTCCCTACAGATTTCTTACATACTTAAAAACAGTTCCAAAAGCAAAACCTGTATTTCAAAAATCTGGAAAAGAGTGATGTGTTTGTTTGGGGTTTTGTTTGGTTAGTTGGTTGGGTTTTATTTCATTTTCATTTGCTTTGTGGTATTTTTAAGCAAATAGGGGAAACAAACTGTGCCAACTGCTTTGCTATTCCAGACTGGTTATTTTGTTATCAAACTGAGAGAAGCCTATTAAAAGTCTAAAAGAACTCTGGTGCTTTTATCTAACACAAGTTCTCATTTCAAAAAGAGTAGAAAAGATTAAAAAAAACAGGCTTCATGTACAGGTCAATTTCTTAGTAAATCATTGATGTTTTAAACAATTTAATTTGCACTTCTATGACTTCATTTACAGACAACTTGAACTCTAAACTGTATTTCACAGAGCATCTTCTGCCATTCTTGTTAAGATGTACATGTGGAGTGGGTAGGGTAGGTGAGTGGATCTGAATGATTTTCTGCTTTTCCATGAGCATCATATCGCGTGAAAACAGTAAACGATCTCTGTCAAGTATTAGAAACTTAGGCCACTAATGGTTTGTTAAGCATTTTTATTCTAGGCATAATGGCCCTTTCTCTAACTGATTTTGTGTTTGAAAAGACTGTGAGATGTTAAAACCTTGTTACAGTCCATAAAATATGTTTAATAATATTAAATATGTACTAATAGAAATGTACTTGCATAAATATGACAAATTGAAGAATGAATGAGCTAAAATAAATTTGCAGAATTTCAGTTGCTTCAGGTAATTCAATTTGTTCTATTCAAATATGAGATTTTTATGCAACATTTTAAATCCTTCATGCAAAGGCATTCCCCTCAAAATCTTTTTAAGCATTATTTTCCTTTTAATATCTTCATTATCCCATCTAATTCATGTATTCAGGGAATTACTATTATCCAAAATTTTATTGTCAGTTCATAAGAATTTCTAAAACATCCAGTACAAGCAGTGACTAAAACACCCAAAGCTTTTGTGTACCTCTACACAGGTGTGCATATTATTTATGATATAAACCCCTCAAAATTATTTCCTTAGTCTTTTTCATTAATAAAACCCATAAATGAAAAGCATAGACCTTTTTCCATGAAACATGCAGCAGGTCTTCAAAGAGCTTCAGTGATCTACACAATTTAAATGTCAATGGACCTCATATTTATTTCATGATGGTAATTGGTGTAGACAAGGCTCGCTTTTTTTGAGTCAACTACTTACACACAATCACTCATTTTTAAATCTCCCTATTTAACCCAGGCAGGCAGACAGTTTATAATTTCCTCAGATATATTATGCAGGCCTCTACGTTGTGTTTTTTTAGTACAGGTGTGGTGTGTGTTTGTTTTTCTTACTTGAAATCACTCTTTAACGACTACTGTCTTGAAAAAATATATTAGCCAAGATTTTATCCTTTCATATTTCTTTCCCTTCCTTCCCATTACTGCAGCCTCTCTATAGTTTTGTCAAATAGCTTTCTGTTCCTCAGGTCTTTGAAGAAAGTTACAGGTTAAATAGCAAGCAAACCTATAGAAGAGGTCATATAATCTTTAATGCCTTATGCACTAAAATGACTACATCTATGGCCAAAGACAGCAGCATTGGATGCCATTTACTTGTACTTCAGCTGGGCAGTAGCCAGCAACAAGCTCTGGCAGCAGAGATGGCCAGCAGCATCCAGGGCTGCAACAGCAGAAGCACATACAAAAGCTTGGGGCAGGGCAGTATCCCCTCTTCTTGGTGCTTGTTAGAGCGTATCTTAATGCCATGATCAGTTTGGTGCCCCTCAGTGAGGGAAAGACAATGATAAATTGGGATGAGTTCACCTCTGTGATGGTCAGGACTAGAGCATTGTCCCATGTGCAGAGGCTGGGACAGTGGGACAGAGACACCTTTGAGGACATCTCTCAGACACCCTGTGCTGTGCAGGTCAGGGCGACAGAGAGGGGCTCTGGCTGAATACTGAAAACTCTCCTCTATAAGGTTAGGGGTCAGACAGAGGAAGAGGCTGACCAGTGAGTTTGGGCAGGTTTCATCCTTTAGGATTTTCAAGGTCTGTCTAGGGCAAAGCCCTGAGCAACACCATCTAATCCCACCACTGGGCCTGCTTGAAGCACAGATGCATGAGGGACCTCCTGGGGATCCCTTCCAGCCTCAAATATCCTATAAACCCACGACTTTTCAGTAAAATAGAATTTTCCAGAGAATGTATTCTGATCAGTTCTAGTACTAGCCTTTCCAGAAAGTATTCTGATCAGTTCTAGTATTAAACCCTTACAGGTGTTCTTAAAAGAAAGCTCATGTGATATATCTGCTCCTGCAAAATTCACAGAGACTTTTAAAGTTTCTATAGGACAGCTAAGAACCTCTTGGCTACTCTTCATTAAAACTTCACTAGGACCCTCCAACGTGAAATATTCCCTGCATTAAAATACAATCACTCATTATCAATAATGAGTCAAAATCATAAACATAAGAAACTTGTAGTTGTAGGGCCAAACAGACCCAGCACAAACCCAGACAGGCTCAGTTGTGTCTAGACATGGTCCCCCTCTCCCCCCACCTTCCTGCAGAAGCTGGGGTAATGTGGGAAAAAGGACAAAGGGACAGAACCTAATATGTCTGGTAAACAAGTCTCCTTCTGGGGCAAGAGCACAGGTACTGGCCACTACTTATCCCCACACAGGCCCATGTTCCTGCCTTTTATGACCACAGCCTGGCAGAATCCCTTTTCATTGAGTAACTGCTGGCTCCAGTTGCCCTATTGGCCCAATTGAGTCTTGAGCAAGAGATCCATACAGGCTGATTTCTAGTCACCTTCACCTTGCCTGCTTGGACCTACCTTGCTTTGACTTAGAGACAGACAAGAGACTCAGTAAGTTTCTTGTATTATGCTTCTATTTCAGCGCCGGACACAGGTAGAATACCTTCAAAAGACCTGTGTACCTTCAGAGAGTTTTGTGCAGGCTTTTACACAAAAAGTTATGCATTCAAAATAGCAATGGCATGTTAACAGAAAAAGCCCGGACATCCTCTTTCTATACAAAAGGTTGTCTATCTATAAGCAACAGAAGTATACATATTATTCAGAAAGGCCCAGACATCTAGTCACCTTTGCCTTGCCTGCTTGGACCTGCCTTGCTTGGACCTGCCTTGCTTGAAGCTGTCTTGAGTTGCCCTTCCTCAAGTTGCCCCATCCAGAGTCTTGGATAAAAGCCACAAGCCAACTCACTGAAAGCTAGAGAAGGCACAAGCTTAGGAGATGCATCCAGGCCTTGCCTTCCCTTGTAACTAGAATTCAAGCCATTCTTCAGTTTACCCAGGACAAAGCAAGTGCCCATCACAGTAACAGCATCCTAAACCACCCACCATCCTGCTGACGCCAGACTAGACCCGGGACCGTATGGCATTCCTGCCAGCAGCCAGCCATGCCTGGAGCATGAGAGTGCCCCAAAAGCCTCAAAGGCCAATGCACAGCAGCAGCAACCCCTGTTTGGGGTAAAACCTTTATTGAGTAATTAATTCACTTGTGTCCTGTATTTACAGTTCTTGTCAAGTCTCCCACTGCCGTGGTTGAGTGCCATTTTGCACTGGGGAATTCTCTCTTCCCCTGTTATTCCTCCCAGTTTGCTTAAAATTGTTGAAATTGTTATTTTTGCCTAAATATTGTACATTCCCATTGCAAACAGATATTCCAACCGTACATTGAACCGATTTGAAAAGTTTTTTGCAATTTTCCATATTAATAAAAAGTTGATAATATTTTTATTAATGTTCACATTTGCTATAACTTAATTAAAAATAATAAATTAATTACAAAACTAAAATTTAAAAGGTTGAATCTGTGTTGAGGCTAATTTTATGTAATGGTTTGATATTTATATGGATAAGAATGTGGAAAGGTTTATGGGAAATACAAGGTTAGAAACAAAACAATTGTTAGGAACTTCAGTGTGACTAGGAGGCAGCTATTCACCCCTAAATTCAGTTTAACACATGACATTGTTTGCATTGTTCAGAAATTGCACTGTTCCTTCTCTCTTCCTCTGTGTAAAGCTTGCCTTCCCCTTTGTCACCCTATCACCCAGCATTGTGACAACCATTGCTGAGAAAACTGAAGTATTCATGGCTTTCCCCCATATTTTTAATTTTGCTTCATTTCCCATTTTGATACTAGAATTAACAGTCTTTCATCAATTCCAGATTGTGGCACTACTGAGAAAATGTATCCTACATTCTCTGCCCTGCATTTTCCCACATGTTGCTAAACAGTAGCACAGAGGTATGTCACTCTTTCTCTGAAAATGTTTAATCATGCTGTTGTATCTAGAGGCTTCCGCATGTCCTGTGCAACATGCTCTGTCTTCACCACAGTAGGTGAGCAAATACACTTAACTTAGAGCTCAAGGGACAGTCAGCTTTTTCAACAAAAAGAAATAAAGCGTTTCAGGCCAGAATAAGTCAAAATATATTCTCCAATATGAATAGAGTCAATTTTCAAATTATTAGAGAATCATTTTGATGCCACTTGAAGTATGCTTTGTCTGAGATGTCAGAATGAAATAAGAGCAGAGGCTGTTGTGTGGGAAAGTCATGGAAACAATCCAACAGCTGCTGTCAAACCTGTAGTCTTGCAAGGAGATTTTCTGCACTTAATCTCATAGGGTGGAGAAGCCCTAATTCTCAGTTTCTTTATTAACTTTCACAACATCGGAGGACCTAGAAACCTTTCAAATGTCTTAAGGTGAAATTACATGATCATGAACTTCAGCTAACCAGTTTTTCTTACCTGAATCTGCACAGAAATATCAGACATCCTGTGTTGTTATCACATAAAAACTCATACTCCATAGAAGTAAAGAAAGATGGAACCTCTTTTTATCAGGTGTCTGGAGACAGAAGGGAAGTTTGTTGTCTAACAGACAGAATTTATCTCTGGATGAATTTATCACTGGATGAAGGTTACTCCTTTTCTGTTTTGAAAAGCCAGAGCCTGGATGAAAGAGTCAGAAAAGAAGGTAAGTAGCAGTTTTCTAACAACCAAAGAAGTTCTGAGCGCAGGGGAGATGAAGACTAGCACTGTGAGCAAAGATACTGCACCTGCCCTGGGCATACAGTTTTACTTGAAACTCATCATTTCAGACCTTGGAAATAGGCATAGGATAAAGTCCTGATATATATATATATATATATATATATATATATCTCACACCTGCATGGGAAAATTTGATACTTTCATCTGGTTTACATATTGCTTAATCTTACCAAGCTATTAAGCAGCAAAATAGATTCTAGATCATATGTTATTTCCCACCAACACTACCATCACAAATAAAGGATGGTAAATCACCTTGCTTACCACATCCCTTGCTTAATCTAAAATATTTCAATGATAATAAAACTTGAAATAAAAGAGGGAAAAAAAAAAAGTAGAATTTAACCTCACTGGGAAATCATGGTCTAATTCCTTCACATATGCATGACTGTGATTAGCTTTCTACACTTGAACAGGATTTGGAGTGTGACAGGGTTCCCCACATGCAGAGAATTAAATACAAACACACACACTTGCCAGCTCAAGCTCTGGAACACTCTTTTTATCAGTTCCTGAATTAGGGCTTCACCTAACTCAGAAATCACCAAGAAAATATTGAAAAGCTGTAAGAAAACCAAACCAAACCAAACCCCCACCAAAAAAAAAAAAAAAAACCACCAAAAACAAAAGCAAAAAACCCAAACCAAACCAAAACAAAAAAAACTATGAATATATGAAAATATGTTTATAGGAAAAGTAACTGGAGTTTTCCAATTAATAAATTATTTCCCTGTTCCTTTAGGAAATGCAAACCCCCTAATTTTTCTGCAGTGACACTGCAACCAAATTAAAATTAAATTTCTTTGCAAATTTAATCTCGGCATTTTATTTTATACTTTTAAGTGATGCCACTTATTCTTCCTGCTTAGGCTATGTTTAAATTGCAGGATAGTTAAAGATGAATTTATGCAATTTTTCTATTGGAAAAACTGGAATATCTTTACTAAAAGAATCACCTTTTACTTATGATGTGGGGTTTTTTTAATGGATTTTTTTTTTTTTTTTTAGAAAGGAATAAGCATCAAAATGAAGTTGTCTGAGAGTTAATATTATTTTAAAAATCAAACACTATCTGTATATAATTACATTAGAAGGAGGTATTATTAAAAAACTAATCAAATAGCACAGAGAAGCATAATTGGGTGTCATGAGTTGAGTTGAATCTGCTGATGCATATTCAACACCATGCTGACACGATGCCAGATTCAAAAGCCGGCCGGAGCAAAGTGTCATGTGGTTTGTAGTTCCAACTAGCATGAGAGGCCTCCCGTTCCAGTTGCTTCTGGTTTCTGTTTTTGGCATGTTGGGCTTTTCCACTCTTTGACATTAAACCATAAAAGTTGTGAGATTATGTAAATGAAGATCAAGTAAATTTCCTTGGAGTTCAGTTATTAGCCTAGATGCTTAAAAGCTGTTATTTTTTCTCATTATAAAAAAAAAAAAAAAAAAAGGATTGGTAACAATATGCACATATTTTATGTGAGAATGTGGTCATAGTCATTTATTATAAAAAACTCCTGCATGCACACATTTGGAGGGTTCAACATTCACCATGTATAACTGTGAACAGAGAGAGAACAGAAATTTTGTGAGGCAATCGAGGAGAGCTCTGTTGAAGTATGTGTTAAGAGTGTGTTTCATTATCATTTCTGACTCTAGAGACATGCTTCAGGTTCACATTCAACAACTGCAGAACTAAGGTGTGATTATATTATTTTTCAAGATTACCTTAAGTTTCTTCGTGAACTTTCCACTATTTTTTTCTCTTCACGATCCCAATTATGTACCCATTCATAAATAGAGAAATATTATTGCAGAAAGACACACAGACAATAAAGCTGTCCAAGTATGAGTATTAATCATCTAACTCACAAAAATTTTGACTCAAACTTCCTTAGACTATGAAGGGATATCCATTTCTTCATGTTAATCAAGTTAAGGAAAACATTGTCTTTAAAAGATCAATATTCTTCTACAATTTAGCAAAAATATTTTAAGAAGTGCTAGATGATTAAGACAAATTCCATTTCACAAGTATTTGACAGCTTAACCTTTAACGCTCAAGAAAAGCCAAAAGCCTCATTTAGCCCAGTAGAATATTTTTAACCAAAAATAAGGAAAGACTAAAGAGAAGATTCTGTAAGAGCCATTGGTGTGTAACAAGTATTGATATGTTCATATGATCTTTCCAAAACACACACATATTCGGAATAATTCCTCTTCACCTTTTAAAGAACAGTTCTATGAACCTAAAAGGGATTACTTACTTAAAGAAAAATTTGTCTGCGTAGCTATAAATTCATACTGTTGGTTTTTTTTTTTTTTTTTTTTTGAAATGTGAGTAACTTAAGTCTGTAGAACATGGAAGGAAACAATGAAAAAATGTGCACTCTCCTGTGGTCCAAGCATTATTTCATTATTTCTCTCTAATATGCTATTTCTCCTAAAAATTAGTCAATATTTCTATTTACTATTCTTGTTATTACCTAACAACTCTATTTATAAATAATTTTCCATTAATTCAACACTACTGACACATTCAGAAGCCACAGAAAAACAGATGGGAAGACAGGTTGTGATGAAGAGGTTATTAATTTATTAATATGAAATATTAATTATATATCAATTTTATTCATTAAAATAATTAATAACCTATTAATCACTAATTTATATGCAGATTCTAGTGCACGATTGTGAAATACATCCCATAAGTGGTTTAGTATTTACAATTGGACCCAATTAGATTATGTACCGAATTAATTTATATTAAAGGAACGAAGGGTGCAATTCCGCCGCTTGTCCACCAGGAGGCGACACAACAGGACGTTGGTGACTGCTTAACTGTATACAGGGAATATTAAATGTGTCAAAGGCTTGAACTGGGAATTTATGCGTCTAGGCGCAGGTGCTTTGAAGTGAATGTTAGTGAGTGGAAAGCATGTGGAAGGTAAACTGTGTCCTTTGTTTGTAGAGAGGTTAGTTGCCAGGCTGCTGCAGAGCGGCTGGCAGGCAACCTTGTCCCTCCCACAGCAGCAGAAGGGGCAGAACGTAGGCTAACAGGTAGGCAGGATACCGTAGCAAGACTCAGGAGACTCCCTCCGGACAGCGGGGAGCAGTCCTGCTGTGTCAGCTTGGCAGGGCCAGTAACGGACTTCAGGGCCGGCGTGGACCGCCCCGGGGAAGAGGTATGGCTGCGCGGAGCGGCGGCTTCCCCTTTGCTTGGCTCAAAAGAGCGGGTGGGACCCTCTCGGAGTGGTCCCGGCTTTGGAGCACAGGCACGGACAGTGCTCTTGGTTCCTTGGGGGTTCCTTGGGGGTTCCTTGGGGTTCAGAGGGCATGGAGCAGCAGAAGTGGTGGCCACTCTTCTCTCCTGCAATGGCAAGGTCACACAGGCATGAGGCTAGGCGCTGGTCTTGCTTTGTGAGCTGACACAAAGAGTTGTGCAGCTCGTTATTCTGCTACTTAAGGCTGTAGCAGACGTTTGGACTGCTGGACTCGGCTAGTCCCTTCTCCGTCAACTGGCAGTTTTACCCTTGGGATCCAGTCCTCTTGAAGACACGGCGGGCTCTTCTTCCGACCATTGAGGCTGGCAATACAAAGCTGTGGCGTCCCAGGCCTCCTCTGGAGATACTCTGGACTGAGGCATGACAGGCCTTCCCAGGTGCTGGTGCCTTGTTGTGCAGAGGCTGCTAGTTTGCTTGCATGTGGGAGTTAGAAGACTTACTTGCAATGAGCCTAATAGAAAAGTCTATGGTGCATAGGCAGAGAGCTTGGTAGCTCAAGCAACGAGAAAGAGAGCAATGAGAAAAAGGGAAACTTGTTTACAAGTTGGAGTAATACTTGCAAGTTTCTCGAGGCCAGATTTGATCAATGGGCACTCTTGTAGGCAACCAGGTTTAGCCTACAGAAAGCGTGAATCTAGAATTATGCCCATACTTGGCAATAGCATGAGCATCCCATGTGATGGGTGCATGTAGTTGTTTGTGCTGCCTGGCTGATGCCTTCGCCTTTGTTTCCCTCAGGAAAGGAGAGGGGTGTGTCCACACAGGCTGGGACAAGTTTCGGTATCTGGGGCATAATTCTGGGCATAATGTGCCATCACAGAATCACGAAGGTTGGAAGAGACCTCAAAGATCATCAAGTCCAACCTGTCACCACAGACCTCATGACTAGAATATGGCACCAAGTGGCATGTCCAAATCCCTCTTGAACACCTCCAGGGGTGGTGACTCCACCACCTCCCTGGGCAGCCCTTTCCAATGACAAACGACTCTCTCCATGAAGAACTTTCTCCTCACCTTGAGCCTAAACTTCCCCTGGCGCAGCTTGAGACTGTGTCCTCTTGTTCTGGTGCTGGTTGCTAGAGAGAAGAGACTAAGCCCTTCCTGGCTACAACCACCTTTCAGGTAGTTGTAGAGGGCAATGAGGTCACCCCTGAGCCTCCTCTTCTCCAGGCTAAAAAATCCCAGCTCCCTCAGCCTCTCCTCATAGGGCTTGTGCTCAAGGCCTCTCACCAGCCTCATTGCCCTTCTCTGGACACATTCAAGTATCTCAATGTCCTTCTTAAACTGAGGCCCCCAGAACTGGACACAGTACTCAAGGTGTGGCCTAACCAGTGCAGAGTACAGGGGCACAATGACTTCCCTGCTCCTGTTGGCCACACTATTCTTGGTGCAGGCCAGGATGCCATTGGCCTTCTTGGCCACGTGGGCACACTGCTGGCTCATGTTTAGGTAGCTATCAATCAGCATCCCCAGGTCCCTTTCTGTTTCACAACACAGGTGAATACGTTTTCCCAAATAAACAAGCAAATAAAACCTTCACAATTCCCCTCAATGTAACACTCACTGCAATGTTTCCTTGCAATATTATTTTTCTGCCTCATTTAGTATACTGCTTTCTAAGCTAACATTCACAGTAGTAGGTCTACTGTTGTGTACACAAAAATGAACCCACACTTGAATATGAAAAATGCCCAAGGAATTCAGCAAGATTTATTGAACTGACTTCAATAAAGGCTGAAGAACTCTACCTGTCCAGTACCTTGTTGTGCATTCCTTTGTGTAAAGTTTGTTTCTTTTCCACAGAATATGTGAAACAGAACTGCAGCTCCAATTCCCACCTTTTCTGTGGATCCACTAATTTAAAAGTAATTATGAAAATTCTACAGGAATTTTTAAGCAGGTAGGAGATTGTTCTTGTACTTGGGGTCTTTGAGTTACAACAGCATCATTTTTATGAGTTTGGAATACCAAGATAAATTAATGCTGTAGGTGGTAAGAGTCCACAAAACAAACAAGCAAAGAAGAAAACAAACAAAACCCCCAAACCCCATAAATAAAAAAACCTAACTAAACCCTACAAACACAACAAAAAAACCAACAACCAGAAACAATACAGTATACAAATAGAAGTAAATATTTTGTTTTCCTCTTTTTATCTTTGTTTTGGCAAGACACAAAGCAATTAATGTGTTTACCAGCTATTTTCTGGCTATTTTTTTTGCAAGCAAAAATGGTCCATGGGAGGAGGATGGGGCTTTTCTTGTATTCCCTAAACTAGGCAGTTTTACTCAGACCTCAGGTGCACTGCATATCTGTCTTCTTCATTCAAAATACATTTCTGATATAGGCTGTGAATGAATGCTTGCCCACATAATGCAGATAATTTACGAAAGTGAACATGAAGTCCTTAGTCTTTGTCAACAGGACGTATTATGAAATGTACTGATAATTGAAATGTGAAGTCTTTTCAGATGTCTTAAGACTCACAAGCATGATAAAAAAGAAGAAAAATGTCAATGTGGGAACTGAGGGCAGAATTCTACACAATTTGCTAGGTGAAGACAGGTAAAACTGCAAAACAGAAAAAACATGAAGCCAACCAAACCAAACCAATCAATCAAACAAAATCAAACAAGCAAACAGAAAACCCCCACCTTTAATACATGTCTGCATAATGTATACATGTAGTGCTCATTTAGTAACATATAGAATTTTAGAATGGTTTGAGCTGAAAGGGATATTAAATATCATCTAAAGCAACTCCCCTGCCATGAGCATGAACACCTTACACTAGGTCAGGTTGCTGAAAGCCCCATACAACCTCACCTTGAACACTTCCAGGGATGAGGCATCCACAGCTTCTTTGGGCAAGCTGTTTCAGTGACTCACTACCCTCATCATGAAAAATGTCCTCCTTCTGTCCAATCTAAACCTACACTATTTCAGTTTAAAACTACTGCCCTTTGTCTTGTAACTACAGGCCTCAGTACAAAGTCTCTCTCCATCTTGCTTATTTGCCCACTTTATGTACTGAAAGTTCACATCACGCTCTCCATGAAGGGGAGGCCCCTGTCCCAGCCCACATGCTATCTTGTTCTTTTCTTCTTCAGAATGACAAACCCCAACTCTTTCAACCTTTCATTTCAGTGCTCCTCCTTCAGACCTCCTCCAGTGAAGGAGGTCCATTTCAGTGGACCTCCTTCAAAAGATCCATGTCTGTCTTGTACTGGGGACCCCAGAGCTAGATGCAGTTCTCCAGGTAAAGTATCATTATAGGTGAGTAAAGGAGGAGAATCACCTCCTTTGACCTTCTACTCATACTTGTTTTTAAGTAGCTCTGGATAGAATTGACTTTCTGGGTTCTGAGCAGACATTGCCACCTCATACTATATTTTTCATTCACCAATACTCTTAACTCCTTCTTTGCGGCACTACTCTCAGTCCATTTATTCCTACAGTCTGTATCGATACTGGGGAGTGCTCTGATTCAGTTGTAAAACCTTGAACTTGGCCTTGTTGAACTTTATGAGAGTCACATGGACCTACATCTCAAGCCTGTAAAGGTCCTTCTGGTTGCATCCCTTCCCTCAGGAATATCAGCTGCACAAATTATGTGTCATTAAAAGAGATGCTGAACAGTTCCAGTCCCAGTATGGTCCCCTAAGGGACATTGCTTGTTACTGATCTCCATTAGGTCATTTAGCCATTAACTTTAATTTGTTGGATGAAGCCATTCAGATAATATATTTTCCATCAATTAGTCCATCCATCAAACCTATATCTAATTCAGAGAGAAAACTTCTGTGTGAGACCACACCAAAGGCCTTACACAAGTCAAGTGTACCTTGAACTTGCAGTTGTTAGCCAGCTTGAAAACAAAGAATCAACCCTTTCCTTGAAACACAGGAAACAAGATCACTTTTCACATACAGAATGTCAGTGTTTTCATTCCATTAAATAATGCAGTAGTAAGTTATGAATCACAAATAAAACATGAAACAGATGTTTATTCTGAATGAAGACTCTTTCTCTTTCTCTCCCCCTATCTTTAACCAGGAGTGCATTCAGTGAACTGTAATTCCCAAATGCACCAGGAACAAAGTGTGTTTACATGACTACAGAGGTAAAGCAAAGGATCTAAGCTGGGCTGACATGACTTATATTAAAAAATGTGGAGACACCTTTCTAGGACACTGCAGCTGGTTTAGTCTCCTTAAAAATTAATTCACATGAAATTTTCTACCCTTTGGAGACTGCAATCAAGTTCTATGTGTGGGATGGACAGAAAGAAAAAAAAAAAGAAAAAAAAAAGGCAGATAGGTATAAAAATTTCACCCAAACTTGTAGTTATCAAACTCACTCAGTTCAAAAGGTTGGTGCGTTTTACTTTAATTCTAAATACTCTTTCATTAAATGCAGATACAATTTAATAATTTAGCAACACCTATGAAAGAACATGACCTTAGACATTCCTGTTATGTCATTTACGTGACACATCTGAGACCATCTGTTGATTAATATTCCTCTATGTCTTCCAAAAGCTGACATATTCACTCTGGTTGTTCTGTTACACACTCCTCTCTTTTCTTCATGTCTGCTTTAGTTCTTATATAGTGCCAATGCAATATATCCCGTTATGCACTCCTCAGAGTGGAAAATCAAACTTCCACTGTACATTTCTGGCTCCTTCATGCTTAGAACTTTAGCAGCAGAGAAGTCATGCTCTGCCTCCTGGCAGAACTGCATCCCTCCTGTGATCCTGAGAAAATCTTTATTAATTCCGGAGTTTTGAGGTATGAGATTTACTAAACCAAATAGCATGATTATGGTTGTTGAGATTCTAGTAAGCAGCCTGGAATTAAACTTCTGCCATCTAACATTTTTGCATGTGAGGTCTCATCCTTTAAAGTTTGAATATAAGAGTTTAACTATGATATTGAAAGATCCTCCTGAGTCTTCCTTCCTGCGGGACCAAATGGAATCCATCCTAGGGTGCTGAGAGAGCTGGCAGATGAGCTGGCCAAGACATTCTCCATCATTTTTCAGCAGTCCTGGCTCACTAGAGAGGTCCCAGATGACTGGAACCTGGCCAACATGATGCCCATCCACAAGAAGAGCTGATTGGATTAGCCAGGGAATTACAGACCTGTCAGCCTGACCTCAGTGCCAGACAAGATCATGGAACAGGTCATCTTGAGTGCAATCACACAGCACTTACAGGATGGCCAAGGGATCAGGCCCAGCCAGCATGGATTTAGGAAGGGCAGATCCTGCCTGAACAACCTGATCTCCTTCTATGATCAGGTGACCCCGCCTGGTGGATATGGGGAAGGCTGTGGATGTAGTCTACCTGGAATTCAGGAAGGCCCTTGACACCATCCCCCACAGCAAACTCTTGGCCAAACTGTCAGCTCGTGGCTTGGACATCAGCACTCTGTGCTGGATTAGGAACTGGCTGGAGGGCTGAGCCCAGAGAGTGGTGGTGAATGGTGCCACATCCAGCTGGCAGCCAGTCACTAGTGGTGTCCCCCAGGGATCAGTGCTGGGCCCCATCCAGTTCAATATCTTTATCGATGATCTGGATGAGGGGATTGAGTCCATCATCAGTAAATTTGCAGATGACACTAAGCTGGGGGCAGGAGTTGATCTGTTAGAGGATAGGAGAGCTCTGCAGAGGGACCTTGACAGCCTGGACAGATGGGCAGAGTCCAACGGCATGAAATCTAACACATCTAAGTGCTAGGTTCTACATATTGGCCACAACAACCCCATGCAGCTCTACAGACTGGGGTCAGGGTGGTTGGAGAGCAGCCAGGCAGAAAGAGACCTGGGGGTACTGATCAACAGATGCCTGAACATGAGCCAACAGTGTGCCCAGGTGGCCAAGAAGGCCAATGGAATCCTGGCCTGCATCAGGAACAGTGTGGCCAGCAGGAGCAGAGAAGTCATTGTGCCCATGCACTCAGCACTGGTTAGGCCACACCTTGAGTACTGTGTCCAGTTCTGGGCCCCTCAATTTAAGAAGGACATCGAGACTCGAACATGTCCAGGGAAGGGCAACAAGGCTGCTGAGAGGTCTTGAGCACAAGCCCTAGGAGGAGAGGTGGAGGGAGCTGGGACTATTTAGCCTGGAGAAGAGGAGGCTCAGGGGAGACCTAATTGCTGTCCACAGTTACCTGAAGGGGGGTTGTAGCCAGGAGGGAGTTGGTCTCTTCTCCCAGGCAACCAGCACCAGAACAAGAGGACTCAGTCTCAAGCTGTGCTAGGGGAAGTTTAGGCTTGAGGTGAAGAGAAAGTTCTTCATAGAAAGAGTGATTGGCCATTGGAATGGGCTGCCCAGGGAGGTGGTGGAGTCACCATCCCTGGATGTGTTCAAGAGGGGATTGGACGTGGCACTTGATGACATGGTTTATTAGTCATGAGGAAAGATGTTGAGTTGCTGGAATGTGTCCAGAGAAGGGCAACAAAGCTGAGGAGGGGTTTGGAGAACAAGCCCTATGAGGAGAGGCTAAGGGAGCTGGGGTTGCTTAGGAGAAGAGGAGGCTCAGGGGAGACCTTATTGCTGTCTACAATGAAGGGAGGTTGTAGCCAGGTGGGGGGTTGTCTCTTCTCCCAGGCAACCAGCACCAGAACAAGAGGACACAGTCTCACTCTGTGCCAGGGGAGGTTTAGGCTGCATGTTAGGAAGAAATTCTTCATAGAAAGAATTTTCCTATTGGGATTGTTTATGAAAGGTAGAAAGAGGGACATGAAAAACAGAACTTAAGTGAAAACTTTTAGTTACTGCAAGAATGGGAAATTGTATTTTATAATTATTTTTGTTTTTCAATAGGAAAAAAAAAGCAACAAAACACAAAATCTCACAGGAGTCATAATTAAAAGAAAACATTTATTTTGCTTTTTGAAATAACATTACAAAAGGAATATCAGAATAAAAATGCAGAATTACATGCATCAACATCCTTACTACTTCCTGTTGGCTATGAACCATATTTGCAGCAGTCCTCATAAGATTGGCCAACAGAGAAGATAACTTTTCTTGGAACAAGGAAGATGCTCTGATATAAAAATTGTCTCTGTTTTCAACTTTTTCCAAACTAGCCAAACCACAGATCCCCAAAATCCATAGGTTAAAATATGAAGTAAATTTGACAGATAATTCATCGGGTTTTACTGTTTCTTCACTGACCTGAGATTTCAATCCAAGAGCTTCATTCTCACCGATATTCTGTCAGCACTTCCTCGGAGAGAGAAATTTGGATAAGAAGATATGAGCATAGCATGGAAGAAAGTCACACACTTGCCCCAGAGTCCAGAATTGGATTTTTCTTCTGCTAGTTGAACTGTTATGTCCTTTTCTCATCGGTTCAAGTCCATTACGGCAGACAAGGTAGGCTCTCCTTTGTTTACATCCTTTAAGCATCCATGTGTAATACCTGCTTGTCTCAAACAATTGGAAGTAACATGTACCTCTGCTTGAGATAAAATAGGTGGATGCTGAAGAGGGAAAATAACTTGAGATCAAACAGGTTTCTGCTTCAAGGCTGTCTCTATTTTATTGAACTTTATAAAGAACAGCTGTTGCCTCATGCTTTTTCTTTCAAACTGCTCAATCAGCCTTAATGTCCAGCGACTCTCTAGTGACAGCATGTGACTCTGGCTTACAGGAGAATGTCTGCTGACAGATACAGAATCGGCACTTGAAGAGTCCTGTAAATTAAAACAAACAACAATATTTTTAGACAATAAAATCCAATATCTTTGCTTTTTATTTTATTTATTTAGTTTTAACAAAGTTTCTTAATACATGTTCCTTGCTGGATACACACTGAACTTACTTCTGAAGCCAGGAGAAGTCTTCACCAGTAAGCAGCAGGATCGTGCACTCTGCCTGGCTACTTCAGTGAACATAGAAGGGAAAAGAGCACCTCCGATATAGATGCTGTAGATGACTTTAAAGATCAAGCCGGTGACTAATAACTAGCTTTTTTAGAATGTCTAAAGAGCACCAGAGATTTATGGCAAATGCTCCTTGTGTGTTTGGTAACAATATACTGCTCTTCCAGAAGACAGAAAACCAAAATAGATTGACTTACAGCCTACCACTTGGGATTGGCTTTTATTATATACTCTGGCTTTATATATTTTTAATAATATTGACTATTTGTAATGCATTTAACACATGGTCACTGAAACTATTTCTTCTTGATGCTTTCTCACACTTAATACAATGTTCTCTCTCTCCATGTCTTGTAGGGAGGGATAAGAGGCTTTGCCCTAACAACTGAATAACTCCAGTAGTATTTTTAAAATAGCATTCCTGTGAAACAACATGACTCATTAAAAATAGGTGATATTACCACTACCAACATCAAAATCAAAACATCTGACTACTGGATGGATTATTACAAAAACAGTACTTGCTTCCTTTGCTCCAGGCCTGCCTAGGCTCATTTTTCAAGAAATAAAAATTCTTTTCTGGTTCAAAAGGCCCTCAGGTCTTCTATGAAAGAATTATATACTAATTGTTTCAATGAAACTACCTATTACAAGTTCTCCATAATATTTCTTTAGATAGCAGCTTCCTAAACACATTTACATTCCCCAAGTCCTATTCTACTAGTCAAAATAATTAATGACAATCAAACTTATTATCACTGAAGGTCCCCATTCAAGTGCTTCAAAGCAACCAAGATTATCTAGATCAAATTCAGACTGCCTAATATAGCCTTTAAGGCAAGCTCTAGATCTACAAAAATCGTTAAGTTCAAGGCAGCAGTGACTAATTGCTTAAGATCCAGCACACAAATTTTGGTTTGGTAATGTGAATGAAAGTGAGCACAATGCCTAACATACAATAATATCACCAAGGTATGGTATCTCTTGCATGAGTAAAATGTAGCTGAGGCAAACAGGCATGTGAACATATTCTCTTGTGCAAATTTCTTACACCACTGCTTCACAGTTCTGAATTAACTGGTTCAGTTCAGTAAAAACATAACTCTTTGACTCTCTGGAGCATGTGTTGGGATTCTTACTTTGTACTCAATAGATAAACGTCTAAGAAAGAATATTACTAGAGCAGTAGGGATTTTCATCTTGGAAAAAATATCACAACAGTGGTCTCTTTCTCTCTGTGTCTCACTTTTTAATATAATTTTGACAGTATACGCTCATGATAAGGCAATGTTGTCTCAGCAGTCTATGAGTGAACCTAGAAACTGAACAATGTATTTTAGCAACATGGCTTAAGCAGCACATACTATGTTGAGTTCCAAGCCACCCAAGTTCAAGAAGGCTGTCCAGAAATAGGAGTTTAGGGAAAAGTGAGCAAGTAGGAAGACCTTGGAAGAGAAACGGAGAGTTCATTTATTTTGACAGACAGTAGACGGCAGTCACAGTAGCCTGATTGAATGACAATTACATGAATGAGTCTCTCTCATCAAGGAACACACTAGCTAAAAATAAGGATGAAAAGAGGGCTAATGTTTACCTAGAGTATAAAAAATGGGCGATTAAGATGAGATATGTTGTGGAATAGTTCTAAAAAGACTAAAAAGAGCAATGGCATGAAATGCTAGATTATCCTGTGAAAGGTCAAATACACTTTAGGTAAAATGCAGGTAAAATGTAAAATGCAAAAGGTATGAAGATGCACTTCTAAATTGAGTCACTTATCAGTACGTAGGGACAGCACCTTATAGGCCCCATAATTTTTTAATTTGTCTACCTGAATCATTCATTGAAAATTATCTGTCTTCTTTTAAACATAAAGCAATTGTAAAATAATAATTTCACCAAGGACTTCTACATTTATAACACACTTTGTTAAAACTGTATTATGTGACTGTAAATAAAATACTATACTTCAGATCAGCCTAAGTGTTAAAAGTCAGGATTGCAGCTTAATTGAGCAGCACATACTATGTTGAGTTCTGAGCCACCCAAGTTCAAGAAGGCTGTCCAGAAATAGGAGTTTAGGGAAAAGTGAGCAAGTAGGAAGACCTTGGAAGAGAAATGGAGAGTTCATTTATTTTGACAGACAGTAGACGGCAGTCACAGTAGCCTGATTGAATGACAATTACATGAATGAGACTCATCTCAAGTAGTAGCAAATGGTAAAAGAAAGTGTAACAGTCACCTGCACTTTCAAACCACAATTTAGGAAGAATGTTTTGCTGGGAGAGTAGAGTACGACTGGAACAAGCCAGCAAAGGATGCTAAGAACTCATCTTTCCAATACTCAGATGGAGAAAAGCACAGGGAGCTGGTGCCGTGTTTCAAAGTGCTCCTTTGATAGGGTAATGAGACCGAGGACTCCTAGAGATCTCACCCAGCTAGTGTTTGCATGGTTATATGAAGTAAGTTCATTCAATTTGTTTATTATTAGAGGTCCATTATGTATGCCTAAAGAAATTACAAGCAGGAAATAAATGTCTTTCTTTTTTTTAGCGCCCAAAGTCAGACAACAACAAAAACTATAAAAACCAGGAAAAGATGTGAAATTCCTTAGAGATCCACAAGCTTAAGACAATAGGAATATGGATATTTCTTGTTAACTCCATATAATTTAAGAAGTGTCAACCTTAAAATATGCAATAATTATTCCTTTTATACGAGCCAGCCAAAGAAATTCCAGATGCTTACTGTAGAGATTTGATGGTGGACTGAATTGAAAAAAAAAAAGAAAAAAAGAAAAGGTCTGTATATTTGAAGAATACATTGATATAATCATTTCATTATGATAAATAAAATTCAATCAACCTTTACCAGAGTTTTTATTATCTATTTCCTAAGAAAGTAATCATATTATTGCAGTTTCTCCTGGTATAAAGTTAAATAGGGGAATGATTAAGAGAAGCAGCCTATGCCCCTTGCTGGATAAACTGGCTTTTAAAACAGACTGCTGTTTGAAGAAGTTATTCATTCAATATATATGTTACACAAAAATTTTGATTATGTTCTGCCTTTGTCTCATCAAATTAAACGGGGCCTTTATGTTATGAATTATTACTTTGAATAAGCAACTTTTTTTTTACTCAACAACAAACTGATTAATTTCACAATCACAAAAGTTTGTCCTTTGCTTTTGAAGAGGAAAACCAGGGACATCCTCTTGATTTTTTTCTGTAGATGAAAAGGTAAATCCTGTATTTTGGCAAAACTAGAAAAAACTTAATTAAGGAAAAATGTTCTTGTCCAGCCTAGAGGGGTGGACACAGGAAATTATGTAGTATTTCCTACCACAATTCTTTGCACCACTATAAGATCCAGTGCAGAGTCTAGCACTTCCTCTTCTCTTCCTCCTCCGTCAGCCGGTAACTGGGGGAGATGCCTCCTGGCTTTGGGCCTGGCTAGGCCCAAGGCCACGGGGGGGATGGGCAGTCTCAGATCTGGCCAGCTGAGACTAGCCTAGCAGTGGGGGGGGAAGAAGGAACCCTGGGGGTTTTGGGTGTACCCTCAGGTGGGGATGGGATCTCTCTGGGTCTGTTTTGGGATTTGTCTTTGTCACTGTGCTTTTGTTTTTCTGTAAATGTTCACTGCTTTCTATTTAAACTTTCCATCACTTTTGCAATCCGTTTGTCTGAGTGTTTATTGTTGCCAGGGGCGGGGAAGGGGGCTGCCTCAACCCAGCACACATGAATACTATTTCAATCATGCATGTTTAATCTACCTGTGTCTCTGTTGCCTTGAATTTCTGTAATACTTCATTGCACTTACTTTTCAATTAAAGTGTTATGACGGAGTTAATTTACCATTGATTCATTCTGATACAGGGTATAAGCTTGATTTGAGCTATAAATTCTTGATTTTAAACATGTTGATGAATATGAATATTTTTTCTTCATTAATTAAGAAGTTTTTTTCATTTTACCCATTGCAGCAATTAAACTTTTTTTTTTTTTTTTTCCCTAAGATTGATTTTTAATTTATAATCATAGCAGTTTGTTGTTCTAATCCTGCCAGTCCAATACAATGACTATCAGGGAGCACACAAATGGAATTGTGACAGTTAAAAGGAAGAAGGTATTTTTCCAAAACTCAAGGAAAGAAGGCAGAAATTCCTTGAAAATAATTAGAAGAAAAGTTATTTCATCAAGCAATTTTGAAAGAAACTTTCTGGTGAATCAACACATTAAAGACAATCGTATTTTATCAATGGAAGGAAGAATCACATACAATGGCTGAGATTGGAAGGAACTTCTAGGGGTCATCTGGTCCAACCTCTTCACTCAAATGGGACCACGTAAAGCCTGTTGCGCAGGACCATGTCCAGGCAGGTTTTGAGTATCTCCAAGGATATAAACTCCAGAACCTACCTGAGCAACCTGCACCAGTGCTTGGTCACCCTCACAGTTTTAAAAAAAAGTCAAGAGGGAACTTCCTGTGTTTTAGGTTTTGTGAATTGCCTCTGGTCTTGTCACTGGGCACCACTGTCGTCTTTGCATCCTTTTCTTCAGCTATTTATACACATTAATGAGAACCCTAAGCGGCCCTTCACTGGATTCTCTCCATTGTGACCATGCCTATCTTGTACTGGGGACCCAGAACTAAACACAGAATGCTGAGAGGGAAAAGATCTCCTCTCTCTACCTGCTGGCAATACTTTGTCTAACACAGCCCAGAATACCATTTGCCTTCTTTGCAACAGGGGTATTGTAATGGCTCATGTTCAATTCCGTGTCCACCAGGACCCCTGTGTCCTTTTCTGCAAAGCTTTAACTCAAACAATTAAAAATCAAGCTACCATTTAATGGCCTTTTTATTTTTTTCCCTGCAGATTGTGAAGAACTTGGTCAGAGGATTTTAAACCAGAAATTTCTGAATTTTTACTCTCCATTTTACCGTTGTGACAAACAAGGTTACTACCCAGTTTGACATGTTTCTTAATGGAGAGAGGCTAGCATTTTAGGAGACAGTGTGACACTATGTGAAGCTGTGATATCAGTATTCTTTAGAGCTTTGACATAATGTAAGTGCCAATATTTATGTTTTTAATTCCTCTCAGTTAAAGAAGATATTGTAATTAATCTGTCTCATCAATTGCTTTTAAAATGTCTTTCTTTCAGCAATTTCAATATAACAAGGAGTCTATTGACACTTGATGTTTCCTGTGTGATGCCAAATATAGAGATCCTAAACAGGAAGCATACACTTTGTTTCCTAGAATTTCTACCAAAGGAGAATGAGAAGAAACACCCCTAGTAATGCAAAGAATCAAAATGTGAGAAAAGAGGTGGATTTGATTAATCCTCCCAATCTGTCACTGCTTCTTGTTCTTCATTTCTGAAAGAAGTGTAACTGATTTTTTCATCATCTTTGGTTCTCCTGTTGTGCACTCTTCATTGTTTTGTTTTTTTTATTCCCACCCATTTTTTAATTTTCTTTAGCAGGTCAGAAATCCATCTCTCAACCACTCCTTCCTGCAGATCTCCTCCAATGTACTTCCTTTCAGATCCTTGGAGCCCACAATACTCTTTATCCCGCAACAAAACAAGAACAAAATGTTACTGGTTTGTGTTTTTACAGCCAATTTGCTATAATTACTTTCTTTTGTACTATATTACAGAAAGTGCAGTACATCATCTTCAAGAACAGGGAGGCTTCTTCTCAACTATTTTTAACAGATTTCTGTTTGTGCTCCTTTTCCAACTTCTTTGTAATTTCCGTGCTATCCTTCTCATACTCCAGAGCACATGGTTTGACAATGAACACTGAATTTTTGACCCTTTTGGTCAAGATTGACTGAGGTAATGAATTGTTGAATCTGGATATGGAGGTTTCCTTACATTTGTTAAAGACTAAAAAACCTGTGTAACCTGGCACAAAGCTCAAAATGCATAAAATATTGAAGCTAGTTTAAGTATACATATTTTATTTTTCACTGAATAACATGCTGAAGTTTTATTCTTACTACTGTCTTGATAATATAAAACTTTTACATTTATAAAAAAAACCCTGGAAATTGAGTACATGGGGGGAAAATACATATACTACTCTGCCATTTGAGCAACACTGATAAATGTAAATGAGAATATATAATCCTTGAGTGTAAATAAATTTTTGTAATTTTGAAAAGTGTATGTGAAAGCTTTTTCTGAGAAGGAGGCTTCCAATATGGTCAACTTGCAGGAATTTTTTATCTCTAACCTACACTACTATTTTAATGGGACTATGGAGGACATTTTTCCTTCTTCTCATTTTTGTTTCTTACATATTTATATTATGTATTGTCATTCAGTACAGAGCTTAACTATTTTCTGATTTTAGGCCTAAATAATTTTATTATTTGCAATCTTTATCAATGTCAACTCATGTTTTTAACTCGTAAGACCATGGAAAAGCTAATGAGATGGGAGAAAATGTACCCTAAATGTTTATCTTAGAAGTATGCAGAGTTTTATATACCATGACAACTAGTACTTACCAGTAAAGGAAAAAAAAAAAAAAACACAACCTATAATTTAAAACTATGAAGGTGGCACAGGGTTAAGGAAATTTTAAAGTAAAGAATTTAACAAATACATTCCATTCTTCCACCTGACAGATGCATGTTAGTTTAGCTACAGATCCCATGAAGCATGACTCTTTCCTTTAATTTTTCACAAGTCCTAATCCCATTTTGCAAGCTCTTTCTTACGAGCATATTCAGATCACTTACATTAAACTTCCACTGCTACTGTGTATTTGGGCCCAGGGAGAAAAGATGAATGAAAGACATTAGGTTTATAAGTGTCATACTCAAAGTGCTGCAAAGTTGAATTTCTATAAGAAGAAAAATTGCAGTTGAGTTATTAAAAGATGTTAGAAATGAGTGGAAAGTAGATATGGTGGTCATTTGGAGCAGTATATATTTCACTGAACTTGAATTACCTGTAAAGTAGGCATGACCATTGAGAAGTAATTAATTACTCCTTCTAAGTTTCTGTTCCTCTTAAATGACCATTTCAGGGGAGTCTAGCCCTCTAGGGCAACATAAATCCTATCCTAGCTTACCATTCACTAGTTTTCTTAGCTTTCCAGAAAACTCATTTTATACGCATCAACTGCAGCATTTCTGTCAAGCACTGTTGGATATTACTCGGTTCTAGAATTTTTTATTTGGAAAAATCATGTCAACTTCCACTTGAAACTGTTTACATGCATTTCCAATAAAGCTGTATTTTCTCCTTCTGGAGATAAATAATATACATTCAAAATGGGTTAATTACTGTAAGAGTATCATTGAAAACATGACAGTCTATATTTATACTCAAATTACATGTTTATAGATTGATTTTTTAAATTTTATATTCCTAGGACAAAGTGCATTCTCCCCTTTTGCTCCTCCCACATACATACTGGACCAGAAGTATTAAAAAATGAATCAGCTTACTGAAATGCAATATAAACTTCAGCACACTTTATATCCTATTCTTTCAGCTGTTGCTAAGACAAGGATAAATCTCATTAGAGCATGCAGCTTTAATACATAGTAACTGGAAGAGGTTTACTGCAAATGCTACACAAAGTGACTGTTAAATTTATTAGATACTAAACTTCTCATAGTTTTGACCCATACATCTCAAGTGTGCATTGCTCTGATCTATAAATTTACAAGCAAGAGATGTTGTGGTTCCAGAATGGGATAGGTGTAATGTTGGTGTGTGTACACACTCAAATGAGCTGAGTCTAAATGGAGCATGCAGGAAAAACAATGGGTTTATGTCACTGTTTTGTCACATGACATAATAAGATGCATTATGGCACTACAGCAGCATTGCAATGGGTTCATGAGTCAGCAGAAATGTAGACTCAGCGCAAGTTGAGCCATATTTCAATACGGCTATTCTTGCATTATGTATCTTAAATGACGTTCTTGCAACTACCTCAAAACAATGCTATATAACATACGCTAGTGCTGTTCACTGTCCTAAGGAGTATGAAGCCCATAAGAAGCACAGTTAGGACTCTCAATTTTAGGAAAGCAAAATTCCAGCTGTTCAAGGAGTTAGCAAACAAGACCCTGTAGGAGAAGGCCCTCAGGGACAAGGGAGTATAACAGATCTGGCAGATCTTTAAGGATGCTCTCCATAGAGCAAAAAAGATCTCAATCCCCATATGTAAGAAATTGGGCAAGGAGGGCAAGAGACCACCATGGTTGAGCTGTGACCTGCTGGTCAAACTAAAGGGCAACTTGGGGCTACACAGGAAATGGAAGAAGGGACAAGCATCCTGGGAAGAGCATAGGGACATTGCCTGGCTATATAGGAACAAGGTCAGGAAGGCCAAGGCACAGCTGGAACTGAACTTGGCAAGGGATGTAAAGAAAAACAAGAAAGGCTTCTACAGGTCCATTAACCAGAAAAAGAAGTTTAAAGAAAATATCTCCCCCCCACCCCTGATGATCAACAGTGGGGAACTTGTGTCAATGGATGAGAAGGCTGAGATTCTCAACAACGTTTTTGCCTCAGTCTTCACTGGCAACCCCTCTCCTAATTGCTCTCATGTTGATGGACCACAAGTTGGAGACCAGGGTGACATGGTCCCTCCCACTGTAAGTGAAGACAAGGTGTGTGATCAGCTGAGGAACCTGAAGATATACAAGTCCATGGGACCTGATGAAATGCATCCCAGAGTCCTGAGGGAATTAGCTGATATGGTTGCCAGGCCACACTTCATGATATTTGAGAAGTCCTGGCAGTCAGGTGAAGTCCCTGGGGACTGGAAGAAAGGAAATATTACATCCAATTTTAAAAAGGGTAGAAAGGCGGACCCTGGGAACTACTGACCTGTCAGCCTCACCTCTGTGCCTGGGAAGATCATGGAACAGATCCTCCTAGATGCCATGCTGAGGCACATGGAGGACAGGGAGGTGACTCAAGACAGCCAGCAGGGCTTTAATAGGGGCAAATCCTGCCTGACTAACCTTGTGACTTTCTATGACATAGTGACTATGTCAGTAGATAGGGGATGACCTGTGGATGTGATCTATCTGGATTTCTTCCTGGCTTTTTAGGTGATCCCCCACAACATCCTGCTTGCCAAGTTGGAGACATGCAGATGTGATGGTTGGAGTGTTCAGTGGATAAGGAATTGACTGGATGGTCACATCCAGAGGGTGGTCCTCAATGTCTTGAAGTCCAGATGGAGACCAGTGACAAGTGGTGTCCCTCAGGGGTCTGTATTGGGACCTGTGCTGTTTAATATTTTTATCAATGATATACACAGTGAGATTGTGTGCACCATTAGCAAGTTTGCAGATGACACCAAGCTGAGTGGTGCTTTTGATATGCCAGAGGAACAGGATGTCATCCAGAGGGACATGGACAGGCTGGAGAGGTGGGCCCAGGTGTACCTTATGAGGTTCAACAAGAGCAAGTGCAGGGTTCTGCACCTGGGCCAGAACAATCCTCACTATCAATACAGGCTGGGGAATGAGGTGTTAGAAAGCAGCCCTGTGGAGAAGGACTTGGGGATGCTGATGGATGAGAAGCTGGACATGAGCAGGCAGTGTGCGCTTGCAGCCCAGAAGGCAAATCACATCCTAGGCTCCATCAAAAGATGCATGGTCAGCAGATCCAGAGAGGGAATTCTGCCACTTTGCTCTGATGAGACCTCACCAGGACCTGTGTACAGGTTGGTGCCCTCAATACTGTGTCCAGTTCTGGGCCCCTCAGTTTAAGAAGGACATCGACACACTTGAATGTGTCCAGAGAAGGGCAACAAGGCTGGAGAGAGGGCTTGAACACAGCCCTGTGAGGAGAGGCTGAGGGAGCTGGGATTGTTTAGCCTGGAGAAGAGGAGGCTCAGGGGAGACCTCATTGCTCTCTACAACTACCTGAAAGGTGGCTGTAACCAGGAATGGGTTGGTCTCTTCTCCCAGGCAACCAGCACCAGAACAAGAGGACACAGTCTCAAGCTGTGCCAGGGGAAGTTTAGGCTCAAGGTGAGGAGAAAGTTCTTCACCGAGAGGGACGTTTGTCATCGGAATGGGCTACCCAGGGAGGTGGTTGAGTCACCGTCCCTGGAGGTGTTCAAGAGGGGCTTGGGTGTGGCACTTGGTGCCATGGTTTAGTCATGAGCTCTGTGGTGACAGGTTGGACTCGATGATCTTTGAGGTCTCTTCCAACCTTGTTGATACTGTGATACTGTGATAGGAAGGACATGGTCCTGAGGAGTGCCACAAAAATGATCAGGGGATTGGAGCACCTCTGTTATGAGGACAGGCTGTGGGAGCTGGGGTTGTTCAGCCTAGAGAAGAGGAGGCTCTGGGGAGACCTGATAGCAGCCTTCCAGTACCTGAAGGGGACCTACAGGAAGTATGGGGACAGACTCTTTATAAGAGCCTGAGGTGTCAGATGAGGGGCAATGGCTTCAAACTAGAGGACAAATTTAGATTGAACATTAGGAAGAAGTTCTTCACTATGAGGGTGGGGGAACACTGGAACAGGTTGCCCATGGAGGTGCTTGAGGCCCCTACCCTGGAGAAATTCAAGGTAAGACTCGATGAGGCCCTGGGCAGTCTGGTCTACTTGGGGTTGTCCCTTCTGACTGAGGGGAGGTTGGACTAGATGACCTGTGGAGGTCACTTCCAACCCAGACCATTCTATGATTCTAAGTGTATTTCAAGCACCAGCCTGCCTCAGAGTATCATGGATGAACCTGGCCTATGTGGACTTCCACAGAAAGTATGGCCCAAGGTGAAAACTGGAGAAACACCTGAGATCCTTTTTGAGTTGTGGTCACGACAACTCAAAAGCTTGGAGAATCAGCTTCCACACTTGTGGACTTTGCCTCACCTCTCTAGGAGGGCAGCAGTTCAATAAGAAGTAGTCTATATATTTCAACTTAATTTCAATCAGAACACAAGCCAAATTTCATCAAAAGTTGACAGCCAGAAAAACATTTATGTAGTATGAAAGAGCATTCCATTTTTGACACCAGTATTTTGTAATGACATAGGGTGTGCAAATGAATGCTGACTCAGGTCTAGCCTATGTATAACAACATGGGCAACAGAGTGAGACAACCTAAATATAGGCATAGACATCCATAAATCTACTGCTGGCCTTGCCAGACCCCTGGAAAGCTAAGACAACTGCTTCTACTGCTGACAAAATGCTGAAGAGTGTGCATTAAGCAAGACCACAGTTCTCTCACCTTCCCATTACTCATAGCAATTTGCAAGACTGTACCTCCCACTCAACTGCACCATGCAGCCAATCGTCTTTTCCTCTCACAGGAATATCTGTAATATTCTCACAGGAATATCGCAGACAGAAATAGACTCTTGTATATTATAATAGCATATTTTAAAGCTGCATATGCATTGCCTGTATAAATGGAGGAAAGATTTCCATACTCATACCAAAGTGTTATTTTTGCTCCATTTACATATACTCTGTTTTAAAGGTTGTGGCCAACGTGTAAAGAAAATGAGAATAATTCAGTACATTTTACCAAACTTATTCATGCAAAACTCCAAATTAGTTCAAAGGGATTTTTTTTCAGCAGCAAGATCACCCAGTTCTTCACTTCCAAACTCACTGCATACATGCGCTGTTGTGTAGTAAAAAGTTTCCACAACATCAGAATTCACTGTGAACAAACTAAAATGCTACAAAAGTTACAAAGCTGCCACTGATGTGACAGCCTACAATGGCGGTGGTGAGTTTACATTCACATGGATCAAAGTCAGTGAAGTGAGAAAAAGCAGTACAACTATCCTACCTTAAACTGACTCAACCCAATCCACTATTATTGCCCTCTCTCACTATCAAAAGTCAGATTCTGCATAGAGTGAACATATGAACTGCATACAGTTACTGGTTTTTACTTTTGAGTTTCCTTTTTTTCCCTTCCTGGGCTGCTGCCCTAGATTCACTCTTTCCCATCACCAGTGTTCACACTATAACAGAGGAGCTCTAATGAAGATAGCATGATCTCAAACTTTGTCTTGGGGAGTGGAACTGAGGTGAAGACATGACAGTTTCTGAATTTAAACTTCCAATAATCTTTCCTTTTTCTATCATTCCTGAATGAATACAGATTTCACATTTCTATATCTGACAAAGATATGCCTTTTGGGTTGCTGTCCACAACCAGTAAAAACAAATGCATGAGAAATATGCAAGAATAGTCATTCAATTAATGTCAGCATTATTTTTTTAAAGTACTCAAAGCAACAGATAAAAATCCCTCCACAATTCATCCAGGCGTGGTTCACACCCAAAAACAGGTGATACTTAGTCCTTAGAAAGCGTACAAATCTGTTTTCAAGAAGAGTATGCAAATGCTACACTGATGTGTAATCACATGAACCCACAATATAAAATGCTTCTCAGCAAGCACAGCAAAATAAAGTTTAGTGCAGCATACAAATTTAATCCTTAATTGCCTCTCAAAAAGGGATTGACTTATTTTTGTACTCCACCTCTAAAATTTTTACTTTTGTGAGTTTGTTTTTCTGTTTGTATCCACTGAACTGACCTCATTAACAAAACCACTATGGAAACATTGGTAGAACATTCCATGAAAAAAGAAGTGGTGAAGTCCACTTATATAGGGGAGGGAAAATAGTGAATCTCACTGAAAGTTAAGGCCATGCAAAAAAAAAGCTTTTTCCAACAGCAACAGGGCCTTCTCAAACCACAGATCTGTTTAAACAAAAACTCTCCATCATGCTACTGCTCTTCCCAGCTTTTAAATATAGTACTATTTAAAAGTTTGATCCCAGCACAACAAGGTGAAGTTCATGACCAGGTAAACAGCACGTTAGAAACATTATCAGCCAAGTGACTTATGGCCATACAAATGGGCACATTAATTCCCTTCTGCATTGCTGCTACTGCAAAATCACTATCACCAATAGTATAAAGATTTTAAACTGATGTTCTCACTGGAAGAAACAAAGAAAGAACACTGAACTTAACATGACACTGTGCTATCTCTTGTAAAGCATTGAAAACCTTAATAAAAAAATCTCTGATTTCATTGTACCACTGGCCAATTTGGAAAGTTAAATACTTCTTCTCATTCGATATTTTTTATAGCATCATAGAATTGTTTCAGCTGGAACAGATCTCCAAGATCATTGAATCCAACAACTGAGCCAACACCACCATGACCCATGTCCCAGAGTGCCATGTCTACACATTTTTTAAACACCTCCAGTGATGGTGACCCCACCACCTCCCCAGTCAGCTTGTCCAATGCCTGACCACTCTTTCAGTGAAGAATTTTTTACTAATATCCAATCTAAATCTCCCCTGGTGCAATTTCAGGCCATTTCCTGTCATTCTATCACTTGATACTAGAGAGGAGACTGACCTCCTCCTCACTACGACCTTCTTTCAGGTAGTCAAAGAAAGCAACCAGGTCTCCCCTCAGCCTCCTCTTCTCCAGACCAAACTACCCCAATTTCCTCAGCTGCTCCTCATAAGACTTGTTCTCCAGACCTGTCACCAGCTTCATTGATTGCCCTTCTCTGGATATGTCCCAGCAAATCAATGCCTTTCTTTTAGTGAGGGGCCCTTATGTACATATACTTAATAGTTTTCTCTCTTGTATATTCTAATGTAAGATGCTATTGGATGTGAGATTAATCAAACACAAACTGACACCAAAACCAGAGAACAATTCAGTATTTTATATCCAGAATAACTCAAGTCTTCTAAATTCATCCTATCCAGGAAGAATCAACATCTTTGGTTTTGGTGGTGTTTTGTTGGTGGTGGTTTGTTTTCTGGGTTTTGTTTGGTTTTTTGTTTGTTTGTTTTCCCATTTGTTTAATATTGCACTCCTTGGAGACTTTTACTGAGAATCATAGAATAGTCTGGGATGAACCTCCAAAGGTTATCTAGTCCAATCCCCACTGCAGTAAACAGGGGCATCCACAACTAGACCATGTTGCTCAGGACCCTGTTGAACCTCACCTTGAATATCTCCATGAATGGGACCCCAAATACCTCCCCAGGCAACCTGTTCCAGTGCTCCACTACCCTCATTGTAAAGAACTTGTTGCTAACATCCAATCACAGATCAGATTTCTGGATAGGGGCTATTCCTGTCCCTATGAATAATGGAAGAAACTGTATAAATATTGACTTCTATTTACAATACTTACTAAGTTCTGCAAAAACTTACACAGTAGTATTATCTTTATTATGCACCCTCAAAAAACCCTTGGTGGTGTCTAGTACAGTGAACATGCTCACTAAGCACGCACTGTGAAACTATTATGTTACTGCCATGTTTAGACTTCTCAACACTGCTTAGCCAACTAAATACACAAAAAATTTACATCTTCTTTTACTGCCTTATTTACTATATATATATATAGTATCAGAGACTGTACACAGTGTACTTTTTCCTCCATGTTTTTGTTCCCCCGAACAAAGTCAGAAGACAGAAGAAGAAAGCTGAAGTGGGCAGAGAGGAAAGCAATTTTCACAGGTGTTGAGGATGACAAGGAAAAAATATCAGTACATTTAAAATACATAAAACAGTATGAAAGCAACCTGTAAGGAGGGTTTAAGGTCTGAACTACTGATGTCCCTTGACACTTCAGTGGTTTTACTGCTGCGCCAGGGTTCTATGACACCTAATGGCTCTGGGTCTGCCAAGTCTTCCAGCTATCCTGTCATGTTTAGTGAGATCACTCCTGTGTGCAAGGTCTTGCAGATGCCGATCCAGGCGGTAAAAGGTGATGCAGAAGAAATTTGTCATGAAGAACATCTTAACAGGGTCAGACTTGATTTAAGTCAAATTTTCACTTTCTTCAGTATGAGTTAAAACATATCTCTCTTAGCTGCACCTAATATATTTCCCCATCCTTCCACTCAACACTTGAATTCAGAAAAATATGCAGCTCTGAGCCTGTATTATGACACTACCTCATATGGCTGTATATAAAAGAATAAACTACTCTGCTTTGGGACTCATTTTTATTCACTTTCTAAAAATCTGAAGTTTAATCTGAAGTTTTATCTGAAAATGGATATAAAGGTGTATTAGATAAGAACTGTTAGGCCAGCTCAGTATGTCCTCATCGAGCCATGCGTTACTCTAACACTTGTAAGGAATAGCAGTAAAGACATAAGACTTTCAGTCATAGTTTTCAAGTGCTTTATTTTGTTACATAGGTCAGTCTTCATTCAGCAACACTGTACTTGTTTAAACATTGTGACATTCCATAAATATTAGTATCCAATTATTTTATATACTCATGGAGAAGAAAAAGGTTTTTTTAGTTAAAGCATTTGTTAAGAGAGATATACCAGAGTTAACAGGGCATTTATAGTGTCAAGGTTTTTTTCTTTCAAGAGAAACAAAATATAATCCTAAAATTAAATCATTGTTTCTGCAATCTGGGAAATCCATAGAAGTTCTACTTCCCTAAAGAGAGACTGAAAAAATATGGGGGGAAAAACATCCAAGTGTCATCATCTTTCTTTTCAATTTACAGAACATTACTCTTTTTGTTGTTGTTGTTGTTGCAGGAATATTTCATGGAACCTCCATGGCATTTAAGACAGACAGAAGATGTTCATAAAAACTATCTAGTGTGCACTAAAATAAATAACTCTGGGGTTAGCAACTGAGGCTATTCATTTTGTAAAGAAAATCTAGTGATATAGGTATATCAAGAAGAAACCTCCATTGTTCAACAATTATCATTTACAAGACACACATCATAATAAATTGCTTGCTTGCAATTTAAATTTGACCTCTTTAAGAAATAAGTATGAATTTTTTTTTTCATAAGTGAGTTCAGACAAATTGTCATGCACAACATTTTCTCTGCTGAGCAGTCTCTGAAAAAAGCTGAATCCTCAACTAATTTCATGAAGTTTGTGTGTCTGATGATTTTACAGCATTGTGTTCTCTTTGAAGAAAATAAACCTGACTAGGCAGCATTTTGTACATCACAAGACTGAAATCATCGTAATCAGGAAGTAACATGACAGCAGGCACAGATAAATTCTATTTCATTTACTGTACTTTGGAAGACATGACTGGAAAATGGAAAATCTATTATTCTTTCATGAAAACAAAATGAAAAAAGTATTATACTAAAAGGTTTCACTTTCACATAGAAAACATTATTTTTTTTAAATAAAAGAAGTAGTCTAACCAAGCATTCCTGATCAGCTGAAGTCAGTACATCAAAATATTTAGGACTTGCATAATGAAGCTGCATATTTTCCCATATTAAATTCTAACATTGCTTGGGGAAAAAAACCCTCTGAAAGGTTATGTCCCAGACTTATATTGAATATGCAGGAGTACACAAAAAATACTTTCAAAGCTAGCAAAATAGAATGATTCTCAAAGTTTATGCAACATACCTTGAAGCAGATGCAAAATGAGCTTTAAAATCTGTTGTTGTGATTGAGAAAAAGGATTAGTTTGCCTATACAATTCAAACCTTTTCCCCTTTAGTGGCAACAAAACAGATCTCCTTATTCTGTTCTGAAGCTCAGATTCCACTAAAGAGAGATAGAATTTCTAGTTTGTATAGTGCATGACTGAAAAATCCTATGCTGCTATTTAATTAACGTTAGTATCACAGTATCACAGTATCAACAAGGTTGGAAGAGACCTCAAAGACCATCAAGACCAACCTGTCACCACAGAGCTCATGACTAAACCATGGCACCAAGTGCCACACCCAAGCCCCTCTTGAACACCTCCGGAGACAGTGACTCCATCACCTCCCCGGGCAGCCCATTCCAATGACAAACGTCTCTCTCAGTGAAGAACTTTCTCCTCACCTCGAGCCTAAACTTCCCCTGGCACAGCTTGAGACTGTGCCCTCTTGTTCTGGTGCTGGTTGCTAGAGAGAAGAAACAAACCCCTTCTGGGCTACAACCACCCTTCAGGTAGTTATAGAGAGCAATGAGATCTCCCCTGAGCCTCCTCCTCTCCAGGCTAAACAATTCCAGCTCCCTCAACCTCTCCTTGTAGGGCTTGTGCTCAAGGCCTCTCACCAGCCTTGTTGCCCTTCTCTGGACATGTTCAAGTGTCTCAATGTCCTTCTTAAACTGAGGGGCCCAGAACTGGACACAGGACTCAAGGTGTGGCCTAACCAGTGCAGAATACAGGGGGCTGGCCACACAATTCTTGATGCAGGCCAGGATGCCATTGGCCTTCTTGCCCACCTAGACACACTGCTGGCTCATATTTAGGTGGCTGTCAATCAGCACCCCTAGGTCCCTTTCTGTTTGGCAGCTCTCCAGCCACTCTGACCCCAGCCTGTAGCTCTGCATGGGGTTGCTGTGGCCAAAGTGCAGCACCTGGCACTTGGATTTGTTGAATGCTATCATGTTGGACTCTGCCCATCTGTGCAGTCAGTCAAGCTCCCTTTGCAGAGCCCTTCTGCCCTCTAACAGATCAACATCCACTTCCAACTTGGTGTCATCTGCAAATTTGCTGATGACTGACTCGATCCCCTCATCCAGATCATCAATGAAGATATTAAAGTGTATAGGGCCCAGCACTGATCCCTGAGTTTCTCTGTTGTGATGCTCATTTCTTCAAAAAAACCCAACCTTTGTATCTTTTTCATTTATGTTTACTCCTCTGTGGTGGGTTAACGTCCATCCTGGAAAAAAAAAATAGGGTGGAGGGTGTGAGGGTACTTTGCCCTCCCTGCAGGGCATTTTGCCCCTGGGAAACTGAGTCTGTTCCACTCCCCCCCCCCCCCCCCCCCCCTGCCCAGTTAGGGTATAAAAGGCAGGACATTGCAGCCATTATCTCTCTTTTTGGCTCCTGCCTCTCCTGGATGAGAGCTACTGCAGCTGCCTTTCTGCTCCTCTGCCACGTGGTCAGGCCTGATCCTTCTACCTTTCTACCTTCTGCCTCTGCACCTCTTCAGAGAGAGACTGGTTTTGTATTGTTCCTCTTTGTCCCCCTCCCATCCATCCTTGTTCCTTGCCCTTCTGAACCTTACCTGTTATTGCTATATATATATATAAATAATTTTTTGTTTGTTTGTTTGTTTAAAGACAACTCTTTACCTCTCTACTTCCAAGCCGACTCTAAATTATTGTTTGGTGGATTTGCTCCTTTCCTTTTTTTCCCTCTCTGTTGGGAGGGAGGACGGGGGAGCGGGAGAGAGATGCTCAGTCTTGCCCCCCACCTGAGCTCTTAACTCCCAGTTAAGGCTTGAACCACCATATCCTCTTTCCTAAATACCTTTAGCCAAATGAATTTCTGCTGCCTAACTGTTTTCAAAAGCATTGAAAATGGGTGCAGGAAAAAAGCTTTTAATTCTAGTCAATAGATCACTTTCTTACACACACACATAGGAAAAAACAGACAAGACATCACTTGCGAGCAGGAAACTACAAAATGAAAACCTGCGTATACATGTATAACTGCATATTTCTAGTGAGGAGATGTTTAGACTATCTTTTTCAGAGGATCTCAACTGGTTTTAAGCATAGAAAGAAAGCATTAATTTTCCTGCTCTAGGTGGAGAAAAAAAGCATTATACATGATTCTATGACTATCATCACCTGGAGAGTAACAGCTAAATAGTTCATTGCTGGTATTTTAAAACCAACCAGGTCCACTGATTAGGTAGGAGAGTGACAATACAGTATGCAGCTGAAGGAAGGCCCCTCAGAAGATAGCTGTATCTACCCAAGTTGCATGTTGAAACTAAACACATTTGTATTGAACAATAAATACTCTAACCACATTAACCAAAGAGACAAAGGTTAATGAAATGCCAAATAAATAGTAAGCAGTCTAGAAAAAGCAGTCATCACCCCCCCAAAAAAAAAATAACAAAAAGGTAAAATAATTAAAGCATTTTATACATCCCTAATGGAGACGTAAAATGAAAATCCAAATCTAATTTAAACATATCTTTAGTCTGTAATAATCCACTCAGAAAATTGTCTTCAATGTATTATTTTACATTTGCAATAAAGTTTGAACCAAAACATTGTTCAAAACTGAATCACATTAAGGCCTGTTTCACAACTATACTTTCTACTTCAGTATCAGGGATTAAAAAAAATCTTTGAAACCTACTTTGTAAATGAAAGTAAAAAGTAAAAGTGCAGACTGAAGATATGTGATTTAAGGAAACCATTCATTATTAAAGGCATAAATAAAATGTGAAGACAATGCTAAAAAGCAGTGGTCATTTAATAAGTCAAATGCTGAGGTTTTGTTGTGTTGTAGGTTGGTTTGGTTGTAATAGGGATTAATGATTCAGGCTTGATTCTTTCTTGCACAGTATTTTGTTTTATGATTTAAAACTACTGCCCCATTTGCTGAACAATCCCAATCCTTAGATAAAAGAGATCAAGGAACTATTTTCTTCTGAATATGAGGAAAGTATCATTGTCAGAAAATCCCTCCTTTCTTTTCCTGCTTGTTCTCCAGATGACTTTGCAATCCTGAATGATTTACATTTTGACAAAGGCTGTGATATAATTCCAGAAATTTTACAAGAGGATGTCTCCAAACTTTTCCACCTCAGTCAACAAGACATATGATATTCCCTGAGCATAACAGCTTTCCTGCCAAAAAATAAAATATGTTTCTACTTACTGCCAACCCACCTGACTCTACCTAAGCAAATTCCTTGCCAGGTCCATCAGTCTTTCCATCCTAAACCCTGAATCCTTTCATTCTTTCTCAGCTTAACATGCATTTTCCTATCTGCCAAATAATGGAAAATCATTTAAACAATCTAAAATACACTAAAGTGCTCTCAGAAGTGGGGCAGGAGCTGTTAATTCTGTGAATGTTGATCTTGTCATATGAAGTATGAACTGTAAATTCAGAGAATGAGACCTCATTTGGTCTGAATGATTTTTCCCTTATTGCTGGTGATCTGTGCAGTAGAAAGGCATTGGCATAAAAGTGCCAATACAATAGAAGTAGGAATGGTCCCCCACAGAAGGTATGGAAACACAGCCACAGCTGCCACACAGCCACTTTGAACTATAGCCTCTACTAAATTCAAATACCAGGTGTCCTCGAAAGTCACACTAGCAAAAATTCAAGCTGAAGATCACCTCTATACGTTAGTATATTCTAAGAGCCTGGAATAAAAGGAGCTTTGGTTTGATTATGATTAGTGAAGCTAAAGTAATCAGTAAGCTTTTCCTTCCAGCTCCCTCCCCTCTACTAAAATTATAATCTCTAAACAGGCAGGAAAGGTTCAAAATCCCTTTTGTGTTTCCTCTCCATGGCTGTTTAGTACAGGATCATGGGAATGCTCTGAAAATTGTTCACAGCAGCTAAACAGAAATGATGGCAAATCAAAACTTATGAGCATAATATCTTAGTACAGAGTGCTCTTGATATTTAAAAAAAGTGGTTACAGAAAATTTAAAAAAATTGCAAAGTCAACTGGATTCCTTAGTATGTCTTGTAACCTTACCTCCTCATCCTAAATGTTGACTCAGGACAAAATGCTGGTGTCAGAAGGACAGGAAAGGAGCAAAAGCAAAGTGATAGCACAAGCAAAAAAACCAAAAAACCAACCAACCAAACAAAAAAGAACGAACAAAAAGACATTGAAAGGCAAAAGGTATGAAAAGGAGGGAATTTTACAATGGTAGAAAGAAAAAGGACAGTAACCCACACCACTTAAATTAAGCAGGTAGTTAAGGAGCCTTAGTTCTGTAGTAAACCCCTATATAGCCAAAGCAAAGGGAGCAGATCCCTTCAAAGCAGTGGTACAATTATAGTTTAAATGAATAGCTGTTAATCTGAAGAGAGCTCTCTTCAGTGACTGCACCTAGAACTTCAGGTCACCAATGATCCCTGAAGTGGATGACATAAGTTCTCTGCATAAATATTTATTTATAATAGGACAATTCCTATGTTCAAGCAACTGGACAAAAAGCACCAACAAATCACAAAAGCAAAGCTGAGATTGTACTTCAGGAAGTTTTAAAATAGTCTGACTTTATCAATGAATTCACATCGTAGATCTCCATTTGGCTGCCATGCAAAATACATCATAACATTTTATAATTTACTTTTATTAGAGTAAAACTGTTCTGCCTGATTTGTGAACAGGGACGAACTTGGGTGCCTAGGGCTCAGTGATCATGAGATAATTGAGTTCTCTATCCTTGGGGAAACAAGGAGAGAGGTTAGTAAAACTGCCACCTTGAACTTCTGTAGGGCAAATTTTGGCCTGTTCAGGAGACTGATTGACAAAGCCCCTTGGGAGACCACCCTGAAGAATATAGGAGTCCAGGAAGGCTGGACATACTTCAAGAGGGAAGTCTTCAAGGCACAGGAGTAGGCTGCCCAGTGAGGTGGTTGAGTCACCGTCCCTGGAGGCGTTCAAGAGGGGATTGGACGTGGCACTTGGTGCCATGGTCTAGTCATGGGGTCTGTGTTGATAGGTTGGACTCGATGATCCTTGAGGTCATTTCTAACCTTAGTTATACTGTGATACTGTGACTGTGATACTGAGCTGGGGTTATTTAGTTTGAAAAAGAGGAGGCTGAGGGGGACCTCATTGCTCTGTACAACTACCTGAAAAGATGTTGTAGAGGCTGGTGCTGGTCTCTTCTCTCAGGTAATTAGTAATAGAACAGGAGGGAACGGCCTCAAGCTATGACTGGGTAGGTTTAGACTGGACATTAAGAAAAAAAAAATCACAGAAAGAGTGGTCAGGTATTGGAATGTGCTGCCCAGGGAGGTGGTTGATTTGCCAACCCTGGATGTATTTAATGGTCGTTTAGACATGATGCTTGGGGATATGGTTTAGGGGTGAACTTTGCAGAGTAGGGTTATCGATTGGACTTGGTGATTCTGAGGGTCTTTTCCAACCTGAATGTTTCTGTGATTCTGTGATTTTCAGGTTACTGAAGCAATCTTGTTTTTTTTTTTTTTTTTCAAATTCAGGCATTGTTTTGTTTCTAGAAGGTAATGCAACAGGTGAGTTATATCCTTATGATAGTAATTTGTCAAAGAAAATTATGTAGATAACTTTCCAACTATGGTAACCCAGGCAGCCAGATAGTTATTAGACAATACTTTTTGAGTTGAAATTTATCTACATATTTATGTACATACATAATCCATACACCTTTTGTATGACATTACTGTTTGCAATAGTCCTACTTATATTACAGGTAATTATGAATTTTTCCTTTCATGTACTCATGTACTCTGTGGATATGAGCAATTTGGCTGATGTTCCAAGCACTGAAGTAATCTCGTTCTCATTGTAATGACAGATTAAAAGAAATGACCTATTTTTACAATGTGATTATTGGGTTTTCACCTGAATTCATCTTTATTGCTTTCTAAGCTCCCCTATTACCATGTGTTTTCCTCATTTCTTACATCTCAATGTTCCAGTCTTCCACTTCCTGTATAAAATAGCTATAAGTGGATTAAACGGCAAGCATTAAAGATATAATATGTACTGCATAATCAGATGACAAAATGTTAACAAAATACAGGGCTGAATCTTCTAGTTGTATTTTAATTTTTTGTAATCATATTAGATCCTTTCCAGATATACTTGAATGAAACATTTAAAGGAAAACTCAAGAAGTCCTTGAGAAGTTTTATTACTTGCAAAAACCTTCATTTTTTACAAGAATTTTCTTCAAGAAGTCTGAAGGAAAATAATATACAAACATCATTTTCAAAGAAAGATCCTTTTTATCTATCCTTGATATATATTTTGCTGTAATTCTGAAATTACCTGAATGAATTGGGATATTTCATCCTATCTTTCAATGTTGGCCAAAACCATACATGAGCCATCCAAATGATACGTGAGTATTCAGATATTAATATTTTAAAGACAGAGCATAGGTAAACATGGGACAATCTATTCTGTTACATTAACATCCCTGGAATAGCTAATCAAAGCAGAAACTTGATAATGTTTTAAAAATATACAACAAAGTAACCAAATATCTAGATATTTCCAAATACCTATATTTTAAAATTCTTTTTGTGTATGTTCACACATTTTTATCTATATCAGTACACATTTGCAATCCATGTTTAAAGATGTGTTCCATTTCAGGAAATACAACACAATCTCAAATGTTATACTTCAAACTGTATTAATGAACTGAAAAATATGTGAAGTTTTATTTAAGCTTCCAGTCACACCCTGTAGAGCAAGGAAAGGGCAATGTGCTGTCTTTTAAATGCATATTATGACTATCTATAATTTTTTCTCCCATATAGATGATCTCCAGAGGTCCCTTTCAACACCTAACATCCTGTGATCCTGTGATCTTGCTATATTCAGTGCATACTTTGCTCATTAAATGACTATCCAGTACATATCTTTTCTTAAATTGCTTAATATAGGCCCTTATTTATTTTATATTTTTCAGACCTACTTTGATGGCACAAATAGTCATTCCTTGCAGGATTTTAGAGTGACTATCTGTATAGCAGGGGAGTGTTTGAAAAGATTTTTTCCTCCGCAGCTATTAAGTGAGGATAGAATTCAGTGAATTTCCATCGGGGGGGTGGGGGGTGGGGGGGTGGGGGGGTGGTGGACTGAGAAGGGGGGAAAGTAAAGAAAGTGAAAAAGAGGTATCAAAGTAAAAGACACCTTTCAATATTGGATAACCAATTCAGGGTGCCAAACACCTAATTTTTCAAAGTTTTTTGGTATTCAGAGATATGTTCAACGCTGCTTTGTGTGAGCACAGAACTCCTGGGATCACAGGACAGACTAAGCACTCTTATTTTAGATTATTAGGCAAGTCTCCTGGGAGATATCAGCTCAAGTCCAGAAACTGTTGCTGAGCATATGCAAACTAGAATTTTTGCCACTTGTCCCAATCTGGATGGAATTTTATGAGGGCAGTAAAAGAATCATAGAGTCACAGAATCAATAAAGTTGGAAAAGACCTCAGAGATCATCCAGTCCAACCTAAAAGACTCCTCTCTAGCACACACATCTCTCAACATCCCACAATGTCTATAATCCTGTTCCAAATCTGTGAGGTTTTAAGAAGATTTATGATCTTAGCCTTTTTCTCAAAATTAAATTAATTGAACTGATAGAAATTCAGTCAATCTGAATAAATTACCAGTCTCTAATGTTTTAGATCACACAGTCGGGAACTGATATGTTGCTGAGAAGGTCACCTGCTGCCAGCCCCACTGGCAACTGTCTTTTTTCCTAAGGCAATTCTATGCTAACACAAGGACAGTAACACTATCAATATGCAAACTATATTTGCCCACCTCATTCCCACTATTATCCATGTCTGTTTCAGTCAAAGTGAAGTTATCTATTTCACATGCTTAGCATACTTGCTGATTTGGTCACTTCTCCAGGTAAAGTACCCACAAGTCACACTAATTTTTTCAGTTAGCCTTTATGTTTCATTTACTGTAACTGGCATCCAAACTAGTGTATACTGAATTGTAGCAGAATCTGTCTGCAATAACTAATTAATTGAGCAGACTAGGACAAGGAGAAAAAGAATAGGCAAAAGGTGATGTCAAAAGCACTGATATTTTGAAGTCTTATGAAAAGCTGTAATGAACATGCAGCAGTTCACCCTATTCAAACAAAACCAGTTATCTGTTCATAGATCTTAATTTCTAATTAAAATGAAGGATCTGAAAATAAATCTAAAAAAGATACCCAAGTTTTTAGCTTTATGAACTAACATTGGAAACTACAGGGATTCCCTCAAAACTATTCAGGACGATGAACTCCAAACTTCTAAAACTACTTAATGGCTTCAAGCATCATTAAACATCTGGCAAAAAATTAGGACATATATTTCTTTTACTTGTAAAATGAGTGAAATGAAGCAATAGTATTTCTTTGTGAGAAGGTTTTGGGAAGTGTGGCAGTATATAGATTCTCTTTGGGTACGTCTAGTTAATGTGCCTATTATTCTTAACCCTGAAAACTGTCCCCATATATCAAGAATTGTAGACAACGTAGATATTGTAGTGAAAGACTGCTTTTAGCAACACCTTTTGTGTTGTCTTTTCAAGAAACATATCTTTCTATAAGAATATCACACACATTAAATAAATGCATACCTATTCTTAGTAAATTACCTTAATCTGCAGAGTACCAATGATATATATGTGGATTGTGAACAAAGTAGTTTGAAAGCTGAGTTATGTGAACCTTACACTCCAAAAATGGAATCCTATACTGATCATGATGAACTGAGACTCACTTTAAGCCAAGGAAAAAAAAAAAAAAAAAAAAGTATGTTTTGTATGTTTGTTTGTTTTAATGAATTAGTCATCATGTAGATTAGTCAGTACCATAAAGACTTCTGTGGTCACCATTAAAAGCAGTAGTAATATGAGGGAAATGAAATCATTTCAGGTGAAGTTCTACCAACAAATACAGACAAATGGCCTTTAATAGGGTAAGACTGATATGCCTGCACTTTAGTTAGACTTCTAAACCACAAGTCTGCATGATCAGTGATGCAGTAGTCTTCAGTCAAAGGAGGAGCTATATATAATTTCTACAAGCCAGGTAAGAAACTGTTCTTTGGGCTCTTCTTCTTCTATTACTGAACATTTAAGGAGATCATTATGGTTGTTCTTTTAGTTAATGGTAGGTTACCAAAACCTGATGGGCTCAGTTATTTATGTCCAGATTCCTCACATAAGAAAATGTAGAGAGGGCTACACAGAGTGAATATCACCCTGTAAAAGATGAGAAATAGTTTTGCTTTAATTCTTCATAGCTACTTCACTACCACATGACTTCATTTGACAGCTCAGTATATCAGCCACATCAGTTTTACTTCCATGAAGGATTGCATTCACATGGAAGCAAAGATATGTCACCTTCTCATGATGTCTCATGGCAAACTGCACACACTTCTAACAATGTATATCAACAAATAGATGGTTTAGTTTCACAGTGTACATTACAGGAAAAGCCTTCCCTGACAGCCTATTTGTCAGTGCGTCAGATGCAGCACTGTAACACCAGACCATCTGGAGAATCCAGTGAAAAAAACCACTTAGGGTGAAATTCCTCCTTTGACTACTGCTCACTGAAAGGAGACAGAATAATGGGCCTTCTCTGTGGTTTGTCATAACATCAGAAATCAGGGATTGACTGTGCTGCTTTTATTTGGATTGGCTTGAAAAAAGATAGGATATGCTGTAGCAATAAAAGCAGAAGATCAGAAATAAAGACTGAATCATGACAAAACACTGTTAAGATTTACTCCTTCATTTTCACAAAGGGAGGAATGTGTATTCTATATACACACACTTTCAGTTTCCAAATGCCACTGCACAAAATTCAGCAAACTACTCAGATTCAAATTGCAATTTTCAACAGATTCCTTGATGAAGCTATGAACACTACTGAATTATTTTGAATCATTTGCATTAAATGACCCACTGTCACTAATGAGTTATGAATTCCCAATGCTCAGAAGATAAGATTCCCTAATGTGTTTATTGCTCTAATTGGCCAGATGTAGTTTTAATAGCAATATATTATCTTACAACACAACATAATTTTTATAATTAGACAGTGTGAAATATATAACATACTACTTTAGACCAGTCTGTCCAATGGCTGTAAAGAGGAAGAAAAGAATCTTCACAGATTGTAGAGTGATTTCTACTTGCTGCAATTAATACTCCTGCTGGGTGAAGAAGTTACTTGGACAATAGAGAATTACATAAACTATACCTAGGTAAATAATCCAAATGAAATACCAGAAAAAATGAGAAATATTAAAATATAGCTGGATTACAGTTAACCATGTCCTCAGAATAAAAATAATCTGGGTTGGACAATGTATTTATGAAGTAGTTAAACAACAATCCCACGACAGTCATGCTATACTTAGTTTAGTAACAAAACACTGATCCATTTAGATTTGCTCACATTTGCTGTTAGATACACTATAATTGAAGAATACCAAATGCTGTACTTTAGTCTGATTTGATGCTGATTAGCAGCCGAAGAAACCAAACTTAGAGCTTTTTAAGAACAGATGGTGCTTCTTTCCTCTTCTTACTGGTCAAAAATTCAGAGAAAATGCATATGAAAAGACGGATGTAGATATAGAAGAGAAGCAACTGAAAGAGAAAAAGGAGTTTGGCAGATCCCATAAGCAGCTATAGAAACAAATTATACCCATTTTCCACCGTGGGTGTGCAAATTTGAGGATTCACAGATGGCTTGTAATTCAGCTCCTTATCAGAGCTGAATCTGTTTCCAAGTCAGTCTGAAAAAGGGGTGTCGAGTGACTGCAAAATGTTTCTTTTGCCACTTTTACTACTTGATAGTTTCCCATGTTTCCCTTGTTTTTCTCCAAATTATCAAAACATTAAGTAAGAATGCTAGTTTATTGAGGCACTGTGGAAAAAAATGGACAGTGTCAGTATTTGCCCAGATCAGACAACTAAAAATTATCTTTACTGTGGTTTTCCTGAAGCCTAAGGGGACTTGAGGAGTTCTCATATCCTCCCACCTACTCCTTATAAATAAAACCATGACTCACTTTTAAAAATTTGGTATCAAGTGAGTCATTCATTTGCACAATAAGCCTGAGACACCTCAAAATGGTGGTCTCCTTTCCTCCAGCATGAGGACAAGAACATTTCCAAATTCTAGGAAATACAATTAAATGTAAAGGGAGGTGCTCTGCTTTCTGAGAATCAGTCATAACAATAAAGAAAATTATCTCAGCTGTGCTGAATAAGTGTTCAGTCAGTAATGAGGTACTAGAATACAGTGCCAGAAACAGACTTGCTGCTCTTGAGAAGGTATTGTCCATTTTTGTTCCAAAGCACAAAAAAGCTGTTTTGGAATCTGGTATTTCCAGCTATATACTGACTGCAGCCCTTTCTTCAAAGTCCACCAGACTATCAATGCATCTTTAAGAAGTGAAGATCCTCTATTTGCCATCCAAGTGAATCAGGCTCTGTCTGCTAGGACTTGCACTAGTCTGTTCTCTAAGTCAGAAAAATCAAGCAGTTCTGCCTCCTGACACGTCTTTCTATTGAATAATGTTATCAAAGAAGCGAGAAACTTGTTTCCATCTCTGCCAGACTCACCACTGAACCAAAATCCCTCCATACACTGACTTACTGCATAATTTTAATTCTCTGTAATGACCCACTTGAAATTTCATCAGTACAGCTCAGCTAGTTGATCAGTGAAAACCAACTGCAACAGGTTTGCTGAGATCTTATTTGCTTCTGTCACAGAGTTCATGGGGTGCTTTCAAGAATGGGAAAGGCAAAAGTGTACACATGCCCCCCTTATGACAGAAAAATCCACTATATCCTATCTGAGACACTAACTCTTACTGTAAAGAATGTTTATAAATGTGGTTTAATTCTGTTTCTCATCACAATATATACGGAAATACATTTTGACTTACTCTGTTTAGACAACTGATGAGGTTTTTGTAACAAGAGAAAGGCAAGACTGCCACAGAAAATGTTTTGAAAGACTTAAAATGCTTACAGAGCTAAGATAGCCTCAGGGAAGATTTTTCTGTGGTCTTCTAAATTTCCAGTAGAACTCTCACGGGGTACATACTAATATACCTCTGGTTTTATAAGTCTGATGCAGTCGTGTTAGCAGCATGTAAATGTTTTGACATGCCAGGCACTGGGTTTTAAAAAAAAAAAAAAAAGAAAAAAAAAAAGTCTATTAATTGGAATCCTAATAGTCTGTAGGTTAAACTACCAATGAATAAGTAATGTCTAAAGTTCCATAAATAAAACATGCAAATATAAACCAGCACAAAATTAAAGTTCAGTATCCAAAACAGGAGACAGATTCTATCTACACATGGTGGAGTTCAAATTACAGAGAACTGCTATTTCCACAAGCCTTTTCTTCACTAAAATTACCTTGGACATGAAATAATATACAAATCTTTATTCTCCTTCTTTGTTATTAATGAGCTGCTGAGAAATCAATTTACCAGAGGGAAGAGTTAAACTAAGGTTTTCTTTTTCAGAAATGAAAATATTGAGTTAACAATTATTCCCCCACTATACATGTTATCAGGTATTTCGAAACCCTTAATAAGCTCATGAAGTTGTGATTAGTTATTTACCTACTTCACATCTGACAGCAAAATGCTGGATTTGAATCTTCTTTCCCCTCCATTTACAAATACTGTTTCATAAAGTCCATCTTTCCTTGCATATTTACAAACTGACGTACACGGAATCACAGGTTTTCTATGACAGCAAAACACTGTTATAATTTATTTTTATGGTTTAAAGACTATGCAGTCCACAAAATACCAAAGAAAATGCAGAAGATAATGCTCAAATCTCAAATTTGAAGAGCGTATTTTCACTATTCATTGCAAGTATCATCTGGACCTATCACACTTGTGAACACCCAGAAGGTAGTAAAACAGAAATAAAAGCAGTGAGTATGTAATGCCCGACAGAAGAAATGACACATACCTTAAATCAGCATCACATAAAGATTCTGTGAGAACTGAATTACCTTCCATCTCACATTTGGAGATAACACCCTATCACATCTAATCACTCAGAAAAAAACAAACCAAACATAGATCACAGAATCACATAATCTCCAAGGTTGGAAGGGACCTCAAAGATCACCAAGACCAACCCATCACCACAGACCTCATCACTAAACCATTGCACCAAGTGCCACATGCAATCCCCTCTTGAACACCTCCAGGGATGGTGACTCCACCACCTCCCCAGACAGCCCATTCCAATGACTAACGACTCTCTCAGTGAAGAACTTTCTCCTCACCTTGAGCCTAAACTTCCCCTGGCACAGCTTGAGACTGTGTCCTCTTGTTCTGGTGCTGGTTGCCTGGGAGAAGAGACCAATTCCCTCCTGGCTACAATCACCCTTCAGGTAATTGTAGACAGCAATTAGGTCACCCCTGAGCCTCCTCTTCTCCAGGCTAAACAATCCCAGCTCCCTCTACTTCTCCTCATAGGGCTTGTGCTCAAGGCCTCTCACCAGCCTCGTTGCCTTTCTCTGGACATGTTCAAGTGTCTCAATGTCCTTCTGAGGTGCCCAGAACTGGACACAGTACTCAAGGTGTGGCCTAACCAGTGCAGAGTACAGGGGCACAATGACTTCCCTGCTCCTGCTGGCCACACTGTTCTTGATGCAGGCCAGGATGCCACTGGCCTTCTTGGCCACTTGGGCACACTCTTGGGCACACTGTTGGCTCATGTTCAGGCAGCTGTCAATCAGCACCCCTAGGTTCCTTTCTTTTTGGCAGCTCTCCAGCCACTCTGACCCCAGCCTGTAGCTCTGCATGGGGTTGCTGTGGCCAAAGTGCAGCACCCGGCACTTGGATTTGTTGAATGCTATCATGTTGGACTCTGCCCATCTGTCCAGTCAGTCAAGCTCCCTTTGCAGAGCCCTTCTGCCCTCTAACAGATCAACATCCACTTCCAACTTGGTGTCATCTGTAAATTTGCTGATGACTGACTCGATCCCCTCATCCAGATCATCAATGAAGATATTAAAGAGTATAGGGCCCAGCACTGATCCCTGGGGGACACCACAAGTGACTGGCCGCCAGCTGGATGTGGCACCATTCACCATCACTCCCTGGGCTCAGTCCTCCTGCCAGTTCCTAACCCAGCACAGAGTGTTCCTGTCCAAGCCATGGGCTGACAGCTTGGCCAGCCGTTTGATGTGGGGGACAGTGTCAAAGGCCTTGCTGAAGTCCAGGTAGACTACATCCACAGCCTTCCTCACTTCCACCAGCTGGGTCACCTGATCATAGGATGAGATCAGGTTGGAGAGGCAGGACCTGCCCTTCCTAAACCCATGTTGGCTGGACCTGAGCCCTTGGCCATCCTTCAGGTGTGTAATGATTTCCCCCAAGATAATCTGTTCCATAATTTTCTCCGGCACTGAGGTCAGACTGAGAGGCCTGTAGTTTCCAGGTTCCTCCATTTGGTCCTTCTTGTGGATGGGCATCATATTGGCCAGTTTCCAGTCACCTGGGACCTCTATGGTGAGCCAAGACTGGTGGAAAATGATGGAGAGCAGCTTGGCCAGCTCATCTGCCAGCTCTCTCAGCACCCTAGGATAGATTCCATCCGGTCCCATGGACTTGTGAATATCCAAGTGACTCAGCAAGTCCTGAACTAATTCCTCATGGATTTCTGGGGCAATACACTGCTCCCTGACCCCATCTCCCAGCTCAGGAGGCCACTCCTCCTGAACTCCTCCCGCCTTACTGTTGAAAATTGAGGCAAATGCGGAATTCAGGAGCTCAGCCTTTTCCTCATCTTTAGTTAAAGTGTTCCTCTCCAGGTCCAATAAGGAGTGGAGGTTCTTCTTGCCCCTCTTTTTATCATGAATATATTTATAAAAATGCTTTTTATTACCTTTCACAGAGGTGGCCATCTTGAGTTCTAACTGGGCCTTTGTCTCTCTAATTTTTCTGCTGCATAATCTAACAACATCCTTAAACATATCATGAGAAGCCTTCCCCTCCTTCCAAAGGCGATATATCCTCTTTTTTTCCTTTAATTCATTCAAGAGCTGCCTCATCATCCAGGCCGGTCGCCTTCTGCCGGCTCATGTTTCAGCACATGGGAACTAGCAGTTCCTGTGCCTTCAAGAGCTCCTGCTTGAAGTAGGTCCAATCATCCTGCACCCCTTTGTTCTTAAGGGCTGCTACCCAAGGAACTTTCTGAATAAGTCTTTTAAGCAAGTTGAAGTTTGCCCTCCGGAAGTCCAAAGTGAGGGTTCTGTTACTGCTCCTCCCTATCTCCCTGCAAATTGAAAACTTCACTATCTCATGATCACTGCACCCTAGACAGCCTCCCACCATCACGTCTCCCACCACCCCTTCTCTATTGGAGAACAGCAGGTCAAGCAGAGCCTGACCCCTGGTACACTCACTTAACAGCTGCATCTTCTGGACTGCCTCCTCTCTGCTGAATTAAGTTCCCAGCAGATATCTGTCAGGTTGAAGTCACCCACAAGGACAAGATCTGATGATCTTTAGACAGCCTCCAGTTGCTTATAGAATATTTCATCCGCCTCCTCATCCTGGTTGGGTGGTCTATAACAGACTCCAACCAGGATGTGAGGTTTGTTAGGCCTCCTTCTGATTTGAACCCACAGGCTCTCAATCCTTTCATCCTCCACTTCAAGCTCTGTGGCACCGAGAGACTCCCTAATATACAGAGCCACTCCTCCTCCTCTTCTGCCTCTCCTGTCTCTCCTAAAGAGGTTGTAACCCCCCAGTGTAGTACTCCAATCGTGTATTGTCCCACCATGTTTCTGAAATAGCGACTATATCATAGTCTTCCTGGTGGACCAGGACTTCTAGTCCTCTTGTTTGTTACCCATACTATGTGTCTCAGGACAGTTCACATTTAGTTATTTATGTTTAACTATGTAATAAGAACTACTACCAAGTAGTATTTTTAATTTTTTTTCTTGTATTTTAAGAGCAATCCTTGAACTTTAGGAATCTTCAGAAGGGTTGAGTATGTTATCTAGTGGGTCAGAAAGTAGCCCATATTTTTATGTATCACTGGAGCCAACTACATCTGAAATTACAGAATGATGTTCTCTGTAAAGAGGTTGTTTAAAAGCCTCAGTATTTCACAGTCTTCAGAAGAAACAAAAGAGTTATAAAAGTAATGGCTCAAATTATTGCTGCTATTGCTTGTTTGCTTACATTCACTGCAATATGAAGTGCTAGAACAGCAAACTGCAGTTTTCCTCCTCACAAAGTTGTTGCCACAAGTAGAAAGACTGTGTGGGTGGGACTAACTTCAGCTTTTAAACACCTACCATAGATATCTACAAGGGAGCTTGGAAGCTAACCCATTGCAGTTAATGAAACATACAAAACAATTCAATAACTAACCACTGGGTGTCTTCTTCAGATAGATAGGCTGAATTACATTCTATACTTCATTGACCACATAGAGAACTTAAACTCCCTACAGACAGCTTATTTGGGTGCTGAATCTCACACTTGGTCTCCTTGAGAAACAAAAAAGTACAAAGCAAAACAAATTGACAGAAAACTGCAGTCATTGCCAGAAATAAAAACATTCTGCTCTATATAGAGGCACATATAACTCCAGTGATTACAACAGAAATCAGACTCCATTATGCAATCATAGAATCACTTTGGTTGGAAAAGACCTTTAATATCATCGAGTCCAACTATTATCTAACTTTACCATGTATGGTGCTAAGCTCCTTGGCACCACATTTACATCTTTTAAACATCTCCAGGGATGAGAATTGAATCACCTCCCTGGGGAGCCTATTCCAGCATTTCTTCTCATATCCAAACTAAACCTCCCCTGAGGCAACTTGAGGCCATTTCCTCTTGTCCTCTCACTTGTTAGTAGGGGAAAAAGACCAAAATCCACCTCACTACAACCTCCCTCCAGATAATTGCAGACAGCAATAAAGTCTCCCCTCAGCCTCCTTTTCTCCATGCTATACAACCCCAGCACCTTCAGTTGCTCCTCATAAGACTTGTTCTCCACACCCTTCACCAGCTGTGTTACTCTTTTCTGGACCCACTCCAGGACCAAAATGCCTTTCTTGTAGTGAATTGAACACAGTACTCAAGGTGTGGCCTCACCAGTGCAGACTACAGGGAGAAACTATACTCCTTGCAATTATACAATCAGTATGTCCAAGAATACAAAGTTGTTTAAAATATTAAAAACAATTCTTAGAAATCAGATGAGAAATACTTTGAGGTTTCATTTGACTTGGAAAGAAAGTCTCATACTGAAAGATCTGATTCTCAGGAAATGTTTTTTATCCTTTTACAGGGTAATTTGAGTGTTAAACTAGAAGCAGATTCCCAGATACCCAGCTGCTCAGAGCACATAATGTCTAGAAATCCTTCCTAGATTATGCCTCTGTATATACATATAACATATTTCATGAAACTTCTAGCAAGTCCTAGATGTTCAACAAGAGTCAAACAGGACATGTCATGGCAACTGCTGGACATCCCCACACTGGCAAATCTTCTTATGACCTGCTGTGGCAAACACCTGCAGATCCTTCCGGTGCATTGTTCAGGGTGTCAAATGGCAGTTTGAGAACAGAAAGAATTAATGCAACTGATACAGAGAGACAAATTTAATTGGAGAATCTGTGCTGAGAGTGTGCACAAAGGCATCCCAGAATGTAAAACTGGGGGCAACTCATGTGTGATGATTTTCCAATGAACAATTTTGTCAAGCATAGCTGCATATCAGCTTTGATGATATTCAGATGATAAAGAAGATTCTTCTAAAAGCATTACTTTTATTGAGGGAAATACAACAACCCTCTGTAAAGTCTATGATATCTGAATGCTTTTTTTTCCTAGTGTTTTGTGGACTTTAGTTAATTTCCCCTCACCTGGTTTCAATCTTTTATTGTCTCTCAGCTTGATGTTTTTGCCCTCACTTGGTCTGAGGGAGAGATCTTTGGCTCAATCTCTGGAGGTGAGTTGTGTCTGCAGTCCTGGCACCAGATCTAGGCTTAGTAAAGGAATTTGCTAAGGACATGGTTGCCAGGGATGACTCTCTTATAATGGCATCAGAAGAAGCACTGTTGTGAAGAAAATAAAGATGTCTTTATTCTTTCAAATGCCAGCATTTAGTGTTGGTTTATATCTTCTTTTATTTATTTTTTTTTCCTAGATAGGTGAGAACATTGTTACTACATCTCCCAGCCATTCTATCTATCTGTGTTTAGGGATTATTTCTGTCAAGCTTCTCGCCTTCTCACAGTCCTAGTTCTTGATGGTCATTTCTTGGTTCTGTGGAGACCAATGAATTAAATTAATTCCTTTATATCTTTGCATTAAGTGTGGTTATGAGCCTGGGCTTCTCTCATGAAGTGCACTTTGCAAAGAATGAAGGCTCAGGGGCTGAGGCTTGAACTGTGTCCTTCCAGTCCATAAAATGGTGCATTTCTTTTAGCATTTTTGTATTTGCTGTCAGTGAAGGCCAAGCCACAGGTTTTGACTTCACAAACCTGGGTGTCTAAAGAGGGCAGATGGGACATCTTGGGAGTACATAATTCTTCTCCTCCCATGAGTCAGTTCTCTTTACTTTCATGTTATCTGTCTGTTTAGCAAAGCTGGTGAAACTGTTTCCTACAACATTCCCTTCAAGAAACTGGCTGCTCATGCATTCATGGGCCTGCTCTTCATTGGGTAAAAAATAGCTGATGGCCAGGCTCAAAGAGTGGTGGTGAATGGAGACAACTCCAGTTGGTGCCCAGGTACCAGTGGTGTTCCCCAGGGCTCAGTGCTGGGGCCAGATCTCTTTAATGTGTTTATCAGTGATCTGGTTTAGGGGATTGAGACACCTCCAGTAGATTTACAGACAGCATCATTAGGCAGGCATGTTGATCTGCTGGAGGCTCTACACAGGGACCTGGAAAGGTGGGATCAGTGGTCTGAGCCCAGTGAGGTGACAGTGAAGCTGGTGAAGTGTCTGGAGAGCAGGTCTTATGAGGAGCAGCAGAGGGAACTAGGGTTTTTTTTAGTCTGGAGAAAAGGAGGCTAAGGGAAAATACTGTGGCTCTCTACAACTCTCTGAAAGGAGGTTGCAGTAAGATGGGGTTGGTCTCTTCTCCCAAGTAACTAGCAATAGGACAAGAGAAAATGGCTTCAAGTTGTGATAGGGCATGTTTAGGTTTGACATTTGGAACCATTTATACCCCAGAAGGGTTGTCAGGCCCTGGAACAAGCTGCCCAGGACACTGGTGAAGTCACCTTCCCTAGAGGTGTTTCAAAGCCATGTAAGTGGGCTGCTTAGTGCAACCTGGCAGTGCTGGGTTAATGGTTGGACTTGATCTTAAAGGTCTCTTCCAACCACAACAATCCTATGATTCCTATCCTATGAATTAACAGGTCAAGTTAACATAACAGTGGCATGTCCACCAGTGTTAGGAGTTATTTCTGCACCACATAGCACTTCATTCTGTATTAATTCCCAAATGTGAGTTCACAGTGTTATGCTACATCTACTCCTGCCAACAATGCTCTTACTAAGGAAATCCAGGCCTTTTTATGTATTTAGTAGGATGTTAAGAAAATTGCAGCTGTGTTTTTTTAAGATACAAACCCATGAGATGCTAGAACAAGTTCAACGTATTTTTATTAGTTATGGACACACAAAGAGCTTCTTCATTTACAAGAAATTCAGACATAGAAAAATGCTGATAGTACAAGTAGAAATAGGTTTCTTTTTATTCTAAGACATAGGTACTTATTGTTCAGCCTCCAAGACCTTTAATGCCTTTAATGTTAATCTCTGTTGTAATTAATTCAGGTTTTTCTGTCATATATGTTAAAGAAATTATTTTGACCAATTTAGAGCTCCTAGAAGAGAGGAAAGGGGTGGGGAAGAGTGGTGATAGCATAAAATCTCAATTTAGATTGTTTTTAAAATCAGTAAGAGAATGCTTTTCACTGCACTACTGAGCCCACTCCCAGATTTCGCTCTTTAGTAGGACTGGACCACATTTTGCTTGCATGCTGTGACACTGACAAGTTTAAAAAGAAAGCAAGTATTGCAGTATTGCACTGTCAGACTGATAGCAATTTGACATTGTTCCCTTTTCTGTAACATTTCCTTCAGAAGAGAACTGTCATCTGTGTATGCATAAATACAGTGTTCAAGGTTTGTCTCTGACCTTCTATATCTGAAGACTACGGTGTATCTATAGATGTAGATGTGGCAACCTTCCAGTCTTTCTGCAAAAGTGCTTGTGTAGTTCATGCTATTTAAGTCACCTGTATGTTTTCAAGCTTTCTCAGCTGAAATGTCTTTTTTTCACAGCTACTTTTTGTATGCCTCAGGTTTCATAGAAGTAAATTACTTGCCATAACACAATTTTAAAAGATATCTTATGACAAAGCTGTGCCTAAACACACTTCATAGCGTTACTACTCAGAAAAAACAAACCAAACCAAACAAAGCAAACAGAACTGCATTTTTATTAAAAATGCATTGAGAGGAAAAGTAGAAGCTATGATGTCTGAGTGAGGGGAAACAGAACATACTAATGCACACTAATCAATAACACTGAAGAAACATGTATATTACAATTAATTGCTCCTGTGGGTACAGTCTCTGTTTATAATGTATAACATTAAGCAGATAAATATATGTTTTGTATATCTCTACAAGTCAAGTTCACAGCTATGCTGGAAATCCTGAGAGAAACATTTTGTCAGACTACCACGATGACCGTTGTTTATTCCCAGTACACATTACATTTACAAAAGCTTAACTTTTTTATTATTGAACAATATAGTACAGAAGTGAGATGCACAACAATTGTTTCCAGTGTAATAATTATGACTAAATTATATATTTAAATTCTGATTACAGACTTGTTATTTTTGATAATGCAATAGGCCCCAGAAGGCGGAAGATAATATCAAGTCCTTATTGCGCCACATGCATGCAGTGAAGACAAACACTGAGAATGAATTGACTTGACACAGAAGCACCATAAATCTTAGATTTACAAATCAAGTATCATCACAACTATCCAGGACAGTTCTGAAAACTGTAATACTATGTTGTATACCTCAAAAAAATTAAACTCTAGTAAATATAATAACCACCTACAAGTGCACTGTCCTTCTGGGATGTTCTGTCTTTTTTTTTTTCTTCTTCTTTTTCTACTGCTCATGAATATTATAATAGATAAATAAAACCAAAACCAACAATCCACAGCTTCTAAGAATTTTCTCTTCTAAATAGAGAGCAAACATTTCTAGAACAAGTTTCTATACCAGTTTACCTTTTAAAAAAGGCTCTTATAGATGTAATTTATTTGCCTAGGAACAACCAGCTTGGCAGTCATATCTGCTTTTCTATCAAACTAGTTAACAAAAATGTAAAAGGATCAAATAAGTATTTGATTTTTAGAAACCCCTATCAAAATTTCATTTAAAAGAGGTCAATTCCATAAGGGGATGAAAACCAAGAAAATAAAAAAGCAAGAAAAATTAAATTTGCAAAATATTTCTATCAACTCTATTTTGCAGTAGCAACAATCATGTATTTAACTTACTGCAGTATGACTGAACAGGGGAAAAAAAAAAACAACCCTATTTTCACAAAAGGAAAGATAATGTCGCAAATTCCCTCAAGTATTTGCATATCTATACATATTTTCTAAAGTATGACTGTGGCCAATGGTCAGTTGACTTTACAGGGTACAAAATTAGGCTATTTGGCTATAAAGGAGTAATTTGCACAGACTTCTCTGGACCAAAACTCAGCCTGCAAGTTTCTTAAGGCTAAATCATGAGGCCTCCATCACTCCTTTTAGCCCACTGAACTCTGAACTGTCACCTCTAGCAAGGGAGAGGCACTTATTTCACTTTAATTTGTCACAGCTGTATAGACTTCCTTTAAATTAAATAGCATGTTTTTATAATTGGATTAAAAATATGACAAACTAAAGCTGAAATTTAAAAGCCAGAAGCTGCAACATTTGATACAGATGTCACCCGATTCGGAGATATTCACCATCTTCAAGCTCTGTCACTGACAAGGCTATATGCTACATTGCAAATAACTGTCTGAAAGCCTCCTATTAACAGAAAGATGACTGTATTAGGCTATCAAGAGCAGCATAATAAACTGTTTGTCCAAACTCTGCTACCCTTTGAACTATCTGTTGATGTCCTGAATCCTCAAGTGCTTAAGATGTTTATTGATCTTTAAAATAATTTACATGTTGGTAGCTGAAGTACTCTTCAGAATTTAAGCACGTTGCCCAAGTTTCTGCCACCCAAATTTATTGGTAACCAAAATTAAAGAGGCTGAACCTAACTCTTTTAGAGTGTCTTCATAAATCTGCTTTAGGGCAAAAGTCTTAGATGTAGTGAAAATCCATCACCTGGCTTTGATGCTTGCATGAAACTGTCTTCTCTCTGCAAAGACAATGATGGTTGCTGGCATAAATTTGTATATTATGAATGTGAGGGTTTGAATCATATTTAGAACTAGGGAGAAATAAAAGCATTAGAAGATCATATGAGTTGATCCAAGCAGTAAAGCAAGACACAGGTAGGATCTGAAGCACAATTTGTGTGCTTTGGATCGAAAGGTACCATCTCAGTTCCACTAACACATCTTTTCAGTAGTCAGAATAGAATAGAATAGAATAGAATAGGAATAGGAATAGGAATAGGAATAGGAATAGGAATAGGAATAGGAATAGGAACAGGAATAGGAATAGGAATAGGAATAGACCAGGTTGGAAGAGACCTTCAAGATCATCACGTCCAACCCATCAACCAATCCAACCCACCTAAACAACTAAACCATGGCACCAAGCACGCCATCAAGTCTCCTCCTGAACACTTCCAATGATGGTGACTCCACCACCTCCCCAGGCAGCCCATTCCAATGGGCAATCACTCTCTCTGTGTAGAACTTCCTCCTAACATCCAGCCTAAATCTCCCCTGGCTCAGCCTGAGACTGTGTCCTCTTGTTCTGGTACTGGCCGCCTGGGAGAAGAAACCAACATCCGCATGTCTACAACTTCCTTTCAGGCAGTTGTAGACAGCAATAAGGTCACCCCTGAGTCTCCTCCTCTCAAGGCTAAGCAACCCCAGCTCCCTCAGCCTCTCCTCATAGGGCTTGTGCTCCAAATCCCTCACCAACTTTGTTGCCCTTCTCTGGACTCATTCCAGCAAGTCAACATCCTTCCTAAACTGAGGGGCCCAGAACTGGACACAACACTCGACTCGAGTTGTGGCCTAACCAGTGCAGTGTATAGGGGCAGAATGACCTCCCTGCTCCTGCTGGCCACACTGTTCCTGATGCAGGCCAAGATGCTACTGGCCCTCTTGGCTGCCTGGGCACAGTGCAGGCTCATGTTCAGCCTACCATCGACCAGTACCCTCAGGTCCCTCTCTACCCGGCCACTCTGACCCCAGCCTGTAGCACTGCATGGGGTTGTTGTGGCCAATGTGCAGAACCCAGCACTTGGATGTGTTAAATCTCATGCCATTGGATTCTGCCCATCTGTCCAGCCTGTCAAGGTCCCTCTGCAAAGCCTCTCTACCCTCCAGCAGATCAACTACTATTTTTCAGTATCTGTACAAATAGAAACAAGGAGATTAGGATTAAACTTCTAAAACTGGCATGGCCATATATTCTGACTTTAAGTCCCTAAAAGGCTACCAGGTTTTCCATGGGCAGAACTACGTCTTCAGGCCCACAGTCTCAGAACAAAACATCTGATGACACGGAACATTTTGAAGAATGAGCTAAGTATTTTGAAGAACAATACTAGTAAGGATAGATTTTAAAGAGTCATGTTATGGTAAATGTAGAAAATAGCAGGAAACAATCCCCTGGCATGACTGGCACTAATAGACATATATGACACTAAACAATTAGACAGAAATAACAACAGAGAAGTGAAATGTATAAATCCAAGTAATTTCAATTTTTATAACAACAATGAACACCTTTTAGAAGTAAACTACTATGTTAACATTAAAAGTGTATAATAACAGAAAAAACAAATCACTGCATCTGCACTCTCATTTTGCCAGTATTTACTAATTTACTTAACCATGAAGAATAGAACATAGTAATTCCAGGAGCTTGACCTATGGATATGGAATGAACACACAAATAAAATTATTGATAGAATCAAGACCTTAGTTGGTACAGATGCATAGTTGAAGTAATACCTTTATATATTTAAAAAGAAAAATAATATCTTACAGGTATAAAATTTATATTGGTTTTGATTTGGGACCAAAAGATTGCCAGACCCTACAAAAGAATTAAATTACTCTGCATGTGAAGTATGTCCAGTAATATAAATTGTATAATCTGTCTTTACTACTTTTTAAGTTTTACTTTAGCATCTAGGAAAGAAGTATCTTTATTCTCTATGGATCCTTCATAATTTATCTTATTTATGAATCTAACAACCTGGGCACAGTTCTGAGAGCTGGCACTTGTTCCATAATTCTTCTTCAGAAAAAAGTTAGGAGAGAGAAGAGGAAAAAGAGTACCAAAACAAAGGTCAAAGATATCAGAGTAAGTTCCAATTTATAAGTACTGTGTGCATTTGTCTTCTGTCCTGAACAATCTTGGGGATTTCAACCCAGAACACTACACACCCTGCTAAAATATGGCCATCTCCTTCAGTGGGCGTGTTGAAAAGTTTTACACTCAACACTTAGTCAAAAAGTGTCACGTCTTTTTGCCAGCATAATTCTCCAGCAAAAATCTTCCCTGGGTAACAAAATTTATATGCTGTAAGGCTGGATGGGAAAAAGAAGACAGGCTACACTGAGAACAGCTCAGAAGCATAGGAAACTCAGCAGAAATCTGAGGTATGAAGAATGCATTAACACCAGGCTTCCAGAAGCTCAGCCAACTATATACGTATTGGATTATCGCTACTTAAAAGTGCCAGGTAAATTTTAATCTTTTTCCTCCCCTATCATTCTTTTTCCATGTTTGGTGAGTACTCCCCTTCCACTGTTTGACATTGAAATCCCTGATTCTGTACTTTCACAAGCTCTTTACAGTCTTTGCTGATATTCATGCTGCAAGTGAAATGCAAAGGGTAGGAAGTCAGGCAATTATATTTTGAAAGTGTAATGTTCTAGCAGTAACTCCATAAAAGCCTGGGAACTTCCAAACCTTATATTTTGTCTTGATAATGAAGAAATAGAAAAGCATTTGGCATTTGTCCAGGTTTTTCTGTTTAGAGCTGTATTAATATCAGAATTCCTGTAGGGAACCATTTGGTCCCAATAACTAAAAATGGCAGAGCAGAAATTAACAGTTCCTTGAAATTAGGTCATTATCTTCACCCACATTCTGCAAATGAGACACTCAGAAGGCTAAGAAAAATGTTTGAACTAAAATACCTAGATATCTTCTTTCTTAGATTCTATCCTTAGATGCTAGACACATGACTTGTTAAACAAGGATGTCAAATACAAGCTAATCTCATTGATTTTACACTAGCCAGCAAGGTCAAACAGCTGTATGTGGGTCTGCCATCACTGTCAATGGAAAGGCAGAAGCTTCTTAGGGTATATGCCTGGCACCTCAGGAGACATCACTTTTTTATTCTGTGTCATGAACCTGTCAATTAGATGAGCTTGCAAAAGTCCTCTCTCCAACTGACTTAGTCCAGTGTTCACAGGTAGGAAAGTGAATGCTTTAGCAATAGTGACTCACTTTTGGTGTCATGAAATAGATTAATTTTCAGAATCACTGCCTCTGTCCTTTCGCCGTAAGTCTCTAAATCTTGCCTCACTTGTTTCTAGAACTTTGGCAGCTCCTTTGTTTTTTTACCAAGCCCCTCTTTCTTGCTTCAGCAATTTGCATACAGAACTCATCCAAAGACCACCACAAATACTCGCTTCTTGTATTTTTACAACAATTGTGTTTTGCATCTGTTTACATCTCACTTCTAGCTTCTGACCTCTTTCTATGTCAAGTACCAGATGTTCATTACAGCCTCAATACAAGTAGGAAACATAGCAAAGATGCACTGGGATTGACAGTTAAGCAAGGTGTAAGTGGACTCACTGATAAGGTCAGAGAAAAAAGATAAATTACTTTGCATCAATATTGATGGCAAAACAGCTTAGGAAGCTTCCAACACTCCAATTTGAGAGTGTATGGGTTAAAATTAAAGGCAGGACAGGGGAAGGAGATATTACTGTGGGGGTCTCCTACATGCCACCTGACCAGCAGACCCAAGCAGATGAGGCCCTCCACAGGCAAATAGAAGCGGCTTCCAGGTCACAAGCCCTGGTCCTCATGGGTGATTTCAACCACCCGGACATCTGCTGGAGGGACAACACAGCAAGGCACCAGCAATCCAGGATGTTCCTGGATTGCATAGAAGACAACTTCCTCCTCCAAATGGTAGAGGAACCAACAAGAAATGGTGCTATGCTGGACCTTGTTCTCACCAACAGGGAAGGGCTGGTAAGCAATGTGAGGCTCATAGACTGCCTTGGCTGCAGTGACCATGAAGCAGTTGAATTTAATATCCTCAGGGCAATCAAAAGGAAGTATTCCAAGCTTACGACCTAGACTTTAGGCGTGCAGACTTTGATCGCTTCAGGGATCTGCTAGCCAAAGTGTTGTGGGACAAAGCCCTGGAGGGAAGAGGGACCCAGGACAGCTGGTCAGTATTCAAGGACCACCTCCTCTGTGTCCAGGAGCTCTGTATACCAACAAAGAGAAAAGCAGGTAAGAATGCTAGGAGGCCTGCCTGGATGAGCAAGGAGCTACTGGACACACTATTACTTATCAAGCAACTCTACAGGAAGTGGAGAGAAGGACAGGTAGAACAGGGGGTATATAAGGAAGCTGCCTGAGCAGCAAGAGTCCTGGTTAGGAAAGCCAAAGCAGAGTTCAAATTGAATATAGCCAGGGAGGTTAAAGGGAACACTAAGAACTTCTACAGGTATATTAATGGGAAGAAGAAGACTAGGGAAGGTGTGGGCCCCCTCAGAAAGGAAAATGGTGACATGGTCACAAGTGATGAGGAAAAGGCTGAGGTACTTAACTTCTTTACCTCAGTCTTCACTGCAAGGGCCTCTAGCCACACTCCTGATGTTATGGAAGACAATGCCAGGGACGGGGAGGAAGAACTGCCCATTGTAAGTGCAGATCAGGTTCGTGATCACCTGAAGAACCTGAAAGTGTTCAAGTCCATGGGACCCGACAGGTTACACCCACGGGTACTGAGAGAACTGGCAGATGAGGTTGCTAAACCCCTCTCTATTATATTTCAAAAGTCATGGCAATCTGGGGAAGTCCCCACAGACTGGAAAAGGGGAAACATTGCCCCCATCTTCAAAAAGGGTAAGAAGGAGGAACCAGGGAACTACAGGCCAGTCAGTCTCACCTCTGTGCCTGGAAAGATCATGGAGCAGATCCTCCTGGAGGCACTACTGGCTCAGAAGAATAGTGAAGAGCTGATTGGGAACAGTCAGCATGGCTTTGCCAAGGGCAAATCCTGCCTGACCAACCTGGCTGCCTTCTATGAGCAGGTGAAAAAATTAATAGATGAGGGGCGAGCAACTGATGTCATTTACCTGGACCTGAGCAAAGCCTTCGACACTGTCCCGCACCACATCCTGCTCTCCAGACTGGTGACACATGGGTTTGATGGGTGGACTACTAGATGGATAAGGAACTGGCTTGATGGCCACACCCAAAGAGTGACTGTCAATGGCTCCATGTCCCAGTGGAGGCCAGTAACAAGTGGAGTCCCTCAGGGATCAGTCCTGGGACCTGTCTTGTTCAATATCTTTGTGGGGGACATGGACAGTGGCATTGAGTGCACCCTCAGCAAGTTTGCTGACACCAAGCTGTGTGATGCAGCAGACACGCTGGAGGGAAGGGAGGCCATCCAGAGAGACCTGGACAGGCTGGAGAGGTGGGCACAAGCCAACCTCATGAGGTTCAATAAGAGCAAGTGCAGGGTCCTGCATCTGGGTCGAGGCAATCCCAGGCACAAATACAGGCTGGGCAGTAACTGGCTGGAAAGCAGCCCTGAGGAGAGAGACTTGGGGGTGCTGGCGGACAAAAAGCTCAACATGAGCTCTCAGTGTGCACTTGCAGCCTGCAAAGCCAATCAGATCCTGGGCTGCATCAAAAGAAGTGTGGCTAGCAGGTCGAGGGAGGTGATCCTCCCCCTCTACTCAGCTCTGGTGAGACCCCACCTGGAGTACTGTGTCCAGTTCTGGAGCCCCTATTACAAGAGGGATGTGGAGGTGCTGGAACGTGTCCAGAGAAGGGCCACGAGGATGATCAGAGGGCTGGAGCACCTCTCCTATGAGGACAGACTGAAGGAGTTGGGGCTGCTCAGTCTGGAGAAAAGAAGGCTCCGAGGTGACCTAATTGTCGCCTTCCAGTATCTGAAGGGGGCCTACAGGAAGGCTGGGGAAGGGCTTCTCAGGATCTCAGATAGTGATAGGACTAGGGGGAATGGAATGAAGCTGGAGGTGGGGAGATTCAGGCTGGATGTGAGGAGGAGGTTCTTCACCATGAGAGTGGTGAAACCCTGGAATGGGTTGTCCAGGGAGGTGGTCGAGGCCCTGTCCCTGGAGGTATTTAAGAGCAGGCTGGATGAGGCTCTGTCCAGCCTGATCTAGTGTGGGGTGTCCCTGCCCATGGCAGGGGGCTTGGAACTAGATGATCCTTGTGGTCCCTTCCAACCCTGAATGATACTATGATACTATGATACTATGATAATTTTAATTGAAAGGAGAAGGCATGAGAATATCCACAGAATCCAGAATAAAATTAGTTGATCCACAGTAATTATTCAATACTCTAAACTGGACTTCACAAGGTTATTAGATGACATTTTGATAAATTCAGTAAGCAGGGGAGATGAGTGAAATGGATGAAACAGGGAACAGGAACTCCTGAAAATGTCTTCCAACAACAACCAGAAAAAGATTCAGAGGCCAAGAACAAAATTATTATATTAAGTGCCACAAAGAAAAATAAAGGTGTAAACTGTACCAAGAACTTGTCATTTGTGAAAAAATAATAATGATTTAAAAAAATTTACATTCCAGAATTTCAGAACTTCAGGCAGGTTTGCTTCCTGAAAAAAGTTATGATAGATGTAGCCCCAGATTGCTGACACAATTCAGTCTGAAATCTGGAGGTCCCTAAACTGGTACTTTTGTATTTTTATTCTCTCTCCTTAAAGCTTCTAGTAAAAGTCAGGCTATAAGGTAACAAAGATAAGTATAGTTGCTGCTACATTTTCATCTTTTCTTATGTTCTAACAGCTTTTAAGCTCTGAACTCCTGTCTGTACAGTGAGATTGTCTCTCTCCCACATATAATTTGTAAAGGTTCTCTTTGATTACTGATCTTCTGTGTATCACACAGCCCACTATAATTTTTGTCCTTCAGCGCCTCTCCTTACAAACCCATTCCTTCTGTCAGCCTGCTAACATGAATTTATACTTACTGTTTCTGCTCCAATTTAGTTTCCTCAAATTATCTTTCCTTCTCTCTTAGTCCTTTCAATATTCTACCTGTCCTTCTAATAACCCTTGTCACTCTTGGATAACCAATGTATTGCATCCATTTTAATTAGTGGCTTTCTGAGTTTCCTTTTCACTTGCTTGCCTAGAAAACTGACAACACACTGACTGTGTTGCCCATGATGCATACTGTTGGAAGTGTTAATAACTACCTGCACGTTATTGAGCAGGTCACATATCCAGTCCCCATAAAAATCACCACACTGACACAGGAGGCTACATCTCTGTTTCACAACCTATGTGTAGCCTGTTGTTTAGATAGAGTCTTGCAAAAACAACATAATAAATAATAAAGAAATCACATATTCTTGTATTCTGTTAGATTTCAAAGCATACAAAAAGGTACTACAATTTCCATTCGTAGGACCCAGGGCATTTTATTCAATTATTTAGTGGTCCTGTTGCAGCAGAGCCTGTAGATCTGTGACACACATTAAATTCTTAGTAGCAGAGCAGTAGCAGGTTTGTTAAGCAGTGTTCACTAGTAGTACTAACTGCTTAAGTCTACCTGTAAAAGGTGCATCATCCATCTAAGAGGCCAGAAGAATCAGCCAGAAGCCAAACACAGCAGTGAAGACCACAGTGAGAAAAGAGACAATAGACAGAGGATAATTACTGTTGAACTGTTTCAACTGATGTTTGAAAGCTGCCAAAATCATTACTTGATTTTCCACATTCCAGAGGCACAAATGTGCAGGTTACAGTATATGGAAAAATAAAAGAGAAATTGCTTAAGCAACCAAGTGTTATACTATATCAGAACCCTTAAAAAGAGGCAAAAGATGAGGTTTGGATCTTGTTTCCTGCTTTAGTGGCAAATTTTATAAAACCTGTCTGAATCTTGTGTTTATTAAAGATTTCAAAATGTGGGACAAACAGTTTGGAATGTTTTTTTAAATTATGGAGAAGTAATTACTTGTAGGAGTAATGCTCCTTGAAATCAGATGAATGATTCTACAAACAATGATGGAGGCAGAGTATGTGTACTGCTATATGCATCACAGAAAAACCTAGAAAGTTTATATTTATTCCTGACATTGCTAAAACACAGGAATGTGAAATCACTACAAGCAGGTTCATCTATTCATGGGACAAGAAATTACCACTGTTCAGCTAAATATAAAGGGCAAAGCCTCTAGCCCTCTGAGTAAGCTGCACATAGAGCTTGTGTCCCTATAGCCAAATGTACAGCCAAAATCTCTAGAAGAAAGTTTATTATCAAACTGAGGGCTGTAGGGGACAACAGCACTTAAGCCAGAATCCTGGCTCTGCTGAGATTACCGATTCTTCCATGACTACAGGAATCACCTCCTCTTCATTTCTATGCTTGACCCTTCTCAAATTTTCATTCCGGATGCATTAAGGAGACCAAGCTACTTTATTATTATTTCTTGTTTTATGCCACTGCAGATACTGTTTTCCAAAACAGAGGAGTCCAGACTTTGAACATCCCATGTTTTTTCCCCACTTCTGCAGCAGAAGATCATGGATAGCACCACTACATGTAAGTAACACATTACTAGCAGGACATACATGACTAGCTGCTGCAGTGGGAGCTACAGCTTCTTTTGGTACTTCCTCTCCTCTCCCTCCTAAATACATTCTGAGCTACCTGTGATAGGAAAGTTAATACTTTGCCTGCATAAGAGTTTAGCCCAGAGTCAACACTCAGATAAAGGCATGGAAAAGTGCTGCTCCTTCAAAGCTTTTAAAATTAGTTGTCTGTACTGAGTGTTCATTAAAATTCTGGCAATTACTCAATGATTTAATTATGCCTGTTAATAGGATTTCTAGGAAAATTATTATGTCAAACCCAAAAGCCAATGAGATTAAATGATACTGGACTCAGCACTAAAAGTTCATACTTCTACTCAGTAAAATAGATAGTTTTACTAGCAGCTGATTTCACCTTGAATGCAAATTAAGGTTGTTTGGAATCAGCAATTTACACAGCATCTTTTGTATAACTCCTCATAGCAGGCATGTGGCTTCCTACTACATTTATATATAAGCTTCAATGGACACTGGCAGAGTTCTTCCTATTTTTTATTTTCTGTTTAATTGCAAGCACTTCTTGTTTAGTCTTAATCCTAGCTGAAAAAAATGTATCTGAACTGTGTATTAAGCTTAAACTATTTTAGCCAAATTTAGACTAGTTTGCATTAGTAACTGCATAGCCTGAATTAAGAAGCATCCCTTTAACAGACTTCTAAGTATCTTTTAATGCGATAAAATTCAAGCTGTAGCATTTTTCTAAATAAGTGGTCCTTGAATGTATTTCACTCTGCTTTTGCATTTTAATAGCTGTTAATTTAATGCTTCCTTTTTATTTGTTCTTCACTCACTCTGTAAAACAGTTATTGACAAAAATAAAATGTGGAAGACAGCAGCCAGCAGAATAATACAACCAGTTGTACAGAGAAATGTGCTTAATTTTCCTTCCTTTTGGATAACCCTGAATTATTTTTTGGGAAGGAAAAAAAAAGAAGTTAAAAAAAAAAAAAAAACAAAACAAAACCAACACAATTGGACATACAAAATCCTGCTTTTTATTTCCAGGACTTCTGAGTGGTTATAAGACTCTTGAGAGTATCCTAACCAGAGAACCTTGGTCTCTGAAACCATCAGTGATTATCTTAATCACCAAAAAAAACAGCAAAACCAACCAACCAAACCAACCAACCACAAAACAAACACACCAAAACAACCAAACAAAAAAAAACCTCAGGGGGTGGGGGAGGGAAAAAAAAAAAAAAAAGGAAGACAGGAAGACACCAGCACTATTTCTACTTCTGCAAATTCTCATATCTGCTTGGGTTCAGGAAGAAAGGAGAAGAAACCTAGGATATAGACGTCAAGCCAAAAGGGATTGTGCCATTTGAACACCCCAGTGCATTTAGTGTGTCTCCAGCTGCTGCAACAGGAAGAGGCAGCTCTCCTGGAAATCCTAGACCAGGCCTGCAAGTTCTGTGCAGGTACCTCAAGCACTAGGGACAAATTAAAAACAGTAGTAGGCATGAAACACTAAGTCATGTCTAGTGCTCATTCCTGGCCATGGAATTGTTTTCCTAGAGGTGTGTAGCGGAAATTTTTAACCTGTTGGTTAAGCCCAGGCAACAAAGTCTTTTAAAAATATCTCGCAAGGAGCTTCAATATCTATCCAAGTATCCTGCATCTCATTTTTGTTATTTCAAAACTGAGCATTGCTTGGCTGAGAAAGCCCAAGTGACATCTGGAGTGTTTTAATGAGATACTGCTAGCCCAAGACTTCAGTAGATTTTCATATTTTTTTAATTTGAAAGTTAAAATTCAGATGTTAAAATGTTTCCTGAGAAACAAAAATAATTACTTTACTGCACCAACTTCAATAAATCAAGTTCTGACCTTATTAGCATGCATTTCTAAAAGTGTTTCCTTGTAGTCCTGTCCTCACAAATTCTTTGGACTAAACAAATTTGCCAACAGGCAACAAGAACTTTCAATCAAACCTTAAATGTGCCCCGATGCTAATATGCAGATACTATATGTTGTCCATGTAGTTAATATTTATTTTGGAATAATACTTTCAACTTTCAAAATTTGATAATTTAAAAACTACCTACCTGTTTCTGTCATGATCCATGGTCACTGCACATCGCATATCATATGCAGCAACATTACATCACTTAAAATTGAGAACTGCAGCTGCTAGTGAACATTGACATGTAAGGCAAAAATCAAAACATGGATCCATATAGAGGTTTTGGGGGGTTTCAGAAACCAATGATTTACCATAACTGTTTCTGATATCATTTATATTGAATTACAATAAATTCAAAGGTGTGACTAGAAGGTTAAAACATTGATAGTTATGCAATTTCTCACTGCTGTATACAGGCAAATATGAGTTGGTGCATACATACTTCACAAAGACAGCTTAAAGGATACGTCTGTCAAACATTTCCAAAAGCTCAGCACAAACCTGTTCAAAGTCACACTCTGAGCTCATACAAATAAGAAAAGGGTTACATCTGCTACATCTTAAACTTGTCTCCACGTTTAACCTCTCCTGACTTGCCCAGCAATTGCGGTTTAAAGGGGAAAAAAAATAAATTAAAAAAAAAAGAAGCTTTTCTTCCAGAGCATCCAGCTGTATCCAGAAATCTCCCACAGAGACTGAGCATAAGTAGACCTGTCACAGTCCACTGGGCTATCAATATTCCTGACAACATTGCTTCTTTTACAGATTGCTATTTGCCTTCTATCATTCTTGACCTCTCCTTCCCCCTCAATTTGATTTACTCAGGTTTGTTGGAAATGTCATTACAAAAATAATCTTGTATACAACTGTATCTTTAATAGCATGATTCTGAACTAGCACAGTACAGAACAGAATTTGCAGAGTCATTTATCATGAGCAACACCAAGGTGTATAAAACTAAATAAAAAACTGGAAAAATAAATTCAAGTTTTGCCCTTTTGACTAGGGAACAAGATCTGACAATCAAGCACTAGCACCTGGAAATTAAAAGCAAGACCAAACACAAAAACAAAACAGGTGACTTGCAATGTTCTCAGATTCTATATTATTCTTTAATAAGCCCAGTAACATCATGATAACAAAACCACCAATGCTTTAAGGAAACCTTGGACTTACCAGAACATACAAGCACAAACACTTTGAAGAAACTTAGTCAAGGTCATTCCCCCAAAGTACAAGTACTACATAAACATCCAGATAAATATTAACTTCATAGCATTAGCACTCCTTTGAATATCTCTAAAGCCTTGTATTTCATGTTCTATACTGGCATACATATGTTACATATATGTGGCTGTTAGGCGGGTATGAGATGAATACCAGATCTTGGTTTACATTCTATACTGGATTTGTATGTTCACATTCATTTTCACTGCCCAGAATATACCAAAACTACAGTTTGTTAATCTGAGTAATCTAGAAAAATTGCACACCTGTGTGCTTGCATTTTTGTCTGGTCACAACCAAAGGCTGTAGGACATCTTCCTGCCATGAGATAAGCTGCAATCAAGAGTGGAAAGGCTATGGCACCTGTAAGATGTGGATTCACTAATGTAATCTTGGCAGATTCTATGCCAGTTTAGATAATTCCCTAAAAGACTAACTGATTTGGATTTGTTGCATGTGTGGGAAGTGCACTTTCCTGTAAAACTGCATCAATACACCAAGGATGAAACAGGAAATGCAGAAGAGCGAGAAGAGATTTGGGTATTTCACATAGGTGACAGGAAAGTGAGAGGCACCGAATTGGGTTCCCCCTCTTCTTAGCTGCTCCCTCTTAAGCTGCTCTGAGCAGCCGATACGTGCAGAAGTTCAGCTTGGTGATAGCTGAGACTACATCAGCACAGATAGCTAAAAAAAAACCAAAAAACAAAAGCCCCGTATTGTCTGCTCTTCATGGGACAAATCCATTCACAAACAGTTCTGTTGATTCAGCTGACCTGCAGAGAGGATACGGAAAGCCTAATGCTGTATGATTTATCACCTCTGGGAGTTCTTCTGATGAAGGGACAGAAGTCCTTCTTGTTTTCTTCTGTTATTCATTTGGAAGAATGCATATGAGTAACAGCATGTCATTTTCTTGAATGTTTTTTGTTTGTTGGGTTTTATTCCCTTAAGTGTGAATGGCTTTTTGTTATGTCTCATTTGGGAGTAGGACTTTTGTTGTCTCATTTTTCCCATTTGTGCTGGGTTTTGCTGGGATAGAGATTTTTATTTTTTTTTTTCCTCCCGTATTAGCTAGTATGGGGGCAATGTTTGGGATTTGTGATGAAAACAGTGCTGAAAGCACAGGGATATTTCAAGCTGTTGCTGAGCAGCACTTACACAGAGTCAAGGTGTTTCCTGTTCCTCACACCATCCCATCAAAATGCAGGCTGGAGATGCACAAGAAGATGTGAAGGGATATAACTAGGACAGTTGATGTCCATACACCAAAGGGATATTTCATTCCATATGACATCATGCTCAGATGGGGGAAGAAGGGGCAGATGTTCAGAATTACATCATTTGTCTTCCCAAATAACTATTACACATGATGAAGCCCTGCACTCCTAAGAATGGCTAACACCTGCCTTCTGATGGGAAGTGGTGAATTGATGTCTTATTTTCTTTGCTTGCATGACTGGCTTTTTATTTACTTATTAAACTGTTTTTATCTCAATCCATATTTCTAGCCTTTCAGTTATCTCCCCCATTCTATCAGGACAGGGAACGAGCAAGCAGACACATAGTGCTTAGTTGCTGGCAAGTGTTAAATCATGGTATCATCAGCAATTGTAATAACAACAATAACCACCAACCGAATTATTTGGTTACTTTTAACTAAATTCTCTAGCGTTAGACTTCACTTTATGCCACAGGTGTTTTGCTATAATAAACCCAAGTTGCAGAAAATATCTCTTTAGATAGATTGCCCTGTGATATGGTAGAAATCTTTGAGGAACTAGCATCTGGCAAAATTCTTAGTAATGCACCAGTGAAAATGGTGACTCCTCTAGACTCATAAGGGAGGGAGGGAAAAATTCATATTTGTTCTTAAAGAGACACAGGAATCTACCTTTCTTTCATTACTTACATAACAAACCCAACATCTTCCTTCCCTCTGAAGCCAGTGCTGTACCTCATATTTCAAGTTCAACCTAAGACTGCTCTACTGTGCTACCTTCACAAAGTGCAATCAGATTCTACTTAGGTGTTATTCTTTTGCACTGACATATACATGGGGGAACCAGAACAAGGCAAAGAGCCCACATCATTCTGGCTGACAGAATCTTCTGTTATCTTCATAAAAATAATTTTTCTTTTATTGTGTTCCAGTAAGTAATGAATGTCAAATCTGGAAGTAACCATTCCAAACCAAGTAGCAAGTGACCTTGGAGAGGAAAGTATTTAAAGCAGCATTGAAATTTTATACCAAATGCACAATTTTAAAATTTTCCTGTTTCATACACCCAAAAAAGCTACAACTTCAAAGGACCTCTGACTGCACTCTTCATGTCTTTTTAGGGGTCTTCATTCATACTTCTGTATGCAACAGAAGAAAAGGCATTCTGTAAGAAAGAATCTTTTACCTCAGTGTCTGAGTAATCAAGTGCCATAAAAGACAGCATATAAGTATTACAATGTTTTTATATTGTGGTTGTAACAAATATAAGTATACTTGGTTTTAATAGCCACACGTGTAGCTAATATTGCTAAACAATCAAATTTGGAAGATTTTGTGCTGATTTTCATTTTAATAAGAATTACATGATGGATCATACAATAGGAAGGAACTGTTAACTTCAAGGTGAAGAATGTTTAAAGAAAAAAAAAAACCCAACAGACAGTGCTAGTAATCGTAGACTCTGACTTTCTGTTCTTGACATCCTTTGGTGTTTTCCTTCTTGCACTGTCCTTATTTCCTTCTCGTTGACAAGATATCTAAAACATTATATTTGATGCTCACCATTAGTAAATCCAAGAATAGAAGTTTACATAAATGTATTTTCACTGAAAAGAGTTTCTAGTAAAGTTCAGTGTAAAAATAAACAATGGGCTTTATTTAAATATCATGCTTTCCTGAAACGATACAAGGATTTTAAAGATGCAGAGTGCAACTACACCATGGTTTTTTATATTTGGCCTTCTCTCAAGGTTATCAAGTTTCTCAGATGAAAAACAACTACTGTCAACCCAGTAAGAGCCCTACAACTTATTATTTAGTTGGAAAATTTTGTCCCTAGCAATTCACAGTGAAGCAGCAACAAGTCTTGTAGGGTGATGTCAGGAAAAAGCTCTTTGCTGGACCAACAGAGCTAAAAGACATTTTGTTTCACCATTCTTCTCCACTATATCCTGCAACTAATCCTGATTTTATGCGGTGGAGTTTGGATAGTGGATCCTGTAACAAAAGTATTCCACAATTGTTTTCATGCTACTCAAAATTTAGAACAGTGAACAAGAACTAATGTATATTCTCCAGAATGCCTTCAAAACTCCTGCTAATTGGCAAGAGGATGTAAACGACTTTTTTTAAACACTATTAAAGGGGAAAGGTCACAACTTGCATATAGCTATTAGTAAATAAAAGTACAAGAACTTTCAATAAGAAGAACTACAAAGTGATGCAGCAGAGGAAGATGACCTGCTTAACATGAAAAACCACAGGCATTCTGATGTATTTTAAGTCACAGGCAAATATGTTTTCATTTGGACTTTTCATGCCTAATAATAGTTAAATTAGATAATTAACTAGCTGAGAAATCAGCAAGTTTTCAAATGTCCAGATGGTTCCACCACCCACCTCATTTAGCAAAACTTCCTTTATTCACACTGCTCTAGCATGCTGCCCATTTCCTCAATTTGTACCCATTAGCTGACAAGAAAAAGGGCTGAACTCAGAAATCAACAGGATCTGACAGGAAACCAATTCCCAGGCATCCTCTTAGAAGAAGTAGGATTTTAACTGATGTTGCCCAGGAGACAGCTGTGGCAACTAAGTCCCTCTCTGAAGTAATATTAGTGAAGCAGGTGAAAGGATTTACAGTATGAAGACCTCTTAATATTCCTGGCAAGCAGCAAGAAATTATCTTTAGCCCACAGGAAGGCGAGCATGAGGGCTTGGGATAAGAATGCTAATGTAAATTATTTTCCATTCACTAGTGAATAAAACTTCCACATGTCGCTAAGTGATCAAACGACAAAATGCAGTTTATGTAGTTTGGCAGATACAAGAGACAAGGTTAGATTTATGGTGGAAGGTAGATGTTTGCAGACACGAATATGAGAACTCTCCAGGTTCTGGGGAGCAGTGGCCACCTCACTGCATCAGCAGCACTGTCACAGGCAAGGGCTTGATTTGCTACAGGGTCACATTTGTAAACTGTGCAGCATTCTGACAGCAGAGGTATGTATGGCCTTAAAAGGGAGGACAGAAAGGAATGCACAAACAAGGTCATTTGACAGGTGTCATCTTCTGAAGTATCAAGAGATGCTAGCATGTAATTAATTTTATGTTTAAGAATATTATGTCAGAGCACACCAAATGAAGTCTGTAGTTTTGCTACCACTTCTCTGATTACCCTGGTGATCCTAAAGCATCATTGCTTTAAATGACTTTACAACATGAATGTTCATTATGCCAGAAAGGCAGTGAGATCACTTTAATTTGCAGCGTGTGGACAACAAAGAATAAATAAAATGTTTGATTTTTATTTTGTTACAGTGAAAGCAATCAAACATTTCAAAGTCTTTACCAGTAACTGCCTCGGAGAAGAGTATTTCACCTGACACTGAACAAGAAAGTCGAGGCACTGTGTTGACTGTTACACGGCCTGGGAGACATTATCTGTCGGCATAATGATTCTCTGACAAAACCTAAATTAAAATGGAGTTGCTACTGAGAGAACATATTAGTAGTTTATGGCGATTTACAAAGAAAACTTTATAATCATATTTAACTCTAAGCCAGTGAATGAAGGTTAAAAGACGACCGTGCATATTGTGAGGCAGAAATCCAGTGAGGACACCAAAAATGCCTCACTTCAGCGTTGTTAAGGATGCCACAGATTAGTGATGAAATAGGTTTTGCATTGAAATCTAGTGCCTACACAGCACCAGATAAAAAAAAAAAACTTAAAAAAAAAGAGTAATTAAAATAAGTGGATTTCTCAAGCTATCAAACTTCACTAACACAACAGAAATAGGGGATGTTTGGAATTGACCATGTATCAATCAGTACTAGGTGGCAAATGATCAAATATTTTAATAACTACAAAACTAAAATAGTATTCTCTAATAACAAATAATCCAAGTTCTCCTATGAATAAAATTTGCATTGAACATCCTTTAAAGAAGACAGACACATCTTTGAAGAAAAAGAACAGGCACACAGAAAGATTAAGAATATCAGAGGAGGTTGATCTGGCCTGCAAAATACAGTTGATATAGAGTACTCAGCTGACAGATGCTTTCAGTTACTTCTACCTTCTGATAGAAAATAAACCTGTAAGAGATTGTCAATAAATTCACAATATTCTTAAAGAGAAAAGGAAAACAAATGAGACAAACAGACTAACCTCAAAAGGAAAACAGAAAACTGTGTGAGGCACTCCAATTTATCAGTTAGTATTTATATATTGCTATTTATAAACAGATATCATCCTTATTGTCCTTCAGTCATACCTGTTACCCCAGATAAGTGACATGGACTCATTAATCCAGTTCAAAAACTACAACGTTTTTCTTCAGCTTACTTAATAAATGGCTGCTTTAAAAATATTTGTCTTTAAAACATTCCTTTGAAATAGATACTCACATACACTTCTTTAAATAATTACATTATTATTCCTTCATTAAAATATATATAAACTGTCATCACTTCTGACATTTTCTAGTGCACTCTCATACACCACAGAGTAAATATCTCCCAGGAAGTAAAAAAAAGATAAGATAAAATAAAATAAAATCAACAGATCAACAAAAACAGCCCACTATTTGTACTTTGATTAAACAGAATGAGAAGGAAGGCACAATCAAGGTTTTGGAATATTATCATTTGCAGTACTGTAGTTTTCAAAAGGATTACAACAACTTCATATTTCATTGTATTCCTTTGTTTCCTTCAGTTGTTGAAGATTTAATTAGGGAAGTGAAGCTTACAGCTAGATTCCTCAGACTCACCAAATCTACACTGCTTGTCCTCCCCAGCTATGATGGCAACTTCATTTTTCCTCTGTAATTGCTGAAATCTCAGGACGTAAGAAGTGCAGATCACACTATAGTTTGTCTTGGTAACTATTGTCTACCACTGAAGTATACTATTACAGTGAAATCTTGTTCATTTCTGGTGAAAAACTATCATCACCTTTATTCTGTATGGTTTACTCCATCTCCCTGACTCAGCAACATTAACACCAAGGGGGCCAGGGCACAGCCACTTTCTGACTTTCAGATACTGGTCACTTGATTAATATTCGGTTGTAATGGGTTGAGACAAACCTCCTCCCCACCACAGGCAGAAATAATGACTCAGACAAACAGATTGCAAAAGTGATGGAAAGTTTAAATAGAGAACAGTGAGTGCGTGCAGAAGGCTAGAAACACAGTGACAAGAAGAACCCCAAAACAGACCCAAGAAGATCCCATCCCCACTTGAGGGTGCACCCAAAACCCTCAGGGCTCCTCCTTCCCCTCCCATCCCCTCCATGGCCTTGGGCCTAACCAGGCCCATGGCCAGGAGATCTATCCCCCAGTTACCGGGTGCCGGAGAAAAAAGGTAAGAGGAAGTGCCAGACCCTGCCGTAAAATTTATAGTGGTGCAAGAAATCATGGTAGGAAATCCATAATTTCCTGTGTCCACCCACTGGGCTGGACTTCTGGACACAGGAAACACCCCTGTAGCAGAGGGCACCCAGCCCAAACTACAACATCAGTTAATATCAGATAATCATTCCTGTGCAAAGACGTATTTTTTTTTTTCTATTGAGATTGGTCTACACAACTTTTGTAGTAGTTTAATTTTGCTATCCAGAGGTAATTAAGCAACTAGACCTTCCATTTTTATTTAATGCATTGGTGTTAGATTGTCCTTCACCAGACAAACAATATTTCTATTCAATCTCTAAATAAGGTGTCCTGATATAAGCACATTTCTTCACAGAAAGAGTAATTGACCATTGAAATGGGCTGCCCAGAGAGGTGCTGGAGTCACCCTCCCTGGAGGTGTTCAAACAAGCCATGGTTTAGTTGTTAGAGGTGTTAGGTAATAGGCAAAGGGTTGGACTTGATGATCTCTGAAGTCTTTTCTAACCCAGTTGATTCTACGATTAATAATATAACAGTACAAGGCTTTGCACTCTACAGCACATTATTATATAGCTAGTAGGATAAGTAGAAGTACTGACTAGAGATGCCTCTAGAAAGCACAGATTTCAATGAAATTAACATGTGCTAGGACAAGTAAACCTTTATTAGAATAAACCAAACCAGGTTGGAAGAGACCTTCAAGATCATCGTGTCCAACCCATCAACCAATCCAACCCACCCAAACAGCTAACCCATGTAACCAAGCATCCCATCAAGTCTCCTTCTGAACACCTTCAATGACGGCGACTCCACCACCTCCCCGGGCAACCCATTCCATAGCGCAATCACTCTTTCTGTATAGAACTTCTTCCTAACATCCAACCTGAACCTCCCCTGGTGCAGCCTGAGACTGTGTCCTCTTGTTCTGGTACTGGGTGCCTGGGAGAAGAGACCATCATCAGCCTGTCTACAACCTCCCTTCAGGTAGTTGTAGAGAGTGATAAGGTCACCCCTGAGTCTCCTCTTCTCCAGGCTAAGCAGCCCCAGCTCCCTCAGCCTCTCCTCATAGGGCTTGTGTTCCAAACCCCTCACCAACTTTGTTGCTCTTCTCTGGACTTGTTCCAGCAAGTCAACATCCTTCCTAAACTGAGGGGCCCAGAACTGGACACAGTACTCGAGGTGTGGCCTAACCAGTGCAGTAGAGACAACCAAGCACAGGTATGACCATGTAAAGCAATAAATCATGTATTTCACCTAAAAAATTAAATAGATTACTTCAGAAAAAAATGTTTATGTCTAGGAAGTTGGTATAGAAAGAACCTCAATTCTGTTTGCCTCACGTGCCCTGCAGCCTTCCAGGATGCATTCTGCAGCACGTTCTGATTTTCTGGGTGACACATCCTCAAAAGTCTCCTTCTCACACGTACTTGACTGCCACTCCTATGTGGCGCTCCAGAAAGGAGTGCAGTGTGCTTTGAGAGGTATCTGTCTCTAAAATGTACTGCAGCATACTCCTGCACATAAATACAAATAGCCTCAAAGAGTTATAAAGTCTCAACAGTAATGTATGTTTGTGTCTGACTTCTGGTGTTCTTTTATACATTTCCTTAAAATTAAGGCAGCTGTCTACAATGAACAATACTAATAACATCCATTCATTTTTTGGCTCATACATTCAAGTGCACATTCATTTATTCCTGACTAAATCAATAACTATATTTTCTACTTCCCCCCAAGCTGAAGAGCTCTCAATTCGAAGGAGAGATTCAAGGACAATGGGTTAATGCAGTTAGACAGGAGGACAGAGAAGGGCTGATCTAGCTAACACTGCCACACTGAAAAGTACTAGAGTGATTTCTGAGTAAATTAGACAAAAACCTATACAGCTATATAACCAAAACAAGTCAAGGAAATGCTGTTCCATTATTCTCTTCCCTGTCCCTCTTTCTCTTGAAAGGCAAATATGGCTGAAACAACTTTTTTTTTTTTAACCTTTACATATAAAGGTTCTGTCTTTGAAATTCATGAAAACATGTGCTTTACAGACTTGGGATGTTTTGCAGCAGAGGAACTAAAGGAGGATGGAACTGCAGTATGTTAAATTACTGGTAACTATGATAGGGAGTTACAGACAAGTGTGGACTGGGATGAAGTAGAGGCTTCACTTTTCAAACACCTTTTTTACAATTGTAAACATTTCCCCAAAACAACAGAAATCTAATATACTATTAACACATTCACAATCTAAAGGATGCACCTCAATATGATGTGCAAGGTTCATATGAACCAGGTCACATCATCTTTAAGGGACGACAAGCTTAATGTGCCCTACCAAACTGCATTATTTCTAAAATTGAAACCCACATGAATGTACCCCATATAAAGGACACCACACTATTCAGCCTTCATGGACTTTGCTATACATGCTTTCTCAGCCTGAAAAAAAAAAAAAAAAATAAAAAGAGACAAATATTTAAAAATCCATACCTCTGTTAAAGCATGTTCTTTATTTTCCTGTACAATTTAAAGGTAACCCAAATAAGCAGAAAAACATAGCTGGACACAAACATCACAATACTACACCACAAGGAAGGTTGGGAGGGTGGAAGGAGATATCAACAATTCCAGTGCTCAGGACCATTATTTAGGAATGCACCCTGTACTGAGGCAGAGTGAAAGACTTCACTATTGACTTATCTCACAGCTGGAAACCAACAACACAACACTGAATACAAAATAAACAGAAGCCTGAAATTCAGAAACTGTTGCTGAATACTTGACAAGTATTTCCTTTTCTGCCAGCAAATGGTCATGTTGGAGTAGAGGATTTGCAGCACCGGGAGAATTGGCTGGTTACTGTTCCAGTCAATACATACTGTGGCTGTTTGCAGCAGTAACATAAATGAAACTCCCTAGTAGTACAGTGGTTTAATATGCTGAAGAAACTTAACAGTGCAGCTTAACCTGTGAGAAACCATGCTCACAGTGACTGTCTGGAACACCTAGCAATGTACTGATTACAAGGACCACACTTCTGCTCAGGAAACCATGAACTGAAATTAGTTGGCACTGTTAAGAAACAGCTTTCCACATCAATGAAAATGCATGCTTTTATTCCCTGCCTGGGAAAGGAACTCTCAAACAGGCAGACGAAACCCAGAATGACTCAGAGAAGTCCCAAAAAAGTCCCAAAAATTTTTGCTTGCCTTTTTTTTTTTTTTTTTTTTTTTTTCCCCCTAAAGTAGAAATACTACAAAACACATGACCCTCACGTCTAGCAAGACTGGCAGGCTTCACTGGGGTTTTTTTTTCCCCATCAGTTCACTAAGCCTGATCTGAACACACTAGCTCCTGGGTTTTTCAGCTTTGTCTAGCCTGTCTTTGTTAGCCATCACTTGATAAGCACTTTTAGAAGTTTGTGGCATCTAGCTGGTTAGGTACAATTCACATTAACTTAGACCATCACGTTAAACACCAGCATCCCACACAGAAGATTTGACAGCAAAATGTGGCCTGGAGGAAACCACAGCAGGTTCATGCACATATGCAATTTCTGTGTTAAGATTTTATGAGGATGTAGGCTGATCCAATAGCATGAATGAAAAAAGCTAACAAGCAAAATCCATCCTTCAAAAATCAGAGCACTGATCTTTTCATTACTATTTCAGCATTCAGTTCTAATGCCTGGAAACATTTCTTGTCCTTCGTTCCTTTTGCCACAATCCTAGGAAAGTTATTTGAAAAGCTGAATGTTATTTCTAAACATTAAAAAAAAATATTCAAGAAGTTCTGATTTAATTAAGATGTTCTCATAATCTGCCTCTTAACAAAAGGGAGAAAATATCTGTTTTCATATTAGCTTCTATTAGTCAACATATCTGATCTAATTTAAGACAATTTCATTATTAATGTATTTAAGGAGGGGATCCTTAAGCAGTGTCCATGCAGGGATTACACAGAAGATATTCTTTGAGTGAAGCTAAATGACATTACACCAGTTGCACTGCAGGTGGTAGGTACATTTTTAAATCCCTATGAAGGTTCTCGCCATTTAGCACCTCAGGGTATGACCATATCTTGACACAGCAGAGAGGAGGCAGTCCGGAAGGTTCCTAGAGAGGATGGAGGACAGCTTCTTGATGCAGCTGTTAAGTGAGCCTACCAGGGGTGAGGCCCTGCTTGACCCGCTGTTCTCAAACAGAGAATGGCTGGTAGGAGATGCGATGGTAGGAGGCTGTCTAGGGTGCAGCAATCATGAAACAGTGCAGTTTCAATATACAGGGAAACAAGGAGGAACAACAACAAAACCTGCTCCCCCACCACCACCCCAGTTCTCCTTCCCAAAGCAGCTCCTGCTTCCTCTACACCATCTTCTACCCTGCCTAAACAGCTTCTGCTCCATCACCACCATTTTTGCACCCATCCCAGAGCCAGGGACAAGAACCTCAACCAACTAATCAAGATACCAAGAGGAGCTCAGCCCCAGTAAGGAGGCCCGGAGGGGCCATCAACCCTCTTCCTACCTAACCAGAGGGCCACCAGGCCCCCCAGCCTTTGTCCCTCCCCCCAGTCACCTAGTATGCACCACAGGGACCCACCAGTAATGAGAGAAGGATCCCCCAGATCAGATGGACTCACCTTGGGGCTTCTGCCTTTCCTAGGGGGGGGCATTAAAAAGGGGAGTGGGCAGGGAGGGCCAAGTGGTCACACCTGGGGTGGGAGGAGATTCCAACAGAGCCCAGGTGCTCTGGGATTTGAGGGGAAAAAGGGAGAAAATGGGGCAGGTGGAGTGGAAAAGGAGCAGATACGGTGGGAAATGGGAGGTGGTGGTGAAAGAAGGGGATTTAAAAATTACTTTCTTTTCCATAAATCTTTCATAATGCACAACTGCAGTTCATGGTTGGCTTTGCCTCCATGCAAAAAGAACAAACCCATCAATACTTCAGAAAATAAAGCACAATGGTGGCTACTAAAATGAAATCTTTCCATCATTACCATTTTGCTTGGCAGGAAAATCTGTGCTTTTCAGATCAAGATAACAAAAGTTTCAACAACAAAAAAAAGTTCTGCAAGAGTGAATTTTGTCCCTGGATACCAGCGGACAATACCAGGATGATTGAGGGACATTCAAAAGAATGTCATAAAAACATACTTCATTCTTTTCTATAGTTTCTATTGCAGGTTCAGACTCAGTACAAGCTCTAAGCTGCTTGCATGATAGATTTCAATAAAGCTGGCCTTTTAAAGAAAAAGGCATCAAATCCTGCTGTGTTAAGGCCTCACACACTTGGACACATAGCTAAGCTAGGTGGTGTGCCCAGGTGGCCAAGAAGGCCAATGGCATCCTATCCTGTATTAGGAGTGGTGTGGCCAGCAGGAGCAGGGAGGTCATTGTGCCCATGCACTCTGCATTGGTTAGGCCGCACCTTGAGTACTGTGTCCAGTTCTGGGCCCCTCAGTTTAAGAAGGACATTGAGACACTTGAACGTGTCCAGAGAAGGGCAACAAGGCTGGTGAGAGGCCTTGAACACAAGCCCTATGAGGAGAGGCTGAGGGAGCTGGGATTGATTAGCCTGGAGAAGAGGAGGCTCAGGGGTGACCTGATTGCCCTCTACAACTACCTGAAGGGTGGCTGTAGCCAGGAAGGGGTTGGTCTCTTCTCCCAGGCAACCAGCACCAGAATAAGGGGACACAGTCTCAAGCTGCACCAGGGGAAGTTTAGGCTCGAAATGAGGAGAAAATTCTTCACCAAGAAAGTCATTAGTCATTGGCATGGGCTGCCCGGGGAGGTGGTGGAGTCACCATCCCTGGAGGCGTTCAAGAGGAGATTGGACGTGGCACTTGGTGCCATTGTCTAGTCATGGGTCTGTGGTGACAGGTTGGACTCGATAATCCTTGAGGTCTCTTCCAACCTTGGCGATACTGTGATACTGTTTTGTTGTGGGGTTTTTGTTTGCGGTTTTATTTTTCCAGTTTCGAGTTAATGTGAAAATAATGAAAATGTTCATTTCTCCCTAGAAAGAGCATGAGTTTGGGATTTACAAAATACCTCAGTATATTGGATTAATTTGCTTCATGCTGGTTTGTTTCAGCATATATGTCAATAATTGTTTCAATTGCAAATGTTTTATTTTAGTAATGTTACATGTATGGCAACAGCATTTGTGTCAACATCACAATCTTACCTTATTTCTATTCAACTTGCTAATTATATTAACCTCATTATATACAGTATTACAGTATAGCTCCTGAACTATCATGCAAAATATATTAACTTGTTTTTGTTTTTGTTTTTGTAGTAGTAGCAGTCAATATTTGCTATATATTGGATGTTACTAAAATGAGTTCGGCCCCTGCTGCCAGGGTTTGGCTCAGGATACTGGGTCATGACTCTTGCACTTCTTATTAATAACAAAATAAATATTTGCATTCTGTAGATTTTCACATACAATGCTTCGTCAACAACCTCTGTTGTTTCCTACAAGACATGTGGATACATCTTTGGAACACTGATCATCAGAACTCAAATCCTTGGCAATCTTATCCTCAGACCTTAAAATCTTCATGTCTTTTTCTAGCTAGAAGAGAAGAGTGGGCGATCATTTTATATGCCTGCTAAGTGAATTCTTGATTTTCCAACTGAACAAACATTTCAGAAGGACAAAGGTACTGTAAAAGTCTCTGATTACTCCTCTGCACCAGTGCAATTCTCTGTGGGTTCATGGACTGTGGGTCGGGTTCAACAAAATATTTACATTAATGACTTTTAAAAGATATTATTTTTCTTGTTGTAAAGGAAGAAATGTAATGCAAGGGTAGTGAGATTTCTACAAGCAGTTTCTCCTCCTTATAAGCCCTGGCTACCTCTAAGCAGGTGAAATTGAAATCTTCCTTAATGTCTGTAAAATTTCACCCAGCATCCAACAAAACTTTTTTTTTTTTCCCCCCCCCCCCGGTTTACCAGTAAGCTCATCACACCAGTCAGCTTTTGGCTGGAAGGATGGTGTAGTGGTGAAATACTTAAATCAAAAACCTGATGAAAAATGGATGCAATTCCTCTCCACAGGACTGACTTATTGACAAAACTCATTTCATTAAGATGACATTATTACAACAACAACACAAAAAAAAAAGAAGCTTCTATGGTTTAATACTACTGCCCCCTTTACCAGTGGGGGAAGATTTCTTACTGTATTATTATATTAAAGCCTGTCTGGGAAATTAATATTCTTTCTTTGTTTCTTATGCCATTCCAAGTATCTTCCCAAATCTTTACATAAGTAAGTTTAAAGGTTTCTTGAATTTTGGTATCACAGCTACTTCTCCAGAATTTCATTACAAACAATGCATAGAACACTGACTACAAAACCTGCTTCAAGTAATGACACAGGAAACATGTAGGTGTACAAAGGTGCCTTCCTCATGGTGCTGATAACAGCCTGAATAATCTGCACTGTTAAATCACCACCGTTGTCTTGTAACTTAAGCTGAAAATTGTATTTTAATTGGTTTACAAGGGACATTTGTTAAATATAATTTTTTAGTATATTAATTTATTTTAAACATGACCAGTCAGCGGTTTTGGTTGTTTGGTTTTTGTTTAGTTGTTTTTTTGTTTGTTTATTTGTGGGGTTGAGTTTGGTTTTTTTTTTTCATTTGTTTGTGGGATTTTTTCTTTGGCTGGTTTTTGTATTTTTTTTTAATTTGTTTGGGTTCTTTTGCTTTGTTTGTTTTTGTTTGTTTTGTTTTTATTTAAAGCATAACTTGTTAATTTACTTTAGATTAATTTGGCTGCTCCATTCACCCACACCACTGTCATACAATATGCAGTATCCCATGTACTATGCCCTAAGCTGAAAAGTTACCAGCAGTTCAATAGGAAAACAAATTCAGATTTTCTCACCAAAATTAAAAGTTGCAGGTCAATCAACAGCAAAGCTGACCAAACTGGCCACCTAGAAATCCACTGAGGTTAAAGTCTTGTATCTCTCAGCTAATATAATATGTTCTGAAATACAGTTTGATGCTGGCAGATTGGAAGACTTATCCCCCACCCTCCTCCTGGCATGCATCCTGAACACAGGTCCTCTGTCCATTTCTTCTTTACAAAATACATTTAGGAAGTTCTCTGAAGCAGCGATGATACTTGGCACCCTGTAATGAATAGTGTAAGCACATTCCCTTGTCCACAGCTTCAACCTCAAGAGGTTTCCTGGATTTACAGTTCACCAACTCAGTGGCACAAGGCTAATGAAGCAAATAGACAAGTGTCACAAGGGCTCTGCAACTCACTCTTACCTCACTTGAGTTTCTGTAAAGAAATAGGACTAATAAATGTCTATTTGTCCTCAGAAATATTTAACATTTCATGATCCTAGAACACAGTCCTCTATAGCACTGAAGATGTATCTCTGGAAATGTGTGACTTATCAAAATCTTTGTGCTCTTCCTACTCTTTTACTCAGATTTAGATTTTGATTTATTTTTTTCTGATTTGACATAGTAAAATAAGAGATGCACATTCATTTGGGGAACTCCTGTCAGGTCTATATAATTCTTCATTAATAAGAACAATGTCATTTAAATTAAAAAATTCAGTTTGCTCTTTTTGACAGCCATCCATTTATTCATAAGATGTCTGAATGAATGAACACCTGTGTTTAATGATGTTCCCTTATGATCCCTGTGACAGATGCAGTATTTTTTCATGTCATTTCCTATTGACTTTGCAGGGAAATATAGATACACAATACAGAAGTGATGGGAACCAAACCTTAAATTCTGAACAGATTTTTTTTTTTTGTCTGACAGATACAAGTAGCAATTCCCCAGTTCCAAACAGAATGAATACCCTGTATGCATACTCCTCACATCACTGCAACTGACTGAATGTATTGTCAGTCTGATTCTGCCAAGTCCTTCCAGCACAGATTTCCCAAGGCAAACAGTCCTTGTGTACCCTATGTCAGCGTTTGGTTTTGGGACATACAGAAGACATTTTCAAGTACACACTTGGTAAGGAATCTTCATAACCACAGACACTGTAATAAACTATGAAGTCTGGTTTTAGTCAACAAGACATGGGTTTTCACAGAGAGTTTTTGCATGGTTTTCATCTCTGCAGAGAACTTCAGGTACTAACTCACTTTGACAAAACTTCCATTTTCATGAGTTTCTACTTTTCCTTTCTGTTTTTATTTTTAGATGCATCAAAGATGTGAATTATATTTCACATTTCTGAAATGTGTTTTCTCATAGTGTTGAAATGTTAATTAAAGTTACTGATTAGCTGTACTTAAATGAAACACAGAACACCTCAATGACAGCATTTGGAGGAAAGGGGAGGCTTCCATGGCAGAATGATGCAGTAGACTGATTTTATGTTTTCCAGGAACATTCTCACACAAGGCACCTAAAATATGATTCTTAGTCATATTTGTTCTTTTAGAGAGTTATAGATATTAAACACATAATAAAGTGAAACCCTGGGAAAAAAAAACAGCTGATGGATGAGTGAAAAACCAATGCTGAAGAAACAGTATCAGAGTTCTTATTAAAGATAGTTCAACACATTACATAAAAAAATCAACAAATTTGAAGGCAAGGGAAGTCCATCCTTATTCAGGGAATCTAATAAAAATTCATATTATCTGTAGTAGCAACTGCTAAAAGATGACTAAAAAGAAGTTTCATTGATCTAAGTAAAATATATAATTCAATACATATGCATGTCATCATATACAGAACTCTAGACATATTTTAATTTATGTGAAAAAAATTCTATAAAACCCTAAGATCAAGTAATTCCTACAGACTAAATAGCCATTATAACTTTTAGAGTCACAGCACAAGAGAAAACTTGATAATTTATCCCAAATCCCAACTAAGCTGAAGAAGAAATTAAGAACTGCTGCAATGAAGTCTTAACAGTTTGCACGCTAATTTTGAAGAAGGCATTGCTATTTGAAAGGGCTGTTATTTTTTAACACTAGGACTAAGCCAAACTCTAAGCTTATTCTTTCACTTCAGGAATGGGAAATATAGCTGTAAGGTAGTTAAGTAGTGTCTTGGCATTATGTTGAAGCTCGAGTGTTTGTCTGGTTCGTCTCTCCATTTCTTATCTCATTTTCATTATACCTTATGGGCCAATATCATATGCAAATGAGTCTTTCATTATTCCACCAGTTCAAAGCCAGAATTTTAATCTAGAGCTGTCTTTCAGTCAGTATTCAGAGCATAACTTCTCAAGGAATAGCATTGTTGTCATATGAATGGCTCCTCGGTTCAGTACTAAGCAGTGAGCACCACAACAATGCTCAAACATTGCAGTACAATTGTTGTGCTGTGAACACCTGTGAGTTCTCTAAACAATCTGTTTTTTGCTTCAGAATATTCAATAGCAGTATTCAGAAAGTGTGTACTTTCTGCTCCTGTTCTTGTAGTTTATGTCATCTCTACCTAGATACACTGTATTACGAAATTGTATTACCTACCGCAGTTCTTTTTTCATTGTACATCTCTCCTACATGATGGAAACTGTAAGAAGGAATCTCAGACTTAAGAGTCACAAAACACTATGTGGAAACCTGAAACTTTAAGGGTAATTTTCCCAAAGTGTAAGTTCAGGTACCCTGGTTTCATTTGTCAAATAAAAGAATTTTTAAGAAAATGTATAGTATATTGTATACTGCCTATTATCTGCATATGCATGATGATTGAGTTAGCAGTATTCAAGTCAGTATATCAGGCACAGAGGACTTTAAAATAGTAATAAAGAAAAATTCTGTCTCCTGGAGAATGTATGTGCACTGTGCTATTCAAACTAGTTGAGTGACAGATGATATTATTATTAATAGTATATTATTAAGTGTTTTTTTTCACATGGCAAAAGACTTTGCAAGACCCACAGTAACCAAATAATGTTAATTTTCAATCTACTAGCACTTGTAAAAAAAAAATATTTAAAACCCTATAATTGTTTATTAGGTATTTCTTACATGGTAATGGAAGAGCTTGAATTTAAATTTTCCACGCTAAAACAGAGAAAAGTAAAAAATAGTAGCAGCATAGAAAATTTCTCCCTCCCATCTGCCAAAGTAGATAAAAGCCACTATTCAGATAATTTCATTTAGATCTAAATCTTTTTCCATTTTCTACATTTTCTATTCCTGTGAAATAGCTCATGTTTTTCAACTTCATCATTTTATACCAACAAAACACTATAATTTCCCATGCTTCTTTCTCTCTCCCCCCACACCCATCCATATTAATTTTGAGTAGATTGTGTGAAATTCACCCATCTGCTACTTCTGTTTAACTTGTATGCTGCTGATTTTATATAGTGGTTGCTGATATTCATTTGAAAAACAAAGACAAGGGCTGGAAGCCTGAATTTATCTATCTACTAACAAGCTGTCTGTAAAGTAATTATTTTATACATACTTTAACAGAGAGAAAAAGAAATACGATATTCCTGATAAAATTCTCTTGCTCTATTGTTTGATTGGGGGATTTATTGTTTGTTTGCCTTGGGTATTTTTTTGGTTTGGGTTGGGTGTTTTTAGTATTTGCACCAGAAGGAATTAGGAATAAAAAAAAAAAAAAGATTAGTCTGAAATGTTTGCTTTGTGAAATGACTATGAATTGGCAATATAACTCTGATGGTATTAATTGTTGTTTTAGTGCTTTATGTATATTGACGAAAATAACTGGTCAAAATTACCTAAGATTCTTTTGGTTTAGAATATCAGATTTTTTTGGTAATATGGCAACAAGGTGCTGTTTACAAGTATAAAGTAACTGATTAGATGGATTGATTTTTTTTAATCCAAGGTGTGCAATGAATCTGAAGACTATCTATATAACAAAAACATGTATGAATTCCAATTACTAATTCAATTTGCACACACTATAGTGTGTATGTAGCATATAGCTATTAATTTTATTTTTTTTTTCAGATGTACTTCTATCAGTTTTATATTGTGAAATTTTCTTTGCTCTCTAACTTGTTTTCCAACTGGTCCAACTCACATGCCTCTAATTGCACACAGCCAGATAAATGACTACTTCAAAACTCTGTTATATTAAAACCAGATTAGATTAGACAAAACAACAACAGCAAAATAAGCCATTACAGTTAATTAAGAAATTCCAACTTGTTCATTTCTGCTATCAGTAACAGTAATTCATAGCTAAATAAAAAGTTATTTGTCAATAAAGTAAAAATGAATAGAAGATGTAATAGATTTGTATAGCCTCCCTGGTTCTGAAAGACCTTATGGTGTCCGATTTTAAAATATTTTTTTTTTTTCATCTGTTTTGTGAGTCTGAATCTTGCCTTAGCTGGGGAAAGAGTGCAGCACTGGATCAGAAAGCTATGTGGTGGTTGAAAACAAAAGGCATGTAAGGACTATGAATACTTTGGTGTGGTTGAGGCTTAAGTTTTACCATTTGCAGTCAAAGTAACTTCACTTAAAGCAGTCAGTATAACAGATGTGATGGTTAACAAGTATTGCTGACTAGGAAACAAGTTTGCACTGTGCAGACTTACCAGTATAAAAGTTCTTGGAAAGAAAGAAAGACTACTTTTCTTCTCCTAGTTTAACTGTCTAACAAGTACTGCATGTTTTATGAGAGTTCTTAGCAGATTTAATTTTCCTTCTCCCTCATATTTACATTGATTGCAATCACATAATTGTTCCATACACTGAGTATAACTGATATTGAAGAGAAGGATTTTTTTTTTCCCAGTCCAACTTTGAGAATAATTTGATTTCTCTCTAGTTTCTGTGTTGAAGATTATTATATTGAAATATAGAATTGAATTAAAGAATCTTCTTTCTAAAGGCCAAGGCTAATTCCACAACAAATCAGTTTACTGGTGCAAATCTATTCTCCTGCTCCTTTACTTGGAAATTTCTCCCAGAGTGTATTCACTATCTGCAATATTTCAAGTTTGGAACTATTTTTCTGTCAACAGACTGACTTAAAAAATGAGATAGTGGTGTTTCAAAATAATTATATTAAACAACTTTGTTCACTCTTTTTTGATGACAATTTAGATAGGAACAAAATTACAATCTCCTTCTCTTTTTGTTTTATTGGATATTCTCTTTTTATTTTATTGGATATTCTGATTCATGTGTGAGTTAATGTAGTCCTCAAAAATACTGCTGTTTTGCAATTTTTGTGTTCTTCACAATCATTTTTTTATCACTTAAAACATAACTTGCATGTATTTGAATTTTTTTTCAGCTCTGTGCCATTACGTATAATACAAGATTGACTCACCTGTGTATTTTACCTGCTGTTTGGAACTCATTTTGAAGCTAGGAATTAAGTCCACACCTGATCAACCAGTCTGCACATTAATAAAGTGTTAAATTTTAAGTTGGGGATTTAGGAATGGTGACAGATTTATTGCACCAAAATTACAGCCAGGACAAAATGGTGAGTATGAGAAAATAAACACTTCGGATTGCCAAAGCTCCCCACAAAATAGCCTTCCCTATAACATGCCTTTCCTCCAGAAGGTTCCTTGATGCCTGCCTGTAGCAGAGGGCCTGTTGAGGGGGTTTTAGTCACTAATGACACAACATTGATCCTGATCTACTCAACTAACTTGACACCCAGCTGTCAGTCATCCTAAAAGACACCACGAGCGAGCTGCAACATGGAAGTGATGTAACCCTGTGATGCTGAGCAGTGCCTTCTAAATCAGGAGGACATTGGTCATCAGTGCCCAGTCTCCTTGACAGTACTAACTCTATGGCTAACACTGCAGTGTGGTGGAGGAAACATGAGACAATAAGCTGAATCATTTTAAGACAATTGTATTTTCTCAAAAAATGTTTTCTGGGACATCTCTCAGTTTTGCAAAAATCAGCTCATCAAAAGCTAAAGCCTCACTGGTGAAAACATAGGTTCTTCATTTCTCCATTTTTCAGTTTGTGCATGAAACTAGCAGTGATATAAAAGTGTTCCCAGAGTAGGGAACTATCTGAAGTAAAAACACAATTCTTTTAAAACGTTTTCTTCTCTTTCAAATAGCTTTCAAACAGCACTTCTGTTGAACTGAGGTGAATTTACAAAATGCATGTCACTGGTAGAAATTAAATTGCACAAGAGGAATTTTTTTACCAACACCTCTCAGAAAGTGGAAACATCACACTGCTCCATCACTCTGCATCTATTCAAGCTGTTATAATTATTTCTCAAATTTATTTCTCACACCTAAAGATCAGTGAAAATATTTTGAATAATTTAATATTTTTTCCACTTAAAACATTTTTGAAATTACAAAATATTACAGATTTCTATGTATTTTACTTTAAGTACAATTAGACATGCCCAGCTAATTTAGCATCTTACTAATGGAATCATTTTCTTAAATTATTATAAATCAATCATATTTTCATCTTTTATTTCCAGAAATACACTATCAGTTGTAAATGTGCCCTGTGAAGTTGCTGAAGGTGAAAAGTTAGACAAAAATGGAAACTACAACATGAATTTAAAAATTATCTATCCTTTCTGAATCAGAAATTACTATTTTTATTTAGATTATGAAGTCCATCTCATCTGTCCCATATTTTTTTTTTAATCTCATCTACCTACTCTTTAGAACAAGAGAGGAATTTGTTTGACTTGGCACCATTAAAGACCCAGCGTTCAGACAGCTGATGCTAATTTTGCCATTTGCAACCCATCCTCAGATTACTTTTGCTGCATTCATCATACATAAATCCTGGTTGTAAGACTAATCTCTTCGGCACCCCGAAGTGTGACTGTAGCTTACTCTAAGCTTTAAATCAGTTTGGGAATTGCTTGCAGCACAGCTGCTGCACTGTTGCCTGTGTTTCAAATCATCATGTAGCCTGAAGCATCACAATATTTCAGCAACTGCAGCCTGCACTGAGCTGCTTCTCCAGTCACACTTCCAACTGCAAGCAACTAGAAGTAAAATGAAAGGTTTATCTGAAGGGATGATCTTTATTTAGCCATGTGGTTTGAGAAAGTAGGAGGATTTTCCACCACAGACACTATCCTGGTGAAAGATGACAGTTAGTGATAGAGCTACTACAGAGAATTTTATTTCTTTGGATAGCCAAACAGTTAAACTTGTGCATAGCAGTTCTAACCGAGACAATGAAATCACTGGCAGCTCAGTGGACATTGTGTGACAACTCTGACTGCTTTATAGAGCAGAGCAATGCAGAATTAAACAGATATGACTGAAGTATTTAACTAAAGGAAAGTTCTCTCATATACACAATGTTGATGGGCATGATAGATTGAGAATAAGCCTCCTTCATATTAATTACTTACTATTTGCTAATAACAAATACATTTTACAGAGTAACACAAACACTGCCACTGTGTGGAGGATTTCCAGTCAACATTTCTGGGCTCGAACACCAGTGAATAGGACACCACTGAGTGTTTAGGAGTACCTGGAGTGTAACTCTGTACCTTTCTACTGGCAGTTTCTGGTAGCAGAAGTCAAAATGAAGAAGTCAAGCAGGTCATCTCAATTCAAAGTGGATAAATACAAATGACAAACTGCCATATGAGCCAAGCTATGCTACCAAAGCACTTGCAGCTGAGTTTTCAACTTAACTGGAGGGCTCTTCATAATACATTTAAAGCTTCTGTCTTTAGAAACCTCAAAATATTTATTTTTTTTTTTATATAATACAGGAGTTCAAACTCATCACACTGTGGACAAGCAATTCTGTGCCTACCCAGCCTGGACTGGCAGCTCCAAAATGCTCCAACAAAACCACCTCATTCTAAATTGGGCCTTTGGACTTGTTATAGTTTTTAAGGCTGAGATTCACCGAATACAGCAAGTTAAAAGTTTTCAGTTTCAGTCGGTCATCTTGATTTTCATTGGGTTTGACCTTTTTGGTTTTGTTTTTTTTTAATAGTAGGCTGGAGGTGAGGAGAAAGTTCTTCACAGAGAGAGTTGTTAGCCATTGGAATGTGCTGCCCAGGGAGGTGATGGAGTCACCATCCCTGGAGGTGTTCAAGAGGGGATTGGACGTGGCACTTGGTGCCATGGTTTAGTAGTCATGAGGTGCTGGGTGACAGGTTGGACTTATTGATCTTTGAGGTCTTTTCCAACCTTATTGATTCTATGATTCTACTTCAAGTCCCATATGCAAAATCCTGCCAGATGTTAGAATAAAGTAACAGAGAGGAAAAGACATAAATTTTTCCCAAATAGCCACAGCAGATATCCGCATGATGCACAGAGATTGTCCAAGAATATAACAGCAAGTGCAGCCTCCCTAATAGCCTAGTTAGCTTATTCTACAGTTAACAGACTTCAAAGAAAGGGCAATCATTATTGCTGTGTTACTTTCTTTAGCTTGGGAAGCACATTATCAGCTCTGGGGAATGCCGCAACCCATACAGAGACAGGATTTGAGGATGTAGGGAAAGATGCTACCAACCCCATGTAGTTTCTTCATCCTCTATTTCACCTCTTCCCATGCACACATGCTCCGTGAAAGCAGGAAGGAGGGGAAGGAGGGTACACAAGCATGGGAGGCAAGGCAGGAATCTCTGACCTAACTTGTTCTCCAAAAGATGGATGTGGAGGCCTGAATTAGTCACCTAGCTTGCCTATACCTCTCTCTGTCTCCTCATTGGACTCAACAGAAGTTTTGAACAACACTATGCATCAGGGCATTTACTGTGATCAGACAAATCCCACCACAAGTTTCAGGTTTGTGGTTAGGGCACATGAGAAATGGAGTTCAGAGCTGTCAGATGTTCGGTTATGCCTAGGACATGAGTAATCTTTGAAGATTCAAGGTTAACATTTGAGGCACTGATGGGAACTGGGGGTTTCAAGGCAGGGCAGCTCTGTGGAAGGGATTGCTCTTAGGGAGTTAGGCACTTCTGAAAAATTTCACTCCTCTTTATCATGGAGGATACTGATGAGCATAATTTGTTCATTGAAGTCTTAGTTGTTTTTACCAAAATAATAAAGTTATCAGAAAAGTTTGTTATAGATTTACTGTAACAAGAAAACTCAGGCTAGATAGGATCTTTTTCCTCAGACCATAGATGATCTTTTTCCTCATAAAATAGATATAATACTTTGGCAACAAAATTGGCAGAAACCATGCCAGACCATAATAACACAGTAATATGGATCTCTGGTTGATTAATTTGGTTTTAGTAGTAACTGCATTTGAAATCTGTAAAGTCTGGTCCACAAAAATTCAGATTGATCATTAGGAGTCTGAAGTAGCATGAAAATGTGATGAATCAGCTGAAGATTACATAGGACATGAGGATGCACAAATAAATTTAGACAAATAGAGGAATAAGTTTACAAAGAAATCCAGAACTGTAATACCTTGTGTTTAATAAATTACACTAAAAATTAATGATATTTAAAGTCACCTGTGTAAGAATATCTTAACAGTTGTTATTTGTGAAGATTAAAAGGCCTCTCCTTAGAGGCCTGATCCCGTACTCCTTAACCCGGGCAGAAAGAGCTGTAAAGTACTGCTTCCTCCATTTTGTAGTAGACGGTGTATGATACACACAAGGAGAAAGGTGATATAGAATAAAAGTACAGAAACTGTGTAAAGTGGTAAGTACAAGTTTAAATGTTAGCAGCAGGAAAAAAAGGTTAATGTTGACCTATCAGAGGGCTGTCTAGAAAGCCCATTGAACTTCTAAAACAAAAAAAAATAATTTTATTATCCATATTGGACAGGAAACCTTATTTCATTGTTTCCAGAAACTTAAAGCAGGTTTAAGAATGTCAGAACTGTTGAAACAAATCTGTAAGTAATATACTTTATTTTTAAAGGTGTAAGTTACTAAAAAAAATTTGATCATTCAGCCCTGTGATACATTAAAATCAGATCTGAGGCTCCAGATGCAACAAGATCTGTCTATGAACAATTTAACCATGCATCACTAATACTAATTTGAATTGAGTCAGAACAAACTCCAAATCCTGGAAAAATACTTTTTTCTACTTTTGTCCAAAGACGTTTCCTACTACAGTTTCTTCAAGTCTGCCTCCCTTCTCTTCCTGGACAACATGTATTTTATCATTATTGTGGTGAATAATTACAGTTTTTGACTTTTTGAAATATATGATGGCAAAAAACATAGAGTTTTTAAACTGTATTATGGAAACAATCAGTTATGCAGCCATTTCTTTTTACTTAATACAATTTGATGACAGGAGATAACCCTGCAGGAATTGCCAATAGAGAGGGGAACAAAGAAAAGGAGAGAATAGGAATATGAAGGTATTTTAGCTTCATGAGAATTAACTATGGTGCCCTTGAAAAAATATTTGAATAGCAATGTTAGTACAATGCAGTAAGAGCTCTCTGGTGGCAAAAAGTGTCATTACATTGCATCTTGCTTTACAGGAAACAAAGGGGTTTTGACCTGCACATTTCTTTTCCACTTCACTTGAAAATATAAGCAAACCATGGTTTTTGCCTGTAACAATTTTAATTTAATAGAGTCTACATTCCTGATCTTTAGTACCTGCACTGGGTTCCCACTGGAGCAGTGATTTCTTCCCAAGACATGCCTTACAACATCAGTTCTGAAATTTCTTATTCATTTATCAGGTGTTCCTAATGGACATATTTTATGTTTCACTGTTTGATACCAGTTGTGGGGGTTTTGTTATTATTTTTAATGAAAATGTGGAAGTACTACACAGCATAAAACCTGTTTCTTAACAGTATGCATGGAAATGTAGCAAAAAGTTCTGCTGACTCTTTTCTGACAGAAGCTGACAACACTCTAGGTTTTGTGCTGACAATGTTTACAACACGGGCAAGATGTCAATGCAAAATTGTATGTGTAATGTGAAACAAAAAACAATATACTTAATAATACAATACAATGCCACACAATGCAAAGGCAATGTGCTAGCTATGAATGTTTGTATTTCTGCAACAACCTCTTTGAGAGAATCTGCCTAACAAGCATCTCATTTATTCCTAAATTTTATATTTCTGATGCAGCGGTCCACACAAAGTAGAGAGTAAATGGTTAGATAGATTTAATTTTGAAAATATTGGAGTAAGATCCTGTCCATCTAGTAAGGCTTAAAATTACAAATGATGTCTTCTTTCAGAAGATATGTTCATCATTAACAAAGTAATTAAGACAAGAATGGTGTAAGCTAAGATCCGTGTTTAAGAACATCAGTATGCATTAAAACTTAATGGACAATCCATGCTTGCAATCTAGATTTTGTGAAATTATCCAATTTATGTTCTGAGAGGAGAATGTAATTCAAAATGCCACTAGCAGAGGCCAGGAGAGCACTCCAGATTTGTCAATCTGTACCAACCTCTTGCTCTTTCAATTCATCTGGAGGTGGCGAACACCTAGGAACTGAGTTGGAACAAGAAAAGAGGGAGAATTTTCTGCAGTAAATCAGCACAGTTATCAGCAAGCATCCAGCAGGGCAGCTCTTCTAGTACAGTACAACTTATATAAACTACAAGGACTTCTTCCAGCCATCTTCCTTCTCACACTTTTTTGCACTTTTCTGTTCTAACAGGGCACAAGACTGTTTAAAGAAAATACTAGAAATGACATTGAAATGTGTGAATTGTATTTTTCTACTGCAGCTCTATCAGTGTTAGTAGAATAGCTGCAACTTACTGAAACAGGATCTGTAAAAATGCAAACGGTATGACCAGTTCTTCAGGCCAATGAGAGATAATTTTGGCAAGAACAGAAACCTTACATATGCTTAAATATGCCAAAATGCCTCCAAAGTGCTCAAGGTTAGATGCCTCTAATATATGCTGCTGGGGAGATGCAAAACCTCAGCGAGAGGTACCTTGATGCCTACTTGTAAAGCAGAATTTCCTTTAAAAAATGCAGAATTTTTCAGTCATACAAACTACAGCAACATCAGCACGTACAGTTAAAAGCTTCATTCACTGTCAATGAACTTACTATATCCAGATATACTTTTTTCTTTCACTGAAAAAGTCCTCAAATAAGCAAGAGAGACCAACAGTTTTTCTCTTCAAAGTGTACCACTTCAAAGTAACTGAAGAGTCCAGGTTTTGCTGAATGGAAACCAAGTCCTGTGCTATCCTGTTGCACAGTTTTAGCTCATCCATTAACACATTTCCCAAGACTTCTCTACCTTTTTAGTATCTAAACTGAACACAATACAAGTGTGATAAGTGGCACCACCCAGAAAATACTTATTGGGCCCCTCAGTTTAGGAAGGATGTTGAGTTGCTGGAACATGTCCAGAGAAGGGCAAGAAAACTGGGGAGGGGTTTGGAGCACAAGACCTATGAGGAGAAGCTGAGGGAGCTGGGGTTGCTTAGCCTAGGGAAGAGGAGGCTTAAGGGAGACCTCATTGCTCTCTACAACTACCTGAATGGTAGTTGTAGCCAGGAGGGTGTTGGTCTCTCCTCCCAGGCAACCAGCACCAGAACAAGAGGACACAGTCTCAAGCTGCACCAGGGGAGGTTTAGGCTGGATGTTAGGAAGAAGTTCTTCACAGAAAGAGTGATTTGCCATTGGAATGGGCTGCCCAGGGAGGTGGTGGAGTCACCATCACTGGAGGTGTTTAGGAAGAGACTGGATGAGGCGCTTGTTGCCATGGTTTAGTTGATTAGATAGTGTTGGATGATAGGCTGACTCAATGATCTCAAAGGTCTTTTCCAACCTGGCTAATTCTATTCTATTCTATTGAAAAAAAAATTAAAATTAAAGTCCTCTTATAGTCATAAATTCTTTCAATCCACTTCCTTTTATCATTTGTTTACACTGGTACCTTATTCTTACTATATAATGATGAGCTTTCCCTAATAACACTTTCCATTGCCATTATCATTATTACCATAAGCTGTGTGCATAGAAACTTGAGTAGGGGAGTCAAATATTAGACATTCAGAAAGAAATTAAGCCCTATGAGGAGAGGCTGAGGGAGCTGGGGCTGCTTAGCCTGGAGAAGAGGAGACTCAGGGGTGACCTTATCACTCTCTACAACTACCTGAAGGGAGGTTGTAGACAGGCTGATGATGGTCTCTTCTCCCAGGCAGCCAGTACCAGAACAAGAGGACACAGTCTCAGGCTGCACCAGGGGAGGTTCAGGTTGGATGTTAGGAAGAAGTTCTATACAGAAAGAGTGATTGCGCTATGGAATGGGTTGCCTGGGGAGGTGGTGGAGTCGCCGTCGTTGAGGGTGTTCAGAAGGAGACTTGATGGGGTGCTTGGTGCCATGGGTTCGCTGTTTGGGTGGGTTGGTTTGGTTGATGGGTTGGACACGATGATCTTGAAGGTCTCTTCCAACCTGGTTTGGTTTATTCTAATAAAGTTTATTCTATTCTAATATTCTAATTCTAATAAATTCAGAAACAAAAATCAGAAATTCATAAAGAAATTCATAAAGAAATAAATTTAGAAAGAAAGACAGAAAGAAGGGAAGGGAAGGGAAGGGAAGGGAAGGGAAGGGAAGGGAAGGGAAGGGAAGGGAAGGGAAGGGAAGGGAAGGGAAGGGAAGGGAAGGGAAGGGAAGGGAAGGGAAGGGAAGGGAAGGGAAGGGAAGGGAAGGGAAGGGAAGGGAAGGGAAGGGAAGGGAAGGGAAGGGAAGGGAAGGGAAGGGAAGGGAAGGGAAGGGAAGGGAAGGGAAGGGAAGGGAAGGGAAGGGAAGGGAAGGGAAGGGAAGGGAAGGGAAGGGAAGGGAAGGGAAGGGAAGGGAAGGGAAGGGAAGGGAAGGGAAGGGAAGGGAAGGGAAGGGAAGGGAAGGGAAGGGAAGGGAAGGGAAGGGAAGGGAAGGGAAGGGAAGAAATTTAGCAGAAGAAATTTTGAAAAAGAAATTTAGAAGAAGAAATGTAGAAGAAGAAATTTAGAAGAAGAAATGTAGAAGAAATTTAGAAGAAATTTAGAAGAAATTTAGAAAAAGGAAGGAAGAAATGAAGAAAGAATGAACATTTTTCATTGCTTATTTTGTTTATTTGCACAGAATAATGGAAATTGTAATTCATATATTGAAAACTATTATTTTCCATATATAAACAGTTAAAATACATTTGTGGAGTGAAAGCTTATAAGCTGTCGAAAAATACCCAGTTTAAAGTGCAGAGTGTTCCTGGTCATCCTCTTTGCCTCCTTAAGAAGTCAATTGTTTTTCCCTTGGTCACCCTTAAATGGCATAAGAGGACTTGGTTTTACAAAATAATGTAACACACCTCTCTGTCTGCGGTTTGAGGAAAGGAACAGGATGTCTGTCTATGGCACTTAACACATTACTGAGGCCAAGTGAGCTCAAAATGTGTGTTTGATGTAAAGTTCTCATTTCACATAATCAGTTAGCTTTCCCTGCAGTGACCATTCAGAAACTTCAGTCCTTCCTAAGAATCTTCACCATGGCTCTCTAAGCATATGCTGCTCCCTTGTCTCCCCAATATATACATATATAATTAGTCCTGAAAATGCACAATTTTTGATGCAGAATAGAGCATGAAAAAAAAATCCTTACTACAGAAGGTCAGAACAAAGAATGAGACTGAAAGCAACTATCCAGTATAAATGGGAATTGCTGTACCTTGGACTGAAGTATGCAGACTGTTTTTCAATTAGCAGCATCATTCACAGCAAACTCCATGCATTATTTGGGAAGAATACTAAAATGAAAATAAAGATCTGCCTACTGATAAAATAATTTAAACCTGAGGCTATAAGGCAATTTTCATTTTCAAAGGATTTTTAAATATGTTTGTGACTCCCCACTGACATTTCAAGGAAACTTAGCATGATGTTTAATTATTACTGACTTGTTTTATCTTACACAATCAACTGTGTATTCTCCTAAAATGTAACTCATACTTGGAATGGTAATATGCAAGAATGGAAAATACCACCAAAGATAAGAACCCAGGGCTTTACTCATTAATCTAGTATTTGTTCTGATAGAGAAGTCACACAAAGTAGCCAAAAGCATATTGATAAAAAAGAAAGAAAAAAAATAAATTGTGCAGAAGATAATTTCGATTCTCCTAGATGAAATCTTTAAATACCAGTTCACAGTGAGATAAGGTTAAATATAGGAAAGAGCAAGCTCTTGTTAGCAATGTGGCTAAGATTTGACTTTATTCATGGAAAAGATGATTAATTTGCAATGGTAGCACTTTTTAAAAGAAAAAAGGCACCTTTACTTCTAAGGAACTAGAAAGGAAAAGTAAAGTGTCACAAGCAAAAAAAGACTGCTTTAAAAAAAGCTCCTTTTTTATTGAAACTCGGTACTGATATTTTCAAGGGTCACGTGGTATTCACCAAGTTATTTGGATTTGTTTGTTTGCTTGTTTGTTTGTTTGTTTGTTTGAATATAACCTCAAATACTGCCAAACTCACATGAATGGATGATCTGGAGCTTTCAGTTAAATTATCTGTCATGAGATAAAAATTACAAGGTCTGGCCACAAAACTACTAAAACAAACTGAATTTTATTAGCTACTGGATATTGCATAAAAAAAGAATCACTTTATTTTTATTGCTTTTTAAATCTGTGTATGTGTGCTACAGTTTTAGAGAAAAAATAAATGTGAGCATGTTCCTTTTAGATGTTCCCATTACAATTTAAATATGAACACTGGAAAGAAAACAAACAAACAAAAAACCCAACCCAACCACCCCCACATTCACAGTGGCTTTCCTGAATTTATGTGTGTAAATACATAGTTCTTTAAAGATGCAGTTCTACAGTCTGAAATGATAATACATATTGCTCAAAGTGAAACTGTGAATAACACTGGGAGAGAGTATTTATGTGTCTTTGTTTTTCTGCCTGTAAAACAAGCATGTACAGATATCACATATATTACAATGTGCAGCATCCATATAATATTCTTAAAGATTTAAGTTCTGAAATTCAAGTAAGAGTGTACTTTTCATTATATTTATCACAATTGAAATTTATTATGAAGCTGTAATTTTGTAGTGAGTATTCGAACATGACTTCTCTCAAAGGCAACAATAACAACAAAAATCCAATTAATAGCATTGCAATCTTTGGGACTCCTGAACTTTGGTCTGGCTAATTTAGTTACAGCTTTGTAACTTGTCAGTTTAAAATGGCTTCATGTTATGAACATTTTGTACACAGAATGTTGTCATAAATTTTGTCCATGATTTTCAGGGTTTAAACCCCTGAAAACCTGCACAGACTATTTGATACACGGCCGGAGTACAAAAAAATTCATAGATTTTAGTGGTTATTAAGAGGCAAGAAAGAGAATCACCCATTATGACATCTTCATATCTAAATAGTGATGATGGATTTTTTTTTTCCCCTTGATGGTTTGGAAATAAATTTGTTTGTTTGTTTCCTAAAAGTAATACTACCTGTCCTTACCCCTTAGATATGTAGCTGGGTATGTGTATCACCACCGCAGACTGCTCTGCATTCCCTTTAGGATCTTCTTTCTGATCCAAGATCATGATAAATCTCTTTACTGATAACAGTAAGGGTGCATAGAAGAGTGCTTGATACCCACATTACATGTGGGAATGAAGGATGCTGATACATTCTTGGATGCCCTAGACACTTATGACTCACAAGGACAGCCTTATTAGAGTACACTGTTGTTTACATCAGCAGTGGAGTCTGCTGGCATCAAAGAGAGCAATGACGTATGTCACAAAATAGCATGAAAACAGGAAAGGCATATGGACAGTCAGAGAAAGTGAAATGCAGTCAGTGATGGGTAGACATGAGTATTGCATGCATTAAGTACCAAGATGTTATTCTTCCTCACTTGGTATGCTTGTATAACAGACTCTGCTTTAACAAGTCATAAAAAAATCTTAGTGTGCTTCTGAACTATTCCATAGTTTTACAAACTACAAGGAATATTATTTCTCCATTCTCTTCTCTGTACCATACTGTTCAAGGATTGCTAGCTGTGTGCATAAGTACACATATTCTCTCCTTTAATTGTAGCCCACAGGACTGTAATGTATATTACAGAGCCCTTAGTTCTCTGAACTTCATTACTCTCTGTTTATACACTACTTCCCAGAAAATATATAACATCATTGTTCCACAGTAGCATAAAACAACTGTTGTCATGGCTACATAAGCTACTAGCCAGTTTTACCCTCTATAAGTTCATGATCATGCCTTAGAGAAACTACGGTACTATATCTGCAATATATGACAGTATTGTCATGTTTCTGTCATTGATACACGTCCTAGTGACACTCTTCCTTGGTTGTGTCCTCCTTAAACTCCTACATAACAAAATTGTTGAAATACACTGATGTTTTCAGAAAAGGAAATAATCTAAAAATGCCTCAGCCAACTTGATTTAATCAATTAGAATAGCAGCAATCAATTATATCAATTGTATCAATTACAATAGCAGTATCTGTTTAGACCTAGGCAAGGACAGAGATAAATACACATCTAAAATAACTTTAAAGTAGAATCTAAATTTCAAAAAAGAACAATGCACTGACTCCAAGTTCTGGTGGCCACTGCACACTAGAGGTTCCCACAGTCACTTAGCATCTGTCTTCTTGGCCTGAGGACTTCCTCAGTGCAGATGTTCCACTTGCCATAGAATTTCTGTGTGTGAAAAATTGGTACTAGAAGAAGATTAAAAAGGGTTTGGTTCCATCAGCTCCCTGAACCACTGAGCTCAACACAAAGCGCAGCAGTCACAGACATTTATGGCTGAAAATATTGCTAAAAGAGCTATCTCTGCCCACCTTTTACAGTAGCTCGTTTTCTAATGGCAATGCTTTTAAATAGTATATCTGTTCAATGCTATCCCTCTCAATTTTAATGAGTGTTCTAATCACAGTTTGACAGAAACACCCAGAAACTGAATCCACATCTTCAAACATTTGCAGCAAAGTGCTCTGTCTAGCCCAGTTATTCTGGGATAAGATGCCCAGAGGATTTAATGAAGTTATACCATTTGAAAGCAAAGGCTCTGGCAGATTCTGAGTATATTAGAAACTAATGGCTGATTGTGATCAGGGCTTTCCAATGCATATTGAAAATCAAGCTGAATCCAGAGGTAGTTTAAAAAATAATAAAAGACTCTTTCCAGGGGGGTAGAAAAACTATCTTACAAGCAGAGCATATAATGAAAACTGGTCATAGCTGTGCTCATTCATTGCAGTCCACCATCTCTGACAGTCCTCAGTTTTCATAAGAAGGGCTTTTAAAAATATTTGGTGAATAAAACTGGTTCAAGTTATCATGATTTAATCCCCACATCAAATTATTTCAATTAAATACTAAATTAAAACAAATTTACAATTACCATTCTTGATTTCAAAAGGGAAATGAGAGAAAGAAGGTTACTTAGCAAAACTAAAAGAATTAAATAACACAGAATCACAGAATCACACTACCACCAAGGTTGGAAGAGACCTCAAAGATCATCAAGTCCAACCTGTCACCACAAACCTCATGACTAAACCATGGCACCAAGTGCCACATCCAATACCCTCTTGAACACCTCCAGGGACGGTGACTCCACCACCTCCCTGGGCAGCCCATTCCAATGGCCAATCACTCTTTCTGGGAAGAATTTCTTCCTAACATCCAGCCTAAACTTCCCCTGGTGCAGCTTGAGACTGTGTCCTCTTGTTCTGGTGCTGGTTGCTTGAGAGAAGAGACCAACTCCCTCCTGGCTACAACCACCCTTCAGGTAGTTGCAGACAGCAATAAGGTCTCCCCTGAGCCTCCTCTTCTCCAGGCTAAGCAACCCCAGCTCCCTCAGCCTCTCCTCATAGGTCTTGTGCTCCAAACCCCTCCCCAGCTTTGTTGCCCTTCTCTGGATATGTTCCAGCAAGTCAACATCTTTCATAAACTGAGGGGCCCAGAACAGGGCACAGCACTGAAGGTGTGGCCTAACCAGTGCTGAGTACAGGAGCAGAATGACTTCCCTGCTCCTGATGGCTACACTGTTGCTGATACAGGCCAGGATGCCATTGGCCTTCTTGGCCACCTGGGCACACTGCTGGCTCATGTTTAGGTGGCTGCCAATCAGCACTCCCAGGTCCCTTTCTGTTAGGCAGGTCTTCAGGCACCTATATACAGAAAAATGCCATAAATTTCTAAAATCAAAGCGTAAAATCATTGTGGGAATTGTATTCCATCCAAGAGAAGTAGGTTAACAAAGAAGTGAGGACATGTCTGAAAACAAATGTAATACGGATATTGTTGGAAAGGAAAACAACTATCACTCTAGATTTCAGCAAGAATGGCATTTTCTTTGATAGCTCCTAGGAAAAGCTACTTTCATAAGTATTTTCCATATATATACTTTAGCCTCATGATCATTTTCTCATGAAATGACAATTATTTTATAACCACTCAGTATGCTACTATGAAGATTTACATATTCCCAGTGATCTTTCTGCATTTCACCCTTTTGAAGAACTACATATGTGATTTCACATATACAATTGTTGGAGGACATAGATAATTGTTTTCTAGATAGTTAATGAAGTGGTTGTCACTTCAGGATTCCATTTCCCAGACAATAATATCCAGCACAACACAATTGCTATCAGAAGTATTTCAGATTTTGAAAGTGTTTGCCCCATGGTCTTATCTAATTTACAATCTTTGGGTCAATATTTTAGAAAATTTTACTATATCATAACGTATTTTTAGATAGTTTGCATACAATCATTTCATAATTTAGATGTGATCTCCTCCTGGAGTGTTATGCACTGAAAATTCCAGAAGTTAAGTTCTGAAAGAGTATTATCATTAAAAAATAATGAATACGTGTACACAGTATACATACAGTACACATATAATAGTATTCAACGATAGTTTCAAAATGCCTAATAATAAGGTAAATTTAAACGTTTTACACAGGCTTGCATTATTTTTTATTTCAAACCGTATTCAGCACCACAAAACTTTAGCTTTTTTTTTATTATTTCTTAGAGGATTCGTTCATTATTAAACAAAAGGATGGGATTCATACTCAAGTCTTTATCATCTCTGCTATCATACAGAAGTTTATTTGAGAAAGATAAACTTACACACACGAGTTTCTGCATTTTTCTAGAAAAATGGTACATAATTTGTTGCCTCTGGAGAGACAAAATTATGGTAACTGCACTTTGAGTGGGATTTATCAGAATCAGTAGTACAGATGTCTCCAGGCAGCACAGGGCACAGATGCAAACTTGTAGGCAGTTGACCACCAATCTTCTCAGATCCTAAAATGAGGTGAGGTGATTCCACTCTCTGTGCCTTGCCAGAATGAGCTGCTTTAGTGTAACAGTTTCCCAGAGCTATAACTAAAGTACTCCTAAAATTTTGTCTAGATAAAGCCATCTCATAATATTATAAAATAGATGGCAGATCTTCTGCAATCCATAACCCACCTTCTCTGGAACACTTCTCTCCTGTACATTATCTGTATATATCTGAGATTAAAAAAATTCTCAGAAAACAGATCTACATTCAAACCTCATTGTGAAAGAGATTTTTTTTTTTCCTTTGAATACATTTTGATCTTTTAGAGTTCCTTCATGCATCTTTCACCTTTGTATACTTTGTAAATGCATTTAATTTTTCTTTTTAATTTAAAAAACAAAACAAAACAAAGTTTATATGATCTTAGATGTTAGTGAGAACCTATGAGCTGAGGCCTTGGAGTCTTTATCAACACACATAGAATTGTGAGCACTCAATATTACTGAAGTTCAGACCCACAATGCTTTCAAATGACATTTTTTAAAACCAGTTAAGCATCTAAATAAGAAGGGGGGGGGGGGGTGGAGGGGGATGGAAGAGCATTAAATAAACACAGAAAGCCAAAGCAAAGATGAAAGAGTAAAGGAATTAAAACTTTGGACTGGAAAATGAAACTTAGAACTAAGGAATACATGGTCTGTTAATTAGGTCCATGAAAGAAAACTTTTCCAGTTACCAGTCTACTTTAACAACTTGCAGTTTGTGTGTCTGTGCTTGTGTGTATGTGTGCTGGGAACTTCAGAACCAAAATTCTTTACTCTTTAATGTTCACGTCATGGACACTTCACATCCTAAAATACAAGATAAACCTTTGCCCCATCTTAATTCCGAATGCAAAAGCCAAAATTACCATTTAAGGCACTATTGCAAGACAATGGTTTTCTTTCAATTTTTTGTTGTCTGTGGTTGTTGGTTTTTTTGTTTTGTTCTGGTTTCTCTTTTAATTCTTATTCATGTCTTTTTAAAATGCTACCAAACTGAGATTTCCAAGTATTATAGCACAGCACATGTGTTTTACCAGTTCTCTCTTTTTCCACCCAAATCATGTCTGCATGCTTGCTGTATACCTACACGTTTATGAGTAATGCCTACACAGGATACTGAGCTAATTCTTAGGAATTAGCTGTCTGTTCAGATCAGGCAACAGATATGAGTGTATATGCAGATTGTTTACACTTACATAAACGTAGTCTGTTAGCACCATTAATATTAATGATTTATTTTTGCAAAGCACACAGAAATCCTAATTGGGAACACGACAACATCTCGGTGATCACTAAGGTTACCTATTGGACCAGCTGCTAAGCCACCAGAACAGAAAACATGGATCTGCTTAAGGGACCTCAGCTTCTAAGCTCACTGAAAGCCTCTCATTACATATTCTGGTAAAAGTAAAGACATTTTTAAGACCACATGATCAAAATGAGGAATTCAGAAAGACCACAGGCCAACAAGGATACCTGTAAGAGGTTATAAAATTGTCTGTTACCTTTTATTTCTCTTTTTCTAAGATGAAGTTGATTTTAAAATCCAAACCAAACTTACAAGCCCTAAAAGCAAAATTATACACCTGTTTCTACATAGCTATTACTATTAATGCAGAGCATTAGCAAAGCAATTTATCATTCAGAAGGTTATCTACCTACCTCATGAAAAATATTTCTAACCATATGTTGATTCTGCTTTGTTAAAATTCCAGTCAGAATAGACCAACCTCCAGTTGCCTACATCAGAGTTGAACAGTAAAGAGAATAAATTCCTCTAGCATGAGCCTTTCTACTTCTTTGGTAACATAGCTACCTACAGTGCCTTATAAAATTATGGAGAACAGTGAAAATGAGCTCCCTAAAATATAAACATACAAGTTAAAAAAAGAACACAAAACACTTTCTCCTCTTAAGGAAGAAGTAGCACTGGATTTTGAACATAACCAAACTGCCTTTTCAGTTCTTTAAAAATAAACCCAAAAAAGCCTACATCTTCATTCAACAAATATAGTCATCAAGGCAGCATTAAAATCACAAGCCTAAAACAACCTGACATGTATTTCTGGGTAAAAGCCTGACAAACAGCAAGCCTAATTTAAGCTATAGCTTGGCTGAGTGATAAACCATACCTGAAATAGACTAATTGTTGTGAGCCACACTACTCAACTGATTGTGCTTCTAAACAGTCCAAAATGCTAACTCCATCTTCTGTCATCAGAAAATACACCCTCCACTCCAGCAGTGCAGCTAACACCCCACCTCCTCTTTCTTTTTTTTTTTTTTAATTGCACAATGATCTGTTGGGAGTTTTTTAATTGACTTTGTAAACAGAAAAATAGTAAGGCCTGCTTTTCCTCTTTGCTTACCTTAAAGTTGTTCATATAAATGTGGATATTTACATGCAAAATCCAAAATTACATTAAATTTCACATTGATATTTCCACTCATTTTTATGTCTTGTTTTCTTTTATGCTCTTCCAATGAAACTATTTCCTTTATTGTGTACATTTACACACAGAACCTCTACACAATTTTAAGAGAATTGCACTACTTGAAAACATTGGCTTCTGTCAATATTTATTAATATCTACCTTACTGGAATCATAGATCTTCATTATGAGAAAAGTCACACAGCAACACTGAAGCCCTCTCCATTGTCAATGTACTGAATTAGTGCTTCTCAGTCATGAAAAATCAGAAGGACCAAGAATCAAATCTGAGGAAGAGCAACCCAAATACAGGAGCCCAGTTCAGGTAGCAGGTCACCCAACCTCTCTATATTGTCTATGGGGGGACCGAAAGATTAACTTTGCAATTTAAGATTTTAAATCAGGTGGCATGAATACACTTTTCAGCTTTACAGTAGCTGCTCTTGTGCAAGATGTTTTCTGTATCATAACTGGAGAGCTTTAATTCTATATTTAATGTAATAAATTGTTCTTCAAACAGTCAAAATAAAGATGCTAAATTTCCTATCAATGCATTTCCTGCATGCCTGTATTTCCTCATTGTACTAATCCAGATATCTCCCTGGTGTTTTGCACCACTTTCCACAGGCCACATTCCTTCCATTTCCTACCCACTATAGTGACGAGGAGCAGCAGAGAGTGGCATGCAGTGCCTATGGGCCAGCTGCCAAGGCAGCATGTGTGGGCACACCCTAGGCAACTGCTGAACGTCAATATCAGCCACTCCTGTAGTCCTCCTCCTCTGTGTAGGAATCTCTGCTCAGAAACCTCATGGGAGTTACAAATCTTTGACAGGTCTGCCTGTCACAGCTGGCAGAAAGTGACCGAGGGGTTCAAGAGTAATTTGAGAATGGAAAGAAAAGCAGGCAGACAAATAGCATGATCACAGTATCACAGTATCACCAAGGTTGGGAGAGACCTCAAAGATCAAGTCCAACCTGTCACCACAGACCTCATGACTAGACCATGGCACCAAGTGCCACGTCCAATCCCCTCTCGAACACCTCCAGGGATGGTGACATAGACTTTAAGGAAAAGAAGTGAGGAAGGAAAATTAAGACAATTATCTCCACTTCACTGAGTGGATTCCCCAAGTCAGTACACATTCTCCCAATGTGAACACTACACATCTCCTAAGTACCCTTTTTTCTTTCCTTTTTTTTATGTTAGGAAGTGTCTGAGTCACAGATTCATAGATTCTCAGATTCACAGAATGAAAGGGACCTTAAAGACCATCTAGTTCCAACCATTCTGCCGTGGGCAGGAAGACCTTCCATTAGACCAGTTGCTCAAGGCCTCATCCAATCTGGCCTTCAACACCTCCAGGGAGGAGGCATCCATAGCCTCCCTGGCCAAACTGTCCCAGTGTCTCACTGTCCTAACTGTGCAGAATTTCTTGCTAATATCTATTCTAAATCTGGCCTCCTCAAGCTTCAATCGACTTCTTCTCTTCCCATCACGACAAGCCCTTGTAAAAATACCCTTCACAGTTTTCTTTTAGGCCACTTTCAGGCACTGAAGCTTTCTTTTCTCCAGGCTGAACAACCTCAACTCTTGCAGCGTATCACCATCAGAGGGTGCTCCAACCCTCTGATCATCTTCATGGCCCTCTTTTAGACCCACTCCAGAAGTTCAATGTCCTTCTTACACTGGGGCCACCAAAACTGGACACAGTATTACAGAGAGGCTCTTATGAGAACAGAGTAGATGGGGGACAACCATCTCCTTCATCCTGCTGGTCACACTTCTTTTGATACAATCCAGGATATGGCTGGCCTTCTGGGCTGCAAGTACCCACTGCCAGCTAATGTTGAGTTTTTCATTAAGTGATGCCACCAAATCCTCAGGACTGCTCTCAAGCCACTCCACTCCACTCCCAGCCTACACTGGTGTTTGAGATTGCCCAAACCCAGGTGAAGGACCTTGCACTTGGCCTTGTTGAAATTCTTGAAGCTGGCTTGGTCACACCTCTCAAGCTTGTCCAAGTCCCTCTGGATGAAATCCCTTCCCTCTGGTATGTCAGCTGGACACAGTCTGAGATGACAGAAGTGACACCATCTGAGGTCAAACAGCCTGCTTCTTGCATCAGGACTTGTTCCCTTAAAAAAGAGGAGGGTAATTGTTATTGGTGACTCCCTCCTGAGGGGAACAGAGGGCCCCATATGTCAGTCGGATCCTTCCCACAGGGAAGTCTGCTGGGGCCCCGGCCAGAGATGTTAGCAGAAGTCTGGTAAAGTCCTCTGATTACCATCCCTTGATAGTTTGCAGATAGAGAGCAATGATGCTGAAACCAGAGGACCAAAGGCAATCAAAAAGGACTTCAAGGCTCTGGGAGAACTGGTTGAGGGGTCAGGGGCACAGGTAATTTTTTCATCAATACCCTCAGTTGCAGGAAGGAACACTGAAAGGAACAGGACAGCAGGTGTAATTAACAAGTGGCTCAGAGGCTGGTGGTACCAACAGAATTTTGGGTTTCTCGATCTTGGGGAACTTTCTGTGGCACTGGGTCCCCTAGCAACAGATGGAATATATCTGTCCCAGCGGGGGAGAAAGATCCTAGCACATGAGAACAGCCTATCCCACAGAGGGAAAAAGGTTCTAGGAAAGGAGTTGGCAGGTCTCAATTGACAGGGCTTTAAACTAGATTTGAAGGGGGAAGGGGCTGAAACCAGTCCCCCATAGACAGGAGTCTGGGGGGTGGTAAGCTGGAGTCAGGGGTGAAATCAGCCCAGCTGAAGTGCATGTACACTAATGCACAAAGTATGGGCAACAAACAAGAGGAGCTGGAAGCCTTGTTACAAGAGGAAAGTTATGACATAGTTGCCATCACAGAAACGTGGTGGGATGACTCACATGACTGGAGCACTGTAATGAATGGCTACAAGCTCTTCAGGAGAGACAGGGGAGGAAGAAGGGTGAAAGGGTGATCCTGTACATCAGGGAGGCTCTAGATGCCATGGAACTAGAGATCAAAGATAATCAGGTTGAGTGTCTGTGGGTGAGAATTAGAGGGAAGGCCAACAAGGCTGACATCCTGGTTGGAGTCTGCTACAGACCACCCAACCAGGATGAAGAGGTTGATAAATTATTTTATAGGCAGCTAGAGGCTGTGTCAAGATCACCAGACCTTGTTCTTGTGGGCTACCTGCCTGATATCTGCTGGGAACTCAACACAGCAGAGAGGAGGCAGTCTAGAAGGTTCTTAAGAGTGTATGGAGGATAGCTTCTTATCCCAGCTGCCGTGTGAGCCTACCAGGGGTAAGGCTTTGCTTGACCTTCTTTTTACAAACAGAGAAGAGGTAGTGGGAGATGTGGTGGTTGGAGGCTGTCTGGGGGTCCAGTGACCATGAGGTAATTGACTTTTCAATATGAAGTCAAGCTAAGAGGGGCACCAACAAAACCTCCACTCTGGACTTTTGGAGGGCAGACTTCAGGTTACTCAAGGAACTAAGAAGGTACCTTGGGAAACAGCCCTTAAAAATCAAATGGGTCCAGGAGGGCTGGGCCTACTCCAAGAAAGAATTCCTGAAGGCACAGGACCAGGCTGTGCCAATGTGCTGGAAGATGAGCCACCGGAGCAGATGGCCAGCCTAGATGGGCAAGGAGCTTCTGAATGAATTAAGGGGGAAAAAGAAGGTGTATCATCTTTGGAAGAAAGGAGAGATAACCCATGAAATGTTTAAGGATGTTGCTAGGTCATGTAGGGAAAACATTAGAGAGACAAAAGGCCATTTAGGGCTTAGACTGGCCACTGCTGTGAATGACAACAAAAAATCCTTTTACAAATATATTAATGGCAAGAGGAGGGGCAAGGACAACCTCCACTCCTTGGTGGACACGAAGGAGAGTATTGCAACAAAAAATGAGGAAAAGACAGAGGTACTCAACACCTTCTTTGCCTCAATTTTTAATAGCAGGATAGGTTGTCTTCTGGACAGCTGGCCTCCTGAGTTGGCAGATGGAGTCAGGGAGAAGTATAGTTTCCCTATAATCCAGGAGGAAGCAGTTAGAGACCTGCTCAGCCACATGGATCCCCACAAGTCCATGGGACTAGATGGGATCCATCCTAGGGTGCTGAGGGAGCTGGCAGATGAGCTGGTCAAGCCACTATCCATTATTTTTCAGCAGTCCTGGCTCACTGGAGTGGCCCCTGATGACTGGAACTGGGCCAATGTGCTGTCCATCCAGAAGAAGGGCTGGAAGAAGGAACCAGGGAATTACAGACCTGTCAGCCTGACCTCTGTGCCAGGCAAGATTATGGAACAGGTCATCTTGAGTGCAATCACACAACATTTACAGGATGGCCAAGGGATCAGGCCCAGCCAACATGGATTTAGGAAGGGCAGGTCCTGCCTGACCAACCTGATCTCCTTCTATGATCAGGTGACATGACTGGTGGATGTGGGGAAGGCTGTGGATGTAGTCTACCTGGACTTCAGCAAGGCCTTTGATACCATCCCCCACAGCAAACTCCTGACCAAGCTGTCTGCCTGTGACTTGGACAGCAGCACTCTGTGCTGGGTTAGGAACTGGCTGGATGGCCGAGCCCAGAGAGTGGTGGTGAATGGTGCCACATCCAGCTGGCAGCCAGTCCCTAGTGGCGTCCCCCAGGGATCAGTGCTGGGCCCCATCCTGTTCAATATCTTTATTGATGATCTGGATGAGGGGATTGAGTCTATCCTGGGGGTACTCATTGATAGTTAGCTGAACATGAGCCAGCAGTGTGCCCACGTGGCCAAGAAGGCCAATGGCATCCTGGCCTGTATCAGCAATAGTGTAGCCATCAGGAGCAGGGAAGTCATTCTGCTCCTGTACTCAGCACTGGTTAGGCCACTCCTTGAGTCCTGTGTCTGTTTCTGGGCTCCTCAGTTTAGGAAAGATGTTGACTTGCTGGAATGTGTCCAGAGAAGGGCAACAAAGCTGGGGAGGGGTTTGGAGCACAAGCCCCACGAGGAGAGACTGAGGGAGCTGGGGTTGCTTAGCCTGGAGAAGAGGAGGCTCAGGGGAGACCTTATTGCTGTCTACAACTACCTGAAGGGCTTCTCTCAAGCAACCAGCAGCAGAACAAGAGGACACAGTCTCAAGCTGTGCCAGGGGAAGTTTAGGCTGGATGTTAGGACAAAATTCCTCTCAGAAAGAGTGATTGGCCATTGGAATGGGCTGCCCAGGGAGGTGGTGGAGTCACCATCACTGGAGGTGTTAAGGAGGAGACTTGATGGGGTGCTTGGTGCCGTGGTTTACTTGATTAGATGGTGTTGGGTGTTAGGTTGGACTCAAATGTCTTTTCCAACCTGGTTAATTCTATTCTATCTTGCTTTCACCAAAGCATTTGACACTGTCTCCTGCAGCATCCTTGTAGCTAAACTTTGTGGTCTGGATGATCAGGTAGTGAGGTCGTTGAAGGAAAGTCAGAGCTGTGGTGAATGGGAGAGTCTAGATGGATGTCTGTTTCTAGTGGAGTCCCTCAAGGGTAAGTACTGGGACTAGTACTATTCATATTCATCAACGACCTGGATGAGGGCACAAGGTGCACTGTCAGCAAGTTTGCTGACAACACAGAACTGGATGGAGTGGCTGACACACCAGAGGTTTGTGCTGCCATTCAGTGAGTCTTGGACAGGCTGGAGAGTTGGGCAGGGAGAAATTTAACAAAATTCAACAAGGGCAAGTGTAGAGTCTTGCACCCGGGAAGGAACAATCCCATGCATCAGTATAGGTTGGGGACTGACCTGTTGGACTGCAGTGAAGGGGAAAAGGACCCTGGGGTCCTAGTGGATGGAAGGATGACCATGAGCCAGCAATGTGCTCTTGTGGCCAAGAAGGCCAATGCCATTCTGGAGTATATTGGAAGGCGTGTGGTTAGGAGGTCAAGAGAGGTTCTTCTCCTCCTCTCTGCTCTGCCCTGGTGAGGCCACATCTTGAATATTGTGTCCAGTTCTGGGCACCTCAGTTCAAGGACAGGGAACTGCTTGAAAGAGTCCAGCACAGAGCCACAAAAATGATTAAGGGAGTGCAACATCTTCCTTATCAGGAGAGACTGAGGGAGCTGGGGGTCTTTAGCTTGGAGGAGACTGAGGAATGACCTCATTCATGTTTATAAATATGTAAAGGGTGAGTTCCAAGAGGATGGAGTCAGGCTTTTCTCAGTGATGTTCAATGACAGGACAAGGGGCAATGGGTGGAAGTTGAGGCATAGGAATTTCCATGAAAACATGAGGAAAATTTTTTTCACTGTGAGTGTGACCTAACACTGGAACAGGCTGCCCAGGGTGGTTGTGGAGTCTCCTTCTCTGGAGAAATTCAAGACCCACCTGGATGTGTTCCTGTGTGATCTGATATAAGTGATACTGCTCTGGCAGGAGGGTTGGACTGGATGACCTTCTGAGTTCTCTCCCAGCCCCTAACATTCTGTGGTTCTGTATGACTGTGTTTGAAATACATAGTAGTGTCCATGTGTATTTTTTTTTTCTTCAAGCAGAAAATAATGGATAACAAGCTTCAGTATGAAACCATTTAACTTTCTTGTATTGTCTGTCAAGACATAACACATGGATCATTGAAGTACCTATCAGAATTAACTGATACTACACTAAGGAACTAGGATGCCACTGTTCTCATTTCACTTAGTCAGACACCAGCTGAACACATAACTTCAAGCAAGCATCTCATTGTCTCATTTCTAGATTTCTCACTGCCAGTGTTTATAAGACATGGAGATGTTTCCAGATCTATAGGTCAAATATGCCAGGAAAAATGCAAGACATTGTTGTCATGTAATGAACTGTCTTCCAAGTGCTGTCAATTCCAGATAAAATCATGGGAGCTAAAGTTCTCTGCAAAGTAATTTTCCTGGACCATTAATTCTGAATTGCCATTTAGAGAATAATTGCACTTCTGTTTCCCTGGGCATCTTGCTGGGGTGCTTGAACCTGTGCTTTCCTTCTTAACCCTCACATCAAAATATATACAGCAGAAATGGAAGTCATGCGCTTACAGGTCATTAATGCAGAGCTGGGCCTAAGGGTATCTTTAATAGTTCTGTTAGGACATCCTTACAATGACTGTATTTTTAGGGGAGTGGAAAGATTTTGTACAGAAGGGCACAGCTGGATCTATTCTGAGAAAGGTTAGCTAGGACAGCTGAATGTCCCTGAGGAGATAATAAATTGCATTGGCCAATTTGATAGAGCTGATTCTGAACTGGAGGAAATCCAAACAGCAAAAGCCTTTAGAATGGTAAACACTTCCCCCATTAATTGCTGAAAATACAGGTAGGCTTGAGGGAGTTTCACTTTGACTATACCTTTTTTCTTTTTCTTTTTTTTTTTTTTTTTTTTTTTCATCTTTGTGTAGGTAACTAAGAGATGAAAAATGTATTCTACTTGAAAATGACTTTCATGACTTTGATGAGGCTGGAGTTGAGAAAAATTCCTCTTTCTTTCCTTTCAAGGAACCACCAAGGGAGCAACAAGGGTAACAAAGTTAATGGCTTGATGTCTGAAGTCAGGAGTGGCAGATCTGAGGCAGGAAGGGAGTGAGGCTGCCTCCCGCTACAGAGCAGGGTAAGTAGGAAGGTACTGCATTAACAAGAACATCATTCTGGCCACACTTTTGTCAGGCTCTGAATATAAGGTCACCATCTCCCTCATTTTTCCCTTCCAATCAATATTTAGCCTTCTCAGCAGTTGCTAGAGCTGACTGCCTCTGAACTTCATTGCTGCAAGTTACTGAGAATCCAGCTTATTATGACAACTCAGATCTCCCATCAGATCTGACCTGCAGCGGCTGCCCTGTCTCTTTCAATCTACTGCAAAATATAAAGATGACTCCAGCATGCAACATTTACTGTACAAACCACCACAGAGAAGTTCCTGATCAATAGGAAAAGTAACAGGCTATGAAGGAATTAGGGGCTAAGTATGTTACATAGGACAAAACAATGTATCTAATAAGGTTAACTAGTTGTTAAAATATATACCTATGAATATTTAAGTGTTTTAAAAAATATAGTTCTACTTCCTCACATCTTACCAATAGAAGTGCCAAGTTTGTTTCACTTTTCACAAGGCTTTGTACAGGACATATCATATCTGTAACACATCAAAAGCCAGCAAGAGAGATTTTAGATAAACACAGTACCTAAGTACTGTGCAACAGAGTAACAGAGAAATTTTAGTAAAAAATATTCTGCAAACTCATTGATTTACAGGTTCAAATGACGGGTAACACTAAAACCCACCATGGCCAGCAGTTTCAGAAGATGCTAAGAACTGAATGAGAAAGGAAAAAAAAATCACTTGCCATGTTGTTAAGTAAGCAGCCCACAAGAATCTATCCTGACCAGGCTATCAGCTTTCTGTGCATCTGTTAGAAACATTAAAATATTTCTATTCATTTAATCTTACTTGATTTTTAACATGAAATCAGGATCTGGAAAGAATGCTCTGTCTTAATCAAAATAAATATTTCAATCTCAAATCTCAGATTATCTGTTTAGGAATGAGACTATTGCTTAAACACAACAGAGATGACTCTGCTACAAACACATCTTCAGCTTCAGCATGAATGGATGCACTCAGATGAGTTATTTCCTGATAATGAAATTGCTTCATGAATTATGCACTGTTGAAAAGTAATATCATACTGTCACAAAATTCTGTTCTCTTTCACATCAGTTTTAAACACAACTAGTTTTACAGAAAATACCATGAAAACTTTCACTTTCCTTGAATTCTACTTTGAATTCTTTTGTCTTTCAAGAGATTAAACAAAAATCTGCACATAAATTTTCAGTTGGATAAAAGAACTTTTGGCCAGTATCTGTTAAAACTCCATTTGAAGCAAAAGAAGTGAAAATGTTTCAGAAAAAGAAAGATGGAAGCTACATCTTTGATCAAAGTAGATTAATGATGATAAAATGATAGTAACTATATAGCTGTGCTTGTAGAAACATTACAAACAAATCCAACCAAGAAAAACACCACACCAAAACCTCAACCCAAAAACCCAGAAATGAAACAAACAAAATCCACAAACAACAAAAAAATCTACAATAAACCAAACAAAAATTTCCAAGCGGCCTTCTTTGTTTCAGGTACAAATTTTAAAACTATCTGAAAGAACACTTCAAAACTGTCTCATTTACTTAGAAAACACTCATACTCCTACCATGTGGTGAAGGCACATTAGGCCCAGATACTGAATCTTGTCCCAGCATGTGGACAAGTTCCCCCTCCTCCAGGAGGAAGACAAAAGCCAGGGCATTAGCCAGGCCAGCACGCACCCAGCGCATGCAGTGCTCGTGCTGACACCAAGTATGGGCATAATTCTAGCTTCACACTTTCTATAGGCTGAAGCCAGTTGTTTATGAGAGTGCCCATTGGTCAAGCCCAGCCTCAAGGAATCTATAAGTATCACCCCAGTTGGTAAACAAGTTGCCCCCTCCTTCACTTTGTCTCTGTGCTTGCTCGAGAGAGCAACTCTCGAGCTGCAGCCTTTGCCATTGAGCTTATTGTTGTTAGCTTCTGTTATACAAGCACGCATACTGAAAGCGTCTGCATTGTGAGAAGCACAGAGGGAGGACCTTTGCTGCGCCTGAGCCCAGCGTTGCTACAGCCAGTCGTACCAACCGGGAGAGCCCACCGTGCCACCGGAGGACTGGACGGACCCCCGAGGGTAAGATCTGCCCAGTTGCCGGGGAGAAGGGACTTGATCGATACTAAGTCCACGTATGCCTAGCCCAGCCGTAGCGGGACAGGAGCCGCCACATGTGCTGCTCTGAGCCCTGTGAATCTCAGGGAAGACTAAGGCATTGTTCATGCCTATACTGCACCGAACCCGGGACCGCTCCGAGAGTCCCGCTGTTCCTTTAAGCTCAGTAAATGAGAATCTGTCACCTAGCGCAGCCGCGTTCTCTCCCCGACGCTGTTTGTATCATCCCCAAGAATCACCGTGGTTGGGCCAACCCCATAGCTTTGCCTGCTGCCGCGTCGTCCGAGCCCACCTACCAGCCACCGTCGTCCGCCCTGCCATGCGAACCGACTTTGAGGGCCGACCCCATGGGCCGACCCCAACCAGGACCGATCCCTGTTGTCTGGAGGGAATCGAATATCTTCCACGTGCTTTCCATCCACTAGCACCCAGTTCAAAATATCCGCGTCTAGCAGAGTAAGTGCTGACGCATAGAAAGATTGTAATATTGCTGTGTATAGCCAGAAGCCGCCCGCGTCCCGCCGAGTCGCCATCTAGTGGCCAAGCAGCAGAACAGCACCCTTCATTATATAAATATAGAAATAGTCTGTAACTAGTTCAATTAAGTTCTAATCATAACATTAAGCCACTTGTGGAATGTATTTCGTGAACGTGCACTAGAGCATGTATATAAGTTGGTGATTCATCGGTTATTAATAGTTTGATTATTAATAAAAATTAGTATTTTCATAATTCATATTTCATATTAATAAATTTAATAACCTCTTCACCACATACCAAAACTAAATTTTTCAAGGTTTGCCTGCTGTTTTTGGAATTTTGACTGACCATGGACAGTGTTGTGACTACCTTTGCATTGTTACCTCAGGGGGAAGGAAGTGATATATTAGTTAAGGCACAAGTTGTTAGCTAGGCTTTATTCCAAGTTCTGTCCCAGCTTCCTCTGTGACCTTGAGAAAAGCACCTAATTCCTCTGTATTTCAGTTCCACTTCTAGAAAACGAGGACAAGGAAATTGTGATATCTCAAGAGTCCTGTGAAAATAAATTAATTAGCAGTTGTGAAGCATTCATATGCTGTGGCCATGGCAGTCTTCAGTTTAACAAAAATGGGGCAATGTAGTATGGGTTTTTCTGTGTTCTGTACAGCTACAAAGGAGGCAGTGCTACAAGCTTAAATATTGAGCACTTGGTACTGATGAAATAAATTATTGTTTCCATCTTCTGTTTGCCTCTGAAAAATATATGAACATTGGGTTGTAAAGCAGCATACTTGCTATACAAAAATACATTTTCAATTTTCTGCCAATTAAAAAAAAATAAAATATTCAGTTAGAATTCTTATTTCTCTACTGAAGCAAGCTTCTCCAAATCTGTTTCTCAAAAAATGTGATTTTGAGGATACTAAAACCAAACTAACAAACAAAGAAGGGGGAAAAACAACAACAAAAACCCCAAAAAATAAAGTGGAACATCAGATTCAGAAAATACGCAGAAGAGGAGATTCCCATTTACTTCCTATTTTAGTAGCTAGCATACTCTGCAAAATATGCACAGTGATCTCTCCTATGGGAGACACAGCTCTAAATTTCATGGCTATCTCACCTCCCACATTCCACACTTCTCACCTATTCCCATTATTTCTACTTGATGCCTTCCTACAAATTCATCACAGATTCATAAATAGCTTGGTGATGACTTAAACTGGGGGTAGGATTGGCATATTTAGTAGTCACACAACATTTTTAGAGATTTTGATGCAAATCCAATTTTTTTTTAAAGTTTTGATAACTGTTTAGTGATGATGCATATGCATGTAGAGCTATTGCTAGCACGTTTATATAGTGCTTATTTCTGTTGCCTTCAAGTGAAATGCTCAGCTGACTCTTTTGATCTGTTTTGAAATTTTGAACCAGTAATTCTCTGTATTATGAATATTCTCACCTAAAGAATATTCAGTATGTCTGGAAAGGTTACTCTATTCTAAGTCATTCCTGTGAGGTGTATATTATGAATACCAATTTCACAAATATAACATGGGTCAGTTAATGCCTGGAAAGCAAACAGAAATGAAAAAAAAAATCAACAGAAGAAACTTATAACCATCAGGCTAAATTAGCAAGTTTTGTACTCATCTCTGGAAACATACACTAGGTATCTGTAAAAATAATTGTTAATTCAAATGCAATTTTAAGAATCTACTTTGGATAATATTTTGAGGAATTACTGATTTTTTTTCCCCTGCCAATATGACCCACCAATTGCTACTGCTGAAAGCCTTAGTTTTACAGATATGATTCTATTATTAAAGATCTCTGTGATGCTTCAAAACTGTAAAAATTCTTCCAAACTATTTTATGTGCACATATCTGTAAATGCTCAGGAAACAGATGATTGTTTCACTGCAAAAATGTTCATCATATGGTCCTGATTCAGGAGCTTATTTACATGCTTCCATAACTCTTGGAATTCCCATAGCACAGAAGTGTTTTCTCCTGTTATGTATGTTCACTGTATGGCACAATGCCTGATTAATCTGACAGAAAAACTGCAGCAATGATGATGATACAGGAGGTATAGACGTTGTAGACTGAAGAATGTCTAAGTGAGGCTATTGTTATTCTTCCCTGACACTTAACTAATACTCACCTGTCTTTTTTTGCTTGTTTTCCTTTGAAAAAGAAAGATTATTACTCTAGACAATACTGCAGTAATTTCAGGTGTTGACAACTTTGATTGTATATAGCCTCACTGTGAAGGCAAGACTTTATAAAACGAGTTTTTGAAAGGAAGAACAGAAAGTCTGGCACTCTAGACTCAGCAGAATTTAACACAAATGCACAACCAGATTTGGGAGGCAAAGCCATCAACATGCATTTTCTGTAGAAATTGCTTTAAGTTTTTCGCTAAGAAACTTAAGTAAACAGAAATTCTAATCCAGCTGTTTTTCTTGTTTAGGACCTATTGGCAGGGCTTTCAGTAGCCACCGGGCAATGGATAAGTTTACCAACATTCCAGGTTCCTGATGTATCATTATAAAAACTTGCTTCTTTTCCAAATATTTTTTTTTCTTTTTCTACAAAACATTTAATTGAAAGTTACTACTTTTCTGAACTTGTTAGGAATATATACAGGACAATCAGAATTTCTATAAATATAGTTTCTCTTATTAAAGAAAACAAACAAACAAAAAACAAAACACCACCAACCAATGAACACTTTTGGACACGCAAACCTATTACTTGTTTCTTTCTAACTAGGAGTAAGTTTGTGTGGAAAAATAATTTTAATTCAGACTAACAACAAAAATATTCAAGAACGTTTTAAAAAGCTCACTTGTCATTAAACAAGTAAAAGGAGTTTTAGTCTTTGATAGCCTAACTTTCAAATGGTAACATAAAACAGAGAGTGAGAAACTTACTGTTTTATTGCTATTTCACCAGACATTCCACAAATTAATTTTCAATACTGTCAATGAATCCTTGGAAAATTCAGGTTTAGGCTTTTCTCTCACTTTTCTCTAATTCTATAGTTACAGAATGCAGAAACTGATTTGGGACATTGCAAGGACATACCCATAAACAACATTTTTCATCAGATTCAATTAGAGACTTTGGCTTTCAGTGGGATCCTAAAAGCTGTTAAATCCTCAGACACTGTTTCTGAAAGATGCACTTAGATCTTTTAAAGGTCAGATTTTCTCTCTCTCTCTCTCTCTTTATATATATATCTATATATATATACTAGAATTAGGCACTAATTCCATCATCATGCTGCACTGATGTGAGATCTAGGTATCTGCTGGAAAAAGCACTGGCTAGGCAAATGTGCCCAAAGAGTGGTGGTCAATGGAGTTAAATGCAGTGGGGTTTCTCATGACTCAGTGTTGGGACCACTTATGTTTAACATCTTTATTGATGATCTTGATGAAGACATAGATTGTGTCATCAGTAACTTTGCAAGTAACACCAAGTTAGGTGGGAGTGTTGGTCTGCATGAGGATAGGGAGGCTCTACAGAGGGACTTGGATAGATTGGATTAATGGGCCAACGTTAATGGGATGAGCTTCAATGGGATGAGCTGTGGGTGCTAATCAACAAGCAACTGGATATGAACCAGCAGTGTGCCCAGGTGGCCAAGAAAGCCAGTGTCATTCTGGCTTGTATTAGCAGGAGTAAGGAGGCGACTGTCCTCTTGTACAGGGCTGTGGTGAGGGCACACCTCAAGTATTGTGTCCAGTTTTGGGAATCTCAACACAGGAGAAATGTGGAGGTGCAGGTGAGGGCAATGAACCTGCTGAAGGGCCTGGAAAATAAGTCATATTAAGAGTGCCTAAAGGAGCTGGGGCTGTTTAGTTTGAAAAAGAGGAGGCTGAGGGGAGACCTTATTGCTGTCTACAACTACCTGAAAAGACATTGTAGAGAGGATGGTGCTGGTCTCTTGTCACAAATAATTAGTGATAGAACAAGAGGGAACAGCCTCAAGCTGCGCCTGGGTAGGTTTAGCCAACATTTTTTTAACTTTAAGAGTAGTCAGTCATTGGAATGTCCTGCCCAGGGAGGTGGTTGAGTCACCAAGACTAGATGTGTTTAAAGGTAATTTAGAATTGGTGCTAGGGGATATGGTTTAGGGCTAAACTTTGTAGAGCAGGGACATCATTTGGATTTGATGATTTAGAATAGAATAGAATAAACCAGGTTGGAAGAGACCTTCAAGATCATCACGTCCAACCTATTATCCAACACCACCTAATCAACTAAACCGTGAAACCAAGCACCCTATCAAGTCTCCTCCTGAACACCTCCAGTGATGGTGACTCCACCACCTCCTTGGGCAGCCCATTCCAATGGGCAATCACTCTCTCTCTGTGTAGAACTTCCTCCTAACCTCCAGCCTAAACCTCCCCTGGCACAGCCTGAGACTGTGTCCTCTTGTTCTGATCTCAAGGGTGTTTTCCAGCCTGACTTTCTGTGATTCTGTGATTCTGTTAACACTATAAGAAACACCCAGGAGTTGTGGTCCTTTCCAAAGAAGGAAGTCAGCTGTGCAGTGTGAAGCCTAGTTGTGTGCTGCAGGTAAGTCACTGTGCAAGCATTGTATAATAAGTCTCAAGAATTAAAACTTTTCCCAAGCAAAAGGACTAACAAGAATTATTAGGTGATCTGTATAAACACCACAAAACTTCATTCATTGTTCCTTCACACCATGAGGCTATCCATGAGCTCAGGAGGCCCCACAGATGGCAGATTATCTGACTGCTGCCTCAGCAGCCTTGTCGATCCATTTGTACTGGGGAAGTAGGAAGCTCTGGAACTGCTGTGGGCAGTGTAAATTTGTTGTCTTGTCCTTTTGCAGGTGTAAGGACTGGTTCCATAGCAAACTCCACAAGTGCAGAGCCTTTTGGAAAACAAAGTATTTCAAGACCAGAACTGAATTTCCAAGTAGAGTTGTTTTGCTAATTGGCTTGTTTGTTTGTTGTTTTTCAGTAGATCTTTGTTATCGATTAGAAACCATCTGAATGTCTCAGGAGTCAGAACATCTATGTTTACTTGGTGTCCCACTACATGTTTTGGGTGGTTTCAATAATTTAGAGCTTGGCTCAATAAATGAGGGTATAAAACTGCACTAGCAATAACATTTAAAATCATGCAGCTTGCCCTCCCCTACCAAAGACAATAAAAAATTATTTGTCTGTTTTTTTTATACTCACTTTGTTGTACAAGATGATATGAATGAAGGGATTAAATATTTGCCAAATCATAGTGCCATGATTTTAGAAGGGAAATTCCTGGAAGTATGGTTAAATTTGCCTGATCTCTAGATGTGATTTCAGTAAAAAAACTACTGGCAGGCACTATTAAAGTCAAGAGGTAATTGAGGATTTTAAGAATTCTGGTAGGAAATCCATGCAGGGCAGATGAGTATCATCTGCAGCAGGAAAGTATGCACCAGCAGATGGTACAGAATGAAAAGTTCACAGCAAATGCTCCTCCTTTTGATTACAGATACTTTCATGGAGCAGAATATGCATACTTCAGTACAAAACCCTAGCCTTAAATTGGAAGTTGAAATGAATATTCAGGTACCCATCTCTCTCAGTAGCTATGTGTGATTATGTTGCTAATGAGAGGTAGGCTGACTCAACAGACATAAGAAAACACCAACTTGAATCTGCAATAAAATTTAATCTTGATTTTGGGTAAAAAAAATATTTTTCACATGCAATTTGAAAGTCCATATACTTCCAATCCATCTTTTCTTGTATACATGTTTAAAATAAGCCCACAAAAATACTGCATTGTAACTCAAATGAACTTAGGAAACTTTTGTAGTTTCAATAGAAAATATCAAATAGCAAAAGCTTTTTGTAATTCTGTAATTTTAGATATTTATTTCTGTGTCAACTTGTGCAATACCATCTTTCTAAAAATTACTGTATCATTTAGTTGTCATGAGGTGTTAGGTATTAGGCAATAGGTTTGACCTGATGATCTCTGAGGTCTTTTCCAACCTGGTTGATTCTGTAATTCTGTGTGATTCTGTGATTAGAATTAGGATAGTCAGAAAAATTATGATATAATCATATCTCACTGCCCAGAGTGACAAATGTATTTAAATAAGATAAATAGCTTTAAATAGGCTGTGAGGTGGACTTGAAGGTCTAATTATTTAGGAAATTTTGGAAGCTGTATTTAAACACAACAGTTTAGAGTGATACCTCACACCAACCTCATGTGATTTCAGAATAACTCAAATAAATGCTGCAACTTTTCCTGAAATGAATCTTGAAAGAATATTCTGTAATCAGTACAAGACTATTGTGTAATCAAGAATGAAGCTGAACATTTTTCCCTAAAGCCATGAAGAAAGAGGCTTCAGTTTCACAAAAAGCTTTGTTCCCTCTTTCATTCTCTGTCTCATTAATAAGGTATTGCTTTTTACATTGTAGGCACCCAAGGTCAAGTAGTAATGGTTTCTAATTTTTAGTAGGCTACCCAAAGGTATTCCATGTTAGTCCAACTAGATTACTAGCTGCAAAGCTACCAGTTATTTACAACAGTATTCATCACTGTAATAGAATACTGCCCACAGGTTGTGACTACTCCTCCTGCATTGTCATTATGGAGCACTTACAAAGAATTCTTCACCAGAAGAGCATTCTCAAGCAAACAAACTTGTTAGGCAACACAGATCTTCAGCTGAGAAGCAAAACTGTCATACACCAGACAGACCTGCATGTTTCTTTACTTTCTTTGTCCTTTTGAGAAGAACAAGCATTGGCCCTTCCCCACAGCATCTGCAACCGTATTTCTGAGTCTATTGTGCCATAACATGAATTCTTTTATTAACCTTTATGCTACCTAGACTTGTACTGTTGCTCTGGAAATACTCCTCAGCTCTTGCTCCCATGAGTTTCACCAGTGAAATATTATACTAGAAGAAATTACTTGCACCAGCCAAGAGACACTTTGTAAGAATCAAGCTTCCATTTGCTTTGCTTTCCACACTAGCAACCCACCCTAACACCTGAATGTCATTCAGTCATTCTTTAAATTACATGCATGATCTTTTGTCACATTTTTATTGCCTTTCATAATCTGAGAAAACTATTCCAATGGCATCATCCTTCAAGCTGAAGGAGTTCAGAGAAATCTCTTCACTGGCTATGCAGGTAGAGGAAGAAGAGTGGAATTACTGCCAGAGGTACTTGAAATTTTTGACTCAGGTGAGTATTCTCTTCAGCTTGTGTCTGACATTTAGCTACTCCTATTCCAAATGGTTTGTAACACTGTACTGTCAGTATTCCATCTGCTAACATCAATTTCACAAGTGTCTGTGCATCTATTCTTCTGAACAACATACTCATTCTTTTCAAAAAACAAGCACCAGCAGCTTCTAAGAGCCTTCCAGCCTTGATGCGTAACTCTAGCAAGCATCACGATTGCAATGAACAAGTTCAAGACATCAATAAAGTCCCTTGGGAAATAAAACTTTCATGTGCTTAGTTAAGTCTACCCACAGTGTTGGCTACATTTGTCAACATGTTTCATACGTTTTTTTTTCTTTTTCCTGCTGACAAGATAGTCAATAACACTTCCTGTGCACAGCACTGGTTCTGAAGTCACAGTATGTGCATCATGTGGAACACAATAGGTAATACAATCAGAGAGAAATTTGTTTAAGATTCTCCCAGAAACCATCACCAAGAACATTACACAATAGTTTTTGCTGTCTGATCCTGTCTTTTGCTCTTTCACATAATGTGGATGATGGCATTTTGGCATCCTAAAGTATTTCTTGGTTTTCTTTTTGGAGAAAGTAATCAACAAAATATCCATCACTTGCCTGTACACCATGAAGCCCTGGACCATAAGTGATCATTACGGTCATTTTACCAACTTTTGACATGGACACATGTCTGTCAATGCACTATCACTAGCTTTATAATATCATTTACAGCCTTTGATTCAGTGCTGGAAGACCACAGAATTAAATCAATGATCCTTAGCTAATATAATTGTAAATTTTACTCTTCCCATTGTCCCCTTATGCACCCTCCCTTCTGCTACAATGTACACATATTTCTTCTTAGCAAATAATTTCCTGCCTCTCATTTCCTTTGTAAACATTCGCTCTCTGCTCTGGGACTGGATGACAGTTTCATAACTTCTGCATGACTACATACAAATAGAGCTCTGGGACATTTTGGGAAAGCCATTTTATCAAAGAATTGCTTTCTTATTCTTCAAAAATTATTTTAAAACTAAATGTATTAAGTACAGGTATTTAAAGTTATTAAGCAGTACAAAAGGATTTTTTCATGTTTTTCTCTACAAATAGTAGAATACAGTTGTGTTCAGATTAATTAATTTAAATTAATTCAAATGGAGAATAACAATCACAGAGTCACTGCCTGCTACACCACAGATGATAACAATTTTTGTAAATGATAATACTTTACAGCAAAATATCAATAAGAGTGCCACTGAAATACTCTCTCAAATTTGTTTTATGTATTTTCCAATTTAAAGAACTGTGTTGTCCATCAAGCACAAAACCCACAACCCTTTAATTGAATTTCTAGTATGTAAATATTTTCAGTTAAATGTTCCATGGGGAGAGTTGTACTGGAATGTGTAGTATTTTGCAGTTAAAATCCATAGGAAAATATTCACTGAACTCAGTGGGGAAAAACCCATAAAGCATATGCTAATATTTAAACTACAAATACATTTTCACAGAGCACTATCATTCCTGTTTAGGTGATAGGATTTACATCTCCTGGAAAGCCATCTTTGCACAGTTCTTTCTAAAAAGTGATGCAAAAAGTGAGTCTTAGATGTTTTTTGCCTTAGCTCTTACCATATGATACACCCAAGATAATCAGCAATGTGAATGCAGTCTGGACGCATAGCCACCTGTCTCAGACAGCTCACACCATACTATTAAAGACTCTTCCTGGCCCATTTTTAAAGACACTGCGACAAACTTGTTCCTGAACTGTTTTTATTCTCTTCCTTTTAAGGAAAGTGTTCTGCTTACTTCAAGGAAATGCCAAATAAGGTGTTAATGATCATCTTTCCCTAGATAATTAAAGAACTTTCCTGAGAAAAATCATGCTGTTGTTCAGGCTTTTATACAATGATTATTAGCAGATATCAAGTGTTTACACTGAAAGTGACACAAATTAACCTAGCAGGAACCTCATTACTGCTGTCTACTTAAATGGTCACAAATTAACATATGTACCCTTCTAAATTTGAAGGTGGGAATTGTTTAGCATGCTGAAACTGGAATGGTGTTGCTGTTTCACACAAAAGACACTGATTCCATTCTGGACTGCCAGAGGAAACCTATTAAAATCCAAACAGCTGTCATAAAACACAGGTAAATCATTCAGCTCTTCCATAATATATTCCTCCCACGACTTCCTTTCTCCTTTCTGTCTTTTGTTTCACCACAATTATGGGCCTACAACTTCTGGTTTAATCAAAATGGACTTGCTTTCCATATTCTTTGTTTTCTTCTACGGATAACCTACTTTGCAGCAGTTCTGTACCCTAATTTATCATCTTTTACTTTGAGACTCTGATGTAGAGACCAATCTCAGAATTTATTGCACATAAAAAAACCAGTATTTTAAATGCATTTGGAAATAATCCAGTAATCTACTATACTATCTATTTGTGATATTAGAATGTTGAAAAGCATTATACACAATTACTAAATATTCCGTATTCATAACAATTCAATAATTTATTTTCTAAAAGGTTGCAGTGTTCCAGGTAAAATAATTTGAGTACTACACTAATTTTGAGTAACAATACTGAAAAGAGAAGCAATAACACACAAAAGCATCTAGACCTGTGGTTTCCAAATGTACGAAGAGAGACATTAAGAAACACAACACAAATAATGAAGTAATAAGCTATTTGCTGACAATAAATCCACAACTCTTTTACAGAGAAAGATTAAGTGAAAGTTTAGTGTATTTTTTGTTATTATTACAACCTAATCATTGTATCAAAATTTAGCTTTCATTGATGAAGACATGGGAAAATGGCAACACTTGCTGAAATTGGAAATACTTCAAGAATTCAGTATTACATGGGAGAGGCTGAGCCCTAAAAAGCTTTTGAAGAATGAGTGAGATTTCTTTCCCTCAAACAGCAGTTACAAGACTTGTCCAGCATTCAAACCAGAAAAATGCTTTAGGGTTATTTAAGAGAGGAACAGTCACCTTAGCTTGTTAAACGAAGAATTTGAAACAGAAGACTTTCAAGGTCAGACAATCCTTTGCTTCCTTCAATAATGCTCATAGTGTGTAAGTAATGCAATAAAACTGCTTCTTTTCATGGATGGTGCCTTTACTGATTTAATAAATTGAGGTTGCTGGAGCACTTCAACATACTCAGAAGAAATCCTGAGTACCCATGCACACTGATGCAAAATAGTCTCTTAACAGATATCCACTTCTTGGAAATACATTAAAATTGCTCTTTAATGGGGTGATAAATAGGAATGCAGAGTGATCCAGTGTACATAGATCAGCAATCCTGAGGTGAGCAACTTACATCTGCTCTAAATTCTGACAATGTTCCTTATGCAACGGTAGCAATTTCAATGATAGGGAGTCTATGTTAGAAAAATTCAAACCTTAAGCAGATCCCTCAACTGCTCTGTGATCTAGGCTGTAATTGCCAAAACTTTGGTTTTCAGAATTGCCTGACCTGCAACACTCAAGAAATTGCTATGGTACAGATTCATTCACCCTGATGACTCAGTCTGTGCACCCAGTGCTCTGCTGGCTTGATAACTGTGAGGATCCAAATTCTATCTGTAAGAATCTTAACTGGATATGCACGATATGCTGGGTTTAATCAGTGTTCCACTCTGTTCTGCTTGGGGAAAGACCATTTTCCTACCTTAAATTAGTTTTATGATAATAACTATGCTAAGTTTTGTAGTGTGGTTATGCATTAAACATGCCATACGTATCTTAGATGCCTGTAACAAAACAAAGTCAGATACTCTAACTAAAACAATCTGTACCACTGACACTCAAATATCCCTTGAATAAGACACATTTAGCCAAATCTATGTTTTTATAACACTAAAAGTCTGCACAGCAGTCCTTGGGAATAGAAAGATGTTACCCCTAGCTTGAATTATTATTACTGGAAGTGGAGAAAAACAGAAACTGAAGATAGTAGACAAAAGAAGAGGAAAGGAATGCAAGAAAGATGATAATCTAGTTGGAGGAGGTGCTGCTCACTGCAAGGAAGTTGGACAAGACGACCTTTGAAGGTCCCTTCCAACTCAATGCAATCTGCGAATCTATGATTCTGTGAATGGTAATTACAGGCAAGTCTTAGAAAATGAGTCTGAGAACTCTGGTTCATAAACTCAGCTGGATCGAACTATGGCAGCTAAAGAGGTTACTGTTACCAGTGTGATCCCACAGCCTCTTCCAGAGGCTAGGGACATTCCACAATAACTCCTTTTCATGTGGTGTTTTGTTATCTCAAACCATCATGATATTAGGAAAAAGGATGTCAGCAAGATGAGGAAAAGGGTTGTGACATCTCAAAATCAGCAGTCCCCTTCACTCTAATGAGCCTTATGTAGATGCAAAGGAATGGTGCAAACACACCAAGAGTAGCTGCAGCTGAGTGGTTGAGGCCCCATCTCTGAAGATATTCAAGGTGAAGCTCAACAGGGCTCTGGGCAACCTGATCTAGTTGAGGATGCCCCTGCTCACTGCAGAGGGGGTTGGACTAGATGACCTTTGGAGGTTCTGTCCAACCCAGACCATTAGCTGAGGATATCCCTGCTCACTGCAGGGTGATTGGACTAGATGACCTTTAGAGGTCCTTTCCAAAATGGGTGATTCTATGATTCTATGCTTCTGTGGGTTCCAGAATTGCAGTTGTGAGTTGCAACAGCATAAAAGAGCTTAATCCACCCAGGGAGAAGCAAATAATATATAAATAAATAAATGGGCCTTCCCTGTTCAATTATATGCAGGAGAGGTGATTCATGAAAAGAAGGACCAGACTGAACAGCAGTTTGCTCAGAGTGAGAACTAATGTAAATGCTATGGACTGGGTATGCCCTATCCAAACAGTAAAAACTTGTGGATGTTTCCACTAAAGAAAAGGTATAGCTGGAGGCCCCCTCTCAAGGAGGTCTGTTGACTAGAAGCTCTACCTGGATCTAATCTTTCTCTACAGCTCTGATCTGAAATGTTGGCCTGGACTTTGTCTGTGTGGACTGTTCTTGGCTGAGTAAGCCAAGTAAGCATGAACTTGACTGGAGGATTTGAATATGCACATATTAAAAAATATTCACTTATATATCACAGTTTGGTCTAAAAACATTCTAATGTCACCTCTAAAAAGAATACTGTATTAAGAGATATTTTCTCTGCATGGCCGGTATTTCTTCTTCTTCATTGTATTTACATCAGGCAAGTTTTTTATCAAAGATAATAGCTTTTAGGCTCCCGAAGGCAGCCACAAGAATGAAAAGTAGACATAAGTAAGTCTTCAAATACTTTATGGCAGCTTTCCTAGATGTAAGACTGGAGTCTAGAATCATTCTGTGGTCGTTTCTGTGTGATTTGCAATTGTTTCCTAGAAGAGATGAAGACCAGACTGTTGTGTAGACGGGCCTGCTGAGCCACTTGTCAGCTCTTATGTCTGCCACAATCTGATTTGGAGAGCAACCTCACTTTTAATGGGAGTAAGAACGACATAAGAGCTCATTCAAAATCAATCCAGCCTGCTGTAGGTGTGTGAGAGATAATTCTGAGAAATAGATAAGTGCATTGAAAAGAGTGGAAAGAAAAGCAGGGGATAAAAGGGCAACCAAACTCTTGCTCATGCTCCCATAGTTTCTGGCTGGACAACTCTCTCTTACCTGGCAGATACCTGCTTTAAGAGCACACAGAGTATTTGCTGCACACTCACGCCATGTCCTGAAACTGCTGGCTGTCTGATACACAAGTAAGAAAGTTACAGGTACCTGATTATGGAAAAAGAAAAGAACTGCATTAGCAATCTAACAATCATGAGATCAGATCCTGTATATTATAAAAATACCTTAAACTAGCTATGTTTCAATATACTTTTAAACAATAGAAAAATCTGGGCCTCAGAAGTTTTTTTTAGAGGGTGAGAAAACCAGATTAAATCTCCTTTAGAAATGTATTAATAGATTTTCTTGTTTGGTTTGAAATTAGGAAACATATTCCCAAATGTTAAAGGCATCAAATAGTTCAGTGGAAACTATGAAGACTAGGACTGCCCACAGTCAAAGCTTTCTTAACAAATTATAACTAACTTGGGGCAATACATTATACACGACCAAGAATCTGCTGAACAGAATTACTCTTCTTCTGTTCCAGTGTGCTGCCTGTAAGTAAACCTTTCACTGTCACTTATGTGTATTAGTTTCCAGGAAAATAATTTGTATGATGCAGTTCACCAAAAAATCACCAAGAGCATATTCCAAACCTGACATAAATGAAAGATTCCAACCAATACAAGTAATGTGAAATAGAGAGTTGAGCATTTTACTTGTTAATTTGGTTTGATTTTGTTGTCTTAGCTTCATGGAGAAATCAGGTAATTGGGCTTTGATCCAGTTCTAACTCACTTCTCAGTTAATCTTGCTTGGCATGCACAACATTTACATATGGACAAGAAGAACAGAGCAATCACAAAAATTTGCAAACATGTAAAAGCTGTCATCTTTACCAGAGTAGCATTTGCTGCATGGAGAGAAACCTAAACCCCAAACTTCAGATCACACTTATGCAAGTATTTGCTCACACTTTAACACTGAATAATATTGCAGCAGACATACTAGACCTTTACTGATAATACTGTCAGCATGACATAAAAATATAGTCCATTTTAAGATCAGCTCAATACACCATCCACTAATTTACAGGAAACTCACTAAGAAGACAGTTAAACAAAGACTTCTATTCTAAAATCTTCCATCTTTTTTTCCTTTTTGTGTTAATTGGAGTTTGCAGATTTTCAACATACTGAAATACTTTAACTCTCTAAAATACACTGAAAAAGCATACTTTTAAAAGAAAAAAATAACCACAACGAAAGTATTTTCAAGCTTGTAGTATTCTTCTGCATTTATTTTTTCCAGTTCCAGTAGGTCAAGGTACTTGTGGTACTGAAATTATGCAGAAAATACACACATTTGGTCAGGCAGAAAGGTAGAAGAGTTTATATGAACAAAAAATGCAAAGCACTTAAATAGCCAAGTCATTCCAAACAGATAGTGGACTTCAGAGAGTTAATAAAGACACTTCTGCTAATTTAGGTTTTGGATTTGTATTTTTAAAAGATCTGTGTTTTAAAGAATGAAAAGTAAATGTGAGCAAGGACTCTGTATCATTCTGATTATCTGTTAATAACCAATAGTAAGAAAGGACATGTCTTGGCCTCTTCAAAGCATAAATGTCTTGATGAATGTCTTGATGACGTTGTTTACAATTCAGCATAACATTGAACTTGTTCCAAAATATTTTTCTAGTTTAGTACTACCAGCCTAGTAAATACCAGAAAGTATTTAAAAAGTTATCATGGTTTAACCCTGGTTGGCTGCTAAGCCCCACAGAGCCTCTCACTCACTTCCCCTCATTTGGTGGGTGAGAGTCAGAATGGTAAAAATGACAAATCTCCTGGGGTCAAGATAAGGACAGTTTAATGTGTAAAGTACAAAGATCGCTGTGCTATCAACACCATGTTGGTCACGAATCCAAAGCACAGCATTCTACAAGCTGCTAGAAAAAAAACCTTGTTCTATCTCAATAAAAATCAGTACAAAAGTAAATATAGCACAGAAGTATTTGTAAAAGACTGAAATATTTGGAAAGTGCTTAAAATTAACCCTGTGTAAATATTGCGGTAAACACATTTTGCTTAACTTTCAGTCCGTTGTCTTAGATTTTCATTTTCAGGCCAGTGTATAACCATTTCAAGTACACACTAGTACATTAATAATTTCTATAATTTTAAATATATTGACCCAGTGCACATTACCACGTAGAAGTACACCAATCTGTGTGGTTGCTTTGTTACCAGCAATTTTGACAATGCAATTTTTACTCTGGATGTTTATGAGTCTGTGATTCTGTACATGTGGTTGTATCTTGGGATGCACCTTTGAACTGTCTTTAGGGTTTGGTTTAATCCTGAAAGCAACAGACACCACACACACCAAGGGAAAAAAAAAAAAAAAATTCAGGACCAGTGTGTTAGCTTGAGAAGGTTTCTTGTGGACCCCCTAATACAGAGGTAAATGCTGGCAAAGAAAACGAAATCACATCAAATAGGAGGCTAAAGCTGTATGTCACAAGGATTTCCTAAAAGACCTTGTGAAAATCTCTGCCAAAAATTAGGGCTTGCTTAAGGTAGAAGAAATAGCCTTGGGAGACTAGTCAGAAAAATAATCTTCTTTTCTTCCCTTACTCTACAATTCAGGGTAATCGACTTTCAATTACAGTGGTATATACTCATTTTCTTTCCTAACACCCAAGAGGCTAGTCTGAATAAGACTGTTTTCCCAAAGCTACACCATGAAAATGCACAAGAGTGTGTGTGTATGTGTGTGTCTGTGTGTTCATATCTAATCAAAGAAGCAAACTAATCTCAAAATCTCATTCTTCCTAACATCTCACAGAGTTCACTATATGTTGCAATTTTAATTCTACAGCAATTTTTCTGTACTTTGAATGGACTTTTACCTCAGAAAAGAAAATAAAGAAAAAAAAACCAAAATAGGTCGTCAAAATATTATTAACAATGGCATGACTTTGGGGCATGTTTACTGTCTCTAGCCCCAAAGAATGCATTTTTTATGTTCTTCATCAGAATACTTCCTTTACACTCATTTCAATATTGCATCACACCTGCCTACCTAGAGAAATATTTCATCTTAGATTCATCTTCAGTTCTATTCCCTTTAATACCTCCTGATGTGCCTCCTGTACGCAGTTCTCATGGGCTGTATCACAGAAGAAGTTTAATTGTTCACCTACAAGGTGAACTCCAGACAGGGACTTCAGTCAAGAATAAACCAATGTAGACCCTGAATAATAACAAATTGTACCTAGCACAACAGAATAAGGCAGGAATTTTGCAAAATCATTTATTTTCCCCCTGCATAGAATTAGTTTTCCAAAAATCACATTCCCCTTCCAAATGACTTCTCACCACCCTAGCTAGTAGCAACACCTTAAAGTGAAAAATGTAGAAAAGATGACTGTTAGAAAAACCCTTTTCTTCCAAAACTCCTTAGTTTTAAAAATGAGGTTCACACTCTCAGTGTTTATGGGCAACACTGACGGAGTTTTATCCATGGGATTACGCACTACTGCACTGGCACAGGAGGAAGGGTACTCTGCCTGCCTGCCTCCCCATAAACTTTAATGGCAGAGAAGCTATTCGCTGCAGCCACATCCCCTCAGTTTCCCTTCCACCTACACAGACAAGGAATGCCCTTCTCCACTCCCTGACTTGAAGCATGTGCTGGAGACTGCACAGATTGCCTGAGCCACATCTGCAGTTTGAAGCAAGCTGTAGCAGAAGGGGATTATGTATCCCTGCCTGTGCTCTCTTAATTGTTGCATAGGAGTTGAAGATTAATTGTATTAATAATCAACTTATAAAGAATTTCAGAACATAATGTTTCATTTTTTTCCTACTAATATTTTTTCCTTTGTATTAACATTCTACAATCTCATAATTGTTTTTGACATTTTTTCTTCTATTTCTTCCCCTTGGCCTTCTTGATAGCTCTGTCAATTATGGTTTTATAAACATTATGAATCACTTCAGAGTCTGCCTATTCCAAAACATTAATCATTAACTTCTTTAAAAAAATAAGCATTTTTTTAAAGTTACAAATAATGTTGTGGGGTTTTTTAGAGTAGTGCATAAGATTTCCAACAGAAATTCCAGTCTTACCCTTCTATAACAATGTATATGACTGCAACAGTTATGAATTGTAGGGGATTTAAAAGCTTTTGTAAAGGTAAGGCAGAACCAACATCACTGGAGCAATGAAAGAACTCCTGCAACAGCAGTTATCACATAGGAAATTTATTGCATAATTATCACATATTACCTAATCTCAGGGCCTGTTGATCGTATAGGAAGACAAGGAAAGATTTTTTTCTCTTATTCTTGTCCACTTTCACTGAGCTGGGACAATGGAATACATAGTTTGAATATGTCATTAGTTTATGAAATCACAACTGAATGACTTCAAGTATCTAATACAACATTTATTTGACTTGGATCTATAAAGCCATTTAAGTCCTTAACTGGGTAAAAGTTAGGCAACTGTACTTCTTTATAACCTGAGTCCACATCCTTTTAGTAACAAAGCCAAATCCATCCCAAGAGTAAAATGTGTTGCTTTTTTTTCTTTCCTTGAGGACAAGGTTCTTTTGTGGTTTTTTTGTGGGTATTTCCAGTGAATTATTCTCTTGCATTTGTTCAGATTGCTAGTTCTGCTTATATACACATCCTAGCTGCTGAATGCATATCCATGGTAACTGATTTAACACCGAATCAGACTGCAGTGGTGTTAACTTGGTGTCATTAATGTCAGTGGCAGATCTACTGATTTTGATTCTGCCAGTAATTCTACTCTTCTTATAAACTGTACACAGAACCCTAACAATCATCAGTGTTGTTATGAGATACTGAGCATTTCTGAAAGCGTTAGCTTAACAAGGTCTCCATATCAGAAGTTTACAAACTATTATTTATATATTAGTATCTCTGGGACTCTATATCTGACATACATATATCATATACCAGAAATACACAGAAGCATCCTGTTCACCTTAAGCTGGGCTCCGATATCACATATTCTCCTCCTATACCAAAGCAGAGTTTGAATTAGCCAAAGCAGAGTTTGAATTGAATCTAGCCAGGGAGATTAAAGGGAACACTAAGAACTTTTACAGGTATATTAATGGGAAGAAGAAGACTAGGGAAGGTGTGGGCCCCCTCAGAAAGGAAAATGGTGACATGGTCACAAGTGATGAGGAAAAGGCTGAGGTATTTAATAACTTCTTTACCTCAGTCTTCACTGCAAGGGCCTCTAGCCACACTCCTGATGATATGGAAGTGAAAGCCAGGGACGGGGAGGAAGAACTGCCCATTGTAAGTGCAGATCAGGTTCGTGATCACCTGAAGAACCTGAAAGTGTTCAAGTCCATGGGACCCGACGGGATACACCCACGGGTACTGAGAGAACTGGCAGATGAGGTTGCTAAACCCCTCTCTATTATATTTCAAAAGTCATGGCAGTCTGGGGAAGTCCCCACGGACTGGAAAAGGGGAAACATTGCCCCCATCTTCAAAAAGGGTAAGAAGGAGGAACCAGGGAACTACAGGCCAGTCAGTCTCACCTCTGTGCCTGGAAAGATCATGGAACAGATCCTCCTGGAGTCACTACTCGCTCAAAAGAATAGTGAAGAGGTGATTGGGAGCAGTCAGCATGGCTTTGCCAAGGGCAAATCCTGCCTGACCAACCTGGTGACCTTCTATGAGCAGGTGACAAAATTAATAGATGAGGGGCGAGCAACTGATGTCATTTACCTGGACCTGAGCAAAGCCTTCGACACTGTCCCGCACCACATCCTGGTCTCCAAACTGGTGACACATGGGTTTGATGGGTGGACTACTAGATGGATAAGGAACTGGCTTGATGGCCGCACCCAAAGAGTGGCTGTCAATGGCTCCATGTCCCAGTGGAGGCCAGTGACAAGCGGAGTCCCTCAGGGATCAGTCCTGGGACCTGTCTTGTTCAACATCTTTGTGGGTGACATGGACAGTGGCATTGAGTGCACCCTCAGCAAGTTTGCTGGTGACACCAAGCTGTGTGGTGCAGCAGACATGCTGGAGGAAAGGGAGGCCATCTAGAGGGACCTTGACAGGCTGGAGAGGTGGGCACAGGCCAACCTCATGAAGTTCAATAAGAGCAAGTGCAGGGTCCTGCATCTGGGTCGAGGCAATCCCAGGCACAAATACAGGCTGGGCAGTGACAGGCTGGAGAGTAGCCCTGAGGAGAGAGACTTGGGGGTGCTGGTGGACAAAAAGCTCAACATGAGCTCTCAGTGTGCACTTGCAGCCCACAAAGCCAATCAGATCCTGGGCTGCATCAGGAGAAGTGTGGCTAGCAGGTCGAGGGAGGTGATCCTCCCCCTCTACTCAGCTCTGGTGAGACCCCACCTGGAGTACTGTGTCCAGTTCTGGAGCCCCTATTACAGCAGGGATGTGGAGGTGCTGGAACGTGTCCAGAGAAGGGCCACAAGGATGATCAGAGGGCTGGAGCACCTCTCCTATGAGGACAGACTGAAGGAGTTGGGGCTGTTCAGTCTGCAGAAGAGAAGGCTCCGAGGTGACCTAATTGTGGCCTTCCAGTATCTGAAGGGGGCCTACAGGAAGGCTGGGGAAAGACTTCTCAAGATCTCAGGTAGTGATAGGACTAGGGGGAATGGAATGAAGCTGGAGGTGGGGAGATTCAGGCTAGATGTGAGGAGGAGGTTCTTCACCATGAGAGTGGTGAAACCCTGGAATGGGTTGTCCAGGGAGGTGGTCGAGGCCCTGTCCCTGGGGGTGTTTAAGAGCTGGCTGGATGAGGCTCTGGCCAGCCTGATCTAGTGTGGGGTGTCCCTGCCCGTGGCAGGGGGGTTGGAACTAGATGATCCTTGTGGTCCCTTCCAACCCTGAATGAAACTATGAAACTATGAAACTATACCTGAAAACTGTGATGGATCTATCTTTGCCATTCCTCTTGCTTTTGAGACTGTTCCTCCATGCCTTCCAACTATCAAATTAGTATCTCAAGTTCCAGTGCCACAAGTAGTTTCCATGTGACAAGGTCATTTATTGACTGCATTATTTATGAAAGTATTGATGCTCAGCTATAGCATTAATTCTATTTTTTCTTCTCAATTGCTTTCCCCCCCAATCTAGTCAATGAAGAGAAACCTTGCCTTAATTTCAGTAATATATGAATTCTGGGGCAGGTTGCTCCAAATGACCAATTGTGTGACTCAATAACAATAATGAGGCCTTCTTTGGGGGCATTGCAGCAGAAAACCTTATTGTTTTGTTACAGCCTTGATGCTATCTCTTTGACAGTGTTGGCGCCTTTCACTATTCATTACTCAATACCATCTGTATGAAGACTTAATTTTTTTTTTATAGTGATTTGCTGAACATAGCATTTCATCTGAATATCCCACAGTATATCTGCCCACATTCCTGCTTTTTCCTAATATACAATTTAATACACCTATTAAATTCTTGTTCATTGACCTCATTGGTAAGTCTAAGTACAACTCAAACTTTTTTACTGTATTTTTTGATTTATGGCCTCTCAAACAGCACTAGTACTACCTATGAAATTATTTAAATGTACTGACACTGCTTTGAGCAGGAAAAAAAAAAAAAGGAATTGTTTCAAGAAATAATATGAGAACCTTTATGTCTCTCCAAGGAACTGCTGCACAGCATAAATATTTAGCCTTCACATTTGCCCCAAATATTCCAGGGTTGGGTAGGAATATCATCAATAAAGTAATCCTAATTAAAGAAAGAGAAATAATTGTCTTCTCCTTGTTACAAAACTGAAAGCACAAAACAGGCATACTAAAAGCACAGATTAATTTGATTTATAATATCACATTTTTTGGGGGTGTCTATAAGTCTGAGAAGGTTTGAAAATATTCTTAAGGATCTTGGGTATAACCAGGAAGGATTTAGTGTGTATGACTGCATATCAGAAAAGGCAGAAAAACCCGCTGTAACGGTTGCATGGATATTTATAAATATGTCATTTATGAAAAGTGAAGAATGTGCCCATATAGAAATCTGTGGGTTTCCTCAAAAACTTTTAATATTCATAAAAGCCCAAAGTGAAGTTTGGCTTGACTTAACTCTCAAGGAATTAAGGATTATAAATTTGATTTTACACTGCCACATACCACAGATCCAAGCACACACATATTTTTTTTGGACAGACTTGATTTGTATTGTGCCAGAACCAGTCCTGTGGCTCCCATCTGTTTCTGGAATGAAATTACATAATTTTAAAGTCCTTCTATGAGAGATTATGACATTACCTGCCAGAAAGTAATGATAAATAGGATTTAGAGGCCACTTCAGTTTAGTCTGCTAAAGAACAGCACAGATACCAGCAGGTGAGCTGCCACTTTCACAGAGGATAAGCAAATATCATAGAATTATAGAATCACAGAATCATAGAATCAATAAGGTTGGAAAAGACCTCAGAGGTCATCAAGTCCAACCTGTCACCCAAGACCTCATGACTAACTAAGCCATGGCTTCAAGTGCCACATCCAATACCCCCTTGAACACCTCCAGGGACGGTGACTCCACCACCTCCCTGGGCAGGACATTCCAATGGCCACCAATTCTTTCTGTGAGGAACTTTCTCCTCACCTCAAGCTTAAACTTCCCCTGGTGCAGCTTGAGACTGTGTCCTCTTAATCTGGTGCTCATTGCCTGGGAGAAGAGACCAGCCCCCACCTGTGGGTCAGGGAGCAGCATTCTGTTATTAGTAAGAGACCGTACGAATCATTAGACTAATTAAATCCATTTACTGTGCGTAGTTACAGAGGATGTAGCTTCCTTCTCTCCTCTTTCTATTCTCAAACAAGTATTTAACTTTTCTGGAATCTACAGTACTTTATGACATGGAGCTTTTGTTTTAGCATCTGTGTATGTATGTATATGTGCATGCGAGTATGCAATTTCAGAGTAATACTACAAGTGAAGGTACAAATATTCACACGAAGTGACCTGATATGCAAGAAGGACTGCATGGAAAATTCAATATATGCATATGCCTCAAGACTGTGGTAAAGAATTTGGGCTTCATTTTCAGAGTTCCTATGTAACCCCCAAAGTAATAAGAACGATATATGTGCAGCAATTTGCGAAGTATCTCCTCTGTTTCCAAAAAGAAGGGAAATAGAGGCCATGTTCAGACGTGGACTCCAATGTCACATGAATCAAATAAAAATATTTGTTATGGTGAAATGCAATTAAGATGTGTCATCTAAGAAAACAACATATAGCTTCACTGGTCACTCTACAAGGTACTTTTCTACAGGAATGTATTAAGATTTTACAGAAGTTGTATTAAAGAAAAGCTCTTGGTAAGCTGTATTCCAACAGTCTCTACAGACTATGAAGGTCTCAATAGTCCACTAATAAATAAGAAAATAAAATTAATATTCCATAATTAAGGCAGGTGGGAAAATATGCAAACACATGAAGACCAAATTCCTCAAAATATAAAGCACATGGAAATTTCTAGAAAATTAACATTAACTTCAGAATAATGCACCTGATAAACATATCTCAGACATATTTAGGAAATATAAAGCCATGTTTAGTAATAGTGAAATATCATAAGCAACTTTTAACATGTCCATTCCAAATCCAGAACAAAACACTGTCATCCTATAGACCAGTGTTGAGGTTCTCAACAACTCTTTTGCCTCAGTCTTCACCAGCAATCTCGTTCCTTCTACCTCCCAATTTGAAGGACCAGAAAACAGGGATCAGAGAGACAAAGTCCCTCTCACTGTAAGTGAAGACAAGGTTCACAACCTGAACATGCACAAATCCATGGGACCCAATGAGATGGATCCCAGAGTCCTGAGACAACTGGCTAATTTTGTTGCCAAGCTGCTCTCATTGATATTTGAAAAGTCCTGGCAGTCAGGTGAAGTCTCTGGTGACTGGGAGGAAGGAAACATTACACCCATTTTTAAAAAGGGTGGAAAGGAGGACCCTGGGAACTACTGATCTGTCAGTCTCACCTCTGTGCCTGGCAAGATGTGGTAAGGCATATGGAAGACATCTGGACTTCTGCAAGGTCTTTGATAGCCCCCCACAACATGCTTCTCTCTAAACTGGAGAGATACAGATTTGATGGGTGGACGGTTTGAAGAATAAGGAATTGCTGGATGGTTGCATCCAGACAGTAATGGTAAGTGGCTCAATGTCCAAATGAAGATGGGTGACAACTGGTGTCTCTCAGGGGTCCAAATTGGTTCGATCACTGTTTAATGTCCTCATCAATGACATAGACAGTAGGATCAAGTGCACCCTCAGCAAGTTAGCAGGTGACACTAAGCTGAGTGTTGCAATCGATATGCCAGAGGGACAGGATGTTATCCAAAGGGATCTGGACAAGCTACAGAAGTGGGCCCAGCTGAATCTTATGCGGTTCAAGAAGTCCAAGGGCAAGGTCCTGCACCTGGGTTGGGACAATCCTCATTATCAGTACAGGCTGGATGTGATAAAGAAGCCCTGTGGAAAACGACTTGGGGGTACTGGCAGACAAAAAGCTGGATGTGAGCCAACAATGCCTACTTGCAGCCTAGAAGGCAAATCACATCCTGTGTTGTATCAAAAGAAGTGTGGCAGATTGAAGTCTTCCACGGCAGCAGGTGGGAGCATGGTCAGGTTTGGCATACCCCCACCATGTCCTTTTCCCTGAGGGCTTCTCCTGCTCTTGGGGGCTGCCTTTCCTGCCAGGAGCAGAACAATCTCCTGCCACCTCCAGCTTCTCCTGGGGGCAAAACAAGCTCCCTGTCACTGCCCGTAATTAGCTGGGTCCAGGTCCTGGCCTGGCAATGAGGTCCTGCTTTCCCTTGAGGATAAGGAGGCTTAGGGCAGAGCCTCTATGCACATGCTGGGCAAAACACAGCTCTTGACTTCAGCATAGGCTAGTGTGGGCCTCAACTTCCAAGAGGTGATTCTACCCCTCTACTCTGCTCTGGTGAGATGTCACTTGAAGTACTGTGTCCAGTTCTGGGGTCCCCAACCCAAGAACCTAATGGAGAGAGTCCAGAGAAGGCCCTCCAAAAATGATCAGAGGGCTGGAGTGCCTCTCCTGTGAGACAGGCTGAGAGAGTTGGGTTGATTGAGCCTGGAGAAGAGAAGGTTCCAGGGACACCCTATTGTGGCCTTCCAGCACCCTACAAGAAAGTTGTAGAGTGAAAATAGCTTTAAACGAGAAAAGAGTAGATTTAGATTGGACATCAGGAAGACATTCTCTACCAGGGTGCAACACTGGAACAGGTTACCCAGGGAGCTGGTGCAGGTCCCACTCCTGGAGACATTCAAGGTCAGGCTTGATGAAGCTCTGAGCAACCTGATCTAGATAAAGATGTCCCTGCAGGGGTGTTGAACTGGATGACCTTTAAAGGTCCTTTCCAACCCAATGCATTCTATGATTCATTCTATGGTTCTATGACTAAGCTAACATTTAAAAAATTCGTTTTCTGGAAACTGTAGAAAGTGAAATAAATGGAATTCTAAGTAATTTCTATGAATACCAATTGTGTGGCTGAAACAACCTTAAATTAGTTGACTCTACAGTCAATATTATTCAAGTACTCTGAGTTTTACTTCTTAGTTATTGTGTCATCTTTAAAAGAACATACTAAAATTTCATAAAATCATAATATTGTTTTGGTTGGAAAACACCTCTAGGATCATTGAGTCCAACCATCAATCCAGCACTACCATGACTGTTAAACCACATCCCAAAGTGCCATACCTAATTTTTTTGACCACATCCAGGCACAGACTCCATCACCTCCCTGAGCAGCCTGTACCAATGCCTGATGACTCTTCCAGTAAAGAATTTTTTCTTAATATCCAAACTAAACCTCCCCTGGCACATTTTGAGGCCATTTCCTCTCACACTACCACTTAACACTGGGGAGGAGAGACCAACAACGACCTTACTACAACCACCTCTTAGTGGTGTGCTGTAGGCTTACACTTTTTCTCTCTACTCCTTCAGAGTTTTTTCTGATTAAGTAAGTTTTTTCCTAGCAGAAAGATGAGACATGTAACAGTTCACCTGAATCAAATTCTACTGGAGCTACAGTTCAATTCTCTTACTCCTAAAGAAATGTATTATAAATTCAGATATACAGATATAAGAAAGAAAACTTCAAGAATTAAGTGTTGATTATACTTCTTAGTCTTCATACATTTGTTTCACTGAAGATAGTTTTGTACTTACTGTAAGTTTTCAAACTGAAAAAAAAAAAGTTGAAAAACATATAAATACAGTCCTTCAAAAGTCAGATAGCTAAACCAATCTCTGTCAAGAAAGTAATTATATGAATTTCAAAATGTGTTTCCTGAACTGAGTTCTGCTTCCAGCAATTATGAAAAGCTTGCAAATTCATTATATATCTGCAAACAATTAAATGTAGTCCAGTAATTTTGACTATTGTGAAAGGAAGTCTCTTCAAGAAATGTATAAACAAAGCTAGGAAGAGGCTTTCCAGAAAATGGTCCAGAATCCTGGGACAAATTTAAAGAAAATTTTATGTTAAGAAAACGTATGCAAAAGCAACTGTATGGAATAATCATTTAGAAGACACTGTGCATTACACTAATAACAAAATTACTGAGATTTTAACAATAATTTTCATTGTGCCACTCATATTAATGAAAACTTGCCTCATGTTTTCAGAACAGAAACCATTACACAGTTCTCTATGTAAAATACTTAGTGCTCTATCCACTCAGACTTGGAGGCAGCCAGCCTCCAATCTAGGTAAAGTTTTTCATCAGAGATCAAATAAGCTGAAGACGATTTTTAACAGCTGTTTTCAATCAAGCATTTTTCTGTCTGCAACTTTACTATATAAGGTAAAGCTTAATATTTTCGAGTAACTATTAAAGACTAAAATCTCTGTATATTTCAAATAATTCAGTTTTAGAACAACAAAGTGCTACTTCTTGTAAAACAGATACAAAGAAAACAAGCCTAAGAAGTATCTTTAAAAACTAAAAAAGTTTTTAAAAAATCAAAATCCATTCTATAAATTTAAAAGTCTGCCTTCTTCATACATCTCACAACATTGTTTAGAAGCATCACCACTCAACTATTCAAAAATACTTTCCTTATTTTAATCATCCATACAAAAACTCTTGAAGAAAAGTAGGTATTGTAAAAAACATTGCATAAAGCTATTGAAAAATCAGTAACAACAATCAGTGGCTGACAAAGAAGAGTTAGGGTGAAAAATAAAACACAGGATACAAAACTCCCATTTCAGTTTTGAATATAATAGATGAAATATGTACCTTGGCCTCACAGTCAGTATACTCATTTTCATGTCAATCTCAGCTGGGACAAACAATAGTAGTAAATACAGTTTTTTCTAAGGCTAAAGACAGCAGACTGAAAATTCTTATTTCCAAAAATGGAAGTGTAGTTTATAAACTTTATACTGACTCTTCTTAGGTGTAAGTTTTGACATGCAAGGAAAGAAACAAGTTGATGATGCAATTGTATGTGATATGCCATTGTGTTTTTGAGAACCCTTCAAATTTGCTTTAGTTTCTTGATATTTTGCCATCAGGAAACAGAACTGCAGGGATAAAATTGCTGTAATTCTGACATATAGCACATCTTGTAAGAAGAAAAATTTTCACAAAATTTAAAGCAATCACTATAAATGCAGTGTGAATTTTCATGGGAAAAAACCAAACAGCATAAAACCCTCAAGGAGAACAGCTTTATATTGTTACAAACTTGACAATCCCCCATTAGGTTAGAAGAAAAAACTAGAATAAAGTCATATTAAACTTTTATTGTCAGGTATGAAATGGTGCAGGGATATATTAAATTTTCAAACTTCATTCAGTTTCACGATTTGGCAGAAAATGCTTTTTTAAAATAGTTAACTGTCAAAATGCCATTTACATACTGTCTGGAAAAATTATAATCCATATTAATTTCTCAGTACTTGTCCTGCTCAGTCAGGCAAAGAGGTAATGTTATAATTCAAATCAAAGTCATTTCTTGTCAGTGATATTTATTTCTCCTAAATACCAATATGTAGACAAATTTTTCCAGATTCTTAATCCTACTTGCAAATTTTGTAATGCTACATTTCATAATGCTACATTTCAGACTAACCCTTTATCATTTCCATGTGAAGAGTTATATTTAGGAGAGAAATAAGAACTGTTATGGAGACAGTAAATGTCTTTTGATCTTTCTCTTTAGTGAAATACATTATTTCCCTGACATGCTACAACATCAAAGAAAGCTCCTCTACAAAAACCTGGCCGTAACATTTCAGAGAACTTGCTTTGCATAATGTATCTCCATTAGTGTTTCCATACAAGTTGTCAGAATGACAGTTAAATGTCTTTATGCATTTCTGTCACTTCACATAAGAAAGTGTCAGACTTCATACATACACTGAGGACAAAAATGTGCAATATGTAATGTACACAAGCAGAGTATGACAAAATTCTATAAACCAGGGTAGCTGGTATCAGACTGAAATCTAGAAATTACAGTCTCTGAGGTATAATGGTTTCATTAAAATGTTCAGTGTCCCCAAAGCTAATTTTCTTTCCAAAGTACCCATGCATAGAAAGTACAGCAATAAGACATCCCCCTGCTATGTCTTTCTGAATAGCAGATTAACTGCAGTACTAGAATGATGTCAATTTGTTTCAAAATATTGCAGCAAAGCTTTTGAATGGATGAGCAATTACTAACAGAGGGTGCAATTATAATGGAGTCACAGGGAATGCTTTAATATGGTTCTTCTCCTGTGTACAAGGAATAACAAGAAAATGTAATGAAAGGGGAATAATGAGACAGCTGGGCTTGACAGCACCTTGGCAGCTGTCACTAAGAAAGCAAGTGCATTAGTTCAGTGGAGGCCATTCTTCAAGAGATATCCTAAAGAAGGATGAAGACAATTAGCATCTTCTCAGAGGGTAGCTGAAAGCAAAACCATCAGTGTCTGCAGAATATTTACTTGAACCACAACCAAATTTAATTTTTATACTAATTAACAGTTAAAAGGCAGACATTTAGGCAATTTGAACTAGAATATATTTAACTTTTTTTCTCTTCCTATAGCAGATCACCAACTTGGGTTTTGTTAGCTCTGTAGAGATGATATAAAAATCTACTCCCTGTGACCTCCCTTTCCCAAACGCACACTCAACAATTCACTCTATTTTTTTGAATGAAATTTTTACAAAGTGCTTTTTGCCATTTGTCACATTAAGGTGGTTTAATACTATTTCTACACTTAAATAGGCCCTGACTGCACTTAAATAGGCTCTGACTGGAGCCAGCTGGTCTGCCTAGACAAGTTTGGGAGGAACAAAATTGAGTTTGAGAAGCAATGGGCCAAATTCCCCTTTCAATTATCCATTGTAACCCCATTACAAGCAAAATCAATGATACAGTGTGCTCCGATGTTATGCTAGTAGAATCAATATAATTGCCTTTTATGGTATTCAAATGCTACAAATATGGCAAATGTTTTTATTAAAGATAAACAACCCCAACAAAACCCCTAAACAGAAAAAGGCTTCATTTAGACTACTGCCAAAGTTCATGTTTTGAGCAATATTGTTAAGTTGGCAAAAGCTACATGGGGAAAAAAAAAGTATGAGATCAAACTGTACTGTTCAGTTTTGGCCTCCTCAGTATGAAAAAGACATGGACATAATGGAGAGAGTCCAGCACAGACACTGAAAGGACTGGCACATATGGTCAATGAGGAAAGGCTGAGAGTGCTTTTTATTAGCATCTAGAAGTACGCCTTTGGACTTTGTCACATACATGCATTTCTTGGCTCCTTATTGCTAGTTCCTACTTTTACTGGTACTGCATGAGTTCCTACTTTTACTGCATGAGCAAGAAATACAATTTTACCATTAATTCTGTATTTAATAATATAAGGAATAGTAATAATAGCTACAACAACTACTACTACTACTCAGTATCTGAGAACACAAGAGAGACTATGATCCCAGTGTGCTTTGTACCCTAGAACTTCAGATCTAAAATACGATGACACCCCTAGAAAGCTTTAAGAAGTCTTACTTTCTGCATTTTGATGTTGTAATTCATATCTAATTTTTACTTCATAGAACAATAAATATATTTTTTTTAAAAATGCATAGCCATGGCTGAAATCTAGAGGCAGAATTAAAGCAGAGTATTTTCTTCCATATCTCATCAGCAGCCCATTTCCCCATTGTTGTACTACATACATCCCAGAGCAATCCAAACAGGAAATTAGGTCTTCTGTCTTTCTCCACCATTTTTCAAAAGAATCTGCACATGAGATGATAGCCTACTTCCTAGACTACATTAACACATGATAATTACATTTTCAAAGCAAAAAGGAGCATGTCCTTTGTAGTCTTTGATGGTAACTTTAAATTGCACTCATTGCTTTACAGCAAGTAGCTCACTCTTAACAAAAAATAAAATTATAATACTGAATAATTGTTCACTGCTTTCCAACTTCAAAGTACTTTGTAGATATGACCCAATTCATCACAATTTTTAGTACTCAGGGGAATTGAGTACACAACAGCAGAAACAGGAAAAGTAATGCAGACAGTCTAACGGCCAAATTCCACAATTCTTGCCGAGGCATGTCCTTTGTCAGGATTTTCCTTAAATAAAACCTCAGCATAAGAAACAAGGTAACACTTTTCCAAATCAAAAACTGTAGCTCCAAGTGCACCTCTCACGGATTTGGTGTTCAGTGTTTGACAATAGTGCTTTCAGAGACTCCTTAACTTCACTGTGATAATTTTAGGCTATGCCTTTAAAAAATTTTCACAGATCTTGAACAGAAAGTAGTAAAATGTAAATAAATCACTATTGGGTATAAAGAGGAAAATAATGATAATGATGTGGTGCCACATCCAGCTGGAGGCCAGTCACCAGTGGAATCCCCCAGGGATCAGTGCTGGGCCCCATCCTCTTTAATATCTTCATTGATGATCTGGATGAGGGGATTGAGTACTGACTCAAGTTTGCAAGTTTGCAAGTTTGCAAGTTTGCAGATGACACCAAGTTGGGAGAAGATGTTGGTCAGTTAGAGGATAGAAGGGCTCTCCAGAGGGACCTCGACTGACTGGACAGATGGGGAGAATCCAATTTGATGGCATTCAACAAATCCAAGTGCCGGGTTCTGCACTTTGGCCACAACAAACCCATTCAGAGTTACAGGCTGGGGTCAGAGTGGCTGGAGAGCTCCCAAACAGAGAGGGATCTGGGGGTGCTGATTGACGACTGCCTAAACATGAGCCAGCAGTGTGCCCAGGTGTCCAAGAAGGCCAATGGCATCCTGGCCTGCATTAGGAATAGTGTGGCCAGCAGGAGCAGGGAGGTCATTGTGCCCCTGTACTCTGCATTGTTTAGGCCACACCTTGAGTACTGTGTCCAGTTCTGGGCCCCTCAGTTTAGGAAGGACATCGAGACACTTGAACGTGTCCAGAGAAGGGCAACAAGGCTGGTGAGAGGCCTTGAGCACAAGCCCTGTGAGGAGAGGCTGAGGGAGCTGGGATTGTTTAGCCTGGAGAAGAGGAGGCTCAGGGGTTTCATAGTTTCATAGTTTCATTCAGGGTTGGAAGGGACCACAAGGATCATCTAGTTCCAACCCCCCTGCCATGGGCAGGGACACCCCACACTAGATCAGGCTGGACAGAGCCTCATCCAGCCTGCTCTTAAACACCTCCAGGGACGGGGCCTCGACCACCTCCCTGGACAACACATTCCAGGGTTTCACCACTCTCATGGTGAAGAACCTCCTCCTCACATCTAGCCTGAATCTCCCCACCTCCAGCTTCATTCCATTCCCCCTAGTCCTATCACTATCTGAGATCCTGAGAAGCCCTTCCCCAGCCTTCCTGTAGGCCCCCTTCAGATACTGGAAGGCCACAATTAGGTCACCTCGGAGCCTTCTCTTCTGCAGACTGAACAGCCCCAACTCCTTCAGTCTGTCCTCATAGGAGAGGTGCTCCAGCCCTCTGATCATCCTTGTGGCCCTTCTCTGGACACGTTCCAGCACCTCCACATCCCTCTTGTAATAGGGGCTCCAGAACTGGACACAGTACTCCAGGTGGGGTCTCACCAGAGCTGAGTAGAGGGGGAGGATCACCTCCCTCGACCTGCTAGCCACACTTCTCTTGATGCAGCCCAGGATCTGATTGGCTTTGTGGGCTGCAATTGCACATTGAGAGCTCATGTTTTGCTTCTCCTCCCCCAGCACCCCCAAGTCTCTCTCCTCAGGGCTACTTTCCAGCCAGTCACTGTCCAGCCTGGATTTGTGCCTGGGATTGCCTCGACCCAGATGCAGGACCCTGCACTTGCTCTTATTGAAGCTCATGAGGTTGGCTTGTGCCCACCTCTCCAGCCTGTCAAGGTCCCTCTGGATGGCCTCCCTTCCCTCCAGCGTGTCTGCTGCACCACACAGCTTGGTGTCATCAGCAAACTTGCTGAGGGTGCACTCAATGCCACTGTCCATGTCCCCCACAAAGATGTTGAACAAGACAGGTCCCAGGACGGATCCCTAAGGGACTCCGCTTGTCACTGGCCTCCACTGTGACATGCACCCATTGACTCCACTCTCTGGGTGCGGCCATCAAGCCAGTTCCTTATCCATCTAGTGGTCCACCCATCAAACCCATGTGTCACCAGTTTGGAGACCAGGATGTGGTGCGGGACAGTGTCGAAGGCTTTGCTCAGGTCCAGGTAAATGACATCAGTTGCTCGCCCCTCATCTATTAATTTTGTCACCTGCTCATAGAAGGCCACCAGGTTGGTCAGGCAGGATTTGCCCTTGGCAAAGCCATGCTGACTGCTCCCAATCACCTCTTCACTATTCTTTTGAGCGAGTAGTGACTCCAGGAGGATCTGCTCCATGATCTTTCCAGGCACAGAGGTGAGACTGACTGGCCTGTAGTTCCCTGGTTCCTCCTTCTTACCCTTTTTGAAGATGGGGGCAATGTTTCCCCTTTTCCAGTATGTGGGGACTTCCCCAGACTGCCATGACTTTTGAAATATAACAGAGAGGGGTTTAGCAACCTCATCTGCCAGTTCTCTCAGTACCCGTGGGTGTATCCCGTCGGGTCCCATGGACTTGAACACTTTCAGGTTCTTCAGGTGATCACGAACCTGATCTTCACTTACAATGGGCAGTTCTTCCTCCCATAACATCAGGAGTGTGGCTAAAGGCCCTTGCAGTGAAGACTGAGGTAAAGAAGTTATTAAGTACCTCAGCCTTTTCCTCATCACATGTGACCATGTCACCAGTTTCCTTTCTGAGGGGGCCCACACCTTCCCTAGTCGTCTTCTTCCCATTAATATACCTGTAAAAGTTCTTAGTGTTCCCTTTAACCTCCCTGGCTAGATTCAATTCAAACTCTGCTTTGGCTTTCCTAACCAGGACTCTTGCTGCTCGGGCAGCTTCCTTATACTCCCCCTGTTCTACCTGTCCTTCTCTCCACTTCCTGTAGAGTTTCCTTTTAAGTAATAGTGTGTCCAGTAGCTCCTTGCCCATCCAGGCAGGCCTCCTAGCATTCTTACCTGCTTTTCTCTTTGTTGGTACACAGAGCTCCTGGACACAGAGGAGGTGGTCCTTGAATACTGACCAGCTGTCCTGGGTCCCTCTTCCCTCCAGGGCTTTGTCCCACGACACTTTGGCTAGCAGATCCCTGAAGCGATCAAAATCTGCACGCCTAAAGTCTAGGTCGTAAGCTTGGAATACTTCCTCCTGATTGCCCTGAGGATATTAAATTCAACTGCTTCATGGTCACTGCAGCCAAGGCCGTCTATGAGCCTCACATTGCTTACCAGCCCTTCCCTGTTGGTGAGAACAAGGTCCAGCATAACACCATTTCTTGTTGGTTCCTCTACTATTTGGAGGAGGAAGTTGTCTTCTATGCAGTCCAGGAACATCCTGGATTGCTGGTGCCTTGCTGTGTTGTCCCTCCAGCAGATGTCCGGGTGGTTGAAATCACCCATGAGGACCAGGGCTTGTGACCTGGAAGCCACTTCTATTTGCCTATGGAGGGCCTCATCTGCTTGGATCTGCTGGTCAGGTGGCCTGTAGGAGACCCCCACAGTAATATCTCCTTTCCCTGTCCTGCCTTTAATTTTAACCCATACGCTCTCAACTAGCTTATCATCCCTCCCCAGTTGGAGCTCCACTGATTCCAACTGGCTATTGACATAGAGGGCAACACCTCCTCCTCTCCTTCCCTGCCTATCCTTCCTAAAGAGTTTATACCCATCTATCCCTACATCCCAGTCATGGGATTCATCCCACCAAGTTTCAGTAATAGCCACTATGTCGTGGCATCCCAGCAGCACAGTGGCCCTTAACTCATCCTGTTTGTTGCCCAAGCTGCGCGCATTCGCATAGAAGCACTTCAGCTGGGCTGGCCCTGTCCTCCTCTTGTGCCAATTCCCCTCGGTTTCCACAGAATGTCCTGGTGGATCATTCGTGGCTTGCCTCAGGACAGCAAGTTGAGGTGACCTCATTGCCCTCTACAACTACCTGAAGGGTGGTTGTAGCCAGGAGGAAGTTGGTCTCCTCTCTAGCAACCAGCACCAGAACAAGGGGACACAGTCTCAAGCTGCACCAGGGGAAGTTTAGGCTTGAGGTGGGGAGAAAGTTCTTCACTGAGAGAGTCATTCATCATTGGAATGTGCTGCCCATGGAGGTGGTGGAGTCACTGTCCCTGGAGGTGTTCAAGAGGTGATTGGACGTGGCACTTGGTGCCATGGTCTAGTCATGAGGTCTGTGGTGACAGGTTGGACTCAATGATCTTTGAGGTCTCTTCCAACCTTGGTGTTACTGTGATACTGTGGTAAACAATCTCATTGGAAGAGATAAGGGACTTAAACTAGTTGTACCAAAACAATCTCTCTCTCTTCTCACTTCTTCAAGCTGTGAGGTACTAACTGGCTTTACTGACCTCGGCTGCATTGCTTTTTGTTGTGACTGATATTAACTTCTCTGCTCTGTCTCTTGTCCCTTTTATGTACAGAGGGTTAAGGAGTGGATAGGAGGGAGAAGCTATTAGCTTCCCCTGGTCTTTGACCAGGGTGGTTCTTTTGTTGTTCATTAATTGTAAATACCTGTAAATATTGTAAATACTGTATATTTTGTACATGTTCATTGCATTCCATTGTAGATTGTAGTTTTGCTTGTAAACACAGATTTCATTTGCTTCCAACTGAGCTGATCTGGCAAATTTAATGTGGGGGGGTAGAATTTCAAGCTACCACACTCCACATAAAACCTGTGGATAAGGATATTGTGCCAGGACCTCAGGATCTGCATGTAGCAGATATAAATTCCTTCCTCCACACCATAAAGCAAGTAAGCTCCTACAGACTTCTACTACCAGTTTTGTCTTGCTTTTATCTTTCCATAAGAAGATTTAGCTAGTCAGTGCATATTATATTTGGGCCCCTTAACAACTCATTCGACTTCTGCCCCAAAAGCTTCCTATCCTGCAGGCACAGAACACTTCTTCCTTACAATCACTGCAGAATGCAAACACAGGACTACAGTAGATCTGTGGCTTTGAAGCCATGCATACCCTCTAAAGGGAGTAATTTTATTCCTGCAAAAGAAGAAACATCATTAGCATGATTTATCCATCTCTATCAATACATTTATCTGAGGAGTGAAAACATGATGAAAATAAGGAATGTTCCGATACATGAATTCTGAAGGGAACCATTATTTTTGGTGTGAGAAACATTTCTTAAGTCTCTTTTTCCAAACCTTAATTAATAATACCTGTGCACAATAACTGATGCAAGGTTTTACATAATTTTTAAGAGTGATACATCCAATTAATGTATTATTTACATTTATGCACATATATATTAATACCTATACACTGCACAAATATAGTTTATATATATATATAGTTTATATATATATATATAATATGACAAATATTTGATCACCATGAAATAAAAACGGTAGTGAAAGCAGACTTGATGATACTGAAAATAATTCATGCATCTCATACATGAATGCTTAGATAAAATACATGTTTCTCATTAGACATCTATGTATCTAATTGTCTGGAGAACACTGGCCAGGCAGAATTTCGTTATTTTGTTACACTAAAAAAATGAAACAACAGCTGGATGTTTTACATTTAAAACAGCCAAAAGGCAGCTGACCTGAAGACAGTCTTGTTTATCTACTTTTGATACTTTTTTCCAATATTCTGGTTTGTCATGACATCCATAGAAATTAGGAAGGAGGAAGCAGGAGAAACAAATCAAGAAACAAATTGAAAAAAAAAAAAAAAAAAGGCAAATTGCACCATTCATCTCTTTCCTATGTTAAATTCTTGGCTTCCTCATAACAGCTGTAGATAATACTGGATCACCTAACTCAGTGGAATTATCCCTCTGTTTGCCAGGAGTAGATAATACAATAAGTAGCTGGAAATGTTGAGGAAAATTAATGAGGATTTCTACAGGAATTATTTAAATTAAACCACCCCTAATATGGGATGTCCTCACCTCTTAAAATTGTATTAAGGACTATGACCACAAACAAAGCCACTGTATTTTGTTTTAAACCAGCAGGAAAGAAAGTACTAGTAAACACTTTTCTCATTAATGTTTGGTGGCTAGACTACTAGTATTGTCTGCATATAAAACCACACTTACTGGAAATTTTCACAAATGATTTTGTTATTTTAATGCTTGTTCAACACTTGAGCATTTCTGTTAATTGGCCAAGAAGATGAAATTACATTTAGCAAAAATATGTGTGGGGTGGGAGATAAGCCAGTACAGCGGGGCTAGAAGATATCTGCTACCAAACTGTTTCTTCTTTCAGGGAAGTATATAAAACAGCATATAATTACGTGATCTCTTTTTAAATTTCACTAATGCCATATTTTACTCTGCTTGTAGCTCATTTTATGTGTTTAATGAGCTCAGATTTAAGTAGATCAATAGGACACACTATGTAAGTAAATCAGTAGTAGTTAAAATGTCAAAGTTTGGATCTGATCAGGATAAAAGAGACTCTTAAAAATTACCATATGACACTATATTTATCTACTATATGTGTCTGACTATCCTGCCAGCTTTCCTACAGAGACGCCCCACAAGTCACCTGGATCATCCTATTAAGCAAGCCAGGGTCTTGAAGAATCAGGTCTATAAAAGCTGTAGGGTAAGGTAACTGTTGTGCAGATTCAACTTATCATCCAGAAATTACATGAAACAAATAATTGATCTGTAATTTAGATTAATAGCCAGCATAAAACATTTGGTAACACAGATTCAGCAGGAGAAATCTTGACCTGTCAGTACTTGGAAAACACACCATGGAAGTGTGGACACCAACTAGAGTCAAATCAAGTTTTCTTCTCTTCTGCCCCACAAGGATCTACAAAATACAGTTTTCTTCCCCCTTGGTCTGCCACAACTCATTGGAGGAAGAAGTGCTTATGAGAGTTTGGCAATTAATTGCTCTGCCTAGCTGCATGGATTGCTCACCATCTGGCTCTGGAAAGGCAGGGAGAGAGCTGCTGCAACTGCAGTGCACAGACGTACAAGACATAGAACCAGGGACAGGGATGTATGAGAGAGGACTCACTGCTCAATTAACATGTGTGAGACTGGAAAGCACACAGTCCCAAAATGACCTCTCCATGGGTAGTACCTTTCTTGAATGAAATCACTCATTAATTAGCAGCTACTTTTTTATTAGTGATACAGTTTGGAAATGAGAGAGGAAAACTCAGAAGCTCATTCTACCACATTGTAACCTAAAACCCACAAACAAGCAAGCAAACAAACAAACAAACAAAAAACATCTGAAAAACACAACAAAACAAACACACACACACACAAACAAACAACAAAAAACACTTCACATAATTGAGCCCTGGTCTAAGTTTCTGGTGGCTTGTGTTTGGCTGGAGGGAATGTGTTCTTGCTTTTTATTTAATGTACAGATTTAACTCAGTTGTAATGTTGTCATGGTGTTTTTAAAAAAGAAATCAATTGAAACAATTTACTTGGTTTTCTTGCTCCTGCAGAAATGGAAACCTGAGCATGCCAGTGCTGTGCTAATTCGTGTAAACCATAAAATTACACTGGCTGCAGACAACAGCTCAAACCAACTCAGACAGGAGGCTACTTCCATTGTTCACCCAAAGTGAAACTAGAATACTGAGAAAAAAGAATAAAAAGTGGAAAGTAAATTAGGAACTGATTTTATAAATCCCTGTGAGCAGCCTGCTAGCCTTCCAATATAAACAACAAATACAACAAATACGTAAACAAAAAATATTTTAAGGAATAAGGATTTGCAGGCTTGGAACAACAGCTTTCAAACTGTTAATAAAAAAGGGCAATCAAAGGTGCTATTAGAAAAAAAAAAATCTTCTAATGTATCTATTTATTCCAGTCTTGATTAAGTCTATTAAAATATCACGACTGTTTAGATTATTGTGGGTTTTTATTTCTCCTTTTCCATTGTTGCTCCTGATAACATATCTTTCTTACATAAAATACAAATTTTAGGGAAAACATGAACAGGCTATGACTCTAATAGTGCATCATGCCAAGAAAATACTACATTTAATTTAATTATTCCTAATGAAATCAAAGAAGTTCATCAGAAAGTTTAGGAAGGAGGACACTAACAGAAATGTCTATCCAAAATGATCCAATCATCAATCATAGAATCATAGAATTGTTATAGTTGGAAGGGACCTCAAGCACCATCTAGTTCCAAGCCCCCTGCCATGCACACTATTGATCATGTGCAGATGCTAGCTAGCTGCTGGTTCAAATGTGTTCAAAGTGGGTTTTTTGACAAATTAGCTCTCCACTGGCAATCTTGAGTACTGCTCAAATATTGTCTGCCCACTACTGCCCATATGAAGCCAGTATACATGCATGTCAAAAACAAGTTCTGCGCACACGATCCAGCTAATTTGCCAGAAATGCAATTGTATATCCATTCCTCATCCAGATGAAAATAGCACTCCTGGGTCACCCAGTAGCACACAGATCAGGTATTAACAATTGTGAAACGAAAACCTAATTACATTTACTGTAAAATGGGTATAGTAATAGTTCTCACCACAGCCAGAGTATGGAGAGGATTAATGCAAATCCCTGTAAATCCCAGAGGTCCTTTATCTCATTCTATTGTGGAAAATTCAGCAGAGTAGTAATATTTCAGAACAATTTTTTCTACTTTGAAAATGTCTTGTCCAGAATATGTCTTGTCCAGAATATGTATCAATACTATTGTTCACACTGCATAAGCAATAGGTAACAGTAGAAACTAGACCACAAAATCCTAAATAGTGTACCTCGTTCTGATATGTTCACTATCGAAAGTATAACTGAAAACATTTCCTTATGCAAATGGCATCTTAGAGAGGAATTCTTGCTTAAATTCTCATGGGAAATCTTGCCTTGGTAGGAATAAAAAAAATTATCTACTAATATTCCCTGAAACATCTGAAACTTTACTTAACTCAGCCCATGAACTGATTGGAAAATTGCAAATAAATTATTACTGCAGGTAAAAATGCTGCACATTTATATAGCTGATGCTGTACATTACTGGCAAGGAAAAATGTCTTATTTCCTTTGTATTTGGGAGATAAATAAACTGACATAAACAATTACCCTGTTTTCACTAACTATCTTTGCAGAAGGATGAGCTAGTCAACCCTACTTCCAAAAGCTGAAATCTATTGAATCACTGTGACAGCTTTTTTCCCATTTCCTCTTCATCCCATTACATGATACTACCTTGTTTCTATCATATTACCTAGACTCCACAGTCCTGTAAATGTAGTAAAATGCAGAATCTCTACAAAAATTGCAATCCCTTTCTGCCTCATAATAAGAACTGCAACATCCAAGCTCCACCCCTCATCTTCAGTGTAGAGCTACTTGAAGTCAAGCCTCCAATTGTTTCCAAGGTAACAAAGAGAAACTCACTCCAGCCTTTTTCTGATTTACAAGTGAAAATTAAGCAAATGGTGGATATATATGCCTTGTTGTCACTATTTGTCAAAAGTTAATGATTGTACCAAATAGAACAAACAAAATTAAATGTATTTCAAATAATTATAACATTTTGGAATTAATAATATCAACAAAAGATTGACAATCCTATAATAAATTTCCATCCACAGCCTTTACTTTCTGTAAAGAGAGTACATAATTTAATGAACCAATTTGGGAATTACACTGTCTTATTTTAAGTAGTCATTTAGGATAAATGTATCTGTGTTAACAGCTTATGTGTTACAAAAAATGTGTTACACTGGACACACTGGATAACAGTGTCTTAAAATATCTTGATATGCATTGTTCAGGGTTAAAGCTGGGAAATATACATCACTTCTAGTGATTGTACTATATTTAAAAGCCTTTCCAAGGATAAAGCATATTGTAACTTACAGACAAACATGATATTTCAACTTGAAAGGAAGCAACAATCTAATCAGAGTCAGAATAGATGCAGTAACCCTTTTGCAATGCTTGGGACAGAAGCACTTTTCATGGAACTGGTAACTGCAACTTTCAACTAATGCAAAATACAGCGTACTCCAAAACAGAACAGACTGCAAAGTTTTCTTTTCCATCTTTCAATAATTCTGATCTCCATCTCTAACCTTTCCTATCCAGTGCTACCAATCATTTTCCTTAACAGATTTCATTGTAGTTTACCTCAGGTACTGGCAACTCCTAATTAATGTGGTGAATATCCAAATTAGCATACTTCTGATGTTAACTTTACTTTGAAAACAAAATACAGTTCAGTGTCTTCTCTCACCCAGGTTCAAGCAATATGATTTATCCTTTTTTTTTTTTCAGAGACATGCAGTCCTCCAAGTTGCTTTTGATACTCCTCAAATTTGCAGATTAGTTTTGCCCTTGAAATTTCACTTCCTGTTTTCACTATATTTTTTGTCTGAACTAATTTGTGACTGAATTATTTCACCCACAGAAGGGGAAAGAAAGTAACTAAACCAAATTTTAATCTAAGCAGTGGGAATTATATCCTGAATATTATTCATGATTTGGGTAACTCCAGGCAAGCAACAAATTCACATATATAATCCACGTGCCTGTTTGTGTTTGAAGACTAAGGTATTCAAATCCACTCATATTTAGAGATATCTAAACAGGTACAGAGCAGATAAATAAAAGAAGCAGTTGCCAAGATGCAGTAAGTAGAATGGGCTTCTGAACAGAAATATCAATAAAAAAATCAAGACTATTTAACTACAACTCTCCCTCACGTAACTATTCTTCTTTCAAATTTTCATGATCTTCAACAATTATTTCCTTTCCCTTTCTGAGAATAAAGAGAACTATTAAATATTTAAAACTCAAGAACCTATCCATAGAACTTTCTAAAGGTTCCTAGACAGGACAGTGAAATAAAGGGAAGTCTTTGGACGAAGTAGGGGAGGCTTTTAGAGGTAGATAATGCAGAAGGTTGAAAGAAGTTCTAAGTGTGTAGAACGGAGGTGACTTGACAGGTAAAACAAAGAATCAAGAGGCCCTGTCAGTTACATTGGCAGTCATCTGAGTAGGAAAGAAAAGTTTATATTGTGGTCACAGAAGAATTCCAATACGCTGACTTGAGGAAAGAAAGAAATTACATGTTAGCAGTACAACAAACTATTTCTCTGTGCTAAATGGAAGAGAATTTGGGACTGATCTTTAAGCTTGAAGCCATGCAGCTCTCACTCAAGCAGCCTGCATCTAGACCTTTCTCAAGAGAAAGTTGGCAAAAGGCAGATGTAGTTCTCCTAAACAGACCCAGAAATTGAGAGAAAGTGTTCAGTTGTGGACCACCACAGCTTCAGTGACTTTGACATTTTTAATTAAGGCATGTATTAAGCAGCATAAACATTTCTACAGTGCAAAGCAGGATCACAATAAAAAGGCATTAAGCTACGTTGAACAAGTATATCTTAAGCATGTTATAGCTTAACACTCCACTGTGTGTGAAAAGGTGTACTCTTAGCAGTAAAACATGTAGTTAGGTTGTGTGAAGTGAAAAATTCTGAACAGGTTTTTATTGGCCCATTTGTAAGCCCCATCCCAGACTGACTTCAAATAGATTAATCTAAAAGGATACTATATATGACTATGTCTCTAATCCTTCCTAATTTACACAGGGCTAAGATGTTCCTATAAACCTTGTGGTTCTTGCATACTAAGGCCACAGAAGATGAAGATGAGTAGTTCCAGGTATCATTATCCCTTCCTGGGCACCCAGTGGGCACTGGACTGTGCTATCACAATATTTACTTTCATTCAAATTCCAGAGTGAGAAGCAGAGAAGCTCAACTCAGTCCACTCAGGATCCTGAAATGAGAGAGAAACCAGCACCTATAGAAGCAGTCCCTTCCTGATTGCCCAGAGGTCAATGAAACCTTTTGCACTATCATATTCCTGCTTTCTTTCATGTAAATCAAGGAGGTGTTTTTAGGTGATATGTATTTAGGATGCCCAGGGAGCAGAAAAATAAATCTAATATATGTGTTTTTAAATATTTTACAAATGTTCCCTTTCTGTCTCATTTCATGAAACACTTTTTCCCCATCCCATCTTTAGCTGAACAGCTGAACAAAAAAGGAGGGAAATGTTGGTCTACTGAACAAGAAAATCACTCCCTGTTGGTACAGGTGTCTCACATTTACTGTTTTTTTTCCTGTGCTAGGCAGTCAAAAGCAGTGATTTTACAGCTGAGGATTTCAAATATAATTTTGTTTACTTATACTTTCTGAGATGATTTATCTTTCTCCTTTCTATTTTGAACGGATTGTACCTCTATATCTCCCACAGCTGATAAATATAGCTTCACAGGTATTTCCAATATCCAGGCAAAGGCTATTTAAATGTATTTTTCAAGCTTGTTTAATATGCATCTTCAGCTCTGAAGAAAAAAAATATTTATCAGAACTTGACTAATTTTTCAAACAGTTCTGGGTGAAACCACTGATTTCTGAAGTTCTGAAACAGTACCTCTAACAGAAAGTAAGAATTTGGGGCACAATTTTAAACATAGGAAGTTCCATCTAAACACGAAGAGGAACTTCTTTACTTTGCAGGTAGATGCCATTCTGCACAACCTGCTATAGGTGAACCTGCTCTGGCATCATGGTTGAACTAGATCTCTAAAGCTCCCTTCCAACTCTTATCATTCTGTGATTCTATGGTTTATTGGAAATTCTGAGCATTGCTTTAGACAAAAGTTCAAGTCAAACTTCGAAACTTGAGAAAGGAACTGAAGTATAAATTTTAGTCACTGCATCCTTCCATAAATTGGAAAATTTGATCTTTCAGTACAGAATACCTCTATTTAACTGACTGGTTATACTGATTTTTAAAGTGCCATTCCAAATATTAGCAGAGTATATTAAAAAAGTTCAATTCAGATGGCTGAACAGATGAACAGCAGATGAATACTGCTTCTAGGAGACCTTTCATTAGACAAGATTATTCACAGGTTGATTAATACCAATATATTATATCAGTTTGATACCATATAGAATTGTAATATATTGATATTCATTGTACAACCAGTTTAGTATACAGTACATCCCTAATATTGTGACTTGACATCGTAATTTAAGAAAGCACCTATAGCAACCACATTCGAACTCCCCTGTAAAGCTGTACATTTCAATAGAAGAGTACAGGAGTTGCATAATTTTTCCAGTGGAGATAAGCTCAGTTCAGTCACATACGATTGCTCACAAATACTCACCTGAAGCTATGACTTGGAAGGGGCGAGAAGATGAGTATAGGAGGTGCAGCAGACAGGATATAACATGGGGCTGCTGTTTGGTAATGGGAAGGAAAGTCCAGGCAGGGTAAGAGAGTTGTCCACAATTTCTTAAGTTCAATGTATTCAGCAAAAGGCACCCTCTGCTACTCAAGCAGCCTTGGAAACAAAGATAAAGCTCCTCCACAACCCCTGCACCATCTCCCATATATCTTACTGCTTACTCAGGATCTTGCCCAAAATCTACCTCCCAACAATCTGGCTTCCAAAGTTAAGGAAGAAAAAAAAAAAGCTTTATACAAGACAACTTGTTTCTTTGCACTGGCAAAGGCAGAGTGTGTGGCCTTGTTTTTAAATGTGAGAAAACCGGACCAGATACATGTTTGTGAAAGGAATTCCATGCAGAAACAATTTTAGAGTGTGTAATACACTTGACGTTTCATGACTTCTGATTTTCATTAGTTATGTACACCCTTCATAGTTAAAAGTAAAGCTTATAGGAAAAAGATTTCTAAACACAAAGGTCATTATTTCATACTCGGATGAGACAGTTTAAACTTATGAAATATTTAATGCATCTAATTTTTCTTTGTAGTCAATACTACAAAGGCACAAAGGTAAGCTTTTTCTTTCAAAAAAAAAGGGGTGAATGCTTCTTTCCAAACGTAAACCCAAGTAGTCTACTCAAATGACACAGAAATGATCTTTTTTTGTCAAATAAATACATGTTTAATTTTTAAAATAGTTATATGTTTTTGATATTTTGTTACAACAACTGAAACCTCTGTCAGTTCGCTTTAAATTGCACTTTAAAGTCTAAACCTTAGCAGTATTCAAAAGAAAATTACTGGTTTGTTAAAAATAAAAACCCATCTGCTCATAGGTCTTCCTTAATCAAAACTCAAAATCTGGCAACAAAATGTCATTGTGAAGCATTTCCTTTATATACTTCTGGAAAAAAGTTTGTAATGTTAATATTTCAAAATAAATAACTTTGCAGAGTTTCTCAATGATTAATAAGCATATAATTTTTAATTTAAAACATTAGGTGCATATTTATATTCCCAATAAAAAGTAAATGGAAGAAGAAAACTTACTCTTTTTTGATGTCTTGTTCACTGATATCATTAACATCAACAGCAAGAACAACAGTGCAGGATCTGCCATGTTATGTGGGAAAAACAAACTATGCTTCTGGTATGACCATGAAATACTGTAGTGTATTCACAGAGCACAATTCAATTTAGTTTTATCTTGATGTCTTATCTCTTTCCCTTTAGCAACTTTTGTGCCTGGTAAATGTTTACATCCCTTAGCAGGTGTTATTGTGACAATTTCTATTACCAGAAATTATCATTATTCCTCTGGTCAAAAGCTGTCTTTTTATGTACCTAGGCTTTCATTCTAAGCCTGTACCCATACTATTTTTGTGCTCACTACAACCCTATGGCTAGCAGAATGGGGAAGGCAGAAGTACCAAGTCTGTTTCCAGATGCTTCCCTTTTTGCTGCTCTGGCAGGAGGAGTGAGCAGGGCTCACTTGCCAAACGTGGCTAAACTGTGCTCCTAGCTCAAGAGAGAACTTGGCTTTGCTGAAACCCACGACACAATGCCTATCCTCTTCAGCACAGCCAAGCTTCCGGCTATGTAGTGGTGATGGAGAATGACAACAGCCTGACAAAGTGAGGAGGACACTTGTTGAAGGAAGCTAAGATGCCATGCACATGGGTGAGGAGAGTGTGGTAATGGTTGCAATAAGCAGGGTGAGCAATCTGGCAGTGTAGGCCTAGAGCCTGACATGGTGGTAGGCCGTGTCCAGCATAGGTGCGGAAGTGGCTAACAGTGTAGCAAAATAGTGCTGTGCCTGCACTGTGTAACCAAAGCAGGGCACTGGTAGCTATAAACACAGAGAGTTATTTTGGAATAATAGGACGCATACGTGCATCAACAATCTCGCGTGTTATTACTAGTTTAATCAATAATCAATAGTAGTACAGTGTGTAGTCACTCATGAGGGACCAATGAAGCCATGCCAGCAATGCCCTCTGAGTTTATATAAGTTGTAAAGGTTTTCTTAATACGTACTTCTTCTACGCACTTCTTACTAGCCTGTCAGCTCTACTGTCTGCTCTGTACTATGCTTGCATTATAATTGAACAACACTGAAGCAATAAAGGAACAATACTAGATCATATTGATCAGCTGTATTGATTCCAATCTCCGTTGTCCATAGGAGAGGACATGAAGGAAGTCAGGTTGCCACAGACTTAGGTGTTTGATCTCACTTGATGTGGTATATAAAGATGGTTGATATTCACAACATTGCTGAAATTATTTATTGACCAGAGTAGGCAAAACAACACACACCCTCTTCTATTTTTCTTTATTAACTTACACAATTTACTCTTATGCTTAACCTGAGCCTTGTAACATGTCATCACTGTGCCCTCTGTCCCTTTTTACCCCAGCATCTTCCTTATTATGTATCATCCACATTCATCATGTCATATTTAAAATTTAGGCAGCAAGATCTCATGGAGCAAAGCTGGATCTCAGTGAAGCTCCTGAACAGAGCCTGAAGCACATCTTTCTTTTTATGGAAAACAATAAAATCAATACAAGTTTATTTTCATTGTTCTTTTCCTATAGCAAGAGATGGTAGAATAAGGTTCCCTAGAATCCAATACACTCAAGGTATCATTTGATATTTTTATTCTTGGATAAAGTTTAAATTTTGATCTTTTTAGTTTTAATCATGACCTGTTTTCAACACAGCAAAAGCTTTAACAAGACCAAATTCCTTAATTTATCTATTATCTGTGATCCAGATTCACAGCTTCACAAAATGTATGGTGGAAAGGGGCATGAGTCACTTGGCCAACAGACATGTTCAGAAACAAGAGTAAGTGCAGGTACATCGATTCTCACCTAATCACCAGCAGCCATGGAGAGATAGATACTCCTTTTTTTTCTGTAGCAACTTTTCACTTACTTGAAGATTGAATAAAGTGTTTGTTATCTTACCAGTGCTAACTCAGCTCATCTCCTGTGATCATTTTGTTACCAGGCTTGACATTTCTGGGCATCTTGATGTCCTCTCCTTTGTGTGTTTTAAATGTAATTTGTTCTGCGCCATTGCATCATATGTTTGATACTTCAGTGCTGACTCCCTAAGGCAGATGTCAGCAACTCAACTAGAATAGTTTGCTGAACTGCAAGTTTATTTCTCAAATACAAGATTATGTTTATTGTCAGTCATCTTCTTGATATAATCTTAAATGCATTTGCCAGTGGAGCCCGGTTTCTGCTTATTTGGGCTTCCCAGCGGGCCAAAATCTGTAATGCAAACTTGACATGCAGAGTCATAACATTTTAACCATAAGATTTAATTCACACATAGATATTCTGCAACTCTCAAAAAAATATCAGCACTTGACAACAAAGTCATACAAAACTAGCAACCTTCGATGTTTGCCATATTCTTACTTGACTGCCTTAGCATTAAAGGCCAGAGGGAAGACTGTCATCTATCAGATTGGAGAAGCTGCAGAGTAAGATAGTTACAGAGAAAATTAAATGTTATGAATTTGCACAGGCAAAGTTAAAAGTAGCCCACAAATTCTGCAATAATCTATGCCTAAAGTTGTTGATTTAATGTGAAACTATTTAGAAATGGAAAACAGTTTGAATGGAATAGAGAGAAACTTTATTTTCAAGATTTCAAAAGAAAAAAATAAGAAGCAGCAAAAATTGTAGGGGAAAAGAAGATTATCAGGAGTAGTCAGCATGGCTTCATAAAGGGGAAATCAAGCTTCACCAATCTGATACCCTCATGATTTTGTGACTAGTGGTGTAGATAAGGGGAACACACTGGCTGTCATCCTCAACAGCCTCAGCTTCAGCAAGGCTTTTGGGCACTGCCTCCCATAACATCCTCAGAGGTAAACTTAGTAAGTGTGGGTTAGATGAATGCACAGTGAGGTGGATTGAGAATTGGCTGAATGACAGAGCTCAGAGGGTTGTAATCAGCGATGCAGAGTCTAGTTGGAGGCTGTAGCTAGAGGTGTTCCCCAGTGATCAGTACTGAGTTCAGTCTTGTTCAACATCTTCCACAATGACCTGGATGAAGGGATAGAGCGTACCCTCAGCAAATTTCGTGATGATAGAAAACTGAGAAGTCACCGACATACCAGAAGGTTGTCACAGCCGTTCAACAATACCTTAGTGTGCAATGTGTCACTATTTCATTTTTAAGTCTTTCAATCATTCGAGGCAAGATAAATATTGTTTGCCTTGAGAGCAGAGAGGACACAAAACAGTGAGAAAAGAAACAGAAAGCAAAATCTGTGGGCTGTTGGAAAGAGGTAGCACACAGCATGCTTTCAAAACCTGTATTCTGCTCTCATTTTGTCAGTTTAGCACTTAACAGCAAAGATCTTTCCCACATCATGTTGATGCATTTAAATTTTACACAAATTAATATATGACTGGTGGACTGGACTGCTAATGCAACACATTTAACAAAGTGAAAGCCCCAAATCACTGAAAATAATTAAATGAGGTACCATCAACATCCCTGCCAAAAATGCTACCAGTGGCATGTCAGAGACAACATGCTTTCCAAGTGAGTCAACTAGGAAACAGCAGTGCTTCACTCTAGGAGGATGTGAAGATGCCCAGAAAAGAGGCTGTTTCATTTAGTCATATCCTCCATGTCTCACAGAAGTGCTGCCAGACAGTTACCTTGTGCACAGGACTACACAGTAACAGCATAATACATCACTCATGGCTCCCGTGTTCTTATAAACCAAGATAGCATATCCAAGAAGAGACACTTGTAGTAGTTGCCAATAGAATGAAATTAATCTCCTGACTGAACTCAGTAGGAGCCAACATATGCTAGTCAGAGGAAATGCAGGAGAGCTGAACTTTTTTATCTGCATCAATATTGTCTTTGACAGTCTTATAGTCAACATAGTATAAGAACTCCATAATATTATTCAGCTATGCCAAGCCCGAGCCATAATGTTTGGATGTTCACATAAAACAAGGGTCACCAAAGGACCTCCACTTTTCCTAAGGATTTAAAGAAAGAGTAACATGATGTCCATGGTCCCAAGGGGACTCTAATAGTTTCCAGGAGAGTATGAAGGGCTGAGCAGGACCATGAAGGAAACCCACAACTGGTTTCATCACAGTCGTCTTGTCTGATCTTGAAAGTGACTCACTTTACCATCTGCTCAACATCACAGGAGTACTGTGAGGATAAATACATTATGAGTAGGAGGCAGCAAGTTACTACAGTGATGAAGGCAGTATAGCATGTTGGCTACCAAAATGAAGGTGTAATTGTAGCTTATGCTACATTCTTTTGCAACAGTAGTAGAGAAAAGCCAGCAGAGACTTTAGTAGGCGGTAGCTACCACAAAAAAAAAACTAAAAAAAAAAAAAAAAAAAAAAAAAAAAAAAATCCGAAGGAGCTCAGAAAATACATAGATTTAAGGATAAGTTTCCTCACCTCAGAGAAGAGACTTAGGTTCAATTTCCACACCACCAGCTATTTGTCTACATGAACTGAAAGAGCTTTGACAACATAAAAATAGAATAAACCACAGACAGACCAGAAAGTATTCAGTAGATATTTGGCTGAGCTGGGCTGTACTTGGTTTCAAGATCTTCTGAGTAAGCCAAAATGAGAAATTCCATCCATGTCTTCTGTGTTCCAGGACTTTGTTTTTCAGTTTCATCAATTTTACAAAAAAAAAACATTTTTATATATCCATCCACAAAGTGCTTCTTTTTGAATGTACATTCTTGTTGCCTGTACCTTCATGAGCTTTTATTTCTTCTGTTGTGATGGGGACAGCAAGGGAAGCTTTGAATCTCAGGAACAAGTACAGCTTTGTACCTTCCATAACTGTTTAGTTTCTTCTATACAGCACCACAGCAGTTTTTAATTTCACTGTTACTGAGAGCATCTCGGTTGCTAACACTACACTCCTGTCTTAATATTTGCTTATTGTTTATTAATTCCATGATTGTCTTTATATATAAAAACTACGAAAGCACAAACTGTTAAATTCTGCTGATGACTTTCAAGATTAACAGATTGTGATAAAAATATTATATCAATCAATGACTCACTACTTCTTTCTCTAATACCTGCCTCTAGTCCCAGGGTTTGCTCAGTCTTAATCATTATTTGAAGAGTTCTGAGTTGCTAACATTAAATGTGCTATAGAAATAAAAAACATTTTCTTGATTCTTTCTAATTTAAGTATTTATTTCTTTGTGTATTGACAATGACGGAGATTATAATTGGAAATGAATGAACCATTTAAGTATGCATTTATTTTATTTCTTGTACATGGACTTTTTAGGGACTTCCCAAACAATTATCCAACTTTTGAATAAGACTGAATTTTATTTTTTATAATTCACAGACAAGTCACTGATAAAAGCAGCAGGCAAGCCTTGCTGCTTACTAAGACTGAGAGCTAACTGTCTCAATAAAAATGTGTAAGACCAACTTGGCCGTGATCAAAAAAAATATTCCAATGCCTCAACTCTTACTGCTTGGACATAATGTGTCAGACTGCCACCATGGGAACACTTGTGGGGTCTAGTGTAATTGAATTACAAAGAGATTTACTTTGTGCTTTTTGCCTTTCTTTGACCAATTCATATCTGTATAAGACTTACAGCATAACAGTTTCGAGAGGAGACAATTTACACAGAATAACGACTTCTGGTAATTTTCAAAAATATAAATGCTTCTTGTGAGTTTAACCTCCTAAACTCTATTTTTTTTCAGGCAGTGACTAGTTGTGAGAGACTAAAAGTTGGCTCTCCTGGTGTGACTCAACAAAGATAAAATCTCTTGCTGCTTACCCAGCTGATATGTGTTGGGCAGAGCCACTGGAAGGAAGGTGCAAAGGTCATGTAGGAATCCTGTCTACCAATCCTGGATGCAAACCACACTGGGCTGCAGCTGGCCTACAACAAGGACCCAGCCACCACGCCTTCAGGACAAGATACTCTCCACCCATCAAGTACCCTGGAAAGGATAGGCAATGGAATCACCACCTGTTTCCTGATGTGTAATGAGTGTGGGGGCATGTAGATGAAGAAGGAGGAGGCTGAGCCCCCACTCCCTGCCCCCACCCCTCCCTCCATCCAGACCTCTGCCCAAACACACAGAAATGCACAGAAAGATTTCCTGGGGAACGATACCTGGATACTTGCCTAAGGATGATTTCTTGGCCCCTGATTTCCTGAGGGACAATACTTGGACACATACCTAAGGACTAAAAACTGTATAAAAGACTTGAGCAACTACTGGCTTGCAGAAGAAAAATGTGGGGGACTGTGTCCCCTGGACTGGATGGTTAAAAGAAGAAAAGCGCAGGAGAAAAATGGAGATGTAGGAAAACACAGGAGAAGGACCATGCCACTGAGAAGGAAAAACCCGGTACAATGCTGCTCCGAAGAAAAGAGGCCATGGAGCCTGGAAGCTCTACAGACCCAGGCTGCCCAGAGGACCACAGCTCTTCTCCAGCCAAAGCTTCAGCACCATTCCTCTACCAACCCAACATCTCCTGCAGCACCTTTCCTCCACAGACTCAAACTGTCTTGGGGAGGTGAGGGGTGTGGTAATATAATTCCTTTCCTCTTCTTTCTCTCTTTTCTCTCTCCCTCTCTATTTTCTCCTTCTCCCCTTCTTATTTCCACTTTATTTATGTAATAAATAGTCTAGCTGTTGATATTTTGGCCTTGTTTGTGCCTCTAATTTCACAACATGGGAATATTCAAAAGAACTGAGTCTCTTTCCCTCTCCAGACTGAGACACTAGCATAATACTATTTTGTATTTAGAGAAACTTTTCAGGAAGTATTAGGTAAAAAATTCATCTCTTCTATGATAGCACAAACAAAAGCAACTTTGATGTTATATATTTGTTTGTTTATTCATTTATTTTAAATGTAAAACTAATATTTTTATTTGAAAAATGGATCAGCCAACAGCATCAGGAATGACTCAGTCCTGGTATGCAAACCTACATGTAGCAGTTTGAAACCTGTCACTCCAATGTTTACTTGTACTTCCAGGCATTCAGCAAGTGGTAAGACTTAAAATAGCTCAGTAAACAAAGAGTATTTGAACTACCTTTTCATGTCATCTCTTACTTGGGTAAATTTCCATTTAATCTTAAAAAGCTGATCACGCTTTAAAATACCTTTTTCTATCTTTTTTACTTCTAATTCCAACTAACACACTCTCTTCTCACAGTATGCATTCCAAATTGCAAGTATCTGTTGCTAGGCCTTGATAGGAGAAGTCATCCTCATGAGTAGTAATGATTTCACATATACCTGAAATATCCTTTCTACTCTACACAAACCTTCTGCAAAAAGTACTCAAACAAAATACATGAAAGAAAAATATCTATCTGTGATAGATCACAAAGAAAGTGATCTGACAGACTAACAATATGCAAGAGGTTGCCCAGAGAAGTTGTGTTTGTTTCACTCCTGGAAGTGTTAAAGGCCAAGCTGGATGGGGCTCTGAACAACCTGATCTAGTTAAATATGTACCTGCCCTCATCAGAAGGATTCTATAGATGATCCTTAAAGGACCCTTCTAACTCAAATTATTCTGTGGTTTTGTGATTCTATGAAAATGATGTACACTTCAGCTGACTTCATTTGCTCACTAAGCTCAAATTTTTGTTTTTTCTTTTTCTTTTAACTCTTACAGACTTTACTGCTATATGCTAAGAAAAATAAACCAAACGTAACTAGGATTAAATATGCTGAAATTCATCAGAAGCTTGTGCCCTACAACAAAAGCATCTTTGAAACAGTAATTCTTAACGACAGGATCGAAGTGATACAAGTAGCAGCAGACCGATGGGGAGCAACGCAGCAGCCTAACATGGTCTACTGCAGCAGTTTTCTGGGAAGGCATCAGCTCTCAGGCCTGATAAATACTCAGAAAATGAGCAATATGGAGTGACTAGTTAACTAACTTGACATCTAGGTCTCATTTTGCAGTACTACACCAAGCAAAACAGGACTGGTTATACTGTCCAAATATGCCAAATAAAACCAGTTTTAAAGTAGATGGCATACAACATTTTTTCCACATTTGCTTGCATAAATTCAGAAGCTGGGGTATGTTAATGTGAATTTAAAGTGCAAGCATAAAGGTGAGCATTGTTGGCTACTAACTGCTATACAGCAGGATGGGTAACTGACCCATAGTTAGCTTCCCACCCTTATGCAACAGGAGCTCAAGCAGACCAATTTAGTAAACCACTGAAAACTATTCCTGCAGAGATACAAAAATATGCAGAGGTTATTCACCAGAGTACTGCATTTCCCTGTCATGTTTTTGTGCGTGCAATATTCTTCTTAAGACATGTAGATTTTGCAAGTACCAAGTTGGGGCTTTTGTCAAAAAAGAAATAAACAAGTTCAGCTCCATATTTTCCAAGACATTTAAGAAACATTTTTCAAATTAATGCTGTGAATTCAACTGAAAAATACCCTGAAAAAAAAAAAAAAAAAAAAAAGTCCATTTGTGTGCTTATGGCTTTTAAATTAAACACTTTTTCATTTTACGACAAAATATGGCAAATGCTTTAGTTTAATTCAGAAAATGTTATAAGCCACTTTGAAAATTAAATCAACAGATTTGAATCATCAAAATAATTACATTTTCCTTTTTGTTTTGTTTTACAACTGGAAATGTCACTTTAGGGATGAATCAAAAAATTTTATATTCTTCTATAATTTAGCTGAAGAATATGAAAATCAAGCATTCATGGAGATAAACCTCATATTAATTCTCCCAGAACTTTAAAAGATAAAAGCTTGAGAAAGACCTAAAGGCATGATGAATTCTGATTCATATTACTTTGCATAAGGGAGTTAAAGACTCACAGATAGTCATGCCAATATTTATCCTGTTTAACCACTTCTTTAGATTAAAAGGGTGTTTTGGTCTCCAATGCTAACTTTGTAGCTCTCTTCCCAATTCCATTTGGTAATAAACAAACCACTTCTCTGCCTTCAACACAAATTCTTAAATCTAAGGTACATTCTATCCCACCTAGTTGAAATAATAACACTCAAGAAAGAGTGTATTTTTAGAGAGTCATTAGTCCTTGCATATTTTGCAGTAACAGAGCTCATGGTCAAGGTTCATTAACTGCATGAAACACCTCCACAAAGAAGATAGCTGCAGTCATAATTATTAAAATTCTGTTGTGAAAATTAAGACAGTGGAATCTTTATCGAACGCTCTAGTACATAAGACATTACTAATAATTAGTCAGAAAGGTTTTTTCTTTTATCTTTCAAATAGTCACACAATTCATAACAGCATGGCAAGATACAACAGAATATGACTAATTAATGGTACTGCATTTACCTATTTTATTGTGAAAAAAACAGTTTACTATTACTTACGGTAAACTATACAGCAGATATTTTATATAAAGGACTTTGGCAACCTACACATTATTCATAGCAAAAGGTTGAACAATATATAAATGCTAACAACTAATAATAAACACTTTATATCCACAAATTTAAATCATGCATTTCCTATTTTATGCTGCAAACAGCATAAAAATTTTCAGTATGTTTGAGATTTAAAATTTAATTTGAGAAAATTTTACCAAGAACACACTGAATTTCCAGTTTTGAGTCAATAATCCCATCTGACACAGATCAGTTATCTTTATGGAGATAAGAGCTTCTAGTGGCTCAGATTTTATTATTCTCTGAAAGGTGGTTAGGGATTGCAAAGGAACTCTAGTTTTATGTGAAAACAAAACAAACAAACAAAACCCCACAACCAAACAAACCAACCATCAACAAGACAAAACACATTTCTTGCATTGTCTTTAAAAACAATCTGTTTCAATCCTGCCCCTATTTAAAATACCAGAATTCTAGAAGATTCTGCTGATCTGTTTTTGAACATATGATTTGCCTTATGCTTGTAAATTCAAATCAGCAGGGATATAGCAGAATATTAATATATTTTATTAAATATTAATCTATTTTATATATTATTATATTTATTAATATATTTTATTAAAAGCCTATGTCAGACAGCAAATTGCAAATATAATAATAGCAACTTTTCCCAACACTCATATATACTTTTCTAAAGCACTAACTATTTTTTTGAAGTTAACAGTAGCAAAGTGCTCAATGACCAAGAAAAAGCTTCATCTATGTTAAGTTTTATTGCCTAGCAGTTCTAACTTGGAAATTGGAGGTTTCATACTGCATCATATAAAAGCCCAGAACTAATTAACTGTATCACTTCACTGCATCAGCCTTCTACTATAGCATTTAATTTGCAAGGTTTTGCCTGTATACATCTTTAATATATCACCACATATATACATATATGTAATTCATCTTCAGTGCAAACTTTAAATTTTAAACCATACAAAACCAATTTCTCTTGCTTTAGAAATGCCATCCAACTTGATAACAAGTCTTAAATAATTCATGATGCACTATTAACTTTGGGAAGGTAGCAACGGTACAATTATTCTGATACATGGCTTTATACAAAGAGATCTTTGCATGTTTTTCAAACATAGGAATAATTTCCAGCTATTCATAGAACCATAGAATCAATAAGGTTGGCAGAGACCTCAAAGATCATCAAGTCCAATCTGTCACCACAGACCTCAAGACTACTAAACCATGGCACCAAGTGCCATGTCCAATCCCCTCTTGAACACCTCCAGGGATGATGACTCCACCACCTCCCTGGGAAGCCCATTCCCACGGCTAACAACTCTCTCTGTGAAGAACTTTCTCATCACCTCGAGCCTAAACTTCCCATGGCACAGCTTGAGACTGTGTCCTCTTGTTCTGGTGCTGTTTGCCTGGGAGAAGAGTACAAGCCCCTCCTGGCTGCAACCTCTCTTGCAGAGGTTGTTGAGAGTCTCCCCTGAGTCTCCTCCAGGCTAAACAATCCCAGCTCTTTCAGCCTCTCCTCGTAGGGCTTGTGTTCAAAGCCTCTCACCAGCCTCATTGCCCTTCCCTGGACAAGTTCAAAAGTCTCAATGTCTTTCATAAATTGAAGGGCCTAGAACTGGACACAGGACTCAAGGTGTGGCCTAACCAGTGCTGAGTACAGGGGCACAATGACTTCCCTGCTCCTGCTGGCCATACTATTCTTGAGGCATACCAGGATGCCATTGGCCTTCTTGGCCACCTGGGCACACTGCTGGCTCGTGTTCATCCAGCTGTCAATCAGTATCCCCAAGTCCCTTTCTGTTTGGCTGCTTTCCAGCTACTCCAGCCCCAGCCTGTAACTCTGCATGGAGTTGTTGTGGCCAAAGTACAACATGGGGCAGTTGGATTTGTTGAATGCCATCATGTTGGTCCCTCTGGAGAGCCCTTCTATCCTCTAACCAATCAACATCTGCTCCCAACCGGGTGTCATCTGCAAATTTACTGATGACTGACTCAATCCCTTCATCCAGATCATCAATAAAGATATTGAACAGGATGGGGCCCAAAACTGATCCCTGGGAGATACCACTAGATTCTGAAGTAAACACAACTAGGAAGCTCTGGTTTCAGTAGGATACTCACAAAATTTCAGAGCAACAATTTTACAAGTAAATGAAAAAATCAATTGGCATTAACTGGCAAAGAATAATAATGTATATGAGGGTGAAGAGAGCAACAAACCATTCTATTTTAGTCTCCCATACTTTGACAAGAGGCACACACTACCAAAACAAGCATCAGCCTCTGCAGTGCTTATGTATAGATTAAATTGCATCATTACTGTGTTCTCCTTACAAAAACAATGTGAAAGAGAAAAATATGAAAGAAAATAATTATACATTAGTATGACCAATATTTGAAACTAGATATGCTCAGCTCATTTAATTTGCAGCACAGAATCCAAGAACATTACTCCTCTTTATACACATTTAATAATACTTGAATAAAAAATACCTACACTACAGTCTGGTGGAAACTATGAACAACCAACTATAGCTGGTCCTGCAACACCACAGTATCAGAGAAGCAGTGGCACAAGGCACAAGTATTTCTGTACACAGGGGTTTAACAGCAGTAATAAAGCAACAGGTACAAATCTGCTACAGATGCTCTTGAGCAACCTGGATAAAACAAATGGTTTCACATCATGCCCAAATCCCTTCAAGGCCTGTGGTATGTGAACTCTAAAATTACCACCAGTCCGTATAAGTGAACTTGTTGACTGCCAATCAGAACCAAAGCCACAAGTAATCCTCAAGTAATTCTTGACACTGCTCTGGAGATCAAATTCTAAGACGGTGTAACTTTTGGCACATTGCATGCCACTAAAGTAATGCCTGGTAGCAAAATTTACAGATGGTGTAATAACATTTCCTGAGTCTGATGCAAATGTCTGGTTTGTCAGCTAAAAAAACTCTAAAACAATCAGATTTGCAAAATTAAATTAGTGCATATAATGCTTCAGCACCCAGATTAGCCATGACCTTTCTTCATCTGATGACTTTCTAAACATGATGGACATTGATCTTTTGCTCAGAATTGAAGAGAAGGCATTTAAGATTTGAAATATAAATCAGGCTAATTCAGATGTGGTGCTAAAGCAAAGTGTGCAATTTAATTTTGATATTTCTGTCAAAACATTATTCAGTTGTAACTGTACCTTCCTGAATGTGGGTTGATAATTTCCTTTATAGGAAATCACTCAGAAAGGTTTCTAAGGAAACGAGGCAAGCATGCCAAACTAATATCAGGTTTTATATGACAGGGAGTGCCACACAAGGAGAGGTGGAAGAGAATTTTCAAGGGAAAATGCTGTAAACGTGAACAAAGATAAGCCTAGGTTTAAACACCGACTCTGAGAATTGTCTGCTTATTACTTGAGTTATTTTACTAAGTGAAGCAAATAGAGATATTCAGAACATTAACAGGAACATACCACATGACTATGATCAGCAGCATGTGGAAGGGAACTTATCTGTCAAAATCCAAATGTAACTGAATGAAAATGAGAAGAGAAAAAGGCAGATTATTTTAATGGTAAACACCTTCAGAATGGGCAAAGCAAGTGAAATGGGAGAAAACTCAACATTGCAGTAATAACAGATGCTCTCATAGTTTGACTATGGTCAGATAAAAATATGGCTAGAGACAAAAACAGCATGTAAGGAAATTAGATGGGAATCTTTTTTCATGTACAAAGCATGACCAGCCTCAATACCAGATTCCAAAAAAAGAGGAAAAGGTAGAAAGAATGTCAGAGTTTTTGATTTTACAAATTTCAGGGGTAGCTGAGAGTGCTTTCAACAAAGCCCTGAATGTCTTTAATTAAATACTGCTTTGAAGAGGTTGTTCCTTGCTTTCTTCCTCATCACTGCTAAACTGCTCCCTTGATGTGTCAAGGACCAGAGGAAGAGTGGTGGTTCAAGCACCCTGGGACACTGACCAGGATTTTAGATGTTCTGCTGTTTTAGGGTGCAGGTGCGACATCTTTAAAAGAAATAATAATAAATTAGTAAAATCAGTCAGGCTGGAGGCATGAGTTTTTTTCCCCTTGATGAAGAGACAAGCACACTCATGCTTGCTGGAAACAGAAAGCAAACAGGTGACTGCGCACAGCTCTACTACAGCAGGTGCTAACTGTGAACAATAAAGAGGCTCTGTGCTCAAAACTAAGCATCTCCTACAAATGCAAAAGAGAGTAACTGATGTAAATGTTTGCAATTAGACAAGAGGTAAGATTTCTAGGCAGGATTAGAATAGCTAACAGGTATAATAGTGTGGCCAGCAGAAGCAGGGAAGTCATTCTGCCCCTGTACTTAGCACTGGTTAGGACACACCTTCAGTCCTGTGTCCAGTTCTGGGTGCTTCAATTTAAGAAGGATATTGAGACTCTTGAACGTGTCCAGAGAAGGGCAACGAGACTGGTGAGAGGCCTCGAGCACAAGCCCTGTGAGGAGAGGCTGAGGGAGCTGGAATTGTTTAGCCTGGAGAAGAGAAGTCTCAGGGGAGACCTTATTGCTCTCTACAACTACATGAAGGGAGGCTGTAGCCAGGAGGGAAAGCCAGGGGAAGTTTAGGCTCAAGGTGAGAAGAAGGTTCTTTACAGAGTTGTTAGCCATTGGAATGGGATGTCCAGGGAGGTGGTGTCACCATCCCTGGAGGTGTTCAAGAGGGGATTGGACATGGCACTTGGTGCCATGATTTAGTAGTCATGAGGTCTGTGGTGACAGGTTGGACTTGATGATCTTTGAAGTCTCTTCCAACCTTATTGATTCTATGATTCTATTCTATGATTCTATTCTATGATTCTATGATTAATACCTTCCACTAGATCATTTACTACAGTTTTGGGGGAAAAAAACACACTTCTTGGGGACACAAACATTTCCTCAGACATCTATGGTTACATCCAGATTAGGGGCCAAATGAGAGATCACCTGTGATACAGGGCAGTGTACTTTGACCTTGAAAGACTTTCTTCCAGTTGAAACCAAGGTGCAGGAATGGGGATGACTGTGGTTGCATAAACTGTACTTTCAAATAAAAGACCTAGGGTATGCCTTTCCTGTCTTAGTAACTGGAAGATTTCTCTGGTCCCACATACATAAATAAGCTTGTGATTATCTAAGTGAAATGGTATGTCATATTATATGTTTGTCTAGATTTACATTTTTTCTGAAGATATTTCAGAGTCTAAGCCCCTATTGATGTGATCTAGATAACCAAATATTGAGTTCTAAGTTCTCTGTTTATCCAGGATACAGTCTTTTAGTTTCTTGTCAGTAGATTGTGTCATGATTAATAAAAATAGATTGCTTTTATATGACCTCAGTCTTTCTTTTCCTTGGATTTCTGTAGCTAGTAGCATTTCATGTTTCAGTCACAGGACTCTTTCTAATTTTACTATCTCATTTGCTTAGCTAGACAACTAGTATGATGAATAAAAACAATGATTAATATCTCAAGAGCACACATATCTTCAATTCACAATATTAGATAGCACTTCTCTTGTAACAAATTGTATACCTTATATTATTTACCACTGCTTGGATATCATAATCATATTGTAAGGCAACAGGAAGTACTATATCATTTGTAGCTTCAAGTACATGGCCGTTGGTTCACCTTATTATAAAGAGATAAATGCAAAAATATTTGAACAAATTATCACATTTATAAACTTTTATCACATACCATGTATGCAAATGAAACAAAATAATAAGATTGCTTCATCATACCTCCTGAAAATATTCATCATTGATCACATAAACAGCATTTTTTTACCTTCGTTATCCAGTGGTGTTTAATTAGCAATCTACTAATTCTAAGATTTTTGAGATCCATACTCAAACTGATTTGGAAGTATAATTAATTTACAAACAAAGCTATCAGGACTATGTTTAATTATGCTCAGCAGATCTTTATTCAAGAATTCTTCTACGCAGGTTGCAAAACTCTAAATGTTTTGGGTGCAATCGCTTGCAAGGTTTTAAACATGCTCTTATAAGCACGGAGAACGTATATCCTCCCTGTGAACTTTGGAAAGAACTTTCACACCTCAAAAGCAGGAAAGCAAACACATTTTGCTGTTAGAGATTAAAACTTCAGGTGAGAAGAATGCTTTTGCAATTTTGCTCCAGAAAACAAAACAAAACAAAACACTGCTATTTCCCCCTCTGAACTTACAAAAAGGGAATCCCTGTTTATCACCCCTTCTGCAAAGTAAGAGATAATTATTTGAATCCTGATCAAAAAAGAAATTAACTACCTATTGTCTTGTCAACAAATCAAGCCCTCAAGATTTATGTCTGGTCCTAAAGTAAAAGGCACATCCTTATTTAAAGGCATTTTAATATATATTTGTCCTTTCAAAAGTCACCTTTTCTTTCCTCACTTTTGCAAATATATATACCAACATGTATTCAATGAGTAGCTAGGCACTCTGTGATTTAACATTATATGGACAAAAGAGAGGAGAAATGTAAATCACAAATAAAGTACAAGTCCTTTTCCCCCAAGAGGCAAAATGATAATCAACAGTTTAACTAGTAAGGACAGATGCTAAATGGTCAGTTATTTTCCCTTTTGTCATCACTGCAAGAACAATTCTCTGGATATAAGGCAGAAGCCACTGAGCCAGACCCTGCTGTTCAAGAAATATGTCTCACAGCCAGGTAATTGCTTTCCTCAGACTTCTGTACCAAAAGGAGGGGAAAGACAAACAAAAACCTAAGTGTAACAAGACAGACTGCTTCAGGAGGATACATTCAGAAAATGTTTCTGGTAGCTTTGTTATATTGCAACAACCTGTAGCACCTTATCTGCAATAAAAACCTTGCAAAGGAGACTCCAGTATTGTTAGACCATAAGCAATTATTTAAATTATGAGGATCAATAATACCACTTGAAAATGAAAGAATGTTATCAAAAGATAATAAAATTACTGTATATACACACATTTAAGAAAAATGCCTGCATACAATACATAGACAAATTTATATAAACTTCACTATTTTATTTTTTACTTTTGTTTTACATTTTACTCTACATCCCTGGACAAAGAGGATTCCTCTTATATCATTTCACTACAGGACAGTTCCAACATACACCAATTTTCTTGGCTGTAGTAAGATATAGTCTGTCCTTTTACACAGAACATCTGTCATTAAAGTTTTTGGTTTTAACAATATTATGTTGCTCTCCACATCTCCTTTCTGTCTCATACAGATTTATGCCCAACCTCTGCCATTTTCTCCCATGCCACAAAGCTTCTTACATATTTTTCCTGTGTTCCAGCATAATGACTATGTGTGGTTTTGAGGAGATGTAGGTCAAGATTTTAGTTTGAACAGAAATGCTCTCACAGGTCTCTCCATTGTCTTTAGGTTTGTTTTCAAAGAGTAGTTAAATAGGATGAAAGAATAAAAGCAGACATAAAAATAGGAAGGAATGATAGCTAAAGGAATCTAGGGAGATAAAGGTTTGACAAGGAATCTCATCCAATGTTCAGAGTGGCTGACAGACCATGGAGAACAAGATATAAGCAATGGTCCTTGCTTAATTCAAAGGCTTTGTTTAAGGTTTCTTTCAGAATCAGTTGATTGGGTCTTTGGATTTGTAGCTAAGGATAACTGGAATTTCCCTGTGGACACGGTGCTGAGCCATGTTATTGCTGAGGATGTCTGGACCAGATGATCCTTGAGATCCTTGAGTTCCCTTTCAACCTGGTATTCTATTAGTATACACAAAGAAAAGCAGGAATATAATGAGGAATTAATTAAAAATAATGTCTTTTAATAATAGAGCACTTTCAGATGAACTTCCACAAGAGATATTCTGAAGACTGGTCAAAATGCAAAAGATTGAATAAATATCTGGACAATATTTCAAGATAATTACCTCATGCTTATTCTACTGTCCCTGGTTGAAAATTTCAGATTGTCTTGCTACAGCATGGTCAGATGCTGCTTTTTCTCTATCCAGAACAAATGAAAGATGACTTTGTGTAGAGTGTCATATTGTCACACTTCCAGGTTTTTTTATTGTTTATGCAAAACAAACAAACAAACCCCAAACAAAACAACCCCCCCCACACACACATTTTGTTATGTGTGGCTTTTCATCAAATGAAGTGCTGCAATTTTGTCACAACAACACTTGCAGATGTAGTCAAGTAAGCTGGAGCTTGACATTGCAACAGGGTACCCAGGATCTCTGTTGCATGTCCTTCACACACTATAAATTTCTCCCACTGCTGGGCATCTGTTGGAAAATTGTGCAAGTGTCTATCTGCAGGCTCAGATCTGTAGTACATTGAAAGTAGTAAAATAGATTCTTGTTTGATTATCAAGACAGATATTCTAGACAGAAGATAAACAGTTCAGTTTTTATTCCAGTTTCAGAGAAATTATTCCAGTTTACAATAGAAAAAAAAATTGACCTATTAAAGAAAAAGATGGATAAAATCTTAAAAACTAAACATATACACACACACCCCAAAATATCTCTTTGCCTCTAATTTAGAGATGGCTAAGCCAATTTAACCTAAAAGTTGTTTTCCAGACACTCACAGGATGAAATCCCTTTTTAACAATTCTGTTGCTATAATAAAGCCTTGAAAAATCAGAACTTATAATGGAAGCTGTGACAGACCATTAACTATAGGGGATATCACCATAAAATAGCAGGGAAGCTGTCAGTGGGAATACAACTTTAAAGAAATTTACTTTTGTAGTTATATAAGAATATTAAATAAGGCTACTCTAATACAGGAAACCCTACTGCATTCATTTTACTTGGCATGTATTACTGTACCTTTTTTCCTTCAAAGACCCTTTTCTCATTTCTTGACCAATATTTGTCATGACAGTCAAAAACTCTTCAAACAAATGTAGCAACCTGGACCATTATACATAGAAGGATGCTTAAATATGATAATTCAAAAAGCATTGTTTCAGTTAATCTTATGTGTTTGTTTTAGTTAATCTTATGTGTTGTCAAAAGCTAGCACTGTTGTAGAATGGAATAGAATAGAATAGAATAGAATAGAATAGAATAGAATAGAATAGAATAGACCAGGTTGGAAGAGACCTTCAAGATCATCGCGTCCAACCTATCATCCAACCCACCTCATCAACTAAACCACGCAACCAAGTACCCTATCAAGTCTCCTCCTGAACACCTCCAGTGATGGTGACTCCACCACCTCCCCAGGCAGCCCATTCCAATGGGCAATCACTCTCTCTGTGTAGAACTTCTTCCTAACTTCCAGTCTAAACCTTCCCTGGTGCAGCTTGAGACTGTGTCCTCTTGTTCTGGGGCTGGTTGCCTGGGAGAATTTGATGGGACATTTCTAATAAATGACTGGTGTTGAGAATAACCCATTAGGAGTGAAAATAGAAGTTGCCTCCAAAACTCCAACAGGTCTTCTGAAGGAGAAAGGTATCTAACAGTTTTCCACATCAGTAACCATTTGATGTGCAATAAATTTTAGCACAATATTGCCTTCTAATTATTGTGCTGCTAATAAGCTGTGGCTTTTCAGTCTTTCTCTGCCTCAAAACTAATACACTCTCTAGAGTGAGTAGGGTTTCTGTTTATTTTGTGTTTAGTTTCTTTTATGTTTGTTTTGTGCAGGCATGAACTAAAATACAAGGCAAACATAATCAAACACAAGGACTGCATGAAGTAGCCTGCCTCTCCCAAATCAAAGAAGAAAGCAAATCACAAAGCAATGAAGTTAAATTAAGGAAATCTATAACTTAAAATTTATCTTGTCTGCTCCACATCTTTGCAGCCCTGGGTGAAAACAAAAATAGATAACACAGTTCCATTAAAAACATACCTCATTCATCACAGATCTCCATAGGAAATGAGTTTACAGGTACCAAAGGTCTTGGGTCTGTCTGATTAGGGAGGAGATCTGAAGGAGACTGAACTCAGACAGTGTGGAGCTCTAATCAAGACAGATGTAAGTCCTAGTGGTGCTCTCAGCTGAGTTCAGCCTACCCAAAGCACAGCTATGACAGTCTTAAACCCTGACAGCCAATTTCTTAGTATTGGATCAGTTACCAGCTTTGAAACTTAAATTGGCTTTGAGCATGTTAAGTTGTACCCTGCTAATTCACACAGTTTTTCTATTTCTGCATTTAACTTCCTTTATATTCTAATCAATAACCAACTTCCTTCTACATAAAAGGGCTGGGAAAACTGTAGCTCAAAATATGGTGCCACCAGCTTTAAATTACACGTATATTATACATTACTCAAATACAAGCGATGGAAATCAATCTCTGAAATTCTATTGTGTTTGTATTGTTCTCCTTTTAATGCTGTTTTAACAGAAGGATCAGCCTCTTCATGAATTTAGAGTAGGTCTAGCTTCATTGCAGACTGAATGCTTATTAGTAGTTGAAGCACATCTTCCAGTTGAATTTCATCCCAAAGAAACCCAATTCACATGCTCTGAGGTCACTCAGTAATGTGAACCAGAGCTCAAAAACAACATCAGTCAGGACATTCACTTTGAAAGAGTAATTTGGGTCAGAACTAAAATACTAAAATATTTGTAAAAGCCAAGTCCCATGTCCATTGTAGTAAATTCAAAACACAAGACAAAATATAAGCAAACCAAAAACCACCAAGCACCAACAGAGAAAACCACAATCTGTATATTTTGAAAACAAGCAAACAAAAATAACAACAACAACAATACTTTTTGAGAAAGTTCTAATTTAGTTTCGGGTGTTAAAAACTGATGGCTATGTTTAAGACTACCTTTATAATTTAAGAAATAAAGATCTACAGAAAGTTCCAACATCTACTGTAGATGAGAGAAATCCAACTCCCTTGTTCTAGTTTTGCCTCACTGACTTTGAAGTTCAGAATATGTACTAACATAAGAGATGTTTACATTGCCCAGAGGACCTCAGTGAGTTTCTCCATGTCTATATTAACAACTAAAATATAATAGTAATCATGCTAATTTTTGCTCTCCCAATAAATGTTTCATTTTTTAATCATTATTAATCTTTACAAGGACCATGTACATATCCGTATTTCACACTTACATTAAGATATGTCCTAAAGTGATTGTTATAGGATTTATAGATTCATGAAAATTGATAATATGGCAAACATATTAATAAAATTATTAATAACTTAATATGAACAATTACCCAAAACAGATTAAATAGGTTTGCTGTACAGCTGGAATATGTATTTACAGCAGGAATGTACAATATTTAGGCAATATAGCAATGTTAACAATTTTAAGCAAACCAGAAGGAATAACAGAAAGAGAAGAGTCCCTGGAGCAATATGGCACTCAAACACAGGGGAAACTTGACAAGAGCCATTAAACACAGAAGGCAATGAATTAGTTACTCATGAAGAGTTCCACCCAAACATGGGGTGTGCTGCTGTATATTAGCCATTAAGGCTGTAAGGGTGCCAGCATGGTCTCAAGGCTGATCTGGCTCCAGCAGGATGGCAGGCAGTACGATGCATGCTCATGAAGGGCTCTTGCGTCTTCCTGGGTTAGCTGAGGCATGGCACAAACTCCAGTTGCAAGGCAAGCAAGGCTTTTAGCCTAAGGCTTGTGGCTTCTTAGGTTTGCAGTAAGTAGGGCTCATGGCTTCTATCCCAGGTCTTGGACCAGGAGACTCAAGGCAGGGTGAGTCCAAGCAGGCAAGTCCAGGCAAAGGCAAATTCAGGCAAGGCAAGGCAAATAGAAATCAGCCTGTATTTATTACTTGCTCGAGATTCAACTGGGCCAATAAGGCAACTTAAGCCAGCAAACAGTTACCTGATGCAATAGGACTCTGCCAGGCTGTGGTCATAAGAGGCAGGAACATAGCCCTGGTCTGGGAGAAGCAGTGGCCAGTACCTGTCCTCTTACCCCAAAAGGAGACTCTGTTTATTGGTGCTTGTTCTTTTGTCCCTGGAGCCAGGGAGAGGGGTGACCACATCTAGATATTCCAGGACCTGTCTGGGTTTGTGGCTGGGCTCATTTGGCCCTACCACCATAGTGATAAAATATAAATGGTAAATTAAGATGAACTTTGCTCCTAACTCTTCATCCAGTGACAAATAATCTCTCTCTAATCCATGCAATTTACACTAAACCAAAAATCCCTACGAGACATTTTTTTTAAAGCCTGTAAATCAGCTAGGTTTTACATTCACTGAAATCTTGAAAGATTCTTTAATGTTGTTATTTACTGAAAAGAATTTATTTTATTTCACAAAATGTTAATTTAAATAACCTAGAAATGTACTACTAAAGTTTTTATTAACGGTACATTAAAAAATCAAAATATTAAACAAATATAAATTCTGGATTGAATAAGTGTTAAATAATTTATTAAATTACGAATGACTGAAATAATCTTCATATAGGGTTATTTTTAAATGGCCATTTGATTATAAATGTCAGCTAAATTACACAGTCAAAACTAATCTTCTCTGCCTTTTATGAAATTGTGTGGCTTAAACTGGATTCAAGCTGACAGAAGTTTAGTCATATAGCCATTGTCTTTAACCATTCCCAACACACTTCTCAGTGGTAAGGATAATCCAGGCTAGAAGTTTCATACAACTCAAAGTCTGTGTTCAGCAAACCAATTCAAGAATGCCTACTTACATTTCTGAGATACTCAAAACCTGCAGCTTTCTGGAAAAGGTATCCACTTGGCTAAAATTCTGCAATTAAGTAAACTGAATAAAGTTCCCATTTTCCTGAAAGCAGGCATCCCAAGTACTCTAAACAATTTGCTTTGGTAGTTTAGGTCACACCAAAATAAACCCATAAGATTGATCACATCTTGAATGAAAGATACCATGGTTCTGCTGCCACTTAATTAGAGGATAGCCTTCTGGTGATTCAATTTGAGGAGAAAATGAGAACTGGTGCCTAACCTAGAATTTTGAGGAGGCTGAAATTACAGCTATTATTTTCCAGGACAGTAGCAGGTAATATGTTACAGTGTCCAGTTAAAACTGGACACCTCTTGAGAACAAAAGAATGAGGGGCCAGTAGGAAATGTGTATCAAAATATAAAAGTGCAGACTTCAAGGGTAAAGCATCTCTCAGCTCACTTTCATGTGGGTCAAGGAATCTTGCATTTCTGATTGTATTGTAGTCTAGTACTAACAGAGGGGCTAAGAAATACTCATCTGAAGAAAACCTTACCTTGGTAATTAATTTGTAGGAGAAGAGTGAAGAGCAGTCTCACTTCTCAAGAGTAGAGGTCACATGCCATAAAACTCAGAGCCTGACTTTTGGTTTCAGCTTTCCTTTTCAACAGACACAGGCATCCACAGTACGACAAAGAGTCCCAGCCTTGCCTCAAACTTTTGTCTGACTTCAAAACACCAGAATGCAGCACTGTGGCTGGTGTTAACCACAATCTGGTTAGCTAGCACTTTCCTACACCAACATATTTAACTCCATCCTTAGTTTTGGTTATCTGAATTGCCATACAGAGTCTCTGAAAATACTTGCAGGTTTAGGGATGAGAACTATAAGTGTTGCCTCTGCTTTCTGGGTTTTCACCAAGTACACCTCTATTACTATAGGTTACAATGCAGAATCTGACCCTTTGATATTTTGTTTTCTTCCACATGGAACAGTGGTGGACACATTCTTCAACCAAATAGTACATGAAGGAGTAAAGCAGTTTGTACAGACTCAGTAAGTGCAACTGCACCCAGCAATGAGGGAATGTGTATGATGCTTATGGAGTGTAGGGCTTCAACCTGTAGACGACGGAGATTGGGAATCAATACGGCTGACCAATGTGATCGAGTATTGTTCCTTTATTGTTCCAGTGTTGCAGGCCTATGGTGCAGGCCTGAGGTGCAGGCCTATGGAGTAGGCCTGTAGTGCAAGTATAGCACGGTAAAGTGTAGAAGAAACAGGAGACAGGAAAGGCAGAAGTGCGTAGCAAGGCAACTGCTACGACTTATATAAACTCGGACTGCCCTGTTGGCATAGCTCCATTGGTTCCCTATGAGTGACCACACATTGCACTATTACAGATTATTGGTCCAACTACTAATGACACAACGAGGTTGTTGATGCAGGTGCATGTCCTGTTGTCCCAAGATAACTGTCCATGTTTATAGCTACCAGTGTCTTGTTTTAGTTACATGCTGCAGGCACGGCACTGTTTTGCTCCACTGCTAGCTGACTCTGCATTTATGCTGAACATGGCCTACCACCATGTCAGGCTCTAGGCCTGCACTGCCAGATTGCTCACACTGCTCATCACTGGCATTGCCACATCAACCTTCTTAAGTATCCTGAATAAAGGATGCTCTTGAGCCAAATACCAAGAAAAAATATAGTTACATCCTGAACACTCTCAGTAAATGGTAAAACTCTGGTTTACAGACCAGTTCAAAAATGCAAAATATTGAAATTACACAGGAAACACAGCTGGGTTTAAAACTACTTATAAACAAAAATTTCTTAATTCTCTGCCAAAGTAGTCGTAACAAGGACTACCTGTACAAAAAAAAAAATGCATACTTAATTATATCAGTTCTGAGAGTCACTGATCTAGCAAAAATGAAAGCATTTCTTTCTTTCTCTTTCTTTCTTTCTTTCTTTCTTTCTTTCTTTCTTTCTTTGCTCCATTTACTTTGTTGGCTTGGGCATCATTCATATGTATCTAAAAAATGTTTATTATACATGGTTTTAAATCTTAAATTACTTTGCCCAGACAAGGAGATAAATGTAGCAAAGGGATTTTTAAATCTGACAAACTCAAGTATTTTAGATGTGAAAGAAGTTGAATGAAGTAAAACCTATCAATCAAACAAATAAAATTATTGCAAGAATATTCTATCTCAGTAATTAAGATAGGCTGCATTCTTTTTTTTTTTTTTTTTAAAAGCAAATTCTTCCTGTATATGAGTCTTTACTTCCTTGGTCTTGATAGATTCTGTATTACACATTACGTTTACAAAAGGTTGCAAGGAAATTGAAGAAGTTGGAATGCGTAATTCTCCATTCAGACATAATCTTCAGAGAAAGAATGCCAAACAATGCCTGAATTCACTTAGATATTGAATATAGAAGTTCACTTCAATTTTTTTTTCTTTTCTTTTTATAGGCCAGGAACATTTACAAAATGTTGGGTTCTTTAATAAATACAATCATAATGTTATAATTATAGGAGTACTGTTTTGATGTACAGAAATCAAACAAATCAAAATATGACAGTGAAATGAACACATTTTAGAAGAATACAAGTGGTTTAATATTTCTCTCCATTCTTCATGTGCTTCAGTCTAGCTTCCTCATAGAGACCATCCTTGCCATCTTGACATTGCCCTCTCCCCCAGCATCTCATGGTGGGAAAGTTTCCTCCCATTTCACACACAATAAGGCTGCTTATGCCTGTAAATATCTCAGACAGGTGTTACTCAGCTGAAAAAGATATCTCCATGGTATTTTTTCTGATGCCACATAGATACTCATCCATGCCTCTTTCATCTGTGACTAACTGCTAGCAACTTCAGCCAGGCACTGGAAGCATCCTCGATGGGAACATTTGGTGCCCTGACTCATCAGTACTGGAATGAACGAATAGGAAAAAACTGATATATCCGGAAGAGCCCGAGGCTGAATTCTCAAATTCAATTTCCATTCCTTTGGACAACCAGAGAGATAAATTGAGCGATACAAAATCTCTAAAGCCTTAAAAAAGACATCTAGATTTTAATTTATTTTTTTCTCACAGAGTTATCTAAGCAGTCAAGAGAAGGTGTTGGTAAGACTATTCATAGGAAATGACTGACAATGATATTTAGATTTATTTTTTTTTTCCATACAGAGTATAGAAGTGGACAAGTTCAACCTACATTCTGCCTTGGGATATTTTGGTCAGTCTCTCTGGGAGCAGAAATTTATCAAAGTACCATACAATCAACGGTAAGTATCTACACTGAAGCTAAAGTGTTTTTCAACAAAGCACAGAATTTTCCCTATCTGAACAAAATCCTATGCTTGGACTGTGTATCAGTTACAGAAGAGGGGATCAACCTTTAAAAATAGGACTTCTGAGGAATACAACTGTAGGGAAAAGACCCACAGAGTTTCCAAAGCCACACATAGTGTTTTGGAAATATAGACTGATGCATGATACTTCAGCCAAAAAAACATTTCTGAAGAAAACACCTTTTTAGGCTTTTTAAAGATAACTCATTGATATCTTCCTTTTCTGTCCCCTCTATTCTGATTCTTACAAGTCCCTGATAAAAAAATGCTATATGGATTTTCTCCTCTTTCACATCTTCCTCTAAATTTGTCATGAAACTCTTTTTATTTCCAGCTTTATTCTCAAGATTTACACTTTAGTTTTTTAGCCCAACATAACATCAGTAACTTCAACTGTAACAGACCTGCACTGCAAGTATGTACAGAAATATGCAACATCACAGGAGGTTTCCCACTTTCTTTGAAGTCTCAAGGTATGTTTTTGCCTCACAATTAGCAAGGTATTTCCTAATTCCAATTTATTTGCCCTCTCCTCCTGAACAGTCTTTGCTATAAAGATTTTAGAAAAAAAAAAAAAACATTTCTTTATCTCTGAGCTATACTCAAAGGTAAATGTGAAGCCAGAATGATCTCATATCAAATAGTCTTTCATATTTCAGCCACTAACTTTGGGTTCTACATACAGATTTATCCACATTTTTTGCTAACCTACAAATTGTCTGTTGCACATTTTATTCCATCTCCCAAATGAAGACAAGCAAAAATAAGAGCTTCCAAAGGTTCCACTTGGCCATTTTCCTGGGAAGCAGATTTGTAGCACTAGCTAACCCATTTTTTGACAGCATGAATTCTCACTGCCCTGATTATTATGTGCTTATTCACACTAATTTAAAGTCAGTTCACAAAATTAACACAATCTAATTTGATAACAAAATCCATCTATAAACTGAATTAAAATACTAGACTAAGTTCAGCTGTGTAAAGAGTCATATTTGGAAGTGTATTTCTCTTTCCAAAAATATATTTTCAGTTATTTTAAAAATCTTTCTAAGATAAATGCCTAGGCTACAGCTGCCAAGAAAGTGGTGTCTCACATTTTCTTGGGGAAAAAAAAAAATGGTCTTTCTGTGGTCCATTTTTTCTCCCAAAGATTTAAAAGCTAATATTCCTGTATATTTCAATTGAAAAAAAAAATCCTGTTCTAATTAAATTATTTTTCATGTATTTTTATATAAATGCTCTTTGAATTCATCAAATTAAATACAAACCAAATATTATAGATAATGTAAGTAGTGGATAAAAGAACTATTACAGTGCTTGAGATACATGACAAGAGCAGGTTTTTAAATTAGGTGAACCTCTGTATCTCAGCTTCACAGAAGTAACTTTATGTAATTCCTCTTACCTAGCCTCAATGAGACAACATCGTAGGAAGAATGATAGATCTTAGACTCAATAGTCTGTATTGCATCGCCTCAGCAGCACCATAGACCCTGGCTAAGAAATGTTCCTAGTGATGTTCTGCTAGCACAGGCACTGCAGCTAATCTCATACACAGTAAGAAAAGTTCTATTCCAAATGATACATGCTTATGCTATGTATAGCTTTCCTTTTTAAAGCCTACCCTCAGCCACAAAAGCTGCTCCCATCCAATTGCCAGAGGACCAGTGTATTGTGCTTCCTTTAACTAACTCCACCAAGCAAGCTGAAAGTTGAATAAGCTGAAGTATTTGAGTGCCAAACTTTCAATTCTTGTTATGGCTTTAAAAAACCCAGTGCTATTTTGAACGCAGTTACAATAGCAGGCCACCTGTGAACAGCTAGTTGGAATGCCACATTGACAAAAGCCACATTGGCTTACAGGAACTAAATTTCTGCCCTCTAGCAATAACCTAAACTACTCAGACATGAACCTCACTTGTCCTTCACTGCTCTCTAAAGCTGCAGCTGTACACCAGCTATTTTTTCAAGCATTTTTTCCCAAAACATTTCCTCAATAATGTGAAATTATTAAGAACATGTATCTATGTACAGGCAGACATTTTAAATGATAGCACTCTTAGGCAGAAAACACTATCATGATTTGCATCATTTTGATTATCAGATTTACCTATCAGATTTATTTATTTTTACCAACAGAGCATCCCATTCCCACCATTACCCTCTGTCTATAGCAGTGAACATATTTGATGCTGTAAATCAAGATGCTGACAGATATGAACATTTTACTGACATCTGATGGGCAGAGATGCTTTCAAGGTTCTAGCTGAGTTATACTTTAAATTAAGGATTCTGTCTCACCAAGACATATGCACTGTCTTGGTTTGTCTTTCCAGGAAGTACTCACTGTGCATAAAATTAAACACATATCACAGCTCTAGTATATCTTTCCAGCTGAACATTTATCAGGTTGATATATTTTACTTTAGTATAGGTCCATCTCTTCTTAAGCTTTCCTTGGTTGACATCGTTTCCCTCGAAGATTTCCTGAAAACAAGGAAATCCTTTCCTAGCAATGTGACATGCAGCATCCACTTACAGAATACTGAACACAGAACACAGAATTAACCAAGTTGGAAAAGATCATAGAGTCCAACCTATCACCCAACACCATCTAAGCAACTAAACCATGGTATTAAGTGCCTCATCCAGTCTTTTTTTAAACAATTCCAGTGATGGTGACTCCACCACCTCCCTGGGTAGCCCATTCCAATGGCCAATCACTCTTTCTGTGAAGAATTTCTTCCTAACAGCCAGCCTAAATTTCCTCTGGCACAGCATGAGACTGACCTCTTGTTGTGCTGCTGATTGCCTGGGAGAAAAGAACAACCCCCTCCTGGCTACAACCTCCCTTCAGGTAGTAGTAGACAGCAATAAAGTCTCCTCTGAGCCTCCTTTTTGCCAGGCTAAGCAACCCCAGCTCCCTCTGCCACTCCTCACAGGGCTTGTGCTCCAAACCCCTAACCACCTTTGTTGCCCTTCTCTGGACACATTCCAGCAACTCAACATCTTTCCCAAACAGAGGGGCCCAGAACTGGACACAGGACTCAAGGAATACAGGGGCACAATGACCTCTCCGCTCCTGCTGGCCACACTATTCTTTATGCAGGCCAGGATGCCATTTGCCTACTTGGCCACCTGGGCACACTGCAGGCTCATGTTCAGCTTACTGTCAACCAGTACCCCCATGTCTCTTTCTGCCTGGCTGCTCTCCATCCCCTCTGTCCCCAGCCTGTAGCACTGCCTGGGGTTGTTGTGGCCAATGTGTAGAACCTGGCACTTAGATGTGCCATTGGACTCTGCCCATCTGTCCAGCCTGTCAAGGTCCTCTGCAGAGCTCTCCTACCCTCTAACAGATCAACACCTGGTCCCAACTTGGTGTCATCTGCAATTTTACTGATGATGGACTCAATCCCCTCATCCAGATGATCAATCACTTCTACAGTTAGCTTTAGTTTGTTCTTTCCCAGAGTTCAAGCCTGTGGGTTTACCATTTCCTTCTTCAAGAAGAGGCAACAAAGAAGGCAAACAGACACAGACTCATGAGTTCTCAATTTAAAATAGTACAGTCTACAAAATTAGTCAAATTCTATCTAAATTGCATTGTTCACCTACCTTACCTTTACCGTAATTCACAGACATTTGTGCAGATTCTGTCAGATTCACAAACATCTGACATTTAGATTGTTGTTCTCTTTAGATACAGCATTTCTTTCAAACTGTGGAATCTCTCTCACTTTCTCCACCTGTAGCAAATTCCTTAATTTAACTTTGTCTCTCTACTATAGAGCCATGGTCTTCTTGCATACACTTTCCTTAATCTTTTGAAAAGAGCTTTAATTTTTTCTCCTCTAAGTTACATTTCATGTATTTTCTCTCTGATTTTTTTTCTCATGGAGAAGGCAGTCTGCTTTTGAGACTGTTCATTATTATCTGCCTCTGTTTTCCATGTTCCACACTATACTGCATAGAGATGGGAAAGAAAAATATGGGTTTATGCAGGATGCTACCATCGTAATAGCCTGATATGTCAATGGGATCTATCCAGGTTTTAAAGACTCTCTGGTGTCCTTCTGAGAGATAAGATACCATCCCAGCAGCAGACAGGGACATACTCAGACTATCCAGTGGTTCAGCAGAATGCATCCAGTTGTCCACAAACACATTTATTTTCTAGACTGTCACAACAGGATTAAGTCTTTTTGCAGGTAATGACTAACCCATAAAAAGATTCATTCTATATATAAGGTGCATCAATATATTCAAGTTTGTAATTCTGTTGTACCTCATGAAAACCAGAAGCTAAATTCCTTCACAAATCCCACGGGCTTATGTAACATTGTTAGGGTGATTCTGTGCCATAACTGCTGTTTCTGCTATAGCTTCACATACATTCTGAAGCAGTCTTTGTTTGCCTGAAACTGAATTATAAAATTTGGCATTCCTTTTGGCTTTTAATGCTGCAACCACACATTATGTGAATTTACAGTCAAAATAAAGTAGAGACTTTCTAGAGTGTATTGATTTTTTTATTGTGACTGATATAGTGGGCTGGCATGTTCCTGTCTAATCTTTTCCATTCACAAAATATGGGCATCTTCTGTTCCTGGCACAAGAGAATACAAAGTTAAAATGCAGAAATATCATCTCAGAAGTACAATTGAAACCTCCAGTTATTAATTCCACTCTATGTCAGTCTACCTTTCTAGTAATGTAACATTATTGCTAGCAAAGGGAGCACAGGAGTTCAAAACCAGAGTAATATAATGACAATTTCTCCCCTATTTTCCTATCATAGAATTACAGAATAGTTTGGGTTGGAAAGGACCTTAAAGATCATCTACTTCAAAGTTACCTGTAGTAGGCAAGGATACCTTCCACTAGACCAGGTTGCTAAAGGCTTTATCCAGGCTGGCCTTAAACACCTATCACTTTAGTAAAGAGTAGCTGACTCTTCCTTTGAGAAAACTGGAAATTTATCTCCAGCAAACAGGAGATAAGGGCAACTTGAGTTCAGATGCTTGCTTGAACCTGAGTGACCAGCTTAAGGAAGCTTTAAAATCATTTTTTGACTAAGACATCAAACTACTTCTGTTACAAATGATCAGTGTTAAACTATTGAAGCTTGCACAGTTAAATTTCAGAGTTACCAAACAAGAAGCTATAAATGTTCTGGTAACACAATTTAAGCATTTTGTATGCTGTGTTCACAGATTTCAAATAGCAACATTGTTTATATCTCATTCAGATTCGAGATTATCTTCAAAAGCGGACTTACAGAGTTACCTTTACTTATTTATTTCTTACCCAAAATAAAAAAGTAAATCAGAATATAAATTTCTTAACAATATGCATTCTGCATTATTTTCCTAAATTTTTTTTTTGGGGGGGGGGGAGGGGGGGGAAATATCCCATGTCTCTTTCTCCTCTGAATTCAAGAGCAGAGGTCCATTTTTCTATTCAAGACTTACTCCATCTTCCCTTTAAAATGTAAAGTATGTTGTCTGTTCTCTGCACATCAGTACAATTCCCAATGTTGGTGTTACCAATGATTTCAATTAACTGTATAGTGTTGCTCTGAAAGTTTCACAATACAACAGCACTGGTTAGGCCACACCTTGAGTACTGTGTCCAGTTCCGGGCCCCTCAGTTTGGGAAGGATGCTGACTTGCTGGAAGAGCAACAAAGCTGGTGAGGGGTTTGGAGCACAAGCCCTATGAGGAGAGGCTGAAGGAACTGGGGTTGCTTAGACCTTATTGCTCTCTACAACTACCTGAAGGGAGGTTGTAGCCAGGAGGGGGCTGGTCTCTTGTCCCAGGCAACCAGCAACAGAACAATAGGACACAGTCTCAAGCTGCACCAGGGCAGGTTTAGACTGGCTGTTAGGAAGAAATTCTTCGTAGAGAGAGTGATTGGCCATTGGAATGGGCTGCCCGGGGAGGTGATGGAGTTGCAATCGCTGGAGGTGTTAAGGAGGAGACTTGATGGGGTGCTTGGTGCCATGGTTTAGTTGATTAGATGGTGTTGGATGATGGGTTGGACACAACTATCTCTTCCAACCTGGTCTATTCTATTCTATTCTATTCTATTCTATTCTATTCTATTCTGTTCTGTTCTGTTCTGTTCTGTCCCATTCCTACTTTTTCAGCTACTGTCAAATTTACGTTGCATCTTCCCTTTCTAAAAAACATATAACCCCACTGTGTTGTTTCAAGTGTTTCTTTAGCTCTATGTAAAAACAGAGGTTCAGTTAGTGTATTGTGAAATTTGTTTGAGCTGGATAAAGTCACTAGATAATATAAAATTCAGATGACTTCAAAATTGCCTCTGGGAGATGTGAAGGCTACCTTTATTTCTTTCAACCAGCCAACAGATAAAGACTTCTTCATATTTCTCTCAGACTTCATTCTTTTTCCCTTCTCTCTATCCTTCTCCATCATACCCACCTATGACACAGAGATACCCAGAAATGTAATAGCAAAGCCACTGGAATATGTGCATACAAATGAGTGAACATGGACATAAACCTCTCCCTAGGTTCATTAGCGGTTCCCCAAGGACCATCCCTCTAAACCTATATGACATGCTATGGTTCAGTCTATTTTTTAAAACCAATACTCCTTCTTTCCTCTTCTACCATGTAAATTCTTTTCATTTCTTATTCTTACTCACCTAGAGTACATAGAAACAGTGTCCATTTTTCCAGTGGTCTCTGCTGTAATTCCCCATTATGGCACAATCATGCCTTATACCTTCTCCCAGTATATGTTGAAGTTTAACATCTACTTGATGAGATGAGATGATATAAGTCTCAGTAAGGGACAGATTGTCATTCAAGCAAAAGTCAGATAGCCCAAAAGGTAAGTAACAAAGCTGATGATAAAATACAGACAAATATTGTCAAAGACATACAGAAACTACCTGGAAAAATCTCTCTCTTCTTCTTTTTTTTTTTTTTTAAATTAATAATATTCCATCTGTGATATTTAGAACTTGAAATCTCTCATCACTTCAGTATAATAAATGAGAAATTTTCCTGCCTCTCAGAGAGCTCTGCATAATTGTCAACATGATCTCCCTGCTTTCTACATTTGTGGCACTAATCAGGCATATATCTTATGTTTATCATTCCCTCTCCTTGACAACCAGGGTACAAACAGAGGAAGGAAATCTAATATGAGCATGCTTGGCTGAAAATTCTCTAGAAAGGTTAACACTCAGTAATATAAAACAAACTGAATTAAGGGTAACTCTCAGCATAGCATTTTTCTTTCTGAAAGTGTCACCCAAAGTTGTGTTCTTTAAGGATAATTTATTTGGTAATAATTTTCATACTAGAACAAAAGAGAAAAGCACACATCTTCATGTAAAAAATATAAACCTTTCTAAAGAAACCAACCAGGTGGTTGGCCATTTTGGTGAATTTTCATAGTCTTTAAATATTCTGGCTGACCTTATGCTTTTGAGGGTTAGCTAAAATGCTCATCTCTGTTCCTTTCTTGATTTGGGTTTCAACTAGAATACTCCAAAAAGGGATGATGATACAGTTATGGAAAGAAATGTATAGAAACTGAAATTTAAAAAGAACAAGTCTGGGACTGAATACAGCTGCAGAATAAAGGCAATAAAACGTGTTTTTTATGGTTACCAGGATTACTTTAAAGGATCACCTACTTAATACAATTGTCTTGGTGAAAAAGGGTGGCTAAATGGAAAACCCTAAATTCACCATTAAAGTTCTAACTTTCATTTATGTTTCCCCCATTCCAACTTTTAATCATGCCTCCTCTATGAACAACTAACTGGAGGCAATTAAAAAAGTGTTTTCTTCTGTATTATTTTTTCCCAACATTTTGTGTGTGGGAGGTGTGTGTGATCCTGGATTAAATTAAAGGGGAAGGCAGAAAGAAGAGAGGGAAAAAAAGCCCCTCTTAATATACCTTGCAGGATCTCCATATGTTTACTCAATCACGCTGACATTGTGGGTAGAGTAAGTTATGATGAACTACTCTCAAAACTGTCAGAGTACAAGCAGTTTGCACACAGGCAATTACAGGATAGTAGCTGGCACCTTGGACATCTGCATTCTACTTGACACTGTAGTAATTTACTCATGAAACCAAAACCTAGCAAAATAGGTTTGCAGTCAAACTAGGCAGCAATGGCTCATTGACAGTAAATAGTTGAGAGTTTTCCCCAAAAAAAATCCCTAAAACCCACTGAAATACAGGGTGCTGCTGAAGATAAGCTTGTTTTTAAGCATCAATTAGAAGGAAATCACTGGATAATAGAGAAGTACAAAGAAAATTATGCAGAACAACATAACTTACTAAAAGAGGGAACCATGTCTATCCAGAGCTATTCATTAGATCTGTTAATCCTTGCTTTTGCATGGAAAATAATTTACAGCTACATCCCTTGGCATTTAGGAATTGTAGTATCTTCTTTATGAAGTCTTGATGCAGACAACAGCCTCACGTCCTTTAGACATCTAATCCTGCATAGCGGCTGTGAAATGTCTACAAAGGCTCAGCACTCAAGAACCTTCACTGTGCAGAAGGCTCTGAGGCAGAGACATCCTGCAGAGGCACTTCACTTCTGAAACATATTTTGAAGTACCATACAGCTTTTCTTCTAACACACAAAATCAGGAGAAAAGGCAATGGGAGATCAGCAGCACATCACTAACGTTGCAGCCCTTCATTCCTCAGAGAACAGGATTGCCTGATCTGTAGTTACTGTGGCTCACTTGGTATCCACATAAGAAGAAATAAATTAATCTCATTTAATTTTAGCTGTCTAGTTTAACCTGTCATCTTTTTTTCAGCTATCTATCATCTTAGGGTCCCTTCACAGATTCATTTGCCCTATCACAAGTGCCTATATTAGAAGAGCCAGCACCAGAACAAGAGGACACAGTCTCAAGCTGTGCCAGGGGAAGTTTAGGTTCAAGGTGAGGAAAAAGTTCTTCACAGAAAGAGTTACTGGCGATTGGAATGGGCTGCCCAGGGAGGTGGTGGAGTCACCACATCTGGAGGTGCTCAAAATGGGATTGGATGTGTCACTTGAAGCCCTGGTTTAGTTAGTCATGAGGTGTTGGGTGATAGGTTGGACCTAATGATCTCTGAGGTCTTTTCCAACATTATTGATTTTATGATTCTATGATAAGATGGATGAAATGTCAATTTCCCCCATTTGTTACACTGAGTTTAACTAAGACTTTGGAACCCAACTTTTAGACATTAGAGCTGAAGAATCTCTTCTAATTAATGGGGAAAGTGCAGAAACTCCAGAGAGTAATTAAACCCATCTATTTTAAATGCCTATTTCGAGGAGAGAGGAAACTATTTTCTACCCACTAGCTATGCAGGGAGCCAAGTTAGCCTGCTTAACCAGACACTTAGCTTTTGGACAGTAAAAGTTGCTAAAATGAATTATATCCCATGTGTTCTGCAGCCCATAAGGGGATTTTCTTTCAATCCCCTCAAATCTTGGAAAAAACCCTCTTAAAGCTTGTTTATTCAGACTTTACACAGAGGTTGTGATTTAGCTCTCTGACAGTGAAACAGATATAATTCAGGGATGCCTGGCTATGCTTTTCTTTTTATTTTTCTTTCCTTTTCTTTTTTCCTTTGTTTTCTCAACAAAAGAAAACATCTCCAAGCTATATAGCACTTCTAATGTACTAGGTCATCTTTATCTCCTTGATCAATACTTAGCTGGAATATAATTGTGAAGGTCAGCTAGGAAAAATCCTTCTTCATAACAAATTTCAGAATGGATCAAACAGAAACTTAAAAATCTCTTATCAAAGGCCAGTACTTCAACCCATTTTCACATTAGCAATTGCTCTAAGAGAGACCAGCATCTCTTAGGCTGAAGTGCTAAGTACTGAAGGAACTCTTTATTTGCTTGTAAATTCCACTCATAAGTGGAACTTGGAACTTAGTTAATTGATAACATCTGTATTCTTACATTTTACAGATATAGCCCTATTGCTCTTTTACAATTTTATATAATCTTCAAGAAGATGCTCTTAAGTTTTCCTGTCACCATGCAATCAGTCCCTTAAAAATAAAGATTATGTTTCTTTCTAAGCAAACTGATTTGCCTTTTTGGAGAAAAATTACCTGAGAAATAATTCCCTGGAAGTTAATGGAAGCCAATAAAATTAGCAGACCCTCACTAAACTTCATAAAGGCTGAAATAAACACACTTGATCCCTTAGATATGAGAAATTCTCAGATCCTGTATTTGATCCCTGAGTTAACACAAAAGACAGGCTTCACTATATACCTTGCATAATCCTTTACTTAGGAAAGTTATGCATATTTTTATTTAACATTTTTCTGGAACCATCATTTTACAAATACAGTATAACAGGTACTACAGACAGAAAGCACCCAGCTGTAGTTAGCCTGAGCTTACCATAATGGTCTGCCAAATTTTCAGTTTAGAAATAGTTGATAGGTTCCTAACACTACTATTTTAATGTGCACTGAATTACAACCTTTTAAGCAAGTGCAGTTTATGTATTTTAAAAGTTAAAAGATACATTAAAACATACCATCTTCTGACAGTAAAAAAAAACAACTCTGTAATAAAAACAGATGTGCATTTTTCCAAAACAGCTATTCCCTAAGGAGACCTAACTGATTCCCCTTCTGGACATAGTGAGCTCATTTCATGCTTTTAATGCTAAATTTGTTGATTTAGTAGAAGAGAACATAGAAAAATAGGTCCTATACATAGAAAGAAATTATACTACACGAAAAGTGTATTAACTCTTTTCCTCAACAATCATTCAAACCACTGTCTATTTGAGGTTCACCTCATTCCTAGCCACTAGCAAAACTGAGCTGCTGCTATGTGTTTTTGTTGCCAATGATTTAATGGAAGCACTTCAACTTACAGTGACTTCCAGAACACAGGAACATCTTGTACATGGGAACATCTTACAACTGGGCCAGAAAAAGGGAAATATATCAGTTTTTATGGTGGCAAACCAAAAGGGATTATTTTAAACCAGTCATTTGCTCACCTGGGGAATGGTGAATGGAGAGCTAAATGTGCACACTCTGTAGTATGCTCCAGAGGATCATACCTGTAATAGCCCAGCTATAAGGTGGCACCTACAAGGAAGGAGGCAGGGCTGCACTTGTTTCAAAAGCCAGCAGTACTGAAAGTGGCCTTGCTCTATATACATGGTGTATATGTCCTACTAGCCTGAGCCATGAGCTTCTGCAAGAAGAGAACAGTCCTAGCAAGTAATTATTTTTCTCATGAAGGTGGCTATTATAAGAATAAAAACATAAAAATAAAAAGGTCTTTCTTTGTGTGTGCATTTTAGAATAGAGGCTTCTTTTGACTGAAATATTAGCTTTAAACATTTGGCCTCATCTTGTCTGTTATAGTCTTCTGAAGGCATTTAGGTAAGACTCTTCACTAACACAGCCTAACTAGGTAGATGATAAATGGGTATTTTCTCATTAGAGAAAGAGAAAAAAAAACAAACAATAAAGAACTTGTTCATGAGAAGGAAAACTGTGATAAAGCTTTTGGCCTTCAGTAGTTCTTTGAAAAGTATTGTGTAAGGAAGGATTTCTCCAAACTGTTTCTATTATCACAATTTCACACAGGAAGTGCAAGAACTTCCTTAACATGTTGCTTAATCAGGAAAGCAAATCAAATGAAATAAACTTTTTATTACACTATCTTCACAGCTGTCCATCATTTGGATTTTGCCAGCTAAACAGAAAGCAGTAATAATTCAGCACAAAATCCCTGGCCCCTGCATTACAACTGATCCCATCCAAACAGATGCAAAGCCTAATGTCAGCTTCAAGCGAGTTGGTTCACAGGCATGAAATTCCTACTACTAAGTCAGCTAAGCAGTCCAGGTTCATGTTAAAGGGATCTGCACACCATACTGTCTGGATTTCTCTCCCATGTAGAGATCTCATCTCCTGCCAGTCTAAACACAGCCTGTTCTTTCTGATGAAAAGAAAGGTAAGCATTGCACCTGGCTGTGGATCTGTGGATGTTAAATTTAGTGTTTAAGCAAATCTTTAGATTAGTCACAATAAAGGCAATTATTTTCCTGTAGGCTGCCAATTTGTGTTGTATGTCACAAGAAAAAGAAAGGAAAAAAACAGTTACTACTACTACTACTACTACTACTAATGTTACTACAGACTCCTTCATTATTTATCATGGAAGTGTGATCTTACAGAAGTATTCAGAATGATCAATCACAAACACCAAAAATTCTGAATAAATATTTAATATTCTGCTTCATTTCAGTCATCTGTATTAAAAAAGACATTATTTCCTATCAAGTACATTGGTGTGTCTCGTGTAAACTAAAAAAAAAAAAAAACACCACCACATTTCTACCTATGGTAACTTTTTTCACATGATAGAAATTAGACTCTAATTTGTACCCCAGCTCAGTATATGAGTGCTTAGTGCCCCAGAAAGCCAGGCCTTTTGTCTTATTTTCCCTTGTACACTGTTTCCTGAGACTATCCTCCCAAGTGCTTCTTACTTGGATGATTCTGAGAGTAGAACCGAAAAGAGAAACTATTTCTATTGCTATAAAACATCCCTAGAGGGAAACAAGATATACCCTGTATCCACTGGGTATATCTGTTGTTTGTAATAGGCCCTTGTGTATGCTGGAAGACCCAGAAGAAGCTATTACTGAGGCAAAAGTCCCTCTGGGTCTGTTACTGCATATATATAGTTTCAGTAAGGTTTCAAACTTTGCAGCTTTTAACAGTTCAAAACATTCCCTTGCATGTGTATCTTGAGGTGATATATCTTGATGAGAATTATTCAAACAGGCCAGCAGTTCCACTACTGCTCTGTTTGAAGCCTAAAGTCATTAATGGGATACCTAGGAGAGTTTGAGTAGTTACTTCAGACTTGTAGCATAGAAGCACCTTCCTTTGTTCTTGTCAGAACAGATGCATGTAACAAGTCCTTGTTCATTAGGTTTCTGCAGTTAGCAGTTTCTCATAGACACAGTTTCATATGTTTACTGTTTAGCCACTTTAACACTCTAAAGGATGTTGGTACAAAGCAGAACTTGTTATGACGCAGCCATAGTTGTGGTAAGTACATTCTTGTGCAGAAGCAGCAGAAGAGTTTCATATGAGGTGAAAGAGCTATGTGAGGCATGCTTGGTCAACTATACTTCAATAGATCTGACTGGAGATTTTGTATCAAAATGTTTTGAGAATAATAATTAAAAATAGTTCCCAGAATTATTTAGAAATATGGGGGGGAAGTAAAGAAAAAAAAAACCACCAACCATCACACCCACAACACCCCACCACACAATCCAAACCAAAACACAAATAATTGTGAAGATAGGGCAGCATTACTACATCATTCCTCTCCAAAACCCATCAGCTACCACTTGATAACATTCCTATTCCTTCATTATGTTCAAGTCACTGTGAATATCTTCAAGCTGCGGAGGACACTGAACATACACCAGCAAATTCTCAACATCATAACTGAGTTCAACAGCTACTGGACAATAACACAAATTACGGAGAATAACATCTGCCAGTCTAGGGTTGGTTGTTTTGGTTTTTTTTTTGGTGAGGGGAGAGTTTCTTTTAAAAATGCTGTTTGTATCTGAAGGGATAGGTGCAGAAACCATGCTTATTACAGTGGTTTTAAAAAGCAGTACCTCATAAAATCAGGCATGTGTGCGCATAGATGCCACAACATATCCAGGCATGAAGAGAACTGGAAAGAAAAAGGCTGAAAACAGCATCTGAGTAAAAATTTCCAGGATTTTCTTTTGTCCTATATGTCTCACCAGAATGTAAATTTACTGTTATTACCTTTCAAACTACAACCCTGTTACATAACTCAACACATATCTTCACTTCTGCATCCTTTCTTTGAGAAAGACATATTACTCTCCCTTTCAGGTGCTACAAACTTTAGAAGGAAAAGAAAAGAAAGGAAAAAAAAAAAAAAAAAAAGACTTCAAACCAATTAGATCTTTGAACAAGGAATATCAAAGTACTTTTTGAACCACAACATGTAAGGTATTTGTAGGTTTGCCAGTGTACCTGGCACAGAACACTCAGTATCTTCAGGATGCATATAGAGTGGCAGGAATATCTTAATAATAGGGAAGTCATACAGCCAAACAAGAATGCAGAGAATAACTAGGTATAAAAATATGAAAAGGCATCATAGTTACCCTCCAAAGAACTTAAAGGAGAAACAGAACAAGATGAGAATACAAAAGAGAGAGCAAATTATTTTTTACATCATTTTTGTCTCAGCACTGAGAAGATAGCAGCCTTTTCAAATAAAAATAAGGAGCTTTCCATGATTCAGATAACATAAGGAGAATGGCTGAAACAAATCAATAAATAAAAGATCAGTCTATCCCAAGAATGGGACACTGTTTATTCAAGGGCCCCTAAGTAATTTAAGACTAACAACAAAAATTTATGCAGCCTCACATTGAAATCTGTTTGCACACTGAACCAGGCAGGAGAGCAGTCATCTTCATACAGCTACTAAAAGAAACCAAGCAACAATTCAAACAGCTCCACACACATATAATTGCAGTAATAAATAAACTAACTGAGGCACCAATAAAAAAATAAAATTGTTAAATATCTGGATTAAAGTTAGAAGCCTTAATGCCTCATACATTTCCTTAATCTTTTAGAATTCTTTTGGCATGTTAATAAACAGCAAATACACCGGCACTGGCTAATACAAGTTTTTGGCATTTCCAAAGGAGGGCATCCTAAGAATGATTCCCATAAAAGCTATTATAGAAACTAAGTAATCACAGGGTGAGAAGTAAAGCTTTGTCATAGATTAGAAACCAATTACAAAAAGCAGAATACATTAGTGGTCACTGCTTTAGGTGACTACAAACAGCAGAGTGCCCCCAGGTTCTTTTCTAGGGATAAGAGTGTTTCATCAATTTATTAATCATCTGAAAATGGGACTAACAGTAAAATGAAATGTTTACAAGTGACAAAACAAGTCTGAAATTAATCAAGGCCAAAGCAGGCCAAGAAGAACTCATTGAAAGAGGAAACAACAGCACATGGAATCCAGCACTGCCAAGCCTAATAGATGCACAACGGAAAGAAACACATTAAATACTTCCATATAGAATGAAAAAATCATACCAAACACTGAAGGGGAGAAAACCCCTCCTGATATGCACAGATCGAAGGAAACATTACTCTGGGACAAAACACAACCTAAAATATAGATATTGTTGAGCAAGAGATGAAAAGGAAAGTGTTCTGGTATAGAGATTATGAAGGCTAAGATTTATTTATTTAAGCAAGAAGCCTGGTGCCTCTAAAGGAAAAGGCTAAAAAGACATAATAAATAAGTAAAGCCAGATCACAAATAAAGTACATTATATAATTACTTATCTCTCTAGATAAGACAAATGAAGAATTCAGCAAAAGTGAAAACTGCATGTTTAAACCATATACTTTTTATTCAAACCAAACAGATGGAACTCCATATTTGACATTACCAAGCCCAAAAGGTAACACCATTTTAATGAAGGACATTGATTTTACTGTGGATTTATACATGAAAGTTCTCTGGAAAGTTCTCTGGCAAAGTGCTCTGTTCTGTACAGCAAGCCAGAATCAAACCAATAGAAATAATAAATGAAAAGTCAAGCTACCTCCCATGCCAATTTCTATGAACTATGAACTACACTTTTTAGTTGCAGACCTACTGTCATGAATACTCATCTTTCATTTCTCCTTTCAAAAAATTGTCCTTCTTAGTACAGCACATTACTATATTCAAGACCCACAGTGTGGCAGTTTTAGACTATGCCTTTAAAAGGTAGCTGCAGATTTTGAGCAAAAAGTAGAAAAATATAAACAATTCACTGTTGGGTGTAAAAAGGAAAACAAAAGATTATTCTAAACTAATTTCATTGGCTAGAATGTGTGGGATGGAGGCAGATGTACTCTAATAATCTTACACATTCCACATTTTCATTCCATCTTCTCTGGTCTGGTTGTTCTGCTGGGGAGGATAATGCTTCTGACCTTGCAGATAAGGACACTAACATTGCTTCTTTGAACTAACATTTCTCCTAATGGCTTCTTTTCTTCTAATTATAGGGGGAAAGGAGTTGGTTCGGGGTGAGGGGGGAGGGGGCGCAGCTTCCCTCGTCATTTCGACCAGGGTGGTTTCTGTGCTGGGTTTTTTTTATTGTAAATACCTGTATAATATTGTAAATACTGTATATTTTGTACATATTCATTGCATTCCATTGTAGAGTGTAGTTTTTGTTTTGAAAATACAGCTTCCATTTGATTCCCATTGAGCTTAGTTAATGTAGTGGGAAATTCCAACTCACCACACACAGTCAAATGTATCAGGAATGTTTGGGAAAGAGCTGGAAGAGAAGGAAAGAGAAAAGACTAGGTAGTAGTGAACAAGAAGAACAGCAATGTCCTAAAAGATAAATTGTCAGCTTTACCACTGGTGGGTATGAATTGGAAATACTTAGCACAACTGTGGCTGCATCATAACAAATCCTGCTTTGTCCTTTAGAGTGTTGAGTAAACATGTGAAACTGTGTCTATGAGAAACTGCTAACCGCAGAAACTTAAGGAACGAGGACTTGTTACATGCATCAGTTTTGACAAGAATCATAGGTAAACGTCTACATTGTAATGCATCACAGTTGCAGGTCTATTACAGCAGATGTACAGATGCTGTTCTCAGTTGTGTGTACAATACACAAAAATTATTCTCTGTCATGCAAGAAACTGACCCTCATCAGCCAGTAGTCAGTACAGCCCAAAAACTATATGGGCAAGGTGTATATAATCCCCTTCACTAGTATTTCAATATATTCAAAATTATATTATTTTCTGGTTTTGATTACTAATTTGGCTATACCACTTTAATATAATTTACATAAATATAATTCTCTTTTTCTACCCTAGTCTCCACTTTCATCAAACAATTTGCCACTAGGTACCAGAAAAAAAATTCTACAGAAGATACACAAAAAATTCAGTAAGAACTATAGGAACAGAAACTCTGTTGTAATTATCACAAAGAACCACCAAAATCAAAGCATGAAATACAGCAAGAACCAAATTTTGATGAAATGTTGGCAATTTGCTACGCATTTAGAGAAAAACAGGATTTTGAATGCCACTCCACATGCCTTAGAAAATGAAAGGGGTATCTCTTAACAATAAAATATTCCTTCCTGGCTGAAATTATAGAAAAGTATATGGAAAAAATATTTTATTGAATCACAGTCATTAAAATTGACTACTAATATGAATTAAGAAGAAACGTTACAAACTAGCAAATTTTTTTCTAACTGCCTGATGTAGCACTCATTTCACTTCACAAGCTTATTCTCAGACATGATAACAAGCAGATTACTGACCAACATAGTATGTTGGTTCCTATATCCCACTTAGCAGAAATACACCTTCTTCAGTTTTCTGAATCCTTTACTACTGGCTCCTTAAGGCTTCAGGATAAAGTGACATGTTTTCTGGGATATATCCAATCCAAGTTTTACAGGAATATGTGGTCTATATACTCTTACGATGACCTAAGTTAAATATCTGCTTTTTTGGCTACCTGCAACTCCCATTGTTTTACCCACTGGCAGGACAATGTCCTGCTTCTGCTGGTTGGTGTCCCTTGCAGTTCAGTAGCATCTAGTGGTATTCTAAGCTCTGATCACCTGTGGGTCTTCCCCTAATGTTTCAATCAATCAAACAGATTTATACTATTTCAGCAAATTATTTCTTTACCTCTCTTTGCTAGGCCTGTAAATCACTTGTCTTGCCTCCTTTTAGACCCGCTGAAGTTCTGAGTTGGGCACAAGGTAAGAAAGCTTACAGCGCTTATCAAAGGCTGGTTATCATTAGGCCCCGCAGATCTTTAGTAACAGTGTTACTATTGGAACAGAGTTAATCAGGACCTCTGGGAGAACTAATTTTCTTTGCACAAGTGCAGTAAACCTACTGAGAAACAACAGAATAAATGGCATGAATTCTCAAGGTTCAAAAGCAATAACCACCTCTAATTATTGGGGGTATCACTATGTGGTGGTTTAGGCTGGGTGCTGGCCCAGATGCCACTGCACAGACCACACTTGGGAGGTCCCAAGGGGTGGGCCCAGCCCAGGGGGGTGGTCACAGGAAACCAGGTATTTCATTCCCATAATTCCTGCACCACTATAAAGTCCAGGGCGGGGTCTGGCACTTCCTTTTTTCCTTCCTCTCTGCCACCCAGTAACTGGGGGGGGGGAAGGGCAGTCTCAGATCTGGCCAGCTGAGACTAGCCTAGCAGTGGGAGGGGGAAGGAGGAGCCCTGGGGGTCTTGGGTGCACCCTTGGGATGGGATGCTTCTGGGTCTGTTTTGGGGTTTCTCTTGTCACTGTGTTTTGGTTTTCTGTACACACTCACTGTTTTCTATTTAAACTTTCCATCACTTTTGCAATCTGTTTTGTCTGAGTCATTATTTCTGCGTGTGGTGGGGAGGGAGTCTGCCCCAACCCATTACACACTAACAACAAATATTCCATCAGTAAAGCAATATTTTTCTAGTTTTATGTTTTCTAAAGTAATTCTCTATTTTTTAGTCTTTCAAAAAAGAAAAGCTTTATTCTGGAAGAAAAATAATATAAATTGATATGATAGGTAGTTTTCTCCTCTATGCTGGAAAATCCGAAGAAAATAAAGCCTTTGCAAGCATATAGAAAATTTACTGTTTATTAAAGCAAATCAGTTACTTAAGCTTTCCTGTGTATCTAGTTATCAGTTCAGTGCCTACTGAACCCAGACTGAAGACTGACCCAGAATAATTTTTTTCTCCTAGTAAGAAACAAGAAAATAGAAGATGAGGGCAGTATTTTAGGAAAGAAGGTCAGATTTCTTACATTGCTGATTTCCCTCCCTCACCACCCAAATTTCCATTTTCATGATTGCTTAGAAATTTTTGCAGTGTTATCAAACTAAAAACTCAAGAGTTGCCATAAAGAGACACTGAAAGGTCTGTTCCACCTTGCATCTGTTTGCTGGGAAGGTGCAGTGAGTTCCACAGCAAGGACAAAAACAGCCCAGAGAGCCCAAAACACAGCAGAGCTGCAGTGGTTCTGCTGCACTGAGGCTTGGCAGCTGCAGGGAAGGCATAGAGCAGAAGTCTGCACCACACTGTACATCACCTCCATAGGCATAGCAACAGAAGATGAGTTAAAAACAATTAAAAATAACAATAACAAAAAACACCCAAAAAACACCAACAACAACAAAGAACAATAGAGGATTGCTAATGACATGACATATAGAGCCAGGCGCAGTAAATCATTTTGGAGCTCCCACCCAGGGTCTTGAGCTGCAGTCCTGAAGAAACTGCTGAGATACTTTGGGCATTATCTCCAGGTGAGAGGCAAATTTCATTCTCTTGAGGGTGGCTCTGTAGAAACACTGCAGACTGAAACAGCGCTGAGAACTTGGCTTCTACATTATATGGGTTTCATTGTTTTACATCAAGCTAACCCCATTCCTATAGACCGTATGTCCCTTAGTAACAATAACATATTAGATGTGCTTCTGGGCCACACTCTTGCCTTTACTTTCAGCAGAAAGCAATCCAGTTTATGCGCTCCCAGATCGCTCTCTGATGTGAATCAAGTTACAGTAAGACAGGCAGTGGGAGCAAGTGTGAGATTTGTTTCAGAGTACCCCCTTGACTGAACTAAAATGCTAATGGAGACACAGCCTCATAGCAGCTGCTGGTACACAGTTGAGGCACTTGAGATTTGTGAGCTGTGTGCTCACCAATATGTGTACAGAATCTGTTAAGAAACAAGTACCTGCCTCTTAACTCTGACAGTTTTTGACAGAAAGTGGAAAAATAAAATGTGAAGAAGGATCAGCCCTTTGAGGAGTATAGCAGGTGCAACTCATAGTGCAATGCATGCTATGAGGCCCAAATACTGTTGAACTACTGCAATATTTGAGTTCCATAATAGTATCATTACCTGCAGGAAAAAACCCAACACAGTTTCAGGTCTTTTGCTTCTCACAAGTCCATGGGACCAGATGGGATCCATCCTAGAGTGCTGAGAGAGCTGGCAGATGAGCTGGCCAAGCCACTCTCCATCATTTTCCTCCAGTCCTGGCTCACTGGAGAAGTCACAGATGACTGGAAACTGGCCAATGTGATCCCCATCCACAAGAAGGGTCGGATGGAGGAACCTGGAAACTACAGGCCAGTCAGCCTGACCTCAGTGACAGGGAAAATTATGGAGCAGATCATCTTTGCAACAATAACTTCACACCTGAAGGATGGCCAAGGGCTCAGGTCCAGCCAACATCAATTTAGGAAGGGCAGATCCTGCCTCTCAAACCTGATCTCTTTCTGTGATCAAGTGACCTGACTAGAGGATGTGCAGAGGGCTGTGGATGTGGTCTACCCGGACTTCAGCAAGGCCTTTGACACTGTCACCCAAAGCAAACTGCTGGCTAAGCTGTCAGCTCATGGCTTGGACAGCAGCACTCTGCACTGGGTTAGGAACTGGATGGGGGGGCCAGGCCCAGAGAGTGAATGGCACAACATCCAGCTGGCAGCCAGTCACTAGTGGCGTCCCTCAGGGATCAGTGCTGGGCCCCATCCTCTTTAATATCTTCACTGATGATCTGGATGAGGGGATTGAGTCAGTCATCAGCAAATTTGCAGACGACACCTAGTTGGGAGCAGATGTTGATCTGTTAGAGGATTGGAGAGCTCTGCAGAGGGACCTTGACAGGCTGGACAGGTGGGCAGAGTCCAACATGATAGCATTCAACAAATCCAAGTTTCTGCACTTTGGCCAAACAACCCCATGCAGAGCTACAGGCTGGGGTCAGAGTGGCTGGAGAACTGCCAAACAGAAAGGGACCTGGAGGTGCTGATTGACAGCCACCTAAACATGAGCCAGCAGTGTGCCCAGGTGGCCAAGAAGGCCAATGGCATCCTGGCCTGCATCAAGAATAGTGTGGCCAGCAGGAGCAGGGAGGTCATTGTGCCCTGTACTCCGCACTGGTTAGGCCACACCTTGAGTACTGTGTCCAGTTCTGGGCCCTTCAGTTTAAGAAGGACATTGAGATACTTGAACATGTCCAGAGAAGGGCAACAAGGCTGGTGAGAGGCCTTGAGCACAAGCCCTATGAGGAGAGGCTGAGGGAGCTGGGATTGTTTAGCCTGGAGAAGAGGAGGCTCAGGGGAGACCTTATTGCCCTCTATAACTACCTGAAGAGTGGTTGTAGCCAGGAGGAAGTTGGTCTCTTCTCTCAAGCAACAAGCACCAGAATAAGAGGACACAGTCTCAAGCTGTGCCAGGGGAAGTTTAGGCTCAAGGTGAGGAGAAAGTTCTTCACTGTGAGAGTCGTTCGCCATTGGAATGGGCTGCCCATGGAGGTGGTGGAGTCACCATCCCTGGAGGTGTTCAAGAGGGGGACTGGATGTGGCACTTGGTGCCACGGTTTAGTCATGAGGTCTGTGGTGACAGGTTGGACTTGATGATCTTTGAGGTCTCTTCCAACCTTGGTGATTCTGTGTGATTCTGTGTGATTCTTTCAAACACAACATCAAATAATTTAAAATATCTCTTTATTCACATATACTTTAAGCTCCCTTTCCTACCCCCTACACAGGGATCACAAATTTAGTGTAACCCAAAGAAAAGCTTACTGATATTCATAGTTCTCGTATTGCTCCCTGTAAGCCTAATCGTCTTCCCTGCCAGTCATGATTTTGATAACATGTATGTCCTGCAAGCTGCAAAACATATCATCTCCTCCTCTTGCAGATCTAAACAACTATAAAAGAAGGATCTCTTCCCAAATACCAGATCTCCTCAAATCATATCTATATTAAAAAATGTGAGAAAAAAAAAATATTTACATTTATACCAAACATTTTACATACATTTTTTATTATACCAAAATATATGGAGGAATGTTTCTCCAGTAATCAAAATGAAATGATGACAAGGACACAGGGAACTGCAAAAAAGGATTAAAGAACGATTTGGAAAGTTACAGAAGTTCATGCTTATATTACACAAGCTGACGTAATTCTGCCTTTTAAAATATTTCAGAAAATACATAAATCTCAGAGGCAGCAGTAGTAAAAACCTTATCTTCAAGATGACAACAATAAAAAAATCCTAGTCTTAAAATAACCCCACACACACAAACAAAAATGTGCAAATAAAGAGGCAAAAATGAAAGCAATCTAAAATATCACAATTAAGAAAACAGAGCATTTACAGTAACTTCTTCCATAAAGTATTAGTATTAGTATTAGTATTAGGTAGTGGAGATACATGGAATTTTTATGTGGGTTTGTTACAACCACTGATCCAAACTGCAATTCAACACAAGGAGGGTCTCTATGAAGGAGCTGCAAAGAGCAGTGTAAAACAGGGTTAGTGCACTTTCTGGCTATATCATCACCAATAGACGCTTGTGTGCTCCACATTTACTGTGAAACCTCTCCAAAGTCTTGAAAAAGAAAGAAAATACTATAAATAATTTACATTTCTAGATCAGTGAAAAAACAAACAAATCAGTGACTGAAAAAAGGAAAATATAATTTAGGAACAATTGTTAGATTTTTATGTACTTCCTAAACAACTTTTTAATTTTAAAGAATTCACGATATTTCAAAGACTTTCATAGGACTCTAATTCAGGACTGTGCTAGTCTCCCCAAGATTCCTGATTCTACTTCAGTAATTTCCTTGTTGCACCTCCTGTAAGATATATGCACATATAGATAGATAGATATAGATATATATATCACATATATATGTACACACACATGTGGGTACAATACATGTAGTTTTAATTTGAGTCATTGTTAAAATTACTACCTTTTCTATAATTTTTTAAATGCAGCACAGAGCAAAACTTTCATTACCTGATCAATTCTTTTAACTTATGCTTAAATTCTAACTGAATTCATACCAGTCTAAATACAGAGTGTCTTTACAGCAATCAAAGCAGCTTCTCTGGATTTAAATTAGCAATACTACTGATCAGCATCTCTCCTTTTAACCCTAGCAGATGACCTACAATCTTGTCTAGAAAAGGAAAATTATCTCTGCTTTGTTTTCTTTAAGGTTTTCCTGCCCCAGGTAGCTGAACAAGTTAAGCTCATAATGTTTTACTACAATGTGCCTGAAAAATCAATAGAAAAATAGAAAGGGATCAAGACCAAGTAGAATAACAAAGAAAAGGGAGGGTGTGGGGGGAGGATTAATCCAACATTATGAAATTAGTAACATCAGTCAAAGACAAGGAAATGAGCATTTAACACACTCTGCATATTTCTTTCTGTAGCAAGGTTTGTAAAGCGTATCAGTCTGGGTCAAATCTGTCCCTTTGATTTCATATATTTTAGTTGCAAAGTATTTAATGTAGCTCCTGCTCTCAAAGCAGTTTTATATTTAAGACAGCCATTGCTTTCAAAGGAGTTCATCCTTGTTTGTGTCATTGTAGATTCCTGAATAGAGAAAATTGGTCTGTATTTGCAAATGCAGTACATTTACTTGGGTCATGTGTCAGGAATCAATCTCAGCTGCTAAATTTTGGAAAGCTAGTGTTACACTAATTATTTAATTTAATGAATATATTGGGGGTGGGGGGGTGGGGGGGGTGTTTCTAGAATTTATCAGAGTTAAATATAAAAACAAGAAACCATAACGTACTTCTAACTAAATCGAGATCTAAAACAGCAAGCCTCATTTCCTGAACTCCAGTGATACACAAGTGTATCTTGTTAGTTAAACTTACCTTGTAATAGGGGTAATTTCCCCAAAGACTGCTATATCGGAAAGTGTACAAGAAAGAAAACCTTCAGAAAGAAAACCTTCTTACGAATACTGTCAAATATCATCTTAAAGCACTGTACTGCAATATTAGCAGATTGAAAATAGCATGAAATGAAAACCATGAAAAGGATGATTTTGTATTCAACAGGACATAAACTTTAAAATATTCCAAAAGAGATGCATTTGGAACACAAAAAGGTCAATGAACTGGGGGCTCTCATGGCACCAATCTATATCCACTGATTTCACTATTCACCTGACTTTAAGATGACTGAATTCAGTACAAACACATCCCACTGGAAAACCACCAGCAGTGACCTTAAGGAATGTGTGAACGATAGTATTCTACAAGAGAACAGAATTAACCAAGGTTGGAAAAGACCTTTGAGATCAAGTCCAACCTATCATCCAACACTATCTAATAAACTAAACCATGGCAACAAGCGTGCCATCCAGTCACTTCCTAAACACTTCCAATGATGGTGACTCCACCATTTTCCCTGGGCAGTCAATTCCAATGGGCAATCACTCTTTCTGTAAAGAACTTCTTCCTAACATCCAGCCTAAGCCTCCCCTGGTGCAGCTTCAGACTGTGTCCTCTTACTCTGGTGCTGATTGCCTGGGAGAAGAGAACAACCCCCACCTGGCTACAACCTCCCTTCAGGGAGTTGGAGAGAGCAATGAGGTCTCCCCTGAGCCTCCTCTTCTCCAGGCTAAGCAACGCCAGCTCCCTCAGCCTTTCCTCATAGGGCTTGTGTTCCAAACCCCTCACCAGCCTTGTTGCCCTTCTCTGGACACATTCCATCAAGTCAACATCTTTCCCAAACTGAGGGGCCCAGAACAGGACACAGCACTGAAGGTGTGGCCTGACCAGTGCTGAGTGCTGGGCACAATGACTTCCCTGCTCCTGCTGGCCACACTATTCTTGATGCAGGCCAGGATGCCATTTGCCATCTTGGCCACCCGGGCACAGTGCTGGCTCATGTTTAGGTGGCTGTCAATCAGTACCCCCAGGTCCCTCTCTGCCTGCCTGCTCTCCAGCCACTCTGTCCCCAGCCTGTAGCACTGCATGGGGTTGTTGTGGCCAATGTGCAGAACCACGCACTTGGATGTGTTAAATCTCATGCCATTGGACTCTGCCCATCTGTCCAGACTGTCTAGGTCCCTCTGCAGAGCTCTCTAGATATTGAAGAGGATGGGGCCCAGCACTGACCCCTGGGGGACACCACTAGTGACTGGCTGCCAGCTGGATGTGGCACCATTCACCACCACTCTCTGGGCTAGGCCATCCAGCCAGTTCCTAACCCAGTGCAGAGTGCTCCTGTCCAAACCACAGACTAACTGCTTGGCCAGGAATTTGCTGTGGGGGATGGTGTCAAAGGCCTTGCTGAAGTCCAGGTAGACTACATCCACAGCCTTCCCCACATCCACCAGGCATGTCACCTGATCATAGAAGGAGATCAGGTTGGTCAGGCAGGACCTGCCCTTCCTAAATCCATGCTGGCTGGGCCTGATCCCTTGGCCATCCTGTAAGTCCTGTGTGATTGCATTCAAGATGACCTGTTCCATAATCTTGTCTGGCACCAAGGTAAGGCTGACAGGTCTGTAATTCCCTGATTCCTCCTTCTGGCCCTTCTTGTGGATGGGCATCATGTTGGCCAGCTTCCAGTCATCTGGGACCTCTCCAGTGAGCCAGGACTGTTGAAAAATGATGGATAGTGGCTTGACCAGCTCATCTGCCAGCTCCCTCAGCACCCTAGGATGGATCCCATCTAGTCCCATGGACTTGTGGGGATCCAAGTGGCTGAGCAGGTCTCTAACTACTTCCTTCTGGATTACAGGGAAACTATACTGCTCCCTGGCTCTGTCTGTCAATTCAGGAGAGCAGTTGTCTGGAAGACAACCCATCCTGATACTAAAAATTGAGGCAAAGAACATGTTAAGTACCTCTTCCTTTTCCTCATCTTTTATTACTATATTACCCTCCATGTCCACCAAGGAGTGGAGGTTGTCCTTGCCCTTCCTCTTGCCATTAATATACAAAAGCATTTTTTGTTGTCCTTCACAGCAGTGGCCAGTCTAAGCTCTAAATGGCCTTTTGCCTCTCTAATTTTTTTTCCTGCATGACCTAGCAACATCCTTAAACAATCCATGGGTTACCTCTCCTTCCTTCCAAAGGTGATACACCCTCTTTTTTCCCCTTAATATGCTCAGAGGTTCATTGCCCATCCAGGCTGGCCGTCTGCCCCAGTGGCTCATCTTCTGGCACACTGGCACAGCCTGGTCCTGTGCCTTCAAGAATTCTTTCTTGAAGTGGGTCCAGCCCTCCTGGACCCATTTGATTTTTAAGGGCTGTTTCCCAGGGTACCTTCTGAGTTAGTTCCTTGAGTAACCTGAAGTCTGCCCTCCAGAAGTCCAGAGTGGAGGTTTTGTTGCTGCCCCTCTTAGCTTGACTGCATATTGAAAACTCAATTATCTCATAGTCACTGGACCCCAGACAGCCTCCAACAACCACATCTCCCACCAGCCTTTCTCTGTTGGCAAAAAGAAGGTCAAGCAAAGCCTCACCCCTGGTAGGCTCACACAGCAGCTGGGATAAGAAGCTATCCTCCATACACTCTAAGAACTGTCTAGACCACCTCCTCTCTGCTGTGCTGAGTTCCCAGCAGATATCAGGCAGGTTAAGGTCACCCATAAAAACAAGGTCTGGAGATCTTGAGACAGCCTCTAGCTGCCTATAGAATAATTCATGAACCTTTTCATCCTGGTTGGGTGGTCTATAACAGACTCCAACTACGATGTCAGCCTTGTTGGCCTTCCCTCTAATTTTCACCCACAGGCGCTCAACCTGATCATCCTTGTTCTCTAGTTCCATGGCGTCTACATCCTCCCTGATGTACAGGGCCACCCCTCCACCCCTTCTCCCTCACCTGTCTCTCCTGAAGAGCCTGTAGCCATTCATAACAGTGCTCCAGTCATGTGAGTCATCATTCTAAATAGATATTACTGTAATATTTACCTTGAAAATTTCCAGAGGTTTCAGTCAAGGCATAGTTTTCAGATTATTTGTAACTGGCATTACAAATAATGTAAAAAAAAAAAAGTGACAGACATATGTAATTTTATTTTCACAATTTTGAAATTAAAATTTCTGTCATATTTCTTAAAGAATTTACTTGTAAAGTGAGATGTGCTATACCAGAGTTCACCACAAAATGATCTTCTAAAAGTCAGGTTTAAGTCTTTGAATATGCAAGGATTTCTAATCACAACTGTGAATAAATTAAATGTCCTTATTATCCTAAAGCTCTTCTGTATAGAAATTCAGTTTAAAAAATAGTATCAGGTGAAGGCAGTATTAAGAGTACTCATTTGTACGTTTTCTGTGTACATTTTTAAAAATACATAATTGTATTATTTATTCCAAAACAAAAATGGTCTAAAAATAAATTTTCTGTTTATTTGCTATTCTTTATTGTCCTTCTATAAGCAGGGCTATATTTAAAAGAATACCTGATTTTAATCCAGTGTGCATGCATACAAAAACAAAAATTTGTCTCAGTAAAGAATATTTTAGTTCATTTGAGAATATAACTTTACCTCTAACAGCCATAAAGATATCCTTCTAAATGATAAATTTACACTGCTAAAAAAATATTATTTTTCTGAATCATAAGCATAATAAATAAATATAAGTTAAGCATAAACTTTCCAAACTAGCAAAGTATTTTCTGTCTGTTATGTTTGTCATGACGAACATGTTACATCAATAATTCTTTACATTTATGGTCTTACACTTAGTTGTGTATCACTGCACATGGAAATCTGCAAGATATGTAATTACCTTTTACCATACCTTTTTTTTTAATCTATATGAATACATGTCATGCAAAATTGGGCTTTCTGAGAAGCACCTGAGTGCAATCCTTCAAATACAGAGAGCAAGCTAGCCAAAGTAACGATCAGCAAATCACCAATCAATAAACTCTCCTAAAAGAATTAATAAAATAAGAAAAACTGTAAACATCACAGACAATCTATCTTTCTCCCTTCCCTTTAAAAAAGAATGTCCTCTGGTTCTGCATTGCTAATGTTTTTAAAATGTTTTACAGAGATCTAAGCATGCTGACAGCCTCAGGATGCCATTTACATAAGCATTCAGGCAAACTGAAGGCAATATCTAATCTAACATGCAGAGGATAAGCAAGAATTAAATGTGCGTTTAGAAAGTATTCAAGGTATCATATTTGCTTCTTGGAAAATATGGCCGGGAAGCTAGACTATATTGCACGTTCTAAAATGCATCTTTTTTATTTTTTTCCAGGTTTTAAAATTGGTACATTTGAAAATGCAATGGCTTGACTGAGGAACATGCCTAAATTGTAACAACAAAAAAATAATAAAAATGCTACTATCACATCTCAAAAGTGAAAATCTGGACTTTTATCTGTCATCTTATAGATACAGTTTCCCCCTAATTTCATTGAATTAATTTAAAGCGTACACAATTACTTCAAAAAAATCTGCAGAATTCCTGAATACCTAGACCCAAATAAATTTTCCATTGGTTACTTCAGCTGACATCATCTTTGCCACTGGTTTTAATCAGCAATTAATGATCATTTAACATCAACCTATAAGAAAGGTGAACATTCCTATCAGAATCTCAAAGACATTTTAAAGGATCACAGTATTGAAATAGAGTTGAAGAAGTTTATCAGTTCAACATTTATAATGACTATTTATCCCAACAATGTTGCCTTTGACCAGTGCTTTTCCACAAAAGCTTTGGGATAATGTTATTTCAATCATAAATTTCAAGACATGTCCATTAGCTTGGATGAAAGAGGTGAGACAAAAGGTGGGAGAATTACAAGTGTTGATCAACTTCAGTTCAAAGCTGTTTACATCATCACCTGTTCTCTTGATCTTTACGGACTGAGAGTGTGTCAGATACATATCTTCAATGTGCATATTCTTAAGGAGTAATCTACACCTTTCATATACCTGCCCCGTTCGTAAAAAAGAGCCAGATCACAAATCAAAATATGTCAGAATATGTCTCTAGTGCCTCACTAATCTTGTATTCGTCGAACTGATTGACGCTGTAAAGTAACTGAAACTTAGCACACACTCTCACTTAGCAACATTTGCTCTGCAGTTCTGACAAGAGAAAAGTACAGTGAAAAGTACATGGAGAAGTACAATATGGTTATTTTAGTGAAGTGGCATAAATGTCTAAGAATATGTGCCTCGTCAGTGGGAGACTAAGTAAGGCTTGGGAGTTCCCTCTGATTTGGTCTAAAGAGAAGAAAATGATGTATTAGTGTAATGTATAGGAATCCTCATACACATAGACAACTCCACACACACAAAAAAAAAAACCACACAAAAAAACCCACAAACTCAAACAATTAAAAAAAAAAAAAAAAACCACCTTCTTTATAAAGAGGGAATGGAGAATTAAAGAAATCATCTGCAGCAGATTTACCTGCACAAACTGCTATTAAGAAGATCACCTAAAATTCTTATTGTATGGTTTCTGGACAAGTACTGTGTAGAAGCTCTTAGCCTCCCCTGTCTCAAAATAAGTGACAAAAATATAATTATGTCATAAAAGGCCCTTCCCTATTCTCATCTCTAAGACTGCATAGCTCACACGTTCTTCAAGGACAGTATACAGTTATCAGAGAAGTGGAAGATAGTTATGATTTCACTAGGTTGGTGTTGAACAGAACAAGTATCATATGAATACAACTTCATCCAGACTTGTTTTTAATACCAAAATCACTTTGCTAGGATTCACCTAATTTGATTTTAGAGGTCAACAGTGGAAGTGCTTGTATCTGAGAAAAAATGAGTACTTTTAGGACATAATCCATCTGACCTGTTTTAGATGTCCACTTCATCTCAAACAGACTCAGCCTCCAGAATTACCTATGCATCATCACTGATGACCAACAGTCTGAACTTTTACATTTCACATAGATATGTCCATACTGGATATCCACTCTTCGTCTTCTCTTCTTTTTTGTCAGATGAATTATTTTACTATGTTCTGAGGTATTATGAATTATACTTATTTAAAAGTAATATCTAAGAATTCATCTTATAAGTTACTTTTTACCTTTTAGGCAACTCATAGATCTAAATACATCATGGATCTTAGCGCAAGACTGAAGCAATAATTTACTAAGTATAGGCCTAACAATTTTTAGGCAGGATAAGTGACAGAAGTATAATTTGCATTTTGATTACTTTTCCTAGAAGAACATGAAATGAAGAAGCAGTACTGACACTTTCTCTGCAAGGTGCATATGAAGTGTATGACTTGATACAAAGAGAACTAGTGAAGAAAGGAAAATTGAGGTCTGAGCCATGAGGTCCCTAACCATGTGACAGTAATACCACAAAGTGCTAAATGGCTGCTGAACTAGGGTGGAATCCATTCCACCTACTCTGTACAAGCCAACTACAGTCTTTTTTTTTCTAAATCAGAATGAAGTACCTATCAACACTACGAATGGGATGAGTATCTCAATGATAGACTAGACACAAACTTTCAGAAAGTTGGGTGGAGTAAACTCATTTCTGGAATGAACATCCTGGGAAATTTGCTCTTTTAGGAGTGAAGTGATCTGATCTTGATGCAACAAAGCATTTAAACAGTTGGATGACTACAAGCACATGCATAGTCTTCCCTGAGTGCAGTGCCGTTCAATTAGCTCAAAACAGGAGACTGAAACAGATTGCCAAATTAGTTTTAGGCCAAAATGTAAATTCCATTTGTACATAATCAGTATTGCTCCTTATATTAATATATCAGTGCACTATTACAAGAATACTCATACTAAATTAAACCACATATGTATCTCAAATTAGTTTTGAAAAAATAATGCAACTTCTACATTTTTAAATCAAATTAACAAATAGCATGTACAAACAGCAATTTATCAAATCACATTAGTTTCAAATAATTTTAAATATAACTTCTAAATATACATCTAAGTGTCACATTTTTTTAATAGAGCATATTATTAATGTCAAAAACAGCTTTAAAATAAATATTAGAATTTCAACACATTCTGAAAAGTCACCACTTCAATAATTACTTTGTATTGTTTCCCGATTGTAATTAGATGCTGACCATCAGTCCAGATTTCTGATGGTAAATTTTTATGAGTTTCTTCCGATCAGCTTAGGTGCCACTCTTGAATATTATATGAATAGTGTTTGTCTCAGATGCTGGTCTGTATGACCTTTTGTAATGCAATGGTTCTTCTATCACTCAAGCTTTTAGTTTCATAATTCTCATTGGCTCTTTTCTGCCAGCTTAATTGAGAGTTTAACTCAAAACCTAATTAGATGACATATGCTATTTAGGAAAAAAATTCTTGGAAAAATCATTAGTCATATAAGCTTTGATATTTCCAGATAAATGAAAACAAATGTGATTTAAATTATTTTAGATAACTTTAAATCAACAATCTTACTCAAACAAAAGTAGTTGAACACAGTTCTTAGATTAAAACACAAAACTAGTACCAAGAGTACTGGCTCTATATTCCTATAAGCTATACCATCTATGTTTAATGATGAAAGCCTTTATTGACATGCATGCTCTTCTAGCAGTATTTTAACTCATCTATCTTTTCACCAGTATCATGAACTTCAAATCAAGGTATTACATTTAATTCCTGAATAAAAAAGGTTTGCATATACTTGTTGAGCACCTAGGATGACAGCCAAATGATACAATGCTGCTTTTGGCATCTTTTTAAACAATGTTGATATAAAAAGAATTGGTGCATTTCTATTTTCCTTCTTTGCTATTCTAGGAGGAAAATTGAATTATTTTAATATTATTTTAATTATAATGCACTTACCTGGGTTACACATTTCATTTTAACTAGCACTAAAGAAGGCCACATTCTAAATACCCTCAGCTTTCACTGGACTAAAGAAACCTGTGTCAAAAAATGGCAACTGATATTTTGTTCAAATACTAACAAATGCATCTGCCAAGAAAGCCCTAGACTCTGATAGTTTTCAAAAAGATTTAAGTACTATCTGAAAAAAAAAAAAAACCCAATAAAGAAATGGAAAAAAAAAAAATCAAAAGCTTTTACATTATATGTCCTACTTAGTTATTTGACCCAGTTCTTAATCTGAAGCAGCCAGAATTTTCTTTTATTCCACAGTGATTGCCCCCTGATCGAAAGATGAGAAGTCATTATGAATAATTGTGTGTTCCAACAGTAAGCCAATACAGTTTTCTGTTAGTTTTTTCAATACAGTACCACGTCAAGCTGCATATAAAATTGGTATTCTGGAAATTACAGACATTGCCAAGAACAATATCTGTAATCATAACCAAGACTTATAATGTGCAAAATCTACAGCAATTTATTATTTTACCTTGCTGAATAGACAATTAATTGAATTTTTCCTCTTAGATTTTAGTCACTACTGGTAAGTGAATATCAAAACAAGAAAATAATATATAAAGACAGCAAACTTAAGGATACCTCTTGAATTGGAGTTACAATGAGATAACACTGGAATCCAGAACTTATAAACAACACAGAATCTCTACTAACATCCTGACAATATAAAATGCATAAATGCATATGAATGTTCATTGATTATTACTCAAAAATCAAACAGTGATTTTCCAAATTCTACACTTACAAATTCTCGCCATTTTCTAAAAAAAAAAAAAAAAAAAAAAAAATTCAAAAATTCCTAATGCAACTCAGTAAGAAGTTTAATAGTAACACTTTACTTACAGGACAACATTCTTTCAAAAAAACTGAGTGAGAATACTATATGTTGAAACTAAAACCAAAACTCTCCATGTACAGTAGCTAAATGTGAACTGATAACCCAAGCAGCTCCTGCCTGCAAACTTCTAAAACACAAAGCAATTTAATTAAAAATATTATTCAGAGATCTGAACACATATAGTGAAATACAGAATATTTTGAAAGTAAAGTTCATTTTTTTTCAGTTTCAAATAAAGGTACAAAAATACAAAGCCTGAGGTTTAGATCTAGAGTACTATTTGTTATAACCAACAGTACTTTCTGTATAGGCGTAACTTGCTGGATTGAGAAACCCCCACCATTTCCACACTTTACTGTGAGAACTGACTGTGTCAGTGGTGGAGGATGATGGTATGGAAAGGAACAGGAAAGTAATACCCAATTACAAGTTTTAGGTTGACTGTAAATTTTACTGATTTTGTCATCAGCGATAATTGGTCGAGTGGATGAAAAGCTACCTTCTCTGAATGATGCAGCCCTCCCAGAACACTGACGATAGAAATAGATTATTTAGCAAGCCTTTCATTGCATTAAGACAGCGCTTACATACATGATTATTGAGTAAAATCAGTATTTTCATTAATTTGTTTAAAAGAAAAGAAAAAGCACCTCATCATATAAACCAACCAAATACTGTGTACCTAAAATACAATTAGATGTCGAGATAGTTTCTGATTCTTAATCTAAGAATTACCTAGATATCCAACACTCAAAAAAATATTCCTTCCTTACACACAGGAAAGCTATTTCCCAATTGAGTTTTAAAAATAAAACATGCACATAACACCAGAAAGTCCAGGCAAAATACTGCAACAGTCACAAAGTATTCATGACAAGTTTCTAGTTTCACCTCTCCACACTGCAGAGCAAACAAGCAAACACATCAGCACACTCACGGCTATCAGACCGCAGGACCTGCTAAACGTTCGCCTCTATAAGCCACCAGAATGTACCAAAAAACTCCAAAGTAACCCAGAAACACCAACTCAGGCCACATCTGGAAGAGGCACCCAGTGCGCCCGCGGGCTGCGTGTGTTCTCCTGCAGCACCTCGGACAGCAACCTTCTCGGCAGCAGCCGCTGACCCTCTACACGGACCAGACCTGTCCGGCTCAACTCAGCCCCGTCCAGTCCAACACTATCCAGTCCAACCCAGCCTGGCCCAAATCCACATCACCCCTGCACACCCCACACCCATCCAGCAGCTGACAGCTTCCCCAGAAAGAGGAAGAAAACACTAAGTTGCACCCTTGTTGAAGGTTTGGTGAGTTTTTCTTCTCTCTGTTAGACTGTCCTTCATATTTAACTCAGACTGGTTGGTCAAATTCTCGAAATATAGAGCAATACCATCTGACACTCAGAAATTAAGAAGTGTTGGTCATTGGCACTGCATTTGTCTGGTTCATTTATACATTTCACAATAATCATTTAAATGTCTAACTTTTCCCCCATTATTGTGCAAATATTTTTCCTTATTCAGTCTCTGCAGGGCAAATCATTGTACAGTTTACAGCTGCTTTTACACTGCAACATTCTGTAAAACAACTGTACACTTTACCACAAAGTTCAGTCAAATTAAACTGTGATACAAATATTCACTTTCAGCATGTATGTGTTGTTTGGCAGCCCCCAGTAGTAGGTCAATTTCCAGTTAAAAAGTTACTGAAATGGCAAAGATGCTCTTACAGCAGTAGACATCTCTTTATATCTGATATGATTTTTACTTATCCAATTCACTCTGGAAATTAAACACATTTACATGATTAGCAACCAAATGCAAAACACACATACAATGAGTGTATGTGTATACAGTTTAGAACCTAGAAACAGTGGAGTCAAAATTACTGATGAGAATACTTTTGTCAAATTTAACAAGAGCAAAACAAATACAGACACTTTTATATTTTATCCAGGTAGATAACAGGATACTTCAGCTTCTGGAGGGACTGTGGATTGTTTTTTGTGGCAAAAGTATGTGTGAATTGCACTAATTTATTGGTGAATGAGATTCTTCAGGCATGAACCATTGCCACAAAATTATTTCAGAAGGCCCTGCCGAAGTTACAAAGCACAGAAGTACTTCTAGGCCTTCTGTTCAGGGCAGCGATTTGTATACAATGTTGTGCTCCACTGCTAAAGCAGGATTTGATTCATACTGATTAAGGTAGTGTTACACTGTAGTTGAGATAATCCAGTTCAGAACAGAAACCCTTCGACTGGCCTAAGCTCCCAACAAACACTCAAAAAGGGGGGAAAAAAAGCATGCAGGTCGTTATTTTAGGTGCCAAGGGTTTTTTTTTTCTGCCCTTTCCTGTTTTGAGACCTAGACCAACCAATCTTGTGCAAAACTAGAGAGAACTACGAAGAGCCAAAGTTGGACCCTGCTTTTTAACAAAGGAAAAGAAAGACCTCTGGATCTCTCTGAGGGGTCACTGGTGGCACCAAAGACGGTAGCCGCGGCTTACTCAAATGCTCTCACCATCACTTCCCAACCAAGAGGCACCGCGCTGCACATTGACATCCACCCTCACTTTCCAGTTTTTCCAAGCTTCACAAATTTTGGAAGAGTGCCTGGAGACACGGTCCCGTTCCCGAGCCGGCCGGATGCCTCCCCGCACCGCCACTGCCGGCCGCTGCCCGGCGCCAGGCATCCGACGTAACCCACCAGGTGCCTTCACCCGCCGTCCCGGGGCCGCCGCCGCGCCTCCCAGGTGGTCCCCATTCCGGCTGCCGTTAGGGACTCCGCACACTGGCATGCAGCCCCCGTCGCTGCCTGCCGCCAAGTCGCATACTAGCTCTCTGGAAGCTGGCAGGCGAGCCGGAACCAATCGCATATTCATGAGGAGGGGGAAATCCAGCGCTGCACTCCCAGAGGACCAAGGATCACCTCTTTTCTCTTTCTCTTAGCCCCCCCCCCCCCCCCCCCCCCCCCCCCCACTTTCTGCCTTCTCTTTAGCAGTGTGCTAACGGCGGCTCCGCGCCGATATCCTCCGCAACCCCGACTGCACCCCAAAAACCACGGCCGCCGGCGCCGGGAGTAGAAACCGAAGCAAGCCAACACAAGGACCACAGCAGCCACAACAGACGAGGGAGGCACGCCAGCGCGCCAACCAGGGGCAGGAAACAGAGCAGGGGCTCCTACCTTACAATCCTCAGGACACGATTTCACTGAGTACTCATCCGACTGCAAATATTTATGGAGCATAACCTCAAACTCTTCGTATTTCTCCTGAGCGTGCTGGTCGTAGCGCTGGTAAGCCTGGACGCACTGGCTGCAGGAGCCTCCCCCCCTCAGCACCACATCCAGACTGCAGTTCAATGTGTCCGGATTGGACAACCCGGCGAACAACTCCCAAAGTGTGTAGGAATTACAAAAGGAAAGGTAAAAATCCGTCAGGTCCCAGCCAGGCGTCGGGCTCTGCCCAGCGCCCTGCGGCCGCCCTGGCCCCCCCTGCCGCTGGCACACCGCCTCTGCGTCCCCCACGCTGAAGCACTGCCCGGACGAGGAGCTTGGGGGGGAGCAGGTCTCCAGGGGCCTGGCTGTGGAGTTCCCCAGGAAAGCAGCCTTGCCGTGCCGGGGCTCCGTGCCGTTGGTGCGGCTGCCGCGACTGCCTCCGCCGCCGCCGCCGCCGTTGCTGCCGGGGGAGGGCGGGAGGGAGGGCGAGGGGGGAGCGAGGAGCCGGGGCGCGGGGGGCGCCTGCTCCCCCATGCCCGCCAGCAGCTCCGGCTCCGCGGGCTCCGGCTTCTCCGGCGGTGGCTGCTCTTTCTCTCCGGTTCCCGTGAATTTTGCCTCGGCGCAGAACCACAAGTGATCAGAGAGCAGGACTGTGAAAAACAAGAGCGATGCCAGGGACAGTCGCCATTTCTGAGCCCTCTCTGAATCCGCGAAGGGTTTCTCGTTCTCCCGGGGTGCGAACCAGATTTTTAAGCCGTCATCATACTGCCGACTGCACATCCAAGCACCCCTGGTCATATTTTGGGAACGCACAGCCCTGACCGACTCCACCGTGAGGGCTCCTTTGCCAGTGTCACCACAATATGCATTGACTTAAAAGACTGGGTTTTTTTCTTGCCTACCTTCCCTTGTGTCGCTCACCCGCTCGCTCCCTCTTCCACTCTCCCTCTTTCTCCCTCTTTCTTGTTTTCTTTCTTTCTTTCTTTATTTCTTTCCTTCTTTCTTTCTTTCTTTTTTTCTTTCTTTGTTTCTTTCTTTCTTTCTTTATTTCTTTCTTCTTTTTCTTTCTCTGAGATACTATTAGGTTTAGCCGCTGGCTTTGCCTTGGTCTCACCACACGAAGCACCCCCAGTCCATCCAACGCGAGTGCCGTGGAGAAGATAAGAGCTATAACGCAGAGAGAGGAGGAGGGAGAGGAGATGGTGGTGGTACTGGTGATAGTTGGTGGTGGCGGGGCTGTGCGGCTGTTCCTTTCCCCCTCTCACCCAGGCATGGTCAGATCGCAGCTCCCCATCTTCCTCCTGAGAAAAGCCTGCTGCCCCCGGACAGCTGCATCCCTCGTCCCCCGCTGTCGACGGACACTCCAGGAGGGCTCCTCACCTCCTCTTCTTCCCTGCTGCCGCCGCTGTTCCTCTTCCTCAGCCCCGAGCCGCGGCACAGATACCTGCACCGCTGTCTCCGTCTCCTCTTTCTCTTCTCCCCCCTCTGCTCTAACTGGTGAGACGCTGCTGCAGGGCTCCCGGACTGCTGCCGAGGATGCTGAAGAGGAGGAGGAGGAGGAGGAAGAGAAGGAGGAGGCTGCCGGGGCCGCCGCCGCTGCTGGTGACAATGGGCTGCGGCTGCCGCCGCTGCTGCCGCCGGGCGCGGTGTCCCCGGGCGCACGGGGCGGAACTGCCTGGTTGGGGACCCACGATGGGCACAGGCATCTTGGGCCCCTGGGCTAAGTTGCCGCCATCTTCGTCCTGGAGAAACACTTTTTGGGGGGGAGCTGTGCCTTTTGCGTCATCTCCTCCCGCGCCGAGATCGCTCTCTATCCTGGCGCATTGGCAGCAGCAGCAACTCTGCCTCCTTCTGACTGAGAAAGAGGAGGAGGAGGAGGTGGGGGAGGCATTGAAGACCACATGGCCCTCCAAAGGTCTAACTCTACTCGTCGCACTGTACTGTAGGGTACCACCTTTCAGCCGTCTCTCCCTCATAGTCTCCTTCTCTTTGTGGCCCTGAAACACCATGTCCACATAGGATGGTGGCTGAAGAGGTCTATCACTGTGTCTGTCATTGTCATAGCAAGTCACAAAAGGCACATGAAACTTCAGGTGCTGGATCCTAGTAGGTTTTGGCCCCAGAGTAAAATGCCCTGACTCAGCTGTCTGTCAGTCAGCAAGCTGGAAAGCGTAATGCCCATAAACCCCAAGCTGTTCCCCATCAAGAGATGGGTAAATACTGCCAGCATTTGTATTTCACCTTTTAGATGTCATTGCCTCGGGAGAGACAGAAGAAGCTTGATTTCCACTGGGGTGATGAATTGACGATGATCTCCACTCAGACCCACAGCAGAGACACTGCCACCTTTTGGCTCCAACCAGCAGGGGCTTTTGCTTAAATAAACAGACTGTTTGGTCACTTGTAATTCAGGATGCACCCTAGTGTAACAACAACAGCGAAACTTGGATCCCAAACAAAACAAGAAGAGGTGCCAGTTAGATGTTGAACATTATCAGATGAGGTCCTTGAGTGATAAGGTTGTTTTGAGACATAAGGTATGTTGCCTGGCTGTAGCATAACCAAGATGTATATTTTAGTTTCTCCCTTGGACTATGGGAAGTTTTAGAGTTCATATGCTTCCTTGTTCTGGAGACTTTTATCTCTTACTAAGAACTGCTAATGGCCTTTGTTCAGGGTGTGTCATGTATCCCAAATAGTGGCTTTTCCCAATTATCTTGTTAAAGAAAGTTTTATTGTCTAGACATTCTGGGACCTGTCTGGGTTTGTGCTGGGCCCGTTTGGCCCCACCATGACATCTTGTTAAAGAAAGTTTTCTTCCTTAAGCATGCCAATGATCTGTAAGCTGATGCATCTAACTAACAAGTTTCTAATGAAGCTTCAAAAGGTGTAGTAGGAAGAAATCTGAAACCAAACCATATCATGGGAGGACAAAACCTGTACCTTTTCTGACTGAAGTTGTCATTAACTGAGGGGTGAGCGTACCAAGGATTGTGCTGGAATTTCCATCACTTTGAGTAATAAATCAAGGCTAAATGTCTTTCAGAAGGAGGTGATATACCTCAAACAGAAGATGCAAACCCAAGGGGCAAGTTCTTGAGTAAGTTTCTATGCCCCATGTTATGCTGAGGGTCAAAGCACATTATCATAATGGTCTCATCTGGCCTTCAAAGATCTATAAGTCAAATTCTACATCAAGAAGAAGATACATGTGGGTTTTATTTTGATAGACTATTTGACGACAGAGAAATAAATGCTAATATTGTAAGAAAACATCTACAGTAATCAAATCAGAATGCATCTTTGAAATTCTCAGTCAATCAGCTAACACTGTCTCCTAATGGTACATTATAAATTTTGGTCTTGGAGATTTGATTGCAGTGATTTGACATACTGGGCCCTGGACTGCATCTGCATTTTTGTAATATTTTCTATTCTGGGACAGGACTGTGGCTGAGATTTTAAAAGGGAATGAGAATAACTTCTCCGACATATAATGACATGGTTTTAATTATATTTTGCTTGTTTGGTTCTGTATATTGTGGTGGATAGAGGGAATAAAGCAGAAATACAGGACAACAACCCAAAACAAACAACTGGAATAAGCAGCAGGTTTGGAGATTTTCAGATTGCTCTCTATGAAGATATATGGAATTTATTGCATAATTATTCTCTGTTTAATAGCCAGACTTGGGGTGAATTCAGGAAATGGGCTTTGGAGTCCACACCTGGCAAATAAGCCTGATTTTTACCTTTTTCTTTATTTAAAATAATTTTTTTCTTGTTGTCCTGTTAGGGAAATGAGAGGGTAATAGGCTATTTTACAATCCGCATTCATCTTTATCTTCATAGTGGAATTTTAAGAACTGGTCATGAAAAAATGCTAGTATCCAGATGTCATCCAGAGTCTGGTGCAAGAATGCATTCATAACTCTGTGCTCCTCTGTTTGCACTTATGTAGGATCAAAGTCAATCTGCTAGGATTTTAAAGATATACTTGGCTTCTCCAGAAAATCCATTTTCACATCATACAATATTTTCACACATTTCCCAACTTTTATCTTGGAAAAATAGAATGAGAGTTCTTTTTCAACACCTAGTGATAAACCTTAGTAAGATATTGAACACTCCCCAAATGAGCATGTCCTTGCTTTTCCAGTGACAATTTTCTGAAACAGAGAATGTGTCATGCAGAACTGTTGCTTCACCTGTTATGTTTTCCCCAAAGCCCCATTCACCCTGCACCTTGCACAGTGAATAACTTACATGTTAGTTGCAGCAGCTGATTCCTCATGGATCTGAGCAGATACAGTTCAGTTCTCTGGTGCCCCTTAGTGTTAGGTCTTGGAGCTCAAGGGGAAAAAATAAGGCTATAAAATAACGTCTGAAAATCAAGAAGCTGATTGCATGTGGTGGAGAAAAGAGCCTGAAGTATATACCATCACTGCTTTCTTTCAGTGCTCCTGCAAGATACTTTTATGATTTATCTAAATAACAGAATTTTATTTAAACTAAGTTAATAAATTAAATAAATTAAAAGAAGTAAATTAAAATTAAATAAATTAAATTAAGCTTATAAAGGGACAAATTTCTCTCCAAAATATCATTGGAGTGTGTCCCCATATTCATCGTTCATCCTAAATAACTCTAGTGGCAAAAAATACTGGCTCCACTTTGAAATGACACTTTTGTATTTGGAATGTTTACTACTTGTGATCCAAAGCTTGGCAAGTGTGAGGAACTCATGGAAGTCTGTCTCCCTAGCTGGAGTCACCAGATGTTTCACAGGCAGATCTCCTTAAAGTAATGTAGTTCAGTATCAACTCTGTCATATGGTGTTTTGATCAGTGCAGTGAGAACTAATGTTCTTTAATTCTTTGACTCATAATGTGTGAGATAGCTAATTTATCAAGCACTGAGGACAACATCTAACAGCATTCAGGAGGCTTGAATTCATTGCTTAGCCTATGTACTATGTGTTTTCTTTGTGAAAGTACTTTACCAAGCAGAAATAATTCTTGATACAACTTCTTAATGACAATAAACATTCATCAGAAAAGAAGGCTTTACTATCTGAAAGTAGAAGTTCTTAAATTTTTGCCTAATATCATGCATAGTGCAATGTCCTTCATCACTTTCTTGCTTTTCTTTGGGTTTTTTGATACAAATATGTAAGATCTGAAATGTAGGTCTTGCAACAGAGAGCTCTGGAGAGCTGTGTCTTGTGTTTGTAATGTGCATTCTATATGTAAGAAAAAAATATTTCCTAATTTCTAAGCAGCATTTCTTTTTGTAAAATCATGCAGCAGGATACTTTTAAACTACTAAATTTCATTTAATTTTGGAGTTGACTGGTTCTACTGGATATTCAGTTAAACTCTTGCATTAGAGTGTCATCCAGCACTTTCTAATTACAAGCAAACATTATCAACCCCTTTACTAGTTGCTCTTATACTGAATACTTTTTACAGCTTAAACGATTTGTATTCAATAGGAATATCTATACATTCCTTGTAGACAAAATGATATGGTGAATATGTCCTGTAGCATCCTCATTTTATAGATTTTCTTTTATTGTGACTTCTTACAACAAATTGTGGGTATCTGAGTCAGATTTAATTATTGAGTCCATTCACGAATAATATCTATGAAGGATAACAAGCAAGTTAGGAACAATGAAGAATCAATTTTATTTCTCATCATATTCCTAATGTTTCCTGTTCAGTATTTTTCAGAAAGCTTCATTATTGTGAGAAAGCTTCAGACACCTGGGCATGATTGGCCCAAAGCAATTAAAAATTTGTGTTACTGTTAGCAGGAACTGAATCTACTAATCCCTATTCAGACAGATTTTAAGATTCCTGCACTCTCCTTTGTTCCCACTTTCCACATTACTTTCAATTTTATTGCTTTTGCTTGGTTTTGTTGTTGGTGGTGGTTGTTGTTTTTTGTTTTGGTTTGATTTTGTTTGTTCAGCTTTCTTGCAAAATTAGAGAATTAACTGTTACCCAGTAAGTCATAAAAGTTTATCAGAATGGATTTTAAAAGGCCTTGCAGTACAGGCTTGGAAGACACTGTGGTTGTTACTTCAAATTATCTTGCATGTGTTTGCTCTGCATCCTATGAGACTAGAGAATGAAAGTATGTTTTTGTTTGTGACATTTTCAGTCATGGAACAATGAACAGATAACATTGGATACGAAAATCCAATAATTTCTCTCCAAAAATTGTAGGTCATCTCTATCATAACATCTTTATAATGAGAGCCCAGTCATAATATTACATCCAGCTGGTATACTTGGGCATGAGCTGAAATGAACTGAGGCTATTTTTCATTAACTGAAGCCATCAAACAAGTGAAATATAACTTTTGCACATGACTGCAACAGGAAGAAGATAATAGAAATGTCTCACACAAATTAGCCTATGCCTGTTAGAGTGAGGTCTGATCCAAAGCATGCTGAGATCAGGGGAAAGATTGCAATAGGTTTTTAAACCAGGCTTGTATAAAGGAAACAGGCAGAAGAATACAGAGTCCCTCTGTATGGGAATGGAAGAAAAAGGATTCAAAGAACCACCAAAAGGTAGAGCACTGCTTTTAAAATATTTTTTCCTCCTTTCCCTCTGTTACTAACTGTATACCTTTTCTGTCTTCTAATAAATGCTGTAGCCCAATTATGTTTTTACAGACATCAAAGACATCTTTTTTTGTCTTTTCTGAATGTTGTCTTATAGACATCTCAGCCATTCTCTTTGGCAAAATTCACCTGATAGGAAAGAAATCAAACTTTTATTTTTCTCAGAAATTCGATTTTATAATATTTTTCTTAAATAAAATTTAAAAATATGTGCACTATGTAAAAAGTCTTATATTTTGGCTGATCAGCTAAATAGTTTTCATTTTCTCTCTCACCCTCAAAGGAAAAAAAGAAAGGACTTTTAGATATAACTTCTCTGTTTCATTCATAGTCTGATTTTCTGTGTAAGCATGTTATTGTAGAATAATTTTTATTAGCATAAGTTACAATGCCCACAATAGATAGATTTTCTTTGTGATATACAGATACGTTCATTCTGGAATTCACACTAAGTTGTATTTGTAGCCCTGTTTCCACTGTGTCTGCATTATGAAGAATGTGGAAAAGAGATAAATAATTAGAAATAATAAATGCTACTGAGTAAATTTCTCCCTGATTTCTACCCCACATTTTATTCCACTTTCCTGGAAAATATGTCATCCTAGAAAACTCTTTTCAGACTGATCATGTGAAAGTTTGAAGATATCCTTGTGTTTCAAGTACTCACAGCTGCAGTGAGTTTTAAATGCCTTTGAGAGCGTGGGCATGCAGGAGAGAGATTTAGCAGATTCTGCCCTGAGGTTGTTGCATGTGAGGGTTTCTTTTGAATGCAAGAAACACTCCTATGGTTAAAACATATGTAATTATATATAATTTTGATACAGAGCATGAACACTAGTTGAATAGTTGCCATTGTTATATATATATATGTATACACACATACACAAGTTTCCTCAAAAATGTAAACAGTTTTTTTAAACTTACAATGGCATTTAGTCTTAGCTATCTAGAGTTAAGCACCCACTCAAAGTTTAACCTTTCATCATCTTGCTAGTAAAAAGCTACTGCTACCTCCAGAGCACAGCTTATTTGGTCCTTAAGTAAGTGTTTAAAACAGGCACTCTTGTATGGCATCATCTTTTGTCATCTCTCCACTGATTACAGAAGAAATCTTCCCAGTTGACTATAAATTGTTGTCTGTGCAACCGAGTTTTAATTGTTCAAAAGACAGGTGATAGTTTTAAGTTAATCAGACACTTCCCTGGCTTTGTTTCCTGCAAAATAATTTTTTGGAAGAAAAATCTGTAGACAGGTGTGCAAGAGTGTTTGAGACTTTTTTCTCTTTCCTTTCATACCAGCTTTATTTGCTGCAATGCCATCTGCCAGTGAGGGCAAGAGAGGGTGAGGTTTTTCTCTCTACCTCCCTTGCCTTCCAGGGCATTCCTGTGGAGAAGGCATGTGAATTGAGTTGTAGGATGATTCAAGATCTTGTGGTCTTCCTGGAGTCATCCCACAATCAATTTAATGTGTCTGACCTGAAGACAAATGTCTCCTTTTGTCTGCAACATCACCAGCAAGTCTCTAAATGCTTTGGACTCTGTTCCATGTGCCTTGCAAGAGATTCAGAGAACTGAGTGCAGACTGCAAGTAAATAGCTCCTGAGATTTTATTTTATTCCCGCTCTGTAGATGGGAGATCATTCTAGCAAAGCATCCATTGCCTCTTCCTCAGCATCTCTATTTATAAACAGGGGACACTGGGAGAATTAGGTAATGCCTGAAAAGTGCTGTTTTAAATAATAAAAATAATAAATTCACCCCTTGATAAGCTACTATATAGGTCAGCAAGTCATTATTTCTTAATCTCATTTAGCTCCTAGAGACTGAATATTGCTTACTGTTTCTAGTCAGGTTGCTCTTTCTTTCTGTCATACACAGCTTTGTGAATACAGAAATAAAGATTTTCTACAAAAGGGATCTCATTGAGATCATTCTCAATCACAGAGTAAATGAACAGTATTGCTTTTCTAATTTTCCACTAAAACACATGTCTTGATATTTAGAGGTATATTACACTTCCATTACATTACATTGCTGGGAAAGCAGAGCTTTATTTTCCTGCCTTTTTCTTGCAGGGAGGGGAAGATAGAAGGAAAGAAAGAATAGGAAGGAAATATAATTATATTGGGTGCTTTGGTCTCCTAATTAGTTCCACTGGGTCTTAAATTTAACTCTTGCATTCTGTTGAGTTAATTTTTCTTCTTTTTCCTTTCATCTTGTTGTCTTTATTGCTTCTGGAGACAGCTCCTGATGATGGGCTGGGGTTGTGTAATACTCGCTTCCTCCCATAGCACCAAAGCAACTATAGCTTATCTTCCAGGCTGTTAGCTAGCATATTCAGTCTTGCTAGGAGTAGGCCACCATTTTGGCTGTAATTTGCTTGAAGCCACATGTACAGCTGTCTCAGGGCCAGTGGAAGTACACTGTGTGTTGCTGAGATGACTGTATGCTCTCGGAGTTCACAGACCATCATTACAGATGTTGTTCACTGGCTCTGCTGCGTAAGAGCTTCATGAAAGATACAACACTTCAGAAGGACAGTGATCTCCAGTGTCTTTCTGGAATTTCTCTAGAATAAACTGATGTCATTTCACTGTGTCTTTTTTTTTTTTTTTTTTTAAACTTATAGGAGAGAACCCCTTGAAAGCCTGAATTACAGACCAGAATCCCTTTTCATACAAAAACACTGGGGGAGTCACTGCTGTTACAGAAAACAATCTTAATTAAACTCTGCATCATGCTGCAGAAGAACCTCTTTCTCTTCTATGTCCACTGAGTCTCAGGAGGGAGTTGGTTTGGTCTAGTACCTAAAGTGAGGTCTCTGATGTGCGGGGCACTGTGGTGAAGAGGTTATTAAATTTATGAATATGAAACATGAATTATGAAAGTATTATTTTTTTTTAATTATCAAACTATTAATAACCAATGAATCACCAACTTATATACATGTTCTAGTGCACGTTCGTGAAATACATTCCACAAGTGGCTTAGTGTTATTATTATAACTTAATTGAACTAGTTACAGACTATTTCTATATTTATATAACGAAGGGTGCTGTTCCGCCGCTTGGCCACTAGATGGCGACTCGGCGGGACGCGGGCGGCTTCTGGCTATATACAGCAATATTACAATCTTTCTGTGCATCAGCGCTTACTCTCCTACACGCGGATACTTTGAACTGAGTGCTAGTGGATGGGAAACACGTGGAAGATATTCGATTCCCTCCAGACAACAGGGATTGGTCCTGGTCAGGGTCGGCCCATGGGGTCGGCCCTCAAAGTCAGTTCGCACAGCAGGGCGGGACGACGGTAGCCAGTAGGTGGGCTTGGACGACGCGGCAGCAGGCAAAGCTATGGGGTCGGTCCAACCACGGTGATTCTCGGGGCTGATGCAAACAGTCTCGGGGAGAGAATGCAGCTGCGTTAGGCAGCGGATTCTCGTTTACTGAGCTTAAAGGAACAGCGGGACTCTTGGAGTGGTCCCGGGTTTGGTGCAGTGTAGGCACGAACAATGCCTTAGTCTTCCCTGAGATTCACAGGGCTCAGAGCGGCACACGTGGCGGCTCCTCTCCTGCTACGGCGGGGCTAGGCATACGTGGACTCAGTATCGATCAAGTCCCTTCTCCCCGGCAACTGGGCAGATCTTACCCTCGGGGGTCTGTCCAGTCCTCCGGTGGCACGGTGGGCTCTCCCGGTCTGCACAACTGGCTGTAGCGACGCTGGGTTCCTCAGCGTTGCTAAGGTCCTCCCTCTTTGCTTCTCATGATGCAGAGGCTTTCAGTATGCGTGCATGTATAACAGAAGCTAACAACAAAAAGCTCAATGGCAAAGGCTGCAGCTCGAGAGTTGCTCTCTCGAGCAAGCACAGAGACAAAGTGAATGAGGGGGCAACTTGTTTACCAACTGGGGTGATACTTATAGATTCCTCGAGGCTGGGCTTTACCAAGGGGCACTCTCACAAACAACTGGCTTCAGCCTATAGAAAGCGTGAAGCTAGAATTATGCCCATACTTGGTGTCAGCACGAGCACTGCATACACTGGGTGCGTGCTGGCCTGGCTAATGCCTTGGCTTTTGTCTTCCTCCTGGAGGAGGGGGAACTTGTCCACATGCTGGGACAAGATTCAGTATCTGGGCCTAATGTGCCTTCACCACATGCACGTAAGTTAAAATTGCAAGATGGCATGGATGGTTAATGGACATACAGGATAGGTAGGAAAAGTAAGAGTGTTACAGCAGTAAAGATATAGTTAAGGAGTAGCCAGTGTAATTCTGTCATTACACTGTTAATTCATACTGACATTACTAAAACTTGGAGGTACCGTTCTGAAATGTAAAACTATTGTTTTACTTCTTCCTCTTTTTTAATTAAATGTTTCTGACCTCTTTATTTATCAACTGCTGTGAAAAGTTCTTTTTCTTCTCAGTCTGAACCTTCTGCACTGACTAGCTTGACAAAACAGGACAGATTTGTGGATTCAGAACAGTGAAGCTTGTGTTGTTCATAAAAGGTGTCAGGGCACATCAAATTTTTAATGCTTTGGCCTTTACGTTTTAAGTTTTCCAGTAAAGTGTACATACTCCTGTCTAAAGATATTTTAAAAGCAAAACTAACATAACTAGGTTAAGAATTGGCACAAAGAAAGGACAAGAGTAATGCAGAATTTATTTATTGCTTTTGTGTTGTAATGATACGGAGAACTTGAAGTTCTTGTTGGAAAACATCATCCAAAAATGTGGAGTTAGTGTTGAGGGAAAAACAAACAAACAAACAAACAAAAACCAACAAATCCAATGTAATTTTTGATAGACTTCTGTCAATAATTTGATTTCTTAATTGCAATTTATCTACCCCTTGGATGATGAAACTACAGCTGAATAAATGAATAATCAAAAAACGATGGCATGTTTTTAATTGGATGTCAAAAGTTAACTAGATGTTTAGTATGTAGGTGACTGAAATGTTTATGATATTCTACTGAGGCACAAACCTACTCTATGTACTGCACATAACTTCAGTTTAGAGGCTTTGTCATATTTCCTAGGCAATATCTCAGTCTTTAGGTGCTATAACAGCAGAAGCATATACACTGCTAATTCTTGGGGGAACCAGTATTTATTTTATAGTAGCTAATTTTAGCCCAATTAAGACTTTTCTCTTTCTCACCAAGAGAAAAAAGGAAAGACTCTTTCAGGGTGATTCAGAGCTTGTAAGTTTAGCTCACCAGTGCCAAAATAAATTTGGATATGAAAATTAAAGCTTTTAGTTTCACAGATGCATTTGAGAACGCTGCTGCTAGTTTGATATACAAAGTTGCATATGCACAACTTTTTCTTCTAGAAGCACCAATACAAGCAAGAACCTAATCAAAAGTTATATTTTAGGCATTTACTATTTCTATTAGTAATTTTGTATTATGAAGAATGAAAATATATGCTCATCATAAGCACATACAGACATCTCTTTTTGAGAAAAGACAGGAAAGAAGCTGCTCTTGACTATGAACCAATTTTACAGCTTATGCTACACACCTGCATGTAGTTATGGATACCACAAATTAGAAACCTTTTGAGCCACTGAAATGCAAAAAGCACAAAGCTAAGGTGAAATCAGGAATTTCCTTCCCTTCTACACATGTAACCTTTCCAGGCCACCTTCACAGCAAAGGGTTTAGATTTGCCCATCTACTTTGAGGGTTTGATGAACAAGTTTTGTATTGTGAAAATGTTTTCATAGATACTGTGCATATGTTCTCCAAACATACTTAATTTTAGTCATCAGGAAAAGTAAGGGAATGTAAAAGAATCCTAGGCTTCACTGCAGATTTTCTCATATGAAGTTAAGCTTCCTCAGTTGTTCCTACCATAGTAGTTCTTTGATTTCTAAATTAACTGATGATTGTGCACCAAGGAGGGGAGCATTATTCTAATTTTATAACTAGCAAACATGAAATACCATTTTAAAAGAGAAATAAGGTGGTGTAGGTACAAATTTGGATAATTACTAGATTGTTTTCCTTAGTGTAGCTGTTAGGAATTTCCTAAGTAATCTCTCTGTTTTCATTCTAAATATGGAAGAATTGTTCAGAGTGGATAACACAGACAGTTTGGCACTTACTAATAATTCAAACAATTGTATTTTCAATTACGTTCTAAATTTCAAAACAAAGTAAACAACATTAAATTTGAAAGGACTGTGTAATTCTTGGATGTGTTTCTGGACAAATATCTTGATAAGACATCTGCCCAGAAAAATACCTCCAAAGCTTTTACCTAAAACTAATCTGGCAAGGTGGGCAGATTATGAATTTTGATCTCAGTTAAAAGTGTCTGCACTAATTCACTAAAAGCTAATTCCTCTGCCTCTGTAAAGTCTGAATTACTTGTTATGTTTTGCATTCCCTTAAATAAGCTAGTGGTATTTCTGCTTCTCTCCTTTTAACCATTTTTTCTCCTAGAAAATAGTTGATTTTGAAAGATTAATCACAACTACAGCACCAAAGTCACTATCATATTACAAACACCTACACCTCCATGCAATCATTGTTTACATACGTCTACTGTAAGTCTATCTGCAGATTTGTATAATCTGAGTATCAGACTCAGGGCTTCAACTACCAGTGGACACTGTTCAGAAAGCTGCAAAATTCAGGCATAAAAGTTGTGAAGGACAGTCATTCCATAAGTAAGTTTGCTGTGATGTTTGATTTTCTTTTTTCTTAATGTCATTTGTCTTTTGTTTTCCAAGCATGGACAAAGTGTGTGTCTATGAAAGTTAGATCTGGGGAAATTAGTAGTGAAGATTACTAAAATCTATTTTAAAATAAAGATGGTTCACTGAAATGCCAACATATTTTTATTATGTTTTTGTCATGTAATAGTATAAGTGAGTGATAAAAGTGGTGTGTAAGAAGTGCAATGAAAATCATACTTATTAGAGCTACAGTTGCCATTGGAATCTCTTTGTAGTCACTGTGCTGGACATAACAGTGCACCTTAAAGGTAGTAATAATAATAATAGTAATAGTAAAAATAAAGAAGCTTTCAAATGAAGCTTTCTCTGGTGGCAATGCAAGTTTAATATCATCCCACCATTTCTTCATCCAGGCACTTTTTCCCACCACTCACTTGTTTTGTTGCTCTGTCTTTCTGGGCCAATGTAACCATTATTCTATAAACTGAACTAGTGAAAGGATGATAGCAATCCAATTCATCTTGGTAGTGCAGTTTATTGTTTCATTCAACAAGCAGTTGGTGCAACTGAGTGCACCACAAGGTAAACTACAACACAGTGGCCATAACTTATTTAAACAGCTTTGTTGCTGAGGAATTGTATTTTCAAACTTACCCTGAGAGAGAGATTCCTAGTGGAAAACAGAAATGTGAGTTTCTTTCAAATATCATTTAACAGATTTACATGAAGGGCCCTCAATCTTCACACATAGTAACATGTCATGAAAAGACTGTGATTGTTTTAAATAAAGATCTGAGATCCTGCAATTAGTACAGAAGTAATGAAAGTCTAGTTCAAGCTGGAGAACTTAAAATGATGGAAGATGAGGTAGAAATCCAAGAGAATATTTTACTTGAAAAAAATGGAGCACGATTTTGGCTTGCTACCAAATATATTTTTTAAACTATTTTTATTTTAATTTTATCAAAATTATACTGTAATTCACAGTACCTGTAAGTAGCCTGGTTAATTTGCTGCACTGGACACTTATTTTCTCTCCTGTTACTACTCCATCTTTACTGGTGTTGTTGCCAATATTATGCTATACTTGGCTAAACATATATTGCAAAATAATAATTGGAATTCTTTAATAATTGTCTTCTATGAGTTCATGCACCCTTCTTAGAATTTTTTAACTTAGTTTACAATACAAACATTCACAGGAGATGAATGATAAATTAGGAAACACAAAGAAGCATTAGTTGGAAAGGCTTTCTAACCCAAGAAGAAAAACCAAATCCTGTGTCTTAAGAAATATGTTTTGACAATATAAAACTCTTGAATAATGTATCAGATGCAGAAAGTAGTTATTAAATAAATATGAATAACAAACATTTTGGGAACCTGTGATCAGTTAAAAAAATTCTCTCTCAAACAGGAAAAACAAATTGAGTGAACAGTGTGTGTCCAGTTCTGGGCCCCTCAGTATAAGAAGGACATTGAGACTCGAACGTGTCCAGAGAAGGGCAACGAGGCTGGTGAGAGGCCTTGAACACAAGCCATATGAGGAGAGGCTGAGGGAGCTGGGATTGTTTAGCCTGGAGAAGAGGAGACTCAGGGGAGACCTTACTGCTGTCTACAACTACCTGAAGGGAGGTTGTAGCCAGTAGGGGTTTGGTCTCTTCTCTCAAGCAACCAGCATCAGAACAAGAGGACACAGTCTCAAGCTGTGCCAGGGGAAGTTTAGGCTTGAGGTGAGGAGAAAGTTCTTCACTGTGAGAGTCGTTCGCCATTGGAATGTGCTGCCCAGGGAGGTGGTGGACTCATCATCCCTGGAGGTGTTCAAGAGGGGATTGGATGTGGCACTTGGTGCCATGGTCTAATCATGAGGTCTGTGGTGACAGGTTGGACTCGATGACCTTTGAGGTCCCTTCCAACCTTGGTGATTCTGTGATTATTCATGCAGACCTAAATATATGTTAGCATTTTATTTGGGTTTTTCCAGAAGTCCTGTCTGGTTTTGTGGCTTCTGTATAAATCCACATTTTTCTTCCTTGCTGATGTGAATATCTTATGTTACACCCCTTTTCTCTTTTTAAAGACAGACTATAATAACATTGCTGCTTGAATAACAGGGGACTTTCATTGTATACCAGTAAAGATGGTTTTCCCAGCTTCTGTGATCAGAACCATTTCAACGCTCTGTAAGAATTCTGAGTAGGACACTTTGCAGTACTCTAAGGAGTATAAAATACTGAGCAAAATTTGTATTAGTCAGTCTGCGTTAACAATTCCCTTTTCCACTGTTCATAACCAAGAACCTCTGTAAGGATTCTGGAACACATCTTTGAAATGGTTCATCCACTTCACTTATTTCTTCCAAGAATTCACTAGTCCTATTACTATAATTGTCTCTCCTTGGACTATGATTAACTATACAATATAGAATCATAGAATCAATAAGGTTGGAAAAGACCTCAAAGATCATCAAGTCCAACCTGTCACCCAAGACCTCATGACTACTAAACCATGGCACCAAGTGCCACGTCCAATCCTCTCTTAACCTCCAGGGATGGTGACTCCACCACCTCCCTGGGCAGCATATTCCATATACACGTTTCACTGGCAATTTTTTTGCTAAGAATACTAAAACTTGTTCTCTACCCATCTTTTCTATTACATTCATAATCTCCTGAAACACAGTGCCCTTCTCCCAGCTGCAAATAAGCTGGCACAGGCCCCGTGATCTCACAATAAGCATTCCATAAAACTTACATATCATCCTTTGGCCCATTCATGGCAGACAAGTTTTACTCACACGCACCACATGCTCAAGTCAGCAGTCTGTGCTGTGCCTATGTGCAGGGTTCAGATATCACCTTGCACACAAGACCTGCCTCCAGAACAGAGATCTGGTACCTTGGAGAGAGTGCCCCAGTCGTGGTATATGTAAGGTAGCAAACAGGATAGGTAGTGGGTGCAGAACATCCATATTCCACAGTCTTTCTCTGCAGGGAGCTCTGGCCATTCAAGTCCTTCCCAGTGGAGAAATGAGTTGTCATCACCACCTGAATCTTTGCTGCCTCTGTCTATCCACTATTAGCTATACCAGTGAATCCCACCACACAAGATACTTCAATATACTCTGCTTTCCACAGGTGAGGCAAAAAAGGAAAAAAATAGTTAAAGGTAGAAGTCTCTGTGTGGTCCTTATTCCATTCTCATCACAGTTGTGAATTTTGAAGTTACTTCATGACAATCACAGACCCTGCTCACTTCAGTCCTGATAGGTCTTGGAGAACTGTGCATTCAGCCACCTGCCTGAAGAAAGGTTAATCTCAAGAGAAAGGTTAGACAATGTGGTTCTTAATGTTAAGTGTATCTGTGACCATTTTAGGCTGTGCCTTTAAGAAAGGGACAGTTGCTGGAACACTCTGGCTGAATGTTTTGGTGAAATAATGAAAACAAAGGTAAGTCTAAACTAATTTAATTGGTAGATTGGTAGAATGCAACTTTAATTTTTTAGCTTTAGTTCAGTTTGAATCTCAGTCAGTTTAGTCTGTCTTTTTCAGTCTGTCTGTTTCAGTCTCTCTGAGCAACAGCTGTGCTGGACGGAGTTGACCTTGAATTAACTGAGCTAACCAGATAAGAAACTAATTCTTGCATATGCTTTGAGCTAACAGAATTTCCTCCTTAATAATTACCTTTTCTCCCTCTAACCCCTTTTAGGGAAAAAAAGGAGGAAGGGGGAGAAGGGGGGTACAGTTGGGGGGGTAACCCTCTATTGGAGGAGGGAAAGAATTTTTTCTGTATTACGTTTTGCTGTATATTTCTGTGCATATTGTAAATATTGTATATTGTGTATATATTAATCTGCGTTTCATCCTGCTTGGAAATATAGCTGTTACCCATTTCTGTTTCTCCGACTGAGTTAGCAGTTGTTTCTTTGTGGGAGGGGAGAACTGAACTTTCTCTCACCACCATATCATAAACTCCTGACCTACTTTGTACCCAAGGATTCTTAGAAGCTATTATGACAAGAAGTATTCATAGTTGCACAAGATCCTTTAGGTCTTGTATGTACATTCCAGAAGTAACAGGGCGATGGAAATATGCATCTGGGCAGGGTATAGCTTCACTGAAGATCTCAAGCGCAACTGGAAAAGAAATGTCAAAAGACCTTCCAGTCTTGCTCCAACAGCTGTCAAAAAGTAGATCGGACTCTTCTTCCTCTCTACACTTTTCACATTGGCAATCATTGCCAGTTGCTGGCTTCTGCACCATTCTTTCCATGATCTTTTCTTCAGAGAACCTTCCTTCCTGCATCCTTCCCAGCCCCTCTCCTTTCCCTTAGAAGTACAGAGTCATGGCCTGCTTGCCTCTGTTCCCTTGATCATTGTTCTTCATCCACAACATTTCTTTCTGCTTTCCTCCACATTTTACACAGGCAGAAATAAAAATTTCTGTCCTTTCCTCTGCTTAACATGCAGGACACTGTCATGGTCAAGACTCTTGATTATTCCTTCTATTCTCTATTCTTTACCTATCGATAACCCTATGTCTTTTATCTCTACCTAGGCTACCTCTACCAAGACATGTGCACACTCCAGTAGACAGCAACCTTTATTTTAACAAAAGCTTTGACACAAATCTGAATTATATATAAACTTTGCTTTTAAAAAAAATCGATATTTGGGAAGAGAAAAATAAGCAAGGAAACCATCTAGACTTTCTAAAATTAATAAAAAGGAATGTGAGGGGCTTGCATTTCAGCCAAGGGAAATGGTTGGAGGGTGGCACCAGAACTGTGGTAGATGCCTCCCACAGATGGTAGGTGTACTTCTGGCACCCCTCATAATGAGGTGAAGCTCTCTGAGTTGTAAGAATGCTTATTTAAGAGCAGAATATAATATGCCATGAAGGTGCTCCATTTCTTCCACTGATTTTTAGTTGATGCCTTGAGCCACTCCATTCCCTGCCATGATCTCAAGTCCAGTGTCCAGTTGATCACTTCATACAGGCTGCAAGTTTCACTTTGATCTGTTTGCCTGGAGCCATTCCTGGCCTTTCCAGGCAAGCCTCTAAAGTGACCCTGTTATTGTGCTAATACCATGAGATGGGCCGATCTGGACCGCTGCTTCGGGACCGCTGCTTCGGGACCGCTACTTCGGGACCGCTACGCTTGAACTGTGAGTCTCTGCTCGGGTTTTTTTGCCTTCCTTTCGGGGTTTCGCGGCTCGCGAGGACTCCTGGTAGGGGGGAGCCGGCAGGATCCTGCTCTCGCGAGCCTGCGCGGGAACGGGAGCCTGACGTCAGCTGCGGGAGGTTTAAATCCCGCCCGGGCTGTGCACACGGCGCCGTTTTGGTTCGACAGCCTACCGGCTGCTTGCAAAACAAAATTTAAAAAAAATAGTGGTTTTTTTTCACTCAAACGTTGCACCATGGTCGTCACTCGGATGAAGGGTAGAAAAGCAGCATCTACCCAGACAGAGTTGCTTCACCAGCATGCTGGAGTCCAGGCTGCCAGCTGCAGGGAGTGCTTCAGCCTGGCACTTGGAATAGAAGGGGAGGGAGAGGACATCTGTGTCAGGTGTGACCAGGTGAATTTTCTCCTCAGCCTGGTGGCAGAGCTGAAGGACGAAGTGGCCGAGCTGAAGGAGGAGGTATCCAGGCTGAGGTCAATAAGGGAAAGTGAAAGGGAGTTAGATTTGTGGGAGAAGGCTCTGCAGATCTCCCCTGCTGAGGGAAGGGTCCCTGGAAACGGAGAGGGATGGATACAGGTCCCTGCCAGGGGTGGCAAGAGAAATCCACCTCGACCCTCTCCTCCTCCTCCACTGCCCTTGTCGAATAAGTATGAGGCCCTGCAGGCTGAGGGCAGTGGGGATGAGAGGGCTGAGGCTGAGGAGCAGCCATCCAGAGGGGAGCCTAAGCCCAAGAGGTCCCCACCAGCTACAACGACCAGCTCCACAAAGAAAAGGAGAAGGGTTATAGTTGTTGGGGACTCTCTCCTGGGGGGTACTGAGGGACCCATATGTCGTCCCAACCCATCCCACAGGGAGGTCTGCTCCCTGCCAGGGGCACGGGTTAGGGACATTGCAAGGAGACTCCCTAAATTAATCCAGCCCTCTGACTATTGCCCTCTGCTGGTAATACAGGCTGGGAGTGATGAGATTGACAAGAAGGGCACCAGGGCGATTAAGAAGGAGTTCAGGGCCCTTGGACAATTGATTGATGGGGCAGGAGCTCAAGTGGTGTTCTGCTCAGTTCCCTCAGTGGCAGGGATGTACACTGAGAGGAATGGGAGAACCCATACCATCAACAATTGGCTCAGGGGATGGTGCCAGCGGTGGAACTTTGGGTTCTTCGATCATGGGACAACTTTTACTCACCCAACCTGCTGGGTCCTGATGGGTGCATTTATCTAGAAGGGGTAAGAGTGTCCTAGCACTACAGTTGGCAGGGCTCATTAGGAGGGCTTTAAACTAGGTCTGAATGGGATGGGTGAGGCAATCGGTCCCTCTGCAGAGGAAAGAGTAGGCAACAAGGTAGGGTCAATTGAGAAGTCAGGAACCCAGCTGCGATGCGTGTACACCAATGCACGCAGCCTGGGCAACAAGCAAGAGGAGCTGGAGGTCCTGATCCATCAGGGCGACTATGATATAGTCAGCATCTCAGAAACTTGGTGGGACAACACCCACGATTGGAGTGCTACACTGGGGGGCTACAGGCTCTTTAGGAGAGACAGGCGAGGGAGAAGAGGAGGAGGGGTGGCTCTGTATATTAGGGAGTCACTCTCTGCCACAGAACTTGAGGTGGAAGATGAGGGAATTGAGAGCCTGTGGGTTAAAATCAGAGGGCAGCCTAACAAATCTGACATCCTGGTTGGAGTCTTTTGCAGATCACCCAACCAGGATGAGGAGGCTGATGAATTGTTCAACAAGCAACTGGATGCTGTCTCAAGATCATCAGATCTTGTCCTTGTCGGTGACTTCAAACTGCCAGATATCTGCTGGGAACTTAATTCAGCAGAGAGGAGGCAGTCCAGAAGATTCCTGGAGCGAATGGAGGACTGCTTCATGATGCAGCTGTTAAGTGAGCCTAACAGGGGACAGGCTCTGCTTGACCTGCTGTTCTCCAATAGGGAAGGGCTGGTGGGACACGTGATTGTGGGAGGCTTCCTAGGGTGCAGTGACCATGAGATAGTGAAGTTTTCACTATGCAGGGAGATAGGGAGGAGCACCAACAGAATCTTCACCTTGGACTTCCAGAGGGCAAACTTCAGCCTGTTTAAGAAACTTGTTTGTAAAGGTCCCTGTGTACCAGCCCTCATGAACCAAGGGGTCCAGGATGGTTGCAATGACCTACTTCAAACAGGATCTCTTGAAGGCACAGGAGCTGGCAGTTCCCACGTGCCAAAAGATGAGCCGGCGGGGAAGGTGACCAGCTTGGATGAGCAAGCAGCTCCTGGAGGTTTTAAGGGGAAAAAAAGAGGCTGTATCACCTTTGGAAGGAGGGGAAGGCTTCTCAAGGTATGTTCAAGGAAGTTGTTAGATTATGTAGGAATAAAATTAGAGAGGCAAAGGCCCAGCTGGAAATGAAGCTGGCCACCTCCGTGAAAGATAATAAAAAGCATTTTTACAAATATATTAACAATAAGAAGAAGGGCAGGAAGAACCTGCACTCCTTATTGGACCTGGAGGGGAACATGGTGACTGAAGACGAGGAAAAGTCTGAGGTCCTGAACACCTTCTTTGCCTCAATTTTTAACAGCAAGGCAGAAGTTCAGGACGAGTGGCCTCCTGAGCTGGGTGATGGGGTCGAGGAGCAGTGTAATCCATGAGGAATTAGTTTGGGACCTGCTGAGCCACTTGGACACTCACAAGTCCATGGGACCGGATGGGATCCATCCTAGGGTGCTGAGAGAGCTGGCAGATGAGCTGGCCAAGCCACTCTCCATCATTTTCCTCCAGTCCTGGCTCACCGGTGAGGTCCCAGATGACTGGAAACCAGCCAATGTGGTCCCCATCCACAAGAAGGGTCGGATGGAGGAACCTGGAAACTACAGGCCAGTCAGCCTGACCTCAGTGACAGGGAAAATTATGGAACAGATTATCCTGGCGGCAATAACTGCGCACCTGAAGGATGGCCAAGGGCTCAGGTCCAGCCAACATGGATTTACGAAGGGCAGGTCCTGCCTTTCCAACCTTATCTCCTTCTACGAGCAGGTGACCCGTCTGGTGGATGTGGGGAGGCCTGTGGATGTGGTCTACCTGGACTTCAGCAAGGCCTTTGACACCGTTCCCCACAGCAAACTGCTGTCTAAGCTGTCAGCTTGTGGCTTGGACCATTACACTCTGTGCTGGGTTAGGAACTGGCTGGAGGGCCGGGCCCAGAGAGTGGTAGTGAACAGTGCCACATCCAGCTGGCGGCCAGTCACCAGAGGAGTCCCCCAGGGATCAGTGCTGGGCCCCACCCTCTTTAACATCTTCATTGTATCACAGTATCACAGTATCACAGTATCACTTAGGTTGGAAAGGACCTCGAGGATCATCGAGTCCAACCTGACACCGCAGACCCCATGACTAGACCATGGCACCAAGTGCCACGTCCAATCTCCCCTTGAACGCCTCCAGGGTCGATGACTCAACCACCTCCCTGGGCAACCCATTCCAATGCCGAATGACTCGCTCGGTGAAGAACTTCCTCCTCACCTCGAGTCTGAACCTCCCCTGGCGCAGCTTGAGACTGTGTCCCCTTGTTCTGGTGCTGGTTGCCTGGGAGAAGAGGCCAACTCCCTCCTGGCTACAACCACCCTTCAGGTAGTTGTAGAGGGCAATAAGGTCACCCCTGAGCCTCCTCTTCTCCAGGCTAAACAATCCCAGCTCCCTCAGCCTCTCCTCATAGGGCTTGTGTTCAAGGCCTCTCACCAGCCTTGTTGCCCTTCTCTGGACACGCTCAAGTGTCTCAATGTCCTTCTTAAACTGAGGAGCCCAGAACTGGACACAGTACTCAAGGTGCGGCCTAACCAGAGCAGAGTACAGGGGCACTATGACCTCCCTGCTCCTGCTGGCCACACTATTCCTAATGCAGGCCAGAATGCTATTGGCCCTCCTGGCCACCTGAGCACACTGCTGGCTCATATTCAGGTGGCTGTCAATCAGCACACCCAGGTCCCTCTCTGTCTGGGAGCTCTCCAGCCACTCCGACCCCAGCCTATAGCTCTGCATGGGATTGCCATAGCCAAAGTGCAGCACTCGGCACTTGGACTTGTTGAAAGCCATCCCATTGGACTCTGCCCATCTTTCCAGTCGGTCGAGGTCCCTCTGCAGAGCCTTTCTACCCTCTAATTGACTAACATCTGCCCCTAACTTTGTGTCATCTGCAAACTTGCTGATGACTGACTCTACCCCTTCATCCAGATCATCAACGAATATGTTGAAGAGGACAGGGCCCAGCACTGATCCCTGGGGGACACCACTGGTGACTGGCCTCCAGCTGGATGCGGCACCGTTCACGACCACTCTCTGGGCCCGGCCCTCCAGCCAGTTCCTAACCCAGCACAGAGTGTAGTGGTCCAATCCACAGGCTGACAGCTTAGTCAGCAGTTTGCTGTGGGGGACGGTGTCAAAGGCCTTGCTGAAGTCTAGGTAGACCACATCCACAGGCCTCCCCACATCCACCAGGCGGGTCACCTGATCATAGAAAGAGATCAGGTTGGAGAGGCAGGATCTGCCCTTCCTGAATCCATGTTGGCTGGACCTGAGCCCTTGGCCATCCTTCAGGTGCGCAGTTATTGCTGCCAGGATAATCTGCTCCATCACTTTCCCTGGCACTGAGGTCAGGCTGACCGGCCTGTAGTTTCCAGGTTCCTCCATCCGACCCTTCTTGTGGATGGGGACCACGTTGGCCAGTTTCCAGTCATCTGGGACCTCACCAGTGAGCCAGGACTGGAGGAAAATGATGGAGAGTGGCCTAGCTAGCACATCCGCCAGCTCTCTCAGCACCCTAGGATGGATCCCATCTGGTCCCATGGACTTGTGGATATCCAAGTGGCTCAGCAGGTCCCGAACTAACTCCTCATGGATTTCCAGGGTATTACTCTGCTCCCCGACCCCAACGCCCAGCTCCGGAGACCACTCGTCCTGAACTCCTGCCTTGCTGTTAAACATTGAGGTAAAGAAGGTGTTCAGGACCTCAGCTTTATCCTCATCCTCAGTAACTGTGTTCCCCTCCAGGTCCACTAGGGAGTTCAGGTTCTTCCTGCCCTTCTTCTTATTGTTAATATATTTATAAAAATGCTTTTTATTATCTTTGACTGAGGTGGCCAGCTTCAGTTCCAGCTGGGCCTTAGCCTCCCTAATTTTATTCCTACATAATCTAACAGCTTCCTTGAACATACCTCGAGAAGCCTTCCCCTCCTTCCAAAGGTGATACAGCCTCCTCTTCCCCCTTAAATCCTCCAGGAGCTGCTTGCTCATCCAGGCTGGTCGCCTTCCCCGCCGGCTTGCCTTCCGGCACAAGGGAACCGCCAATTCCTGTGCCTTCAAGAGCTCCTGTTTGAAGTAGGTCCAACCCTCCTGAACCCCTTGGTTCATGAGGGCTGGTACCCAGGGGACTTTGCAGACAAGTTTTTTAAATAGGCTGAAGTTCGCCCTTCGGAAGTCCAAGGTGGAGGTTCTGTTGGTGCTCCTCCCAATCTCCCTGCATATTGAAAACTTCACTATCTCGTGGTCACTGCACCCTAGGCAGCCTCCCACGATCACATCTCCCACCAGCCCTTCCCTATTGCAGAACAGCAGGTCAAGCAGAGCCTGTCCCCTGGTAGGCTCACTTAACAGCTGTGTCAGGAAGCAGTCCTCCATTCGCTCCAGGAATCTTCTGGACTGCCTCCTCCCTGCTGAATTAAGTTCCCAGCAGATATCTGGGAGGTTGAAGTCACCAACAAGGACAAGATCAGATGATCTTGAGACAGCCTCCAGTTGCTTGTAGAACAACTCATCAGCCGCCTCATCCTGGTTGGGTGGTCTGTAACAGATTCCAATCAGGATGTCAGACTTGTTAGGTTGTCCTCTGATTTTGACCCACAGGCTCTCAACTACCTCATCTTCCACCACAAGTTGTGTGGCAGAGATTGACTCTCTAATATACAGAGCCACCCCTCCTCCTCTTCTCCCTCGCCTGTCCCTCCTAAAGAGCCTGTAACCCCCCATTGTAGCACTCCAATCGTGGGTGCTGTCCCACCAAGTTTCTGAGATGGCGACTACATCATAGTCACCCTGATGGATTAGGACCTCCAACTCCTCTTGCTTGTTGCCCAGGCTGCGTGCATTGGTGTACATGCATCGCAGCTGGGTTCCTGACTTCTCAACTGACCCTACCTTGCGCCCTACTCTTACCTCTGCAGAGGGACCGATTGCCTCACCCACCCCCTTCAGACCTAGTTTAAAGCCCTCCTAATGAGCCCTGCCAACTCCAGTGCCAGGACTCTTTTACCCCTTCTAGATAGATGCACCCCATCAGGACCCAGCAGGTCAGGTGCAGTGAAAGTTGCCCCGTGGTCATAGAACCCAAAGTTCTGCCGCTGGCACCATCCCCTGAGCCAATTGTTGATGGTGTGGGTTCTCCCATTCCTCTCAGTGTACACCCCTGACACTGAAGGAATTGAGCAGAACACCACTTGAGCTCCTGCCCCATCAATCAATTGTCCAAGGGCCCTGAATTCCTTCTTAATTGTCCTAGTGCCCTTCCTGTCAATCTCATCACTCCCAGCCTGTATTACCATCAGAGGGTAATAGTCAGTGGGCTGGATTAATTCAGGGAATCTCTTCGCAATGTCCCTAACCCCTGCCCCTGGTAGGGAGCAGACCTCCCTGTGGGATGGGTCGGGACGACATATGGGTCCCTCAGTACCCCCCAGGAGAGAGTCCCCAACAACTATAACCCTTCTCCCTTTCTTTGTGGAGCTAGTCGTTATAGCCGGTGGGGACCGCTTGGGCTTAGGCTTCCCCCCAGAGCTGGCCGTTACAGCTGGTGGGGTCCGCTTGGCCTTAGGCTCCCCTCTGGATGGCTGCTCCTCAGACTCAGCCCTCTCATCCTTACTGCCCTCAGCCTGCAGGGCCTCATACTTATTATGCAAGGGCAGAGGAGGAGGAGGAGAGGGTTGGGGTGGATTTCTCTTGCCACCCCTGGCAGGGACCCGTATCCATCCCTCTCTGCCTCCAGAAACCCTTCCCTCAGCAGGGGAGATCTGCAGAGCCTTCTCCCGCATGCCTTCATTGCCTGCATCAAGAACAGTGTGGCCAGCAGGAGCAGGGAGGTCATTCTGCCCCTGTACACTGCACTGGTTAGGCCACACCTCGAGTACTGTGTCCAGTTCTGGGCCCCTCAGTTTAGGAGGGATGTTGACTTGCTGGAACGAGTCCAGAGAAGGGCAACGAAGTTAGTGAGGGGCTTGGAACACAAGCCCTATGAGGAGAGACTGAGGGAGCTGGGGCTGCTTAGCCTGGAGAGGAGGAGACTCAGGGGTGACCTTATTGCTCTCTACAACTACCTGAAGGGGGGTTGTAAACAGGCAGAGGTTGGTCTCTTCTCCCAGGCAGCCAGCACCAGAACAAGAGGACACAGTCTCAGGCTGCGCCAGGGGAAGTTCAGGCTGGAGGTCAGGAGGAAGTTTTACACGGAGAGAGTGATTGCCCATTGGAATGGACTGCCCGGGGAGGTGGTGGAGTCGCCGTCACTGGAGGTGTTCAGGAGGAGACTTGACAGGGTGCTTGGTTACATGGGTTAGTTATTGGGTGGTGTTGGATGATAGGTTGGACGTGATGATCTTGAAGGTCTCTTCCAACCTGGTCTATTCTATTCTATTCTATTCTATTCTATTCTATTCTATTCTATTCTATTCTATTCATTGATTATCTGGATGAGGGGATTGAGACAGTCATCAACAATTTTGCAGATGACACCAAGTTAGGAGCAGATGGTAGCCAGTTAGAGGGTACAAGAGCTCTGCAGAGGGACCTCGACCGAGTGGAAAGATGGGCAGAATTCAAGGGGATGTCATTCAACAAGTCCAAGTGCTGAGTGCTGCACTTTGGCCACGTCAATCGCCATGCAGAGCTACAGGCTGGGGTCAGAGTGGCTGGAGAGCTCCCAAACAGAGAGGGACCTGGGGTTACTGATCGACAGCCGCCTAAACATGAGCCAGCACTGTGCCCAGGTGGCCAAGAAGGCCAATGGCATCCTGGCCTGCATTAGGAATAGTGTGGCCAGCAGGAGCAGGGAAGTCATAGTGCCCCTGTACTCTGCATTGGTTAAGCCGCACCTTGAGTACTGTGTCCAGTTCTGGGCCCTTCAGTTTAAGAAGGACATCGAGACACTTGAACGTGCCCAGAGAAGGGCAACAAGGCTGGTGAGAGGCCTTGATCACAAGCCCTATGAGGAGAGGCTGAGGGAGCTGGGATTGTTTAGCCTGGAGAAGAGGAGGCTCAGGGGTGACCTCATTGCCCTCTACAACTACCTGAAAGGTGGTTGTAGCCAGGAAGGGGTTGTTCTCTCTAGCAACCAGCACCAGAACAAGGGGACACAGTCTCAAGCTGCACCAGGGGAAGTTTAGACTCGAGGTGAGGAGAAAGTTCTTCACCGAGTGAGTCGTTTGTCATTGGAATGTGCTGCCCAGGGAGGTGGTTGAGTCACCATCCCTGGAGGCATTCAAGAGGAGATTGGACATGGCACTTGGTGCCATGGTCTAGTCATGAGGTCTGTGTTGATAGATTGGACTCGATGATCCTCGAGATCTCTTCCAACCTTAGTTATACTGTGATACTGTGATACTGTAACATTTATGAAGGGAGAGGGAAGACATGGAAAAATTGTGGCAGCAGCAGAGATTGTGGCTTCAGCAATGTTCTCCAGATAGAGACAGATGCACGAAAAGGTGTTTTCTGTAGGTGCACTTCTACGAGAACATGGAAAAAGTGTGCTGCAGTTTAGCTGTGATGGATAGTGCTATTTTTAAAATTTCTGTTGTCCTCAACCAGGTAAAGTGTGCAGCTGGATTGTTTACTGCTATATTTGGGTGCTGCCAAAGCCAATCTTATTCAGGACACCTGCACACAGGTAAACAGCATTAGCTGTGATCTCAGCATGCTTGAATGATGATGTGGGATATAACTGCTGAGATGCAAACATGCTACCTGAAAGCTGCTGTTCTGTTGACTGGCAGGCCATCATCAGTTGAGGACACACCCTCCCTTCCTTCAAGTACAGTGTCTGTCATTGCCTGCTTTCATCAGACATTGTCTTAATCTCCTGAGCTGAATCCAGAACACTGTTCCCATTCCTGCACTCCTTTTCAACAAGTCTGGAAAACAAATTATCAATCCCCACTGCTTCTCCTGGGTGCCTCAGCTTAAGCACAGGTGGAAGGTATTTATGGCAGCTATACCAAATTTTATCAGGTCTGTGGTTTTGACTGTGGGCCCTAACATATGCAGTTTTCACATATTTTTTTAACACCTTGCCGATCAAGCCCAATGTTTTTCATTTTATCTCTATGTAAGAGTCAATAAGAGGTCTTTGCTATTCTTCTCAGCCTTCTCAAACAATTTTCATGCTGCTTTTCACTTGGAACTAACAAGACTAGTATAAAACAATGTGTTTTAGATTAAATAGCAGCAGTCGCTTGTATGAGGAATTCTAATATTGTCTGCCTTATTCATTGTTTCTTTGTCATGAAATTTGCCATCTTTATTATTTTGGAAAGCAGATGCACACTGAGATTTCTACATTTCTCATTTATATGCACTTCCTTTTTGATCCTGTGAAGTATTTAAGTAATTTATTTAATCTTTTTTTTTTTTTTTTCCCCCACATCCAAGGTTCATTACTGCATCTGAGCTACATTAAATAGAAATGTAATGTTGCGAGTGAAAAATATAAATTTTACACCTTGTCCACGTAGTCTATGTATTCAGTATTTATTGAGATTTTCTTTGGTCCTGACTGTCCTATATAACTTGATCACTTTTGGTAAATATGAGGAAGGCTTGAAGATCAGCACCAAAATTGGAAAGATGTGACTCCTACTGTAATAGAATATTTAAAGAAAAAAAAAGGTAAAAATATATTAAAAAAGGCCATGAAAGGCCATAACATGATTGCCTCAAACATCCTATAATGTCCTTACATTTTATCTAACCAGGTCATTAGCCTGATTGATTTATCTCCTGCACACCTAATTATTTTGAGAATGTATGGCATCTCTACTTGTCAATCATTAGCTCTCTTTTTGGTTTCATTTATCTTCTGTACCTCCTCTAATAATACCTTCAAATGTGGTCTTCAATCAAGTTCAAAACATTCTGGTTTTGCTGGTTCTTTCTCAGAAATTATGATTTTACATAGGTAAAAAAGCTCCACATTTTTTACAGATAAATTATTATTTTTAAGGGGAAATTAGCTGTTCTTTATGGCCTTTGTAAGAACTAGTTTTCAATCTGATTAAAATATCAAGCAGAGAATATAGCATTGGGTATATGAAGTAAAGTGAAAATAAATTTTAAGGGTGAAAAAAAAAAAAGGGAAAGAAACAGACTAACAAGCTAGCAAAATGATTTCCACACTAAATTAAAGTCTTACAAGTAATTTAACCAAAAAAGGGTTATGGTGATTTATAGTATCATGGGGGAAAAATGAGTTGGAATCAGAATCATGTGATGAATGTCATGGCTATGTCTGTTTTGTTAGTTAACTGTTTGACACATCTGTTCATGAATTTGAGGGATGATATACCTTTGTTGAAAGGGACTAGATGACTGTCATTAGCTAAGAATCATATTTTACATAATTTCTATTGAATTTCCTAAGGGTGTGTTAAATTTTTGAGTTTGTACTTAACATGCTTAAGGAAATTTATTCTTTCAAAAATTAAACACAGTAAGTATTATGATAAATATACACCAAAGATTTTTGTTTACTCTTCTATTCCATAAAAGGAGATACACACATATCTTCCTTATATTATTTTCATTCATATGAATAGAAGTCAAAGCAAAAGTAACATCATGAAAACTGAATTACATTAAGTACAAAAGTCAAGCTGACATTTTACCTAGTTTAAATGATAAAAAAAATCACTATTTCTGATGTCAAAACAGACAGACAAGTAGATATTTTTTTTTGCCTAGACATGTAACACATTTGATCAGAATGATTGTCGAGTTATAATTCATTTGATCAAATGCAGACAACATCTTTGCAGTATTTTGTCTGAGCTGGTCACCTCTGGTACATGAAAAACAGGTACACAATGGGAAAATTTATCTTTTCCTGAAACAGATGTAGACTTGGATGACTAACACTGCCAATATTTATTCCCCCCCACGTTGTCTATAGTAGTCTTCAGTAACTTGTAGGATGTGGATGTTCTACGCTGACATAATTAAAACATTCAAAATTCAACTAATTTTAATATTAGTCTTTTTGATTCCATGGGTTCATTTACACCCTTAGTATAGCCTATTTTATCCAACATTAGCAATAAAAGCATGGTGGGACAGCTCCCTTGACTGAAGTGTTGTCATGGATGGCTAGGTATTGTTCAGGAAAGACAGAGAAACGAGGAGAGGTGGTGATGTTGCTCTCTATGTGTGAAAACAACTAGAATGTTTCAAGTTCTATCCAGGGGGGAGGAAGAACAGGTGGAAAGCCTGTGGGGAAGAATTAAAGGATGTGGAAAGGGAGGTGAAACTGTTGTGGGGGTCTATGGTAGATCACCAAATCAAGCAGAAGATGCTGCTGAGGCCTTCTGCAGTCAACTGGAGGTAGCCTCTAGAACACACTCCTTGGTACTCATGGGTGACTTCAATCACCCTGACATTTGCTCGCAAACACACACAGCCAGGCACAGCCAGTCTAAAAGGCTCTTGCTGTGTGTCAATGTCAACTTCTTGATGCAGGTAGTGGAGAAGCCAACAAGGACAGGTGCACTGCTGTACTTTATATTACTAATAGAGAAGGACTGGTTGGGGACTTATGTATGGGGACAGCCTTGGTGACAGTGACCATGACATGATGGAGTTTAGTATTATACAGGGTAGAAGCAGGGCAGTAAGTAAGATTACAACCCTGGACTTCTGAAAGGCTAACTTTGTACTCTTCAGAGATATACTTGCAGGAATCCCATGGGATAAGACTCTGGAGGGTAAAGAGCCCAAGAAAGTTGGACAATTTTTAAACAACACATCCTCCAAGCCCAAGATAGGTGTGTTCCCTTGAGTAAAAAATGGGGCATGCATGCCAGAAGACCTGCATGGATGAGCAAGGAGCTTCTGAAGGAAATCTCATGGAAGAAAGAAATTTGCAGTTCATGGAAGAAAAGACTTACCACTTGGGAGAGCTATAGAGAAGTTGCCAGGGCATATGGGAAGGCTAAACAAGGAAGGCTAAAGTCCTCTTGAAACTAAAACTGGCAAAGTAAAAGAGAATAAGAAGGGCTTCTTCAAATATATCAGTAGGAAAAGGAAGACTAGGAAAGGTGTGGGTCCACTGCTGAATGAGGAGGAAGCCCTGATAACTGAGGATACAGAGAAGGCAAAGTCGCTGAATGCCTCCTTTGCTTCAGTCCTTACTCCTAAGATTGAACTCCCCTATGAAGCCCAGACCCTATATGAAGAAGACTGGAAGAGGGAAGACTCTCCACTAACCAGTAAAGACTGGGTTAGGAAACAGTTACATAAATTGAATATTCACAAGTCCATGGAGCCTGTTGAGATGCACCCAAGAGTGTTGAGAGAGCTGGCTGATGTTGTTGCTCTACCACTTTCCAACATTTTTGCAAAATCCTGGCAGACAGAAGAGGTGCCTGAGGACTGGAGGAAAGCCAACATCACTTCAGTCTTCAAAAAGGGCAAGAAAGAGGTTCCAGGAAACTACAGACCAGTCAGCCTCATCGCCATCCCTGGAAGCAGCTGGATGGAGCAGCTCATTCTGGAGATCCTCTCTAGCCACTTGGAAGAGAAGATGATCAGGAGCAGTCACCATGGATTTACTAAGGGGAAATGCAGTCTATCTTGACCTTAGTAAGGCTTTTGACACTAACTCCCACAATATCCTTGTGAGTAAGCTCAGGAAGTGTGGGATAGAAGAACAGACAGTGAGATGGATTAGGAGCTGGTTACAAAATAAACTCCAAAGAGTAGTGTTCAATGGTGCCAAGTCCAGCTGGAAAGCTGTAACTAGTGGAGTCCCCCAGGGATCAGTGCTTGGTCCAGCCCTGTTCAACATCTTCAACAATATTGATGAGGGGGCAGAGAGTCTACTCAGCAAGTTTGCAGATGACACCAAACTGGGAGGTTTGGCTGATACACCTGAAGGCTGTGCATCCATTCAGTGAGATCTGGACAGACTGAGAGCTGGGCAGAGAGGAACCTAATGAGGTTCAACAAAGATAAGTGCAGAGTCCTACATCTGGGAAGAAATAATAAACTGTACTAGTACAGGTTAGGAGGTGATCTGCTAGAGAGCAGCCCTGTGGAGAAGGACCTGGGAGGCCTGGTGGATAACAAGTTACCCACGGGACAGCAATGTGCCCTTGTGGCCAAGAGGGCCAATGGTATCCTGGGGTGCATTAAGAAGAGTGTGTCCAGCAGATGGATGGAGGTTCTCTCCCCCTCTACTCTGCCCTGATGCATCCAGTTCTGGGCCTCCCAGTTCAAGAGGGACAGGGATCTACTTGAGAGAGTCCAATGAGGGCTACAAGAATGATTAAGGGACTGGAGGATGTGCCCTATGAGGAGAGGCTGAGAGCCCTGGGGCTTTTTAGTCTGGAGAAGAGAAGACTGAGAGGGAATTTAACAAATGTTTATAAATATCTGAGCGCTGGGTGTCAAGAGGGAGGGGACAGACTCTTCTCATTTGCACCCTGTGATAAGGCAAGGGGCAATGGATATAAACTATGGTGCAGGAGGTTCCACCTCAACATGAGGAGGAACTTCTTCACTGTGAGGGTCACAGAGCACTGGAATAGGCTGCCCAGGAAGAATGTGGAGTCTCCTCCTCTGGAGACTTTCAAAACCCATCTGGATGTGTTCCTGTGTGACCTGTGCTAGATTCTATGGTCCTGCTCTGGCAGGGGAGTTGGACTAGATGATTTCCTGAGGTCTTTTCCAACCCCTAACATCCTGTGGTCCTGTGATCCTGTATTCTGTCCACCTTGATCTCTCTGTATGATTTGAGGATTTTAGTGTATTTGTTTTGTACTGCATGGCATTTTAAAGGAAACTTGTGGCCAAATAGAGCAATAAAAATAAATAATAAGCAAGGCCTTGACTTTACTGCACAATATAATGCCATTTAAAAACTTATGTGCATTGCTTTATTAGTGTTTTTTTCCCATCAAGTATGAAATATTTTAAGAAATGAAAATCTCTATGAAAATCAATATGACCAATATTAAAATCTTATCATAAAGCTATGAATCAGAGCACAATGCAGAATTAAATTTGTAAATTGAAGTTCAAGCCAAGTTTTATGCATTTTGGTTGGTGTAAAATGGTCTTATTTTACAAAACAGAAACTCTTAATTCCTACCAGTCTATTTTCTCAATATGTAAGATATCATTGTGATTAAGTGGACTAGACTTACCATTCAGGTTTTAACGTCTTCAAAATATCAACATTGTAGATAGCGTGACAATTTTTCCCCCCAGTCTTAGGAGGCAATGAAGCAAAGATTTCTGTGAGAAAACTGATTACTCCTTTGGATCCCACATAAATTGTCATGATGAGTCAGACAAATTATTTGTGTGGAGTAAAATTTCCAGAATGTCTCAGTAAATTATGACTCCTAATTTCATTTTTCAGTTTCATTTCAGGATTGGTATTTAAAGATTGTGAAACTTCTATGCTATAAACAACAAAAAGTGTGACTTTAAATGGTGTGGCAATAGCTACAGGTTTTCAGGTCCCACTTCCTTTTGTTTCTGAAAAGTAACCTGTCTCCAGTAAATTCCAGAAGATTTCCTGGTACTGTCTCTTTAGAATGTATACATTAGTCTGTTTAGTATACATAGAAACTAGGCCTGCAAAACAGAGGAAGAATAAGGCAGGCTGACAAGATGTAACAGACATAAAGTGATGTTTAGTCAAAATATTTAATGGCTTTTTTTTTTTTTTTTAACCTGATCCTTTCAAAACTTGATTTAAATTAAAATCAGTTAGAAATAAAGGATATTATGAAATAAGTAACACTGCAGCTGCCTAACATTTAACTATGTCTCTTGTAATGATCAGTCCTAAGTCTGAGTTCTGAGTAATACAGATGGTTTTCTTTTCTTCAATTATTTAACCATTTGGAAAAATGGATTTGCAGGCAAATTAAAGTTTGGGGATTTGAAAAGACTTGTGCAGATGCTTATCTTATTGATAGGCTTTCACTTTTTCTTAGTTTACTGATGTGTCTGGAAGGCTGAAACCCCACTTGTCAGTATTGTTATCCATCATTCATCCCAGAGGCAGGGAAATAATGACTGCATACTGAACAGTCATCAGTACCCATTTTTTTGCTAGTAACATCCCCTTAGTGTCAAGTTTGCTTTTTACAGGAAGGTACAGAACTTCCTCAGTTTTGTCATTACACAACTGCTCAGTGTCTACTGTAAGCCCATATTCCAGCATGGCTCAAAATACAGAAATTACTCTTCCTGTATTTCCAGAATGGCTAATAGGAGAGCTATTTTTGGAAAGTGATCATCCATTTGGAATTCATTAAAAAAAAAAAATTAAAAAAAAATAAGAAGGAGTGGCTGAGGCCACTCAATTTCCCCTGGAAAATGAGAGCTCTGAACGGAATTGGAATGGCTTAATACTGACTCTCTGTTAAGATAGTCCAGCCCTCACGGAGGAATACTCTTTGGTATAAATTGCTTTTCAAAGGGACCAGCACCCCTATTTCTTGAGATGGTAGCATGCAGAGACATTCAAAACCTTGTAGATGCCATTTCTATAGGATGTCTTGCCATACACCAACTTAATGGTGGTTTTGAAAATCTCACATCCTCATTAGCACTTTTATGGAAAATAATATTTTAAAAATATGTAATAGAAACACAGCAAAAGAAGAATACTACTAATCAAAACAATGCAATGAGCTATTCAAAGTAGAAGTGAAGAGTTATTGTTCTTTCTAATATTACGATTTGTGTAGATTACTTGTTGGAGTGGGAAGAGAGATTTCCTTTCTCTAGTAGGAATCCTAACTGTAATTTCAAACCCCAGGAGAAATTGCAAATTTCCAGAATCCTGAAAGTCTTCTAGGCTTGACATTTTCAGCAAAACACCTCTTCTCAGTAGGCTGGAGACTCCCATTTTAATCTTCACCAGGAAAAATCTCTCTTAATTCAAAAGTCACTAGCTGCTAATCAGCAGTTGTGATAAGTTTAATGTTGACCTCAAGGAAAACCCATCCCTGATAGACAGAGTCCTAGACATCGTATGCAGGCCAGGATGCCATTGGCCCTCTTGGCTGCCTGGGCACACTGCAGGCTCATATTCAGCCTAGCATCGACCAATACCCCCAGGTCCAGCCCAGAGAGTGGTGGTGAATGGTGCCACATCCAGCTGGCAGCCAGTCACTAGTGGTGTGCCCCAAGGATCAGTGCTGGGCCCCATGCTCTTTAACATCTTTATTGACGATCTGAATGAGGGCATTGAGTCCATCATCAATAAATTTGCTGACGACACCAAGCTGGGGACAGGAGTTGATCTGCTGGAGGGTTGAGAGGCTCTGCAGAGGGACCTCAACAGGCTGGACAGATGGGCAGAATCCAACGGCATGAGATTTAACACATCCAAGTGCTGGGTTTTGCACATTGGCCACAGCAACCCCATGCAGAGCTACAGGCTGGGGTCAGAGTGGCTGGGGAGCGGCCAGGCAGAGAGGGACCTGGGGGTATTGGTCGATGCTAGGCTGAATATGAGCCAGCACTGTGCCCAGGTGGCCAAGAAGGCTAATGGCATCCTGGCCTGCATCAGGAACAGTGTGGCCAGCAGGAGCAGGGAGGTCATTCTGCCCCTGTACACTGCACTGGTTAGGCCACACCTTGAGTACTGTGTCCAGGTCTGGGCCCCTCAATTTAGGAAGGATGTTGACTTGCTGGAACGAGTCCAGAGAAGAGCAACAAAGTTGGTGAGGGGTTTGGAACACAAGCCCTATGAGGAGAGGCTGAGGGAGCCGGGGTTGCTCAGCCTGGAGAAGAGGAGACTCAGGGGTGACCATTTTGCTCTCTACAACTACCTGAAGGGAGGTTGTAGACAGGCGGATGTTGGTCTCTTCTCCCAGGCAACCAGCACCAGAACAAGAGGACACAGTCTCAAGCTGCACCAGGGGAGGTTTAGGCTGGATGTTAGGAAGAAGTTCTATACAGAGAGAGTGACTGCCCATTGGAATGGGCTGCCCGGGGAGGTGGTGGAGTGTGAGAGACTAAATGTTTGTCTCTCTTGGTTTGACTCAACAAAGATAAAATCACTTGCTGCTTGCCCAGACAATTGCTGATATGTGTTGGGCAGAGCTACTGGAAGGAAGGTGCAATCACCTTGTGATCACATCATGATAACCCTGGTCTACAACAATGGACCCAAGGACCCAGCCATCACGCCTTCAGGGCAAGATAATCTCCACCCATCAAGTACCCTGGAAAGGGTAGACAATGGGTTCACCACCTGTTTCCTGATGTGTAATGAGTATGGGGGCATGTAGATGAGGATGGAGGAGGCGGAGGCCCCCCCACCTCCATCCAGACTCTTGCCCAAACACACAGGAATGCACGCAAAGATTTCCGGGGGAATGATACCTGGACATTTACCTAAGGATGATTTCCTGGCCCTGGAATTCCTGAGGGACAATACTTGGACACATACCTAAGGACTAAAAAACTGTATAAAAGACTGGAGCCACTACTGGCTATTTAGAAGAAAAATGGAGAAGAAAAATGTGGGGGACTGTGTCCCCAGGACTGGATGATTAAAAGAGAAGAAAAATGCAGGAGATGAAGGAAAACACAGGAGACAGACCATGCCGCTGAGAAGGAAATTCCTGAGACAATGCTGCTCCAGAGAAAAGAAGCCTCAGCACCCTTTTGCTACAGACTCAGGCTGCCCAGAGGACCACAGCTCTTCTCCAGCCAGAGCCTCAGCACTGTTCCTGTACCAACCCAACATCTCCTGCAGCACCTTTCCTCCACAGACTCAAACTGTTTTGGGGGGGTGAGGGGTGTGGTAATATAATTCCTTTCCTCTTCTCTCTCTCTTCTCTCTCTCCCTCTCTATTTTCTCCCTCTCCCCTTCTTATGTCCACTTCATTTATGTAATAAATAGTGTAGCTGTTGATATTTTGGCCTCGTTTGTGCCTCTAATTTCACAACACTGGAATATTCAAAATAACTGAGTCTCTTTCCCTCTCCAGACCGAGACATGGAGTCACCATCATTAGAGGTGTTCAGGAGGAGACTTGATGGGGTGCTTGGTGCCATGGTTTAGTTGTTTTGGTGGGTTGGATTGGTTGATGGGTTGGACACGATCTTGAAAGTCTCTTCCAACCTGGTCTGGTCTATTCTATTCTATTCTATTCTATTCTATTCTATTCTATTCTATTCTATTCTATCTTAGTCCTGGTTATTATCCAGGTAGCCTTTATATAAAGACCTGTAAATAGCTGCCAGGCATGTTGTTGTTGTTGTTTTCTAAATAGCAAGATATCACACAAACTGTGAAAATTTATTGTCTTTGGAGCAGCTTGGGTACATTATATCTCTAGGTTCAGCAGAATGAAAACAACTTACATGAGCTGTCAAGTCTTATCATTTGAGTAACTCCTAAATACTTCACCACAGAAAGTAAAACATGGTAATTAATACTCTAACATCTGTTCTGTTTGTCATTAATCCTGAAACTGCCAACCAGCTAAAATGGCAGCACATTTTACAGCAGATGTGTCAAGCTTTCATCTGCTTCTTCACTGGAATTCTAGGAAATCTAAGCCCCTGCATCACTTACATTCTAAAAGATAAATAAAAAAATCTTCTCTCCTGAGAAGATATGGTGTGTGTTTTGTGAAGTGTAAAGAGCTGATGTTCTGCTTTAAGCTTTTCTTATCTAATTGAAGATTCAATTATAGAAACATTTACTCATAATACATTTATACTGAGATGGATTGTAGAGGAGGGAAAAAGATCAAAAATCATTAATCATATTTGTTTGATCTCATTAAATCAAATTTTTGTGAGGATTTCAACAGTTAATAGGATATGCAATTTTGAACACACCTCCCAATCCCCCAAACCCAGACAATTCATGAACTAAAAGATTTTTTAAGAATAAGGTCACAGCTGGCTTTCTTGTTTCAGCCTGATACTTTATGCTTGAGGTTGCACATATTATCTCTTGCCACGGGAGACTTTGTGTGGTATTTTCAAAATCAACAAGCTAAGTCCTAGTGTCTTCTGTGAAAATTAAGTAAGAAAATACTTTCTTTTTTCCTTTTCTTTTTTTCCTTTTCTTTTTTTTTTCTTTTTTCCTTTTCTTCTATTCTATTCTTTCTATTCCTTTCTGTTCTTCTTCTAAAATAGTACATGTTCCTTACTTTATGAAAGTTATTCCAGCACTTATTTGCCTTGTCAGAACTAAAGAGACAATTTGTGAAAGCCAGACTAGCTGCAGTTCAAATAATTTTGTAATTAAGAAAAATATTCTATAATACATGCTTGCAATACCAGACAGTATATGGAAATCTTCAAGTACCTAACCTTAGAAGTGCTGCCTAGTGGCATTTACAATTTTATTGGCATTTTCTGTTGCATAAATAGAATGTTCCTAATAAAACTAAATTTTCATTCAGGTTGAGAGAAGCCACACAAAAAGCCTCTTCCAGTCATGAGTTAGTGTGGAGACTACTGTATAAGGAAGACTACCTTTTTCTTTCCCTTTCACTATTCACATCTTTCCTGATTGCCCTCTTTGGAAGTCCAGATAATTTACTAAATATAGATTATTGTAGGAATCTTATTTTTGTTGTATCTTAAAAAAAAACCCTACCTCATTTATTTTGATCTTTGTCCATTTGATCTTAATTTTTATTTCTATTTTCTGTAGTCTATTCTGCAATTTACTTTTACATGGCAGAACAACACTGAGAGCAATATTTTGTTTTAACATTTTAAAGAAAAAGTACTTTCAGGCATCCCATCTACACTGGGATCCCATCAGATCTCATAAGCTAGGTCAGGTCAGGATAGATTAATACTTGGAACAGATACCTCCCAGAAATATCTAGACCTCTTAGAAATCAATATACAGCACAGTGCTAGAGGGCAACGAACTGCTAAAAGTGTCATCTTTTATATACATTAAAAACAGAAGTCTTGACATTTGTAAAATCTTGTGACAGAAATAGTATTGATTTTTCATGCTTCACTTTTGGGTATTGCACTTAGAATCTTAACATTTTCAAAAGCTAGGCTGCCAAAATGCAATATTACCAGTTTTGGAAAACGAGACTACTTTGCTTGTCCCAAAGTACATTTGAAACAATGGAGGCTCCCAAAACATTTCTAAAAATTTTGGTCATTGGCTATCGAAAAACTGCGGTAGGTTGACCCTGGCTGGATGCCAGATGCCTACCAAAGCTGCTCTATCACTTCTCACTTCCCACCTGAACAGGGAAAAGAAATTATAATGAAGGACTCATGGGTTGAGACAAGGACCGGAAGATCACTCACCAATTACTGCCATGGGGAAAACATACTTGACTTAGGGGAATTATTTAATTATACTCCAATCAAAATTAGAGAAGATAACAAGAAATAAAACAAAATCTTAAAAATACCTTCCCCCTACCCCTCCCTTCTTTCTGGGCATAACTTTACTCATTATTTTCTCTACCTCCTCCCCTTGAACAGAGCAGGGGAACAGGGAATGAAGGTTTAGGTCAGTTTACCATGTGTTATCTTTGTCACTCTTTTCTTTGCAGGGGGAACATTCCTCACATTCTTCCCTAGGTCCAGTGTGGGGTCCCTCCCATGGGAGACATGGGAAGTCTCCCATGGGAGACTTCTCCAACATGAATCCTTCCCACAGGGGTCAGTTCTTTATGAACTATTCCAGCATTGGTCCTTTCCACAGAGTATAGTGCTTCAGAAATAGACTGTCCCAGCATGGGCCTCCCACAGTATCACAAATCCTGCCAGATAACTTACTCCAGCATGGGATCCTCTTTCTATGGATCCACAGATCCTGCCAGGACCCTGCTCCAACAAGGACTTCCCATGGGGGCAGAGCCTCCTTCAAGTGCAGCCACCTGTTCTGCTGTGGGGTCCCACATGGCCCACAAGTGGATATCTGATTCACTGTTAATGTTCATGGGCTGCATGGAAACATTCTATCTCACCATGGGGAATCTTTTGTCCAGTGCCTCAAGCACCGCCTTTCCCATCTTCTCCACTGACCTTGGTGTCTGCAGAGTTCATTCTCTCACATATTGCCATTCCTCTCTCCAGCTGCAATTATGAAGGTTTTCTAGTTTTCCCCCTTCTTAAATATGTTACAACAGAGGTGCTATCACCATCACTGATGGACTCAGCCTTGGTCAGCAGTGAGTCTGTCTTGGAGCCATCTGGCACTGGCTATTGCTAACATAAAAGAAGTTTCTAGCAGCTTCTCAAAGAAACCATGCCTGTAGCCCCCTTTCTACCAAGACTTCTCCACACAAACCTAGTAAAAAGTCTGATCTCCAGTGTCAAATAAGTAGTAACTGCCATTTAAGTATCTCTAAGTTTTTCTTTGGTGATAAAATCAAAATTACAGAATCTATCTTAAGCTACAGCAGACAGGTACCTGGTTTTTACTGATTACTGTTGAACTTTCTTGCAGAAAACAAACTGATTTGGAACATGGAATATCCCTACTTAAAATGTGAACATGGACTGGCCCAAATTATGGCATTTTGGTACAGTTTCAGCGTAAGCTTATCTCTGAGAAGAAATGAAAATGGTTTATCTATTCTAAGATTCTTTGTCATCCAAGACTTTTCCTGTCTTAGATGCTTAATGAGGAGACATGACAAAAACCACTAGAAGCAAATTCTTTTTCAGCGTATCATTTACATGTCCTGCACTCTGTTATGTAGGTCTGACTTGTTTTTCTAGCAAAGCAGGACATGCTGTGTTGAAACAAGAAATCAAAGTGACAACTAATGCATGTTATATGGGATTAGAGCATAACAACAGCCAACCTTTTTGAACTGAGTCCCCAGGTGATACTGAAGCTCTATACTTCAGAACATCTGACATAACTTAAAATCCAAAATAGGTAGCTAGCCTTCCCCAGTACACCATAAGAGTCAGATACTGAAGGCTGAGATTCATAGAAGTCGTCTGCCAGAGCTGCAAGATGCCTAAGTTTTCTTTTTAGAGGCTTCCTCTCTTTTTAAATTCCCACAGTTTGATCACTCTTGTGTGAAGCATACACATAATGATACACAATTCCTAACCCCTTGAATCCTTTCCTAGTTAGATGAACTTGCTCTTACACAATACACAGTCAAGAGAAGAGATTTGAACTTTACTCTTTAGTATACCAGACTGGCATCTTAGTCAGGACAGAAGAGGCACTCGTGTTTGAATGACTTACCCACCACAGCCCCCCACATCCCCCCACCCAAAGGAAAAAAAAAAAAAAAGAGATATCTTACTTCAGAATATTCTCTCTCCCAGCACGTAAGAACACACTCTTGACAAAGCTGCTCTCAGGCACATAAATTAGCTAAATCCTTTACAGAGCTACTCTATCCTAAACTGGAGAAGAGTATGCTGGAACATTTCCTCTCACACTTTATGCAAGCCCATCTTCAGACTATGCCAAGGAATTTCTTAATGACATCAAATGAATTTCAATGGAGCTTTCAAATCACGTATGTGTAAAGTAGGCCAGGGCTGCCAAGGGTGTAAACACATGCAAAAAGGCAAGACAAGACATTTGAGCCATCTCAGGTAGTACAAGCAGCATACAGCATTAAAGTCAATACATATGTATAGCTTCTCAGACCCTTCAGAGCACTGTGCCAATGGAGTTCTCTCTAATGCTACTGGAGATCAAATGAGTACCTGCCAATATTCCGGTCTATGCAGAGGGATATATAATCTATGTACTTCTTAAAAGTATGTTCAACCTGGAGTATGGATTTGGGTTATCACAAGTGATCTTAAGAATATGTCTTGGGAAGGACTATTGCTTTTTCCTGTACTTAGTCACTAACAATTATGCAATAACTAAGTCAAATCATGTAGCAGTGTGTTTTGATGAGTAAGAAGAGCAATCCTTTAATTTTTAACCCCTTTGTTCCTGTGGCGGGTTGAAATTTCCCCCAGCATTAACTTTTCAGCCAGACCAACTCAGTTAGGAGCAAATGAAGCTGTATTTACAAGCAAAAAATGCACTCTACAATGAAATGCAATGAATATGTACAAAATATACAATATTTACAACATTATACAGATATTTGCAATTAGCAAACAGCATGGAAAGCCCCCTGGTCAGAAAGACCAGGGAAACTGCTCCACTGCACCCCCCTACCCCCCAGCCTCCCAAACCCCCCTGTACAAAGAGACAAGCTGAGAGAAAGCAGTGTTAGTCTTATCTCAAGGCCAGCCAGAAGCCCATGCAGTGCTACAGTCTGGGGTCAGAGTGGCTGGAGAGCAGCCAGGCAGAGAGGGACCTGGGGGTGCTGGTTGATGGTAGGCTGAACATGAGCCTGCAGTGTGCCCAGGCAGCCAAGAGGGCCAATGGCATCCTGGCCTGCATCAAGAACAGTGTGGCCAGCAGGAGCAGGGAGGTCATTCTGCCCCTGTACACTGCACTGGTTAGGCCACACCTCGAGTACTGTGTCCAGTTCTGGGCCCCTCAGTTTAGGAAGGATGTTGACTTGCTGGAACAAGTCCAGAGAAGAGCAACAAAGTTGGTGAGGGGTTTGGAACACAAGCCCTATGAGGAGAGGCTGAGGGAGCTGGGGTTGCTCAGCCTGGAGAAGAGGAGACTCAGGGGTGACCATTTTGCTCTCTACAACTACCTGAAGGGAGGTTGTAGACAGGCGGATGATGGTCTCTTCTCCCAGGCACCCAGTACCAGAACAAGAGGACACAGTCCTGCACCAGGGGAGGTTCAGGTTGGATGTTAGGAAGAAGTTCTATACAGAAAGAGTGATTGCGCTATGGAATGGGTTGCCCGGGGAGGTGGTGGAGTCGCCGTCATTGAAGGTGTTCAGAAGGAGACTTGATGGGGTGCTTGGTGCCATGGGTTAGCTGTTTGGGTGGGTTGGATTGGTTGATGGGTTGGACACGATGATCTTGAAGGTCTCTTCCAACCTGGTTTGGTTTATTCTAATATTCTAATAAAGCAGCATGTTATCTCCTGAGCAAAGCAAAACAGCCAAGATCAGAAGAGAAGAGAGGAGTGGGAATGGAAGTGAAATGTGAAGAATTGTTATGATACAGCTTCTCTTATCCCAGACATTTATCCAATGAATTTGTTTATAATAATCTTTTGTTTTCCTTTTTACACTCAGTAGTGATTTATTTATACTTTTCTACTTTTCTGCTCAAAATCTTCAGCTAAATTTTAAAGGCATAGCCTAAAACTACCACAGTTCCCTGAAACATATTTTCATAGAATATGTTAGAGCAGGAATCATCTGTTCTCATAGCTTTCCTTGTTTCTTTAAGTCTGGAGGTTCCACAGACTCTTTGAATGACTTAGTGCTGATATATTTTCTTGTATTTGAAAGGAATCTATTGTATTGCAAATGGTTCTATTACCTTTCATCCTATCACTGTGCACCTCTAAAAGAGTCTGGGTTTGTCTTTCTGTACTCCTGAGGTAAGTAGATAAAGTAAAATCTCATGTTAACTTTCTCTTCTCTAGGCAGATATCTTAGCTTCTCCTCAATTGGAAAGGATCTCTGGAGACCATCTGGTCCACTGTTCCTGCTCAGCTGGGGCCATTTAGAAACAGTTGCCCAAGACAATGTCCAGAAATCTTCAAATATCTCCAAGGATGGAGATGGACATGTCAATGTCTGTCATGAACTGAGGAGCTCAAAACAGTATAACAGATTCACTCTTACAAGTGGCAAAAGCAAAAGCAATCACTACATACTGCCTACTGACTGTACTCTTGGTATACAGTTCAATATGTAGTTTTCTTTACTGCAGGAGCACACTGATGCATCTCCTACTTCATTTATTTTCTGCTTATCCAGTCTATATTCAGGAATTTTCTTACTAGGACTACTGTCACAAATTACATTGAAAAGTCCTGCAAATGTCAATGATTCACTATCCTCATCTGCTTAGCCAGGTCATCATAGAAAGCTACCAGGCTGGTCAAGCATGGTTTACCATTATTTATTCCTGGTTGTTCCAAATTATATTCTCATTCTTCTTTGGCCTGGAAATGGTTTTGTGGAGGATTCATACCATAACCTGCAGCAGGTCTAACATGAGGCTGACTCACCTGTAATTCTCTGGATCTTCCTCCTTGGAATGGATGTGATGTTTGTCCTTTTCCAGCCATCACGAAGCTCCTCCAGCTGATGCAAGCTTTCAAAGATGACAGAGAGCTGACTCTACCAGCACCCTGCCTGGCTTCATGGATTTGTGTATTTATAAAGGTTAAGAGCTCCTTAAATCTAGCTTCCTTTAATATGGTTGATGTTTCACTTTTTTTTCCCCACTCCTTACTTAACATTCAGGTCTCAATCCATAGTGCCTATTTGTCATCAAAGCTTACATAACAATACTTTCTCCCCTTAAATTGTGGTTAATTTTTCATGACAGAGATAGGGATGCTGGCTGTGCTGGCTGTCCCTATTGTTAGCACAGCTCAGGGCATCAGTTACTCTACAATAAAGACTAAGAGGAAGGTAGACATTCTACAAGATCTTCATATCCATACATGAACTGCACCCAGCCCTATTCATGAAAGTAGGAATATTTGATGTATGCATTTCTTACCACATTTTGTTTTCACTTTTTAATAAGGACATATACTTGGGTACTGATTTTTTTTTTATTTCTTTAGGAATCCACAGATCTTGCATAGCTTTATAAGTGAAAGAGAGGGAGGTCATGAGGATCATGACCAGTGAATCACTGTTTATTCTATCTCTAAAAATGCCTGGAGCCGCGTAATTTTGCTTCAACATATGCTCTGCTCTGCAGTAATAATGCTACTATTAGTCATCTTTTCTGTATAATGCTAGTACCAACTGCTCTGATGAAAATAATGCAAGGGAGTTATCTGAAACACCTGGATTAACTTTAGCCTGTTGCTTGCTGAAGTGAACTGGCATGCCTTCTATAACATCTCAAAAAGATGTTCTTTAAATGAGTAGTGAAAAAAGAATATTTTTTTCAGGCAACACTCTGAGGGCTTTACTGGAAGATTATGATTCCTTAGACTTCTTTTTCAAGCAGAAAAAAAGAATAATGCTGTTAAGATAGTAATGAAAAACTACATATGAAGCAAATCTATTTTGTTGGTGTTGCTTATTTTTTATGGGTGAAAGAAATCAGGATTTGTTTATAGATGAAGACATTCCAATTAGTGAAAGTTTATTTAGTGTGAATTTTTAAAGGTTTGTATTTTAGAGCCTCTGGGATATTATCATTATTGACAGATAACTTGGAATGTTCTTAGTGTTTAGCAGCTCAGTGGTTCAGTTTAGCTGTGATAGGATATATCTGTCAAGTGAAATTGTTTCTTATTTCTAATCATATGAAAGAAACTGCTAGGAAACATTTTAAAACTTAGAAAAGAGCAAAATCTTTACTTTCAGACCATCTAGTACATTGTTCCTAGGATATTCTGTTATAATGAGATTTATAAAGATAAGTGTAGGGAGCAACTCTTGACTCAGATTTAAAGAAAATTTTGCAGCAGGTGCCTCCACGACCATCCAAGGCTTATTTACCTGCCCCTGGCAAAAGGATTTGAAACTCCTCTTGTCTATTTAAGACTGTAGATCCTAGGTTAGATCTGGCTAGGAACTTTGTGCTTTACCATTCCTTAGTCTCACACATGAACACGCAAAAGGCAAACTTGTTTTTTTTTTTCCTTGAGGAATTATCTTCATATTTTTAGCTTATGAAGTTTAAAACTAAACAGGTAAAAGTAGTCTTTTCTAGCAAAAGTTTTCCATTTTCAGGAAATTTAAAAGTTAGTAACATCAAATTTTATCCAATCCATAAAGCAATTTCCATTGTTTTGACTCTGTTACATATCTAAGTTACTTAATATTTTCAAAGTTTGTCACCAGTGAATATAAGTCTTCTTTACTTTTATCATCAGCTATTAAGCAAAGGCTTGGAGTTTGCAGCAGAAAAAGAGAAAATCTTGTTATGAGTATTTGTCAGAAGCAAATTCTGTTTCCATAAGTTTCCATAACAGTAAAAATTAATCCAGCTCCAGAGTAAGTATATTTCTGCTATTAGAAACATAAGCAATATGCTGGGAGAGAACATACTGCTGTTCCTCCAATGACATATTGATTCAATATCAGTAATCTACAGGATCACCATCTCTAAATTAAACTAGGAGAAAGAAGAGGCAGAGTTTCTTACAGCTCTTAAGGGACTCCAATTTGATAACAGTAATGCTTGACAAGTGTACAGCAGAAGATTTGGAGATAACTTATAGACGTTAATTATTCCTCAAAATAACCCTTACAGACATTCGCTATGCTGCCCAGGGAGGTGATTGAAACCCAATTCCTGGAGGTGTTTCAAAGAGGCAGAGATGTGATGCAGAGGGACATGGTTTAGCACTAGACTTGAGGGAGTTATATCTGCAAGTAGACCAGGATGCTCAGACTCCCAGACAACATGTTTCCAGAGAGGAGAGGTCCAGAGAAGTTTGGAGGGGAGAGGTTAGAGAAGTTCAGAGAGGAGAAGTTTGGAAAGGAGAGGTTTGGAGAGGGAGAAGAGGGGAGAGGAGAGGTTCAGAGAGGTTCAAAGAGGTTTGGAGAGGAAAGGTTCAGAGAAGAGAGGTCCGGAGAGGAGAGGTTTGGAGAGAAGAGCTTCGGAGAGGAGAAGTTCAGAGAGGAGAAGTTCAGAGAGGTTCAGAGAGGTTCAGAGAGGTTCAGAGAGGAGAGGAGAGGAGAGGAGAGAAGAGGTTTGGAGAGGAGAGGTTCAGAGAGGAGAGGTTCGGAGAGGAGAGGAGAGGTTCGGAGAGGAGAGGAGAGGAGAGGTTCGGAGAGGAGAGGTTCGGAGAGGAGAGGAGAGGTTCGGAGAGGAGAGGTTCGGAGAGGAGAGGAGAGGTTCGGAGAGGAGAGGTTCGGAGAGGAGAGGAGAGGAGAGGAGAGGAGAGGAGAGGAGAGGAGAGGAGAGGAGAGGAGAGGAGAGGAGAGGAGAGGAGAGGAGAGGAGAGGAGAGGAGAGGAGAGGAGAGGAGAGGAGAGGAGAGGAGAGGAGGAGACGACCAAGCTACATGAAACTTTGATCAATGTCTAGTAATGGGAGGTATCCCTGCTTGTGGCAGTGCATTGAAAAATATTTTTCACTTTCTATTTACATTGAAATGGAATGTGATCATGATATAAAGCTAATTGTGCTCCTGATACCATCTCTGCCTTTGTACCACAAATACAGTAGACGTGATAGGGGCTGTTATAATAGTACTTGAATTAAATTAGAAATCCCAACCAGGGGAAGGGACTCTGCTCTGTCTCCATGCTGCCCAGAGGCCAAAGCTGAGGGCACTCAAACATCTCAGAGGCTACTAAATTATCAGAGTTCACATGCAATGTATTAAAAGAAAGAAAAATGAAAACCAGGTTTCTAGGTGTATCTATAATTTGCTGTAATTTAGCAAGGAGTTGGTCTTTGCTCCACTGCCCAGACAGGATGGGCAGTTGTGAGGAGTTGGCTCATTGACCGCTCATGGCTCAGCTGCCACCTCTTCCAGCCAGAAATCTAAGTGCTGCAGAGCGTCTCGAAGATGGAAGACAGGATGCTAACCAGCATAAAATTGCAGCAAACATTTGCCAATATCTTTGCTTGTCTATAAAAAGAAATGCTGACTGCTTTCAATTGATAGGTTAATCAACTGTATTCCTAGAGAAATTATTTCTAGAGAGGAAAAAAAACATGTTTAGAGAAAATGTTATTTGGTATGTTATTGGCAAACAGACCACTGCCTCCTAAAGGTCATTGCCATTCATTGCAGTGTCTATCTTTCACCTATTTCATTCAGTAACAACTGGCAGTAGCAAATCTGGAGTAGGAACCAGGACTTCTAATTTCCTACTGTCTTACACAAATCACTGGACTATTTTCTTCTGTATGGTCTTTTTCAAGTACAAATAAGTGAGGAATTTATTTCAGGAGAGGTGTTTAATTGTATGACTTTTTCTTGTGTTGCTCTATGACAGCCTGAGGTGGAAAGCTCTTTCTTTATGAACCAGACTGGGTTATAAAACAGAGTATTGCTGGTTTCCCCTCACATTAGCATTCATTTCATGATTTTTATTTTTTTCCCTGACTGGAAGAACTGCCTACACCCCTGCTCACCATGGCAACTGAAGAATCTAGCAGCAGACTCAGGGTAGGAAAAACATAAGAAAAAAAAAGCTCAAAAATATCCACTGATACTAAAATTGGGTTTGTTTTCACGGCAACACACTCTGAAATTGCAAGAGGGAGAGCTATCTACCTATATGGCAGTTGGAATCACCCAGCATGGGAGGAGTACAAAATATAATGTGTATGTTTGCATGTTACACTGGAGTATGTTAAGGGTAGGTGGCACTTATTTTCAAAGTGTATTTTGACTGCTGAAGGAGGGTGAGATGTTGACAATGATATGTTAGTGGATGTTTGGAAGAGAAGGCATTCATATGTATTGAATGGAAGTCACAGCAATTGTGTTTGAAAAGTTTTCTTTCTGTTACTGAGTTGGTGCAATAAGTATAACTGTTGACAAATATTTATCAGCATGCCTAAATATGCAGAAAGAATAAACCAAAATCTTTCAACCACTGTCAGAATGAAAACAGGCACAGATGCCTTTGTCAACAGCTATAGCTGAATGCTACACAAGGCATGTCAGCCTCATAGGTTATAGCTACTTAAAACAATGAAGTGTGAGTTTATAGGAATAGTTCCACACAGATTTCTAAAAAAAATGTCATTTTAAGCATTGTCTGCACACAAATATGAAATAATTAGTAATTAAAACAATATTAAATTATGTTCTTGCTTCCCTAAGCAGGAAACCACATATATTAGAAATTAGTCAGGAAAATCCCCCACCATACTGAACCATGTTATTAAAGAGGAAGGAATCAATATCAAAACTAGTATGTAAATAAAATTAGTGGAAAGTTTTCTTCTTTTCTATGGGAAAACCAGTTGATTCATATGACTAAGGAAAACAATCTGACATGCATTATTTTAACCACAGCAGACAAGTTTATTGAAAATTGTCCTTTCATAAAACTAGACAGCCTATTATTCTTAATGAGATGACAATGGGTATAATAACTTTGCCATCAGCTGCAAACAACTCGCAACTGAGTGGAAAAAAAAAAAAAAAAAAAAGATAAAAAGGAACAAATTGACCTTCAATATAATTTTCTACCACATTTTAAAGGCAAAGTATTTCATCTATTAAAAAGAGAGCTAATAAGATAAACGCTACTACCTGATGGCCAGAGCCCACAAACTTCTTGGGTGCTCAGTAGACCCTCTGAAATACTGTTTCACTCCAAACACACCCCTCACACATCCCTTATATGGAGGGAAAGCAGGAGTTATCCATCTCTGGTCCAACACAGGAGAGCTGCAGATAGAGGATGCGGTCAGATTCAGGAGTTGAAATGCACACCTGTGATTACAGTGCAGATGACAGCCATTGTCAAAAAGGTGATGGTCATGATTTTCTCCTTCCCAAAAACTGGAATAGGTGGTTGTCAGATGAAGGCAGATGTGACAAACATTGAAGGACAAAAGCTATTTATGCAAATAAAAAAAGATTAAGGTATAAGCGGACCTCCCTCTGCAATAATCTTGATTAGAAGATTCTATATCCTTTATTTCTGTTCATCAGGAAGTACTTTAAATCACTTGAAATAACTATTTTGATTTTTTTTTTTTTTTTAATTAGAATTAAATTCTGAAGATCAAGTACTTGAATTTGCCACTGAAAATGAGAAAACAAAAGCAAACTCTGGAAGTATGTAGCAAAAGTGCCAAAAGAGCAGAATTTTCATTTGGAAATTTTCATGAGAATTTGCTTCTAAAAGAGAGAAAAATATTTACTGGAAATTTGCAGTCATGTTAGGCCCCTTTCATTATGCTAAATGACATCTCCAATGCCTCAGGCAGGCATTTCTAATAGACACTGATGGAAGAAAAAATGCTAAAGGAATTAAAATCTAATAACATGTTATGATAGAATATTTATATGTGATCAACAGTGTATTAAGCTGTAAAGAATACTCATCACAGACACTCTGGTTGGTATATTCTCTTATACAGAAGTATCTAACCCAGGGCCAGATGTCTTTGAAATTTGAAAACAGGTTTTTTTACCATTAGGCAGTGCATCTATTATCATAAACAGCTCTAGCATGTGAGTGTGTATATATACTAAATTAAGCAAGGTGCTATCTGCAAGGTGTCTTATTTATAGATGCACTTTTCTTTCAGGTTTTAAGCTGGTTTTAAAACAAATTATACTGAGGAAGACAGCTTTAGTACAAAGAGTGCAAGTCAGTCCTTATGTGGCATGAATCAGAGTAACTGCACTAACTTAGCACCAGCTAAGAATATACTGAAAAACAGTTCTACTCATAACAAGGTAATATCCCAAAACCTTCATTCAAAATCCAACATCTGAACCCCTTACAATCAACTCTTTGAAAGTACTATTCCTTGTGCTACAATACATCTAATTAAAACGGATTACTTCAGCATAACACCTTTCTTACAGAAGTAAAGCAGAGTGCAAATTCTAACCCCCTAAACTGATGCTATTTTGCTAAATACAACCTGAGTTTACTCAAAATCTGCACACAGAATTCCTGTATTCAAAAAGAAATCTTCTAAGCATATGGGTCAGAGAAGGCCACTTTTGGCTGTTGGTTATTTTTTTTTTACATTAGAGGTTTGTTTGTCTTTTGGTGGTGGTCATGAAGGGTGTTGGGATTTTTTGGCTGTACCTTATTCATGGCCATGGTCAATAACTTAAGGAATTTTTATAAGTGCCAACTTTCTTTTGAAGTTTTCTGCATTTTGTTTTATAATCTCAATGACTTAACATTCAGTGATGGATTTGCATAAAATATTTTACTTAGGTATTATAAGATATTAAATTTCTGTGGTTTTTTTTTTTTTTGCTACAAATCTAACCTGTGCTATATGAAGTTAGAGTTTGCCAAGAAGCCAAGGGCACAATAAACTTAGTACACAATAGGTCTCTGGCAGTATGCTAGAAGTGACAGAAAAGCACATTTTCAGCAGTTTTAAGCCATTGTTGAGATCAGGATTTTGCCTGGACTTTGGAATTCAACAAATTTAGTGGGTATTCTTTAAACACATGGACTGAAGCTCTTCAAGAATCTTGAGGTGGTACTGCATATGCAAAACATCTGATGGTACTACTTCCAGAAAATCTGATGAATATTTTGGAGTACTCACTGTTAGAAAATATGCCTGATACCTAAGAGCTGTATCAGAGAAATAAAAAAGACTCAGTAGAAATATAAAATAACGATTTTTGTATTACTTGACAAACATGACTCATTTCAAGTTTTCCTTTCACTTCAATTGTTTTCTATTATCCAGCAGTTCTAACAGGATGACTTGCTTAGTTATCCTCAGTAAATAGGCAAAAAAGAAGCAGAGCTCTGTATTGAGGAGAAAAACATTAATGAATTAAATATATAAGAAGAATCTGAGGGTGGAGGGAGCCTGTCCCTGCCAATCTTGACTGGTTTACTGGACTTCCTAGGTTGACTTTTGGCTTGACTAGTGGTTTCACCATCTCTGCACAGGGAAACTCTTATTATCTCAGTCCTGCCCTTGCAGAGGATAGTGGAGGGACACCAGAATACAGTAAGAAACTACCTATAGAGGTGGGGAACTGGGAGCTCAGCAGAATACAGAAGTTCAAAAGGAGAAAGAAAGCAAGACAGAAATCCATTTTTGTCTTTATTTCCATAGTTTTACTGCACCACTACTGATATTGGTACAAGGTTGAATGACTTCAGAGGCATTTAATTACTTGTCTGTGGTTTGTAGTTGTTCTTCATAGAAGAGTTGAATCAAATAAGTATTTTGCAAGCTAAAAATACTCCTAAGGAATATCACAGGCATATAAAAGAAAGGTGGGTACTAAATTATGGGAAAGTGGAGAAGTCTCAGGTAACACACTGAGATGTAGATTTCTAGACTGGTTCCTCTGACCAATAAAGAAGATGGTGAACAGACATACTGAACAGCATGTATTCAATATTACTTCAGGGTACAGCACAATCTAAAAAGGTAATGAGACATAACTCTGCCTCTTCATATCAGCAAAGTTGCATCAACACCATATTTTGTTATGTTGTTATTTTTTTAAAAGTTCCTAAGACCATAAAATCTCATTACTTTTTCTCCCCACACAAATCTGCTTTGACAGACAATATAAAATATGAGCATGAACTGTATGAGGAGCAACAGGCTTTCTTGTGTGAGATTGTGGTATGAGAGAGCATTCAGCCTAGTCAAGCTACAGTTATCATCTAAGTACACCAAGGGATCAGGCTCAGCCAGCGTGGATTTAGGAAGGGCAGGTCCTGCCTGACCAACCTGATCTCCTTCTATGAGCAGGTGACCCACCTGGTGGATGTGGGGAGGCCTGTGGATGTAGTTTACCTGGACTTCAGCAAGGCCTTTGACACTGTCCCCCATAACAAACTCCAGGCCAAGCTGTCAGCCCATGGCTTGGACAGCAGCACTCTGAGCTGGGTTAGGAACTGGCTGGATGGCCGAACCCAGAGAGTGGTGGTGAATGGTGCCACATCCAGCTGGCGGCCAGTCAGTAGTGGAGTCCCCCAGGGATCAGTGCTGGGCCCCATCCTCTTTAACATCTTTATTGACGATCTGAATGAGGGCATTGAGTCCATCATCAGTAAATTTGCTGATGACACCAAGCTGGGGACAGGAGTTGATCTGCTGGAGGGTACAGAGGCTCTGCAGAGGGACTTCGACAGGTTGGACAGATGGGCAGAGTCAAACGGCATGAGATTTAACACATCCAAGTGCCGGGTTCTGCACATTGGCCACAACAACCCCATGCAGAGCTACAGGCTGGGGTCAGAGTGGCTGGAGAGCGGCCAGGCAGAGAGGGACCTGGGGGTGCTGGTTGATGGTAGGCTGAACATGAGCCTGCAGTGTGCCCAGGCAGCCAAGAGGGCCAATGGCATCCTGGCCTGCATCAAGAACAGTGTGGCCAGCAGGAGCAGGGAGGTCATTCTGCCCCTGTACACTGCACTGGTTAGGCCACACCTCAAGTACTGTGTCCAGTTCTGGGCCCCTCAGTTTAGGAAGGATGTTGACTTGCTGGAACGAGTCCAGAGAAGGGCAACGAAGTTGGTGAGGGGTTTGGAACACAAGCCCTATGAGGAGAGGCTGAGGGAGATGTGGCTGCTTAGCCTGGAGAGGAGGAGACTCAGGGGTGACCTTATTGCTCTCTACAACTACCTGAAGGGAGGTTGTAGACAGGCAGAGATTGGTCTCTTCTCCCAGGCAGCCAGCACCAGAACAAGAGGACACAGTCTCAGACTGCACCAGGGGAGGTTCAGGCTGGAGGTCAGGAGGAAGTTTTACACGGAGAGAGTGATTGCCCATTGGAATGGACTGCCCGGGGAGGTGGTGGAGTCACCATCACTCGAGGTGCTCAGGAGGAGACTTGACAGGATGTTTGGTTGCATGGGTTAGTTGGGTGGTGTTGGATGATAGGTTGGAAGCGATGATCTTGGAGGTCTCTTCCAACCTCCTCTCCTCTCCTCTCCTCTCCTCTCCTCTCCTCTCCTCTCCTCTCCTCTCCTCTCCTCTCCTCTCCTCTCCTCTCCTCTCCTCTCCTCTCCTCTCCTCTCCTCTCCTCTCCTCTCCTCTCCTCTCCTCTCCTCTCCTCTCCTCTCCTCTCCTCTCCTCTCCTCTCCTCTCCTCTCCTCTCCTCTCCTCTCCTCTCCTCTCCTCTCCTCTCCTCTCCTCTCCTCTCCTCTCCTCTCCTCTCCTCTCCTCTCCTCTCCTCTCCTCTCCTCTCCTCTCCTCTCCTCACCTTTCCTCTCCGAACCTCTCCTCTCCGAACCTCTCCAAACCTCTCCGAACCTCTCCTCTCCGAACCTCTCCTCTCTGAACCTCTCCGAACCTCTCCTCTCTGAACCTCTCCTCTCCTCTCCGAACCTCTCCTCTCCGAACCTCTCCTCTTTTTCCTCTCCTCCTATTTTTCCAGCTCTTTTTGAGCTAAAGTCATGCTTATTTCAGTGTGAGGGAAGGTAGCCATATGGTTAGCATCATATTTTTTGTCTGTGGAATACAAGGATTGCTAACTTGTCCTGCTTGGCTAAAGGAGATTTGTTACCGGATTTTCTCATTCTTTGATGAACAGGACTCTGCATAGCCAGATCTCAGTATGAACCATCATTCAAGTGTTCACCACATAGAAACTGTCTCAGTCAATATCACATTGAAAACAGTGGTGTCCCTCATCATGTTTGGAAGTACTGTGATCCAGGTATTTAGATATGTCACTCACCATCCCCTTCTGAACTTCCAAGCTAAATTAATCCACACTTCAATTATTCCCTTTCTGTTCCTTTGGGAAAGTAACTAAAGTTACTTTGTTTGAAAGTTTGAGACTTTCTCAATAGTGACTGATTTTCCCACTTGAGAAGGCATAGTATTTTACATAAATGATCAATACAAACTCTTTGGTGTTTTGTTTCTGTTTGTTGTTTTTTTCTTTGTCTTTGGTTGGTTGGTTGTTTTTGTTTGTGGGGTTTTATACCTGTAGAGCTGATGACATCACTGTTTGAAGCTCAAATTTGGCCAGCAACTTGTCATAACTTCAGTAGAAGTGTGGAGAAAAAGATACTGAATCTAAACAGTCTTAGGCAAAACTTTTAGTCTGATTTAAATAATTTAAATAGCTGCATAAAATATTTTGATCAGAGATTTGCTTCTCTGTTTTGTTTTTTTTTTTTTTTCCAACTCATGTGTAAATAATTTCATAATCCTTTATACTTCAAAGGATGGGACTAAAAAATTAGTATGTCTACAATTTAAAAAGAGCTTAAAAACAGAGTTTGCATTGAAGATGAGTGTGATTTTAGACTTCAAAAAGGAGAGTCAAAGGGCAAATTTTCCATGCTTGTACATATTTCTGCGATTCACCTTCAATAAAGACACACATCTTCAGGGGATAATTAACTAACAAAAAAGAAATGTCAGTATATATTTGGTTTACAAGGAAAAGTGATTTCTATTCAGCTGAAAACCAACAGGTCCAGAGTCAAGAGTAACAGTTCTTTGCAGGGCTTTAAATATATACCAGCACCCCTTTTTACTTTTTATTTTTGGGAAAAGCACATACAAATCTGCTTTTAAATTTCCTTGAATGCAGGTAGATACTCTCTCTGTAAACGGAGGCAGATATTCATAGACATGGTAATGAATACACACCCACACCCACATAAACTATTGTTTTTAAAATTTATCTGTATTTTAAGTAAGAGAGCAGGTTAAGTACACCATTAATTTTTCACATACAGCTAAGCCTGAGATACCTTTTATCTTCGGGTTTTGTTCATTCTCTCTGTAGACCTTACATTTTCAGCAAGTGCCATATGGGCAAAACAGTTTCTGGTAAAATTTGGACAACAATTAACATAAGCACAGCAGGAGATCCCAACTGTTGACCCCTAAAAGGTGGTTAATCAACAGCATATGGGTTTATTTATCCCAGCATGCCCTTTTAATTAACAGTTCTGGAAACTACTTTTTAATGAACACTTTGGTATAATATATTGTGAAAATTCTAAATAGTGTAAATGAAAATTCAGCTTGAAACAAAATAACATTGTTTGTAAGGGAAAAAGAAATCTGTGAAGAAGTCAACCAATAAGAAGCACTAATATTCACACAATGATAGTTTAACAATGTTTGTGTCTAGGATCAGACCTGAATTTATAGAAAAATCTCTAAACTGCAGACAATTTTGATTTGGTATTTAATCTTTTAAAAATAAATATACATCACAAAGTTCATTTTTAGAGTAATAAATATCAGTAGGACATAGAGGAAGGTCTCCAATCCTGTGCTTTGGTTTGAGCCTACTCTCTGGCAGTAGAAGATACTTGATAATAGGGTAGGTTGAAAGGAAGAGAGGGTACAAAAATAAACAGTGACACCAAACTAGAAAAGAGAAGAAAACACAAACAAGTGTGCACACAGCACAGGATAAATAAGCACAAGAAAAGTCACAGTTATTCAGAGAACCTGTTAATAATGCATCTTTATTAACACAATGCAAATCTTTCAAGATGAGCCTTAGGTAAACTGAAGCTTTAAGGCAAGCCAAAATATTTAAGATAAATTATTTAAGGAAAACAGTAAACTGAATTTTCAATTGGTATAAATCAAGGTAACTACTTACAGAAAGCTGATTTACATGGGTCTTGAAAATATAATCAAGTTCTTCATACTAAAGGAATTCAGAATTCAGACAACAAATCAAACAGCCTTTTTTATTTTTTTTTCCCTTCAATCAACTGAAAAATGGAAATGTCTTTGATGGCATTACATCAGCTTATAAAAACTTCTGGTAATCTTCCTATAAATTGTGTCCCAAATATTAATGCACTGGGAGCTTTTAAGACATTCAAACACCTCTAATTCAGAAGCCATAGAAACTGAAATAAGAGCTGAATGCTTTGGAGTATATTCATGCTTCACCTCTCAGCATAAGGTTCTACCCTTTGTTAACAGCAGCTGCTGCACCAGAAGGATTATTTTATAAATACTTACTGAGCAGCAGAATAGGAGCCAGACATATGAAAGTATTTTCCTCTTTTACAGAATATTGTGCTAAATTGGAGACACTTTTCCTCCTAGAAAATAGTTTTCCAATATCAAGAATATTGGAGTCTCCTTAATTGAGATCTTTGGCTACAGCAATGTGGAAGATTGCCTTACAGAAGAATGCAGATTTGAAGTGTAGTGAATATCAGGTCAATTCCAACATGTAGCTTTAGCTATCACCTTCTAAAAATATTTACCAAAGAAACCATTATTCAGCTGAGATTAGACTAAGTAAGGTGTAGCTTTTGTCTTCAAAACAAATTGAAAAATGTTTCTGCTTTATCATTGACTTACTCTGCCACATTAGAAATAAGAGAAAACACAATAAAAAATGTCTATCATTATCTATCCTGTATTATGTGCTTTTGAAGAATGACAGAGCAACCACAATACAAGGAGACCACTAGAAGGAGTAAAGATGACATTATTACAAGTAACCCTTATAGAGGACTGTTGTCCCCTTCTCTGTAGAATACCATATAAGACCAGCTCAGAACAGAGATGTTTTAGAGTGCCTACCCTTGCAGCTCTATAAAACTGTCAGGAGATATAACTAGTCATCACAAAACTTAGGGTAAACATTAAAAATAGGATGAGAAATTTATCCTGATACCCACACTGTATGATGTACTTTACCATTTCATGTATTTGACACTATGGGACACATAATTTCAGTAAAGTCTTTCTATATTAAGAAGGATTTTCAGATTTGGCTGCTACTAAATAAATGTATAAATTGTAACTTAAATTACAAAATGTTGTTTTTCCAGTATGGATGTGGGACTCCAAGTGCCACATTCCATCGTTATGGAAAGCCTATAAAGAATGTGATAAACACTGAATATGGTTTACCACTTCTGAGTAAACATGGATGTCTTCAGTGTAGTTGTTTAACTTCAGCCAGCAACTAAGCAACATGTAGCCACTCATTCCTCCCCCTTCAGTGCAATGGGAAGGAGAATTGAATCCAAAAGTAAAACTCACATGTTGAGATAAAAAGAGTTTAATAACTAAATTAATAATAGTAATGCAAATTAATATAGCAGAAAGAAATAAAACTCAAGAAAATACAAGTGATGCACAGTGCAGTTGCTCACCACTGGTGGAACAGTGCCCAAGCAGTGATCAACCCACCCAGTCAACTCTCTCCAGTTTATATAATGGGCACAATGTCCCATGGTATGGAATATCCTATTAGCTAGTTCCAGTCAGCTGTGCTGGCCACACTACTTTGCATCTTCTTGTGCATCTCCTCACTAGCAGAGCATGAGAAACAATGAAAAATTCTTGGCTTAGGCTAACCAATACTTAGCAACAGTTAAAATGTGTGTTATCAGCATCATTCTTACACTAAATCCAAATCACAGCACTGCACCAGCTACATAGCAGCAATCTCCAGAATAAACTGGAGAATCTCCAGAATAATCTGTTTGGTACCTGCTTCATCCTGTTGTGTGAACTAGGCAACAGTTTACTTTAGATCTCACATATTCTTGATAATTTCTAGGAAAAGAAGAAATAGTTAAGATCTGGGATCTACTTTTTATTTGTTCAGTGTTTCTTGTTTACATGAGTTCTCAGTCAGACACATTAAGCAATTTGTTACAAATGATTTTACAGATTAATCCAGTTATAGTGCACCAAAAGTAAAAATCAACTCCGAGCTACTTTTAGTCCTGTGTGGTGGTTTTAGGCTGTGCCTTTAAAATTTTCCACAGATCTTGGACAGAAAGTGGTAGAATGTAAATAAATCACTATTGGGTGTAAAAAGGGAAGTAATGGTAAGTTCCAAAATATCCTTTGGCAAGATAATGGACTCAATCTAGTAATGTAAACAATCTATTTTTGGCTTCCTCTCTCTAGCAGATACTGACTCTGAGTACTAACTCTGAGCTTCTGCTGGCTGTTGATGACCCTTGAATGCATTCTTGTTGTGGTTGAGTATCTAATAACAAGTCTCTGTTCTTTCTCTTGTCCCTTTGCGTTCAAGGGGATAAAAGGGGGGCAGGTAGGGAGAAGCTATTAGCTCTCATGGTTTTTGGCTAGTAATGGGACGGAGATTGGAGTCAATACCAGCTGACCAATATGATCGAATATTGTTCCTTTATTGTTCCAGTATTGTAGGCCTATAGTGTGAGTATACCACAGTAAAGTAAAGCAAAGAAAAAGGGAAAGGAAAGGTAGAATTGTGTAGCAAGGGAACTTCTACAACTTATATAAACTCGGAGAGCCTCGTTGGCATGGCTTCATTGGTTCCCTATGAGTGACCACACATTGCACTATTATAGATTATTGGTCCAACTACTAATGACAGGTGAGGTTGTTGATGCAGGTGCATGTCCTGTTGTCCCAAGATAACTTTCTATGTTTATAGCTACCAGTGTCCTGTTTTAGTCACATGCTGCAGGCACAACACTGTTTTGCTGCACTTCTAGCTGGCTCTACACTTGTGCTGAGCATGGCCTACCACCATGTCAGGCTCTAGGCCTACATTGCCAGATTGCTCACACTGCTCGTCGCTGGCATTGCCACAGGATAGAGGGGTTCTTGTGCTGTTTATAAATTGTAAATACCTGTAAATATTGTAAATACTGTATATTTTGTACACATTCATTGAAGATTGTAGTTTTGCTTGTAAATGCAGCTTCATTTGCTTCCAACTAGGCTGGTCTGGCAAATTTAATTTTGGGTGGAATTTTCAACCCACCACATCCAGTTATCTCAAGAAGGAGTTTCCTCCCAAAACTAGAAATGAAGGCCTAAGAAACGTATATTAAATATCTCAATCCTACAAGCGCGGTAGAGCACTAAAAGGCTGGAATCAATTTTCAGTGATGCAATGGCCTCTTGTCCTTACTCCTTCCTAACAATGTGAACAGCCAGAACAGAGAGATTTGCACAGTTCTGATTTAAAAAATGAGTCCCAGTTTAACTGCTTCAGAAATAAAGCTTCTAAATCCAATGAGTTATTGCAAAGAGTGTGACTAAGGTATTAGTATTTACTTTTTGTGATGATACAGCAAAATACATGCACATAACCTGTAGGATTACACAATACACTTTAAGAAGACAATAATTTGTTACTGATACATTATTCCTGTGGCTCTCTGTTTCTTAAATCTTTGTTGAGAAGAAGGGAGAAATAGTGTTTCCTTTAAAATTACAGCTTTTGGGAGTTATCCAAGTGAAAATTAGTGAACTTCCACTGTAACTAATTGATGTTAGGTATTATTTTCATTAAACTCTCATCAACTTCACATTTTGTTTATTTTCAAGTGTAGATTTCAAGTGTTGCAGATGTGTTTGTTAGGTCTCAGGGAGGGAATATGAACAGTCACACCTGGTTTGCCATGTTATGCCTTTTTGGTACTGAGCTGCAAAATGCTCTTTCCTTTACTGCTTAGGAGACTTTTTTTTTTTTGGTGCCTTTGGAAGACCATTCATAACCAATTTTAATTCTTTGCCTTATCATTCCTATGGAAGATTTCTTCAGAAATTTCTTCTAAATATGGTTGGAAATTTGAAAATTCAGGCCCAAGTCTATCCCTTACTAATTCATAATCACTTTTTCTCTTATCAGTGTTGTCATTTTAGGAATGTATTACCCCATTTGTGCTTGCTGCTTGGATTTAACCATAGACATTCTCAACCTCTGTGTTTCCTAACCAAGAAAGCCCATGTACTTATCGTTCACAGAATACATGTTCTCCCTTTTACCAGTCATCTGAATAATAACTTCCAAGCCTCTTCCAGATAGAATTTTTAAAGAAACATTACAGCTGTTAATTCTTAAGATTGCATTTGCCACTTTCACAGCCACATTACACTTATGCCTGACTGTCCTTTGTGGATGAATAATACACTTTGGTTTTCCTCCCCCTCCATTATTCAGCCCAAATTCATGTCTTACAAGCAAAATTATTAATGTGATCCCTTAATGAATTATATCATGCTTGATAACAAGATAATTTCATCACATGCTATCTTTTTAAAGAAATTTACATTATTAACATGTTGATAACATAGGCTGTTTTTTGATGAGGGGAAAAAAAAAAAGATTAACAGAACACTGCCAGTTTCCATTGGAAATTAGACTATTAAGCAACATTTACCTCTGTAACAACTCTTACATAGTACCATTACTAAATTCATTTAAATTCAATATTAATAATAATCTTTACATTAGATTTGTATGTAGATTCCATTTCTTAGACTATTCCTTTATCTTCTTTAATTTAACCAGTAATGATATATGTCCCTTATCTAAAAAATTACATACGTTATGAAAGAAAATATCAGATCAGTACAGCATGATGTACTAGGTGAATACATTCTTTCAGTTTCCCACTTACTCCCATGGGTGAGTACTTTTTATCTGTGTTGGGTTTTTTTAAGAAAAAATATTTTTGAAACATTTACCTCAATGGAGTAAGACTAATGGTGTTATCTATATGTTCTGTTCCTTCTTACACATAACTAACACATTTACTACTTTTCAGTAATATGCTACTACTTAATAAAAGTATTTATTAAAAATTTTTGCCATTGGATCATGTGCTTGTGTCTCAGTCCAGAGAGGGAAAGAGACTCAGTTCTTTTGAATATTCCTGTGTTATGAAATGAGAGGCACAAATGAGGCCAAAATATCAACAGCAAGGCTGTTTATTACACAAATAAAGTGTATGGATCAGAAGGAGAGAGAAAGAGAATAGAGAGGGAGAGAGAGAAGAGTAAAGGAATTATATTACCACACCCCTCACCCCCCAAGACAGTTTGAGTCTGTGGAGGAAAGGTGCTGCAGCTTTGGATGTAGAGGAGATGTTGTCCTCTGAGCAGCCTCTTCAGCTCCATGAGCTGCAGCAGGCGGAACTTAGGACATGGAGAGAGGGCTCTTCTTGGTCTGCTTCTTCCAGGCTACATGGTGATGTCTCTGTCATTTTTTCTCTCCTGGTATTCTCTCCAGATATCCAGGTCTTTTCATTCTGTGTTTTCCTTCTCCTGTGTTTTCCTTCTTCTGAACCAGTAGTTGCTCAGATCTGTTATACAGTTTTTAGATATGTATATTCCAGAGAGTATAAAGTGATAGTTTCTGTTGAGAAACTGTCACAGCTACTGTGACTCTGAAGCACTGACCCCTTTCACTGCCCTGTGTGATGAAGAAAAACAATGTGTAACATTGTCTTTTCTTATTCAATAAAAAAATTAACAGTGTCAGGGGATTTGACTAATCACAGCAGTTCTCTTTTGACTGCAGAATTTTCCCAGAAGCTCCCATGCAGCAGCATTTTCACTGTGAGTGTCAGGAAAGGTCTCACGTTCAAGATAGAGAATGTAGCTGCAGCCTGGTTGGAGTCTCATGTGGCTGCACAGCTAAAACACCCCCATAGTAATGAGCAGTGAACCACACTGGGAGATATGAATATGGTGTGTAGCAGGTAGTAGGGTTCGTACTTACTAGCAAGTCGTTAACTGTCAATAACACAATATAAATTAAATGAGTAAATAAGTAGTACTATATAGGTAAATATATTAATAATTTCTCTTCTTTTAAGTGGGGTCCTTTTGTTTCTTGTGTTGATGGACTGATCTGGCTTCAGCAGGCATACGTAATTCTGTATATCTTGTACTGACATTGGTATAAATTTGTCTGTTTAATTCAATCTGTTTTCATTTCACCCATAGGTCTTCTCTCCTTTTCCTGATTCATCTCCTCTACTGGAGTGTGCTCATTGGGTGATATGTGAACAATTACTTAAGCTGAAATACATCTGGACTTACTAAAACATAGTCCAAAGCCCAAAATACAGCTGGGAAGGCAATAAAGAAGTTAGCCAACTGCAATATGACCAACAGAATAACAATACAGCCAGCTGCAAGCTGAATGTATTAGGAACTTCTTAGCAATTAAAAATCACTCTGCATACACAGATTCTCATCAGCTATTCGTAACTTTATTTATATTAAAGATAAAGAAAATGTAAACATGTCCAGTAGCATTTTGTTTTAAAGAACAAGAAATAGTTTAATAGGTAAAATTATAAACATTAAAGCAAGCAAATACATACTTTAGGGTTGGGTTTGGTTTGGTGGTGTGGTTTGGTTTTTATTTTGTGGTTTTTTTAAATCAATATCCCACTTGTAAGAGGGAAGTTGTAAGGGCCTGCTTTGAATAAGTAATGGCATATCTACCTTATGACACCCAGGGCCAAGCCAAGCATGCTGAAGTTATTTTACAGATATCTGGTGAAGAAAGTTTTGGTAGCAGGGGTTTGCTAGCACAACTCTTCTGAAAGACAGTATTTTCAGTCCTCACTATCATGTACTTTTCAGAAATTACATACCTGTGTTTCCCTATGGACCACTAGTCTCTGAAGTGTCTTTAACACCTTTGAGGGTATCATTTTATGGTTTTGTTACCACATGCAAGATTACAGTCATTGCTGGCGCCTAAACACGTACAAACATCAAGAGGGACCCATTCCCCATTTATAGTTAATGGTTTTCTTGATTAGCTAAAAATAGGTTTGATAAAGAAACAAGTTTTAATATAAAAAAAAGAAAAACATGAATTGCTTTCATTTGATACAGTTCAGAGCTGAACAGTATTTTTCAAGAAGGTTAATTGGGAAATTATGACTCAATTAAACTTTAATATATCCCATCATGATAACAGTGGAGAAATTGTCCCTTCTAAAGTATTTGAAAAGATTACTGAATTTAGGGTCATATTTAAACAGAGCAGTACAAAATTCCAGTTTTGCTCTCCTATAGAATGTTTTTTTCATATAACTTTTTGTCATCTTGACATACGCTCACAGTCAGCTTTGGCAAATTTAAATCAACATACAAATCATAGTATACAGCCACTGAATGTGGACAGTATCAAGTAAAATATATGCTTCTTCAAAGTCAGTTTGCACAGGCTATTCTCTCATCTTTAATGCACCTTAAAAGCTTGTGTGGCCTGCAATCTAGTTTACTTGATAATTTAACAAGGAAGTGTTCTGGCAGAGTAAACAATAGCTAGTGAGGTCATTAGTAGCTTCAGACTTCTCTTGAAGGCTTTACTTGAGAGGTTAGTGAGAGGCAGACTGTTCAGACAATCAATTTATCTTCTTTTAAATTAAATTTCTTTCATAACCACCTGGATTACAGTAAGGGGAAACAAAAGAATGGTTGCAAAGTCTTAGGAAGAACTATTTTAAAGTAATGGTGGGAACCAACATCTGGACCGCAGTATCCCCACCCCCAAATCATCTGTTCTGTCATGAACTTAAATAGAATAGAACAAACCAGGTTGGAAGAGACCTTCAAGATCATCGCATCCAACCCATCAACCAACCCAACCCACCTAAACTTCTAATATAACCTACTTGGCAAAGACTTTGCCTGTTAGGATTTAACTGTCAGAAGTACTCTAAAAGTGCATGTGAGTGTTAATGTAGTTTTCCATGCTGAACGTGATCTGATGCTCAGATCTTATGAAGAATTCAAGAAATCTGGACTAGGCTGTTTCCTATATAAATAAGCACATCTCCCCACCTGCATCCCCAGCAGATGACAGAGTGGATAAAAACAAGCTAGCTGACTTAAGAGATTTGAAGTGTGGGAGTGGGGAATACCAGCATGATATCCTGCAAAGCTGTATGGAAAGCCATAAGGATAGTGGTGGTGCAGACAGAAGGCTTTTAAGAAGATGGATCATAGTTTCTAAAAAGATAAACATAAGCTGTTACATGGAAACAAAATCAGTTCAGGTAATCAGGCTCTCACCAGGCTTCATATCTTGATTTTTAGCATTCATATAGTTAAAAATATAATTCACAATTAATTATAGATAGATTTTTTTTAGAATACATTGACTTCCAGATTTTCACCATTTCTGTTATTTACTGCAGGCTTATTGTACTAGTCACAGCAGACCAAGAAATCAGACTAGTGATCTGATCTTGGGGACAGGGAATTCTTTGATTCTGATGTTTGCACAAATGGTCATTTCCTAGCTCATTTAAAACCAAATATGAAAGTTATGCAAAAAAAAGTAATAATTTTCCATTGTTGTTTCAAAAGGCAATATTGAATAATCTTGAGCACAAAGTGCTATTCAGATATAGTTTGTACTACAGAGAAGACATCCAACACTGCATGTTCATTGGGGTTTTTTCTGCTCAATATTCAGTCAGCTGTGGAAGATTGTTTTCAGACATCAAGTAGGAGAAGCATCACAAAACTGATTCCATTAAAGAGACCAATAAGACTCTGAAGAATACAAGAATAATTTGGGCAATGCAAATGAGTGTGGAATATCAGTATATACTCATATTTGTTTCTCCTAACTTGCCACATTTTAAGAACCTAGCTATTGTATTCCTTAAATCAGATCCTGCAAAAGAAAGGCTCTCACTGCTGTGAACTTAAAGAACAGAAAGAAAAGCTTTTGCATAAAGAGTATGGGTGCGTTCTTTTTGTAAGCCAAAGGTTATATGGCATCACAGGAATTTAGCACTCAGGCAGAAAAAATAAAGGTTATGTATTTCTGTTGAGAGGTCTCTGGCATCTCACTTAGACTATAGGTGTACTGATCATTATCTTTTGGTAGAAAAAGAGTGCTTCCTGTTCAGAACTCATTATGTTATGACCATTTTGGTTAAATAAGAAAAATAAAGTATACATGAGAATGTTTGTATAGAAGAGAAAGAAAAAAAATATTTCTTTTTGGAGGAAAAAGCAGATGCATTCTCTAATTACTAATAGCAGTAATTGTTGTAAGGCACAAGGAAAAAAATGTTAATAAATTCAGCTATGCAACTTCTCAGTATTATTATCTATTGAGAAATTCATAAAATTTTGAGCTAAGGAATACAAACACCTTTTTTTTTATTAATTTGTCAGTGCAGGAAGCATAGCAATGAATATTAATTTCTCTGTCTTTAATGAATATCCTATGGTTGCTGCTGCTGGGCTTGTTGAAGGAGATGGGCTGAGGATATGGGGGAAGGAGAGAAAAAGTAGAGGAACAATTCTGGGGAGCATTTGTTTTTTGTACTCTAGCTGCAAAAACTGAACCTATTTGCAAGAGGGAAGCAAATCCAGCACTGCTGAAAACAAATGCCCTTACTTAAAGAAAACTGGAGGTGGTTAGGGAAGGGAATTTCTTTACTGACATAATATGTATATCCTCACTGTAGAAAAAAAAATCAAAACAAAACAACCAACCAAACAAAATAAACAACAAGCATACAAACAAACAAAATGAACTCGGTATTTCAGGTCTGCTTAATATCTAGCTGGGAATCTGTTTCTTGCTGATTGGAAGAGAAAGGGCAGTAGGAAGGGTTGCCTTGATTTTCTCTGAAATTGAGGATTGTGGGGGTGGACTGGAGGGTGTTGAAGACTGTGTAGCATCAGGAGACACATTTGTTCAGTCTGCACTGGCATTTCCAAGCTGAAGAATTTGTTTCTGAAAAAAAAGGTTAAAAACTGTTCTGTGACTTGGATTAAATTAATTTCTTTGACATTAAATTATATACTTTAACATCTCTCTGCTTTGTGTCCAAATCAGAGCAATCTTATTTTGTTGCTGTTTGCTGTTTCAATTTGCTATTAGGCTTTTTGTTGCTTTTACAGAAAAATTCTGTCATTAAATATGATTCTTTCCCCCATTGTACAGGGGGAATTAGGACTAACTCACATCTTTGTTCCCCACTTGTCCTTGTCATATTTCCTACTCTAAATGAGGGGAATTAAATTTGGATTAGAGCTTGTGCAAATCTTGCTCAGGGCTTGTTTAGCTCTCATTTCTGTCTACTGGAGAAAATAAGTATAAATACAAGAAGCTAGAACTTTTTTAAGTTTTAACAGCTAGGGGAGTGGTGAGGGGGTGGGGGGGTTGTTCTTGTTGAAGATATTATTTTTAAATGTCCTGTTATAGATGTTACAGAAACCATGTTATTACCTGAAACATTTGCTTCAACAAAAAATATTTTTAAAAAAATAATGGTTTTTTCCATGTGAGAGCAAAACTTGTCAAAAAATATACAAACTCAATCTAAGGTCCAAAGAGTCTACAGCACTCTCTGTAAATTCCATTTTTGCTATTTATGCTCAGTGCCTGCATGTTTTGATTATTCTTGTCTAACCAGATTTTTAGACCCTCAATGCTGATGACTGTATGACCCTAAGGACAGCAGCTCAATATATTTATTGTGACAAAATTTCTGCTTGTTGTTTTGTTTGGTTGTTTTTTTTTTTTTTTTAACTCATCTCCTCCCAATCTACATAAGTTTCTTGCTTCAGTTTAAGATCATTATTTCCTGCACTATCTCATACAGACATAAGAATCAGATTATTTCCTTACTAGCAAGCCATTTTGTTTCTGAAAACTGTCTCATTTCTCTTATGAGAAGTCCTAATTCTCATACTGGTGAGACTCACAAGATCTATGGGCTTTCCTCTCTGCGATTTGTGTAATAGTCCTGACTTAAGTTCTGCATGTTGTCGCAAACTTAGATCTCTTGAAAAACAACCGCATCTTGACAAAATGTGCAATGATATCATAGAATGCATGAAAATTTACTTAGTTTCAGATTAAAACAAAGTGCTTTTATTTTGTGTGACAATTTTGTAGTATTTTTGGCCAATATTCTTGGCAAAGTAGTAGTAAAAGAAAAGAATCATAGAATCGATAAGGTTGGAAAAGACCTCAAAGATCATCAAGTCCAACCTGTCAAAATTGGTTCATTTTTTAGTGTCCTAATGTACATAACTTTGTTTAACAAAGATTTTTAAAAAGAAAAGAAACAAACAAAAAAGAAAAGGCAAAAAGCTGAATGTATGTCCTATCTAGATATTCAGCTGTCACAAACTTTTTACTTTTTCCTGTGGGTGACACCAGGTTTATTACTGTCCCTGTGCCACTTCTGCCTTATGCAGGATAGTAATATGCAAGAGAAATCCAAGCTGATTCACTGAGGAGTTCTGTAATATGGCAGCTGCCCTAACTTTCCATTTAAGTAGACATGGAGCAATTTAATGACACATTTTTAAGGTTTTCCTTATAGCCAATGTTTATTTCATCAGTTTTCACACAGTTAGTAAATTCTAATTTTTGTTGTCGCTTTATTTGTATGGCTCTGTGCATGACAAAGAATTTCTCTTGAGAAGTACTCAGAATCTTTCCAACATGTCTGAATGTGGCAGGATAGGATGCTGGAAATGGTTGAAGTCATGGAATGAAAAACATCATGGGAATATGACTCAGGACTAGTCATCACCACCTGGAAAGATGTCATTAAAAAAAATCATGTTAGAATTCAACATACATTTCTGAGTCTTGCAAAATTGCTGGAAGGTATGTTAACAAACAAGAGTCAGGTTCTGGATGTTTACAGCAGTGATCTTTGTTCAGGATTGTTACAGTTTGAGCTGGGTGCCCCCCTGCAATGTTTACTTCCTGTGTCCAGAAGTCCAGCCCAGAGGGGTGGACACAGGAAATTATGTAGTATTTCATACCACAATCCTTTGCACCACTATAAGATCCAGTGCGGAGTCTAGCACTTTCTCTTTTTCTTCCTCCTCTGTCAGCCAGTAACTGGGGGAGATGTCTCCTGGGTTTGGGCCTGGCTAGGCCCAAGGCCATGGGGGGATGGGCAGTCTCAGATCTGGCCAGCTGAGACTAGCCTAGCAGTGGGAGGGGGAAGAAGGAGCCCTGGGGGTCTTGGGTGTACCCTCAGGTGGGGATGGGATCTCTCTGGGTCTGTTTTGGGATTTTTCTTTGTCACTGTGCCTTTGCTTTTCTGTAAAAGTTCACTGCTTTCTATTTAAACTTTCCATCACTTTTGCAATCCGTTTGTCTGAGTGTTTATTGTTGCCAGGGGTGGGTAAGGGGGCTGCCTCAACCCAGCACAAGGATAAAGGTTTTGTCTTAAAGAAAGACTTTCTGAAATAATTTTTGACCTCTAGAATGCATTTTCAGAATGAGATCAAAGTAGACTTCAAAATTTCTCCATGCTATCTTGCTTTCCTCTGTCTGATGCAGGCTATCACAGGAAGCGAAGCAACATCTGATATTACAGATTATGCTGGATAACAACATCACTGACAACAAAGCAATTCTAATTATTCTCAGGTTACTATAATTTTTTTCTGTAGTCTTTGGGGCATAAACCAAAACCAACCAGTTCTTCTCCCAAGCTGGTTTCAAGGTTAGACTTTGTGCATGAGCATTTGCTCTGAAGTATTTAACTATAGAAACTGGCCATGGAGACATCTTAAAAACATCCTATTCCTACTTTTGTCCATGTTGAATCATACTTTACTATTTTAATCTGTTTCAGAATTTAATTTTCTGCTTCTTGTGCTTTTCTGCCAGTTCAAATCTTCAGGACTCTCCTTAGCCCTATTATTTTATTTTCCCCATTAACTGTCATAGTGGTATCTAACATGACAAAGTACTCTTAAGTCAAAAAATGTCCCATAGGGAGATCTCTCAGGATGATGCTCTACTTAAATTCTGTATTAATGCATAAATGGGAATATTGAGTGCTCCCTGAATCTACATGAGAAGCACTAAAATATTTGGATTTTTAGATCAACAATATTTACTCTCTCCTAATCCAGTCAAAATTCTTTAGGAGAACATAATTAAACCAAAGTTAGAAGCATTAAAACTGCTTTTGACTTGAGTTATAATTTTTCCTTGTATCCTCTTTCTCATTAGCATAATAGCTGTATTGGCAGTCATTACAAGAATGACATTACGTAGTGATGAAAGTTTCCATAGTGAAGCATTTAAACTAGAGTGTGTCATATTACAGGTAGCCTTCCAGTATCTTAAGACAGCCTACAAGAAAGCTGGTGAGGGACCTTTTGGGGTGTCAGGCAATGATAGGACTAGGGGGAATGGAAAAAAAATAGAAATGGGTAGATTCAGATTGGGTGTGAGGAACAAATTCTTCACCATGAAGGTGGTGAGACACTGGAACAGGTTGCTCAGGGAGGTGGTAGAAGCCTCATCCCTGGAGGTTTTTAAGGCCAGGCTGGATGTGGCTCTGGGCAACCTGATCTAGTGTGAGGTGTCCTTGCCCATGGCAGGGGGGGTTGGAACTAGATGACCCTTGAGGTCCTTCCAACCCCAAAAATTCTGTGATTCTATGATATCTGCCTGTCTCAGAGTCCAGGATTCTTCCTGTCCCATGGTAAGCTGGGCAGTTATCCCACAAAGGTGTTAGTGCACTTGGAAGTCCAGTGGCTGTAGTAGGAGTGAAGAATGCTGAGCATCAGCTGAAAAGATACATAGCCTCTTGCAGAATCTGGCCTTCATGCTTAATTCTCAGTTTTATTTCATTTTCAATTGCATTTGTTCTTTCTCATAATTTACCTAATTTTTATTAAAAAAAAAAAAAATCTTTCCATCAGACCTCGGATTTTACAATTTAAATAAGCAAACTCTCATGAACTGAAGTAATTACAGTCTCCCATCTCTACAGCATTAGGATGAATTTTAAAATATTGACTTCTACAGACTGTGCTCAACACTTCAAGTAATCTACCCATGGAGAATCTCAAGTTGAGTTACATGCATCCTGTAACTTCTTTACAGTACTTACTGGCTGAAATCATGATGTGCACATCAATTGTAAAGTATTTAAGGTATGGGGGTTTTTGTTGTTTTGGTTTGTTGGGTTTTGTTTGGGGTTTTGGTTGTTGTGTTTTGGTGGGTATTTTATGAAGCTAAAACTAATAAAAGCCAATCTTTAATTCCATTTTTATTTATTTTTCATGTCCATTGATTACTATTTTCTAGTTACAACCCTATTAAGCATAAGTTTAATTGTGAGGTCTTATTGTATATGTTTGTATAGTGGTATTACAGAGCAACTAAGAAAATATACACATGATTACAGTCGACTGCAAATGATATCACACTATGTGAAATACACCAGCTAAGTGTATGATAGTGTACGATCTTCCCATTTTCACACTATTTCACACTATTTCACACTATTTCATGGGAATTTGTAGGGTGGCAGGAAACATCTATATATACCAACTAATGCAATTAAGAGTAGGTCAGCAGGAATCCTTAAACTGCGGATTGCCAGAAGCCAGTAGGACATTTAAAAGAAGGATATTCCAGATTCCTTATACTTTCCCACTTGATTCAAGCATCTGCCACTTGCCGCTGTTAGAGCAAGGATAATAGACCAGAGGTACCCTTGGGATGACAAAATTTGGCTGTTTTTATGAAGGAAGAAGTCTATTTATATTAGAGCAAATAATATTAAAGCAAGAAGGTAATCAGCATGAATTCCACAAACATCAAACTTTACCAAAGGCAGCGATGTCATACTACAATGAGAGTAAGAATGTGGTATTTGATCCAAAGTATAGCAAGAGGGTTGAAAAAGAGCATAAGAAAAAGAAAAGAAAATAAAAAAAAAAAAAAAAGAAGACGACTCTCAGCTTTGGTAGGTAGTCTTTGCAGTGCACTCTCCTCACCCATGACAGAATATATTGTTTTATGAAGGACCAGCATGGACCAGCAAAGAGATGGCTTAAGAATCCCACTATTTCCTTCCCTGAGAAGTTCTGCTGATGCAGATAGTCTGGATCTGAGGATTCTGAATCTTTCTTGTCCTCTCCAGAGACCATTTTACATAAGCTGCAACAGACAAGTTCTTAAAAAGAGTCAACCCTTTAAACACTTGGATTATGTGAGCTGATCATATGTGCTTACAGTTTTTTCAATAATTAAGCTAACATTTCTTACTTTGGAGTGTTATATACTCACTGTACCCTTCACTGACAAATGCAGATAAAAGAGGTGGTAAACAGGCATAACAGTTTGTGAAGCAGTCTCTAGGCTCTGCTGTTGGATCTTCTGGGAATAAAGACTGCTGGGCAATGCCTAGATTTCAAGTATGAGAAACTTAAGGACACCTGCTACTGACAGGTAAGGTTGAGCTAAGTGCCATCAGCTTCTAAGAGCTCAGTTAGCTGCCTTTGATCTACAGCTGACTGAAGCCTTTGTTAAAGCTATCTCCTTATTACAGGTGATTAAGAACTGGTTTAGCTGGTTCTAGACAGAGGTGTATAAAAGAGCTAGGCCGGCCTAATGTGCAGCTCACAGATGAAGCAGGATGTACAGAAAATAGCACAGCAGTGCACACAGAGGGGGCTCTTCATTTCAATTCAGACCAGCACAAATATTCTCACATATGGTTGTAATGTTCCATGGTGCACATTTTCCAGCAGAGGCTGGAGCAGCTGTCCTAGCCAGAGTGGAGGTATTGATACAGACAGGACATTGGGTGCGGATGCAGCTCTCCAAGACCCAGATAGGGCCTCGCGCTGAGGGTGGGAGAGATGGTCTTTCCTGCAGGAGGCATGCCTTCTTGAGAAGTTGTCATGGAAGGAAGCCAGCAGGCTGCACATCATCAGTGAGGATGAGAGGGAAAGAGACAGGATCTTCTCAGAGACTCCACAGTCTGAAGAGCCCCAAGCCCCAACTGCAGTAGAGACAGGCAGAATCTGTCTCGCAGAATCTGTCTCGCAGAATCTATCTCACAGAATCGCAGAATCTGTCACACAGGATCACAGAATCACTGAATGGTCTGGGTTGGAAGGGACCTCCGTAGACCATCTAGTCCAGCCCCCTCTGCAGCAAACAGGGGCATCAGAGGAGGGCAATCAGTCAATACTGTCTGCCTAGGTTTCAGTGAGACTTTTGATAGTCTTCCATACGATCTTCACAAAGAAGTTGATGAAGTGTGGCTAGGGTGAACAGATGGTAAAGTAGATTGAAAACTGGCTCCATGGCCAGTTCCAGAGGGTAGTTTTCAGTAGCAAAGTCTAGCTGGAGGCCAGTAAGTAGCAGTATACCACAGGGTTTAATACTGGATCCAGTCATGTTCAACATATTCATTAGTGATCTGAATGATATGACAGAGAAGACCCACAGCCAGTTTACAGATGAAACCAAACTGAGATGAGTGACTGATACACCATAGGGTTTTGCTGTCATCCAGAGGGACCTCTGTTGAGCCTGTTGACTGAAGAAATGGGCAAGGTGGAGACCACATGAGGTTTAACAAAGTCCTGCATCTGGGAGAAAAAAGTCCAGTACCCAGTACTGAGGGTTGATCAGCTGGAAAGCAGCATTGTGAAAAAGTACCTGGGGGTCCTAATAGACAAGTTGGATATGAGCCAGCAGTGTATTCTTGTGGCAAAGAAGCCAAACAAATTCCTGGGCTGCATTAGGCAGTATTGTTAGCTAGGTAGATGTTCTCTCTCTTCAGCACTGCTGAGACTACACCTAGAATTCTGGGTCCAACTCTGAGTTTCTCAGCACTGCACACAAACTGAAACACAGGAGATTCTGTCTTGCTGTGGAGGTGACTGAGCATAGGTTGGCCAGGAAATATTGCGGAATCTCCCTGCATCACAATAATGAAAACCGTTTTGGACATGGCTTTAGGCAACCAGGGTGGTTGGACAAACTGGCCTTTAAAAACCCCTTTCAGTTTTTCATTTTCGCTGTTAACCCTAAGATATCTGATGGTGAATGCTAACTTTGGAGTGCTAAATAATTGGGTGCAATTTAGGTGGAAATAGCTGTTTATCCCAGACTTCAGCCTTACATCTTTAGTCAATACACATGAACACAAACACGGATCTCTGACATATTCCATTTATGCAAAGTAGCCAGAAGGCCAGCCGAAATAATTGTAGGTGTTTAATAAATTGAAAGGAGATGTGAGCTGAAACAAACTTTTTGTGAGTCATCAGATGAAACAAACAAACAAACAAAAACCAAAATCCCAAACAAACCAGTAATAGAAGTCTTTGCCACTGTATTTTTAGAGGAAAAATATAGGAGTATGTATTTGAAAAAATAGGCTTGAAAAAGTTGGAAGCAATAATTAAGAGCAGCTCATTTACAGTGCACTTCTAATAAGGCAGCATTACCTCACAGTGTAGAAAGGCATAGTGAACAATACTTATCACAAAGCAAGAGATTTCAAGGTGAGGAAAAAGTGAGAGCAGTGGAACAATAAAAATATTTGAACAAATGAAAAATTCAGTCTAGGGAGTTACTAGAATAAACCCCAGGAAGGGAAAAAGTTCATTAAAAAATTTGGGTTTGACAAATGTCACTATTAAGTCAAAAGAACAAGCTGTTTCAATATAGAGAAAAGAAGGGAAATTATACGCCATTACTGCTACAAAAATCTCAAAACTAAAACAATTTATTTGTAACCTGTCCCCCTCTAAGACCAAATCCAGTAGAAAATGTGTACCCATGTAGAAATACAAAATGGAGTAAAAGGAGACTGAAAGCATAACACTTGGTAAAGGGACACCAAGTAAGTAAAGCTTTTATAAACAAGACAAACAAGAAGAGCAGGGATTCTCCTACTGGGCAGCAAGCAAATCATAGATGACTTCAAGAAAAATTCGAAGCCCACTTCACTAAGTGAAAAAATTACTATAATTGAGTGCTCTTGTTATCTCAGAGCAGGCAATTATTTTGCATTGCTCCATGCAAGGTAAGCATGATCTGGAACACTGTGTTCTGTTTTGATACCACATTATGAAAGGTGTTAACAATTTGGAACAAAATGAAAGAACAGCAGAAATACAAGGTTTTGAATACATAACCCTGAAGGAAAGGTTTAAAAGTAAATTGGATTTGCTTATAGAACAATGAAGGACATGCAATAGATGTCTCCAGTTACATATTAAATTATTTTAAAAGGAGATGGATGACTGATATTTCTTCGTTATGTAACCTGCCTAATTTGCAGCAAGGGAGATTAAGTTTAGAAAACTGTAGCAATACCTATTTGTAAGAAGAATAAACTAGGGGAACAGCTATTGAAACTGTTAAACCTGATCAGTGATTAGATCAGCTCATGAAACAATCAAACGAGGATGATCTCATCAGGAGAGGGCTGAAGCACCTCTCCTATGAGGACAGACTGAAAGAGTTCGGGCTGTTCAGTCTGGAGAAAAGAAGGCTCTGAGGAGACCTTATTGTGACTTTCCAGTATCTGAAGGGGGCCTACAAGAAGGCTGGGGAGGGACTTCTTAGGATATCAGGTAGTGATAGGACTAGGGAGAATGGAATGAAACTGGAGGTGGGGAGATTCAGACTGGACATGAGGAAGGAGTTCTTCACTGTGAGAGAGGTGAAGCCCTGGAATTGGGGGGGGGGGGGGGGGGGGAGGGGGCCATCCCTGGAGGTGTTTAAGACCAGGCTGGATGTGGCTTTGGCCAGCCTGATGTAGTGTGAGGTGTCCCTGCCCATGACAGGGGGGTTGGAACTAGATGATACTTGTGGTCCCTTTCAACTCTAACTGATTCTATGATTCTATGAAACATGTTAAAAAAATATTCCTCAGCAGTTTTGTCATCTTACCTGGTTCTTCAAAATTGATGAAACATTTGCTTTTTCTTGCTTTCCTGTATATTAACACCCCATTATGTTTGTTACATAAAAAGCAATCCTTTTTCCATTCTTTTTTGTTATGTTTCATAGCATTGTAAGATTTAAGATTTTGTTCCTTCCTTATCCAATTGTGATTTACCTTGGATGAACTGTATCAAGACCAATTTTAGTGTCTTAATTCCTCATTTTTTTACTGAAATGTTTTACAATCAAATATTTTGAAGCTGAATCAATAACATGTTTCAAGAGCTGAGTTTGTGGCATTAAGTAGCAAAACTTGCTTTTCGCTAAAAAAAAAATAATTCCTAGTTTTCACTCCTACATTTCATATGACACTGTGCATTCCTATTTGTGTGACAATCCTTACAATGACAAATATAGTAACTTCTACCTTAAAAAATAAAAATAGAAAACAAACTTCCAGATCATGTGTTTTAACTTTACCTTTCAACAAGTCCTCAAAATTATCCTCTCTTCATTCTTGCTTCTGAGTTCTGAAATACAAACCAAGTTCAGTTTCAAATTATAAAATATTTTATTACTGTAAAGAGAGATGGATGATTGATATTTCTAAGTTATGTAATTAAGCCTGCAGTGTGCCCAGGCAGCCAAAAGGGCCAATGGCATCCTGGCCTGCATCAGGTACAGTGTGGCCAGCAGGAGCAGGGAGGTCATTCTGCCCCTGTACACTGCACTGGTTAGGCCACACCTCGAGTACTGTGTCCAGGTCTGGGCTCCTCAGTTTAGGAAGGATGTTGACTTGCTGGAACAAGTCCAGAGAAGGGCAACAAAGTAGGTAAGGGGTTTGGAACACAAGCCCTATGAGGAGAGGCTGAGAGAACTGGGGTTGCTTAGACTGGAGAGGAGGAGACTTAGGGGTGACCTTATTGCTCTCTACAACTACCTGAAGGGAGGTTGCAGACAGGCGAATGTTGGTCTCTTCTCCCAGGCAGCCAGTACCAGAACAAGGGGACACAGTCTCAGGCTGCACCAGGGAAGGTTTAGGTTGGATGTTAGGAAGAAGTTCTATACAGAGTGATTGCCCATTGGAATGGACTGCCCAAGGAGGTGGTGGAGTCACCATCATTGGAGGTGTTCAGGAGGAGACTTGACAGGGTGCTTGGTGCCATGGGTTAGTTGTTTAGGTGGGTTGGATGTGATGATCTCGAAGGTCTCTTCCAACCTGGTCTGGTCTATTCTGTTCTATTCTGCCTAATTTGAAGCAAAGGAGATTTAGTTTAGAAAATTGTACCCTATATATATATATTTATTTTATTTTAAATAAAAATAGGAAGTCAGATAGGGAGTTAGTACATCTATGGAACTTGATCAATATCCAGATCTGTTAAACTGTATTAGAATATTTAGTATCATCACTGACATAAGTTAATCTTAGTCACATTTAGTAACATTTGTATGATCATAAAAATCATGGATTGTAGCAGTTTTAGGCTGTGCCTTTAAAATTTAGCTGCAGAATTTGAGCAGAAAAGTAGAAAAATATAAATAATTCACTATTGGGTGTAAAAAGGAAAGCTAAATATTATTCTAAACAAATTCATTGGACAAAGTCTGGGATATAGAAACAGCTGTACTATAACAATCTTTCACATTTCATTTCCATTCCCATTCCTTTTCTCTGGCTTGGTTGTTCTGCTGAAGAGATAATAACGCTTCTGCCTGACCTTGAGAAAGATAAGAACTAACACTTCTTTCTCTCAATTCCTTTTTTTTCCTTTTTCCACATCTGTGGAGCAGCTTCCCTGGTCTCTGGGGGAACCAGAGGGAGGCCAGGGGGTTTTCTGTGTTATTTGCTAATTGCAAATATCTGTATAATATTGTAAATACTGTATATTTTGTACATATTCATTGCATTCCATTGTAGAGTGCAGTTTTTGCTTGTAAATACAGCTTTCATTTGCTTCCAGTGGAGTTAGTTGTGCTAAGTTAATGCTGATGGGAAGCTTCAACCCACCACACATATTAACAGGTAAATTAAATTATTTATAGATGAAAATGCATGCAAAATCCCCATTTTTTAAATTAAACAATTTCACAAAATAATTTGTAAAATTAAGACATGTGTTTCACAAATCAAGTCCTTAATTTTCCAATATCAAAAAGACATCTTGTATTTAGTGACCTTTTATCATTTAGAACAACAAATGAAGCTGTCATTTGTCTTTCTGGCAACAGTAACTCCTTGAAAAAAATCTTTCTACACTGCTTCTGAAAGCCCTAATCCAGAATCTCTGCTTTCAACTTAGTGGTCCCTGATAAAAAATGATCATAAACTGTTTGTCAGTCAGTTTTTGTTCTACTACGTCCTTCAGTCTTGTTTATCACAGTACATTATCTACATCATTACCAGTAAGAGAACTCTCTTGCTTCTGTTCTGCTCAGCCTATTCTTTTCTAGTGCAGCAGTTTCATTTGCTCTTTTCCCATCAGATAGTTTATCCAGACATGCTGCTGTGAGTTTTGTCAATCAACTTGCATCACTCTTCCTTCTTGAGGCAAGTAAGAAACTCCATCCTTGTACTTTCCAAAGAATGCTTTTACTTATCATGGTGTTGTCTTTTGGAATACTTTAATGTAGTGCAGTTTAAGGTCTGGAAAGAAAGCTAACCAGTGTAATAATATAAACCCTTTGGAGATGAGGCTAGAGGAATTTCATAGGCCAGTGAAACCAGCTTCCATTTCCAACCCACACAGTTATAAACCTTCATAAAAATCTTCAGCCAAAGTTTTCTTTCTATTGGACCCAAATAATTTATTTGTGAAAAAGTAAGCCCTCTTATACTGAAAAGAAAATTTGTCAGCCATGCTACAGTGTTTTTGCCAGGTCAGTGATTCAAATCAAAAGATATGATGCTGTCATTTCACTTGAAGCTATGAGGGAATTAGTGTGAATGTTGTAGGTGTTAGGGTTTTTTTATTCCTTAAGCAAACTTAATATGAGGCTCATGCTGGGATCAAAATGACAATGCTTATTGAAAATATGCAAAACACAAGGCCTAATCACCTGTAAACCAGTTGGAGCTTGGATGCTCCTTAAACAAAAGATCTAGTACTTATCAGTAGCAGATTTAAAAAATATTTAAAGAGATACTATTCAGTCCTACAATTTTTAGCCTCCAGGATAATTTTCATGAAGACATGTACAGCCCAAACCATCATAGTGTCTTTAGCTCTGATGGTGAGCTTGGCTCAATATACTCCCACCACAGCAGTGATGGCCTGTAGTTACCCCTGAAGCAGCCCAGAGCACAGAGGAGAGTGTGATGACTTTGAGAAACCATACAAACATCACAAGAGGGTTTATTAAATTGAATTGCATGTAGGTAATGTAAATGCCTGTCCTTGAACATTGATTCTATGAAGAGCTGGGGAGGATGAAGAGCTGGGGAGGAAGAAGCTTTTTTTTTCCCTAACATTTTACCAAGTTTTTCATGCTTTTGTCCCAGGGTGACATGAAAGGTTTAACTACCTTCTAATCTTTTTTTTTTACAAAAGAGTGTTTAAGCTATACACACCATTATCAGTGTTGCAGCAATTTGATTTCTAATCCAGTCTCTCAAGACAGTTGCAGTTTTACATTAGCAAGATGATGTTCTACCTTTTGGAAGACCTTTACAAATATAGGTTATTTTTTGCTGTGACATTTCCAGATTTGTTAAAAAATATTCCACTTCATTACTGGTTTACTTTTTTTTCTTCCTCCCCTCATCTTCTCCTCAAAAACAAGGAGAGTTAATTTATGGCTTTAGTCAGTGGAATTACTGTATTTATTTTCAGAACAAAAATAATCATTTCAAGACGATGTTCATTTAAAATTTAAATTTAGAAGCATTTCATGTAATTCTAAAATGAGTTCAAACACTTCAGGTTAACCAACATGCTTGAGGATACTTTTCCCATATAACTCCCTGCCATAAAGCATTGAACTTGTTTTATCAAAGAACTCAGAGAGCAAGCTTTGTCTAGTTTGCTTTTCTCTAGCACAGATCTTCCTTCCTGCTTACCATTCCTCTATCACACACACAAACACACACACACACACCCTCTAATAACAGACTTGTTTTCACAGGCAGGCTCCGAAGAGCAAACTCTTTGATTTGATTTTGCCTCTTAATTCAGAGTATGGACTGCCACACCATACACTCCAGTCCAGAGATTTTCTGACAGCTAACCAGAGGGCTGTTTATTACCACTCCATGAAAACAAATAAAGCAAATAAATAAGGAGACAAAGGAATAAACCTCCACACCCACTTAGCAATATGCAACTGTAAACCAAAAAGCAAAACAAAACCATCTGTCATCTGGCACTTTGGATGTTGCAGTCTTTGCTGATAGCCATGGGGGCTTCACAAAACCAAACTTTAAAAAAGCAAAATCTGTGGTTTAGTGCCTGTATTTTGCAGTGTTTACAAGCACTTGGTTAGTGATGCAAGATGCTGGCAGTATCATGCATATAGCACTGGTAATATCATCTACTTCCTATTTTATATTGTTTCCAGTGGAGGTGCACAAACGTATTTGCTTTCATGCTGTTAGGTTAAAATTCCATGCTGTTTTTTATGGTAACTCACTAAAAGCACTACCAGCACAGAGTGAGTCAAATTTTGCTCAGTATGTGGCACTGAGTGAAGAACGACTGAAAAGCAAGATGAAGCTTCTAGACTTATGTTTAAAGTCCTTGCTGGAAAAGCAATATAAAAATACTTCTCCTGCAGAGAAGAATAAAACAACCTCCCTAAAACCTCATCTCATTTCTGATAGAGACAAACAGTGAGTGTGGTGAACACTCGAACCGGTTGTCCAGAGAGGTTGTAGAATCTTTCTCTGGAGACTCAAAATTCACCTGGATGCATTCCTGTGCTGCCTCCCCTAGGTGATCCTGGTTTGTCAGGGGAGTTGTGCTTGATAATTTCTGGAGGTCCCTTCCAACCTCTAACATTCTGTGATTTTGTGATTCTGTGATGTGTTTGAGAAGTATCCTGTATGGAGCATTTAGTATGGAGCATTCATAACGTGAGGATATGCTGTAGCCCTGTGCCACAATGTAAAGATGTGGGCTAAAACCATCACAGTCACAAATGTCATGTCAAGCAATTAATCAATTCACCTGTAAATGTGACTTTTCTGTTACATCTGAATTCCGTCAGCCTCCCAGTTTTTCTTTTCATTGGTGTCGCATGCTTTCTTTATTTTTTTTCTTGAAACATCTATTTTTACTTTGACTGCTCCTTTTCAATTCCCTCCCTCATGAGGCTTCATTAGATAGCTTTCAGATTTGGGGCTTTTTGTCTTTTTTCAAATGGGGCAGTTTTTCCTCTGAGAAAGGAATTCAGATCTGTGCATATTTGTATCTAGATTTTTATTTGGTTTTAAATAAAAATATATACATTGTATTTTCTGAAGTTAAAGGTGACAGAAAAGGCTAGGAGAGAAAAAAAAATAGAATCATTTGAGTTTTAAGAAATGTCCAGATGTCAGAAAAACAAATGACCCAGCTCCTGAAAAAAATCCTACAAAAGTACAAGCAAGGGTTTCTCTATGGTTACCCCTTCAAATTCCATTCTGGCTCCCTGTTTGGCTCTAAATTTTGCCCTTCTTTTATTTTCATAGTCCAGCTGCACACTCAAAATTTTGATTGGATCAAAAACCAAGAGAAAACACTGTGTCTGCTTTCCAGACTTCTTATAAAGCCATATTGTAAATCGCTATTTCTAATGCTTCTTTTCTGCATTATGTCAAAAGACTGAAAATCCACATTTTCTTTGTGTTTTTAATAAATGGACATGTCATCGGGAATGCACCAACCTGGTTAAGCAATTGACTGGTGTCACAAATGTTAGTGCTCCACTCATTTATTTTCACGACTTCCACATGCTGTACCTGGAGTCGTGCTGCTACCCTATTTAACTTGACATGTTTCTGTTTATGCTAAGCAGGTTGGATCTTATTGCATCCATTTAGGAACAGATGTTACTTATACCTTGTACTCCTCCATGCTGTCGTTTTTCACAGCTCTCTGAGAAGCGACTGCAGGTTGTGCACTCTCAGCTTCTGTGGCACCCCTCCCACAACAACTCCTGGAAGAAGAGAGCAAGAAAAGATAATCTTTTAATGTTGTTGTGAAGCCATATGCACCCTGCTGCCACCATATCAGAGATAGCATTTTCTCCCAGAGTGTTTAATACACCTCTTTTGACACTACAGAAAATGAATTGTGAAGGATACTGCAGATAGGAAAGTGTTGATTTTTGCCTGGGGAAAAGAAAATCAGAAAAGGTTATAAAAATCACTGTTCAATATTAACGTAATCACAATACATATTTTAGCAATGTACAGTATGTTACTTTTAATGCACAGCTATGGTCTGTGCCTGTCTCTTTCTTTAGTCTAGCCTGCAGCTCTTGCTGGCTGTGAAAGTTAAGATTTATAGCGATAATATTTGCTATCTGACAAAGAGTTTCAAAGCTAACAGCTTTGTGGTGTTTTCCCTATCTAGTTGCATATGTTTTTTCACTTGCAACAGCCATTAAAGTTTAATAGGAGAATTGCGCACATCATGAACACAAAAATGAGAATATAATTACCCCTCTGTTTTCAGATCACTAAAATCAATCTTCTTGTTTTGTTACAAAGTTTCAGGCTGCTTCACAGAAATCTCAAAAAAACCTTGCAAGTCTAATGGCTCCCTATGTTACTAAACCAGAATATTTCTTCCTTTGTCTGAATTTTGAAAGCCATTTATCCTTTTCTCAATAATGCATTATCCAAAGGCAGAATTCACAAAGTAGCCACATATGATGCTATTTGTCTGAAGCAATTTCAAAAGAAATACAAAGATAGTACCAGGAAAATTTCTAAGCTGTCTTAGACCACCTATTACCCTGCCATGCTTTTTGTAAGGGACAAGGCTTTGTCATTTCTTTAATTGCTTTTCTAATTGGGCATATAACTAATATGTAATTCTGTATTCGGGATATAAGGTGTGCTGATAACAGACATATTTAAGTTAGAAATATGACTGCATAACCATTCCTACAGTACAGTGGCAGTTAGAATTAGAATTAGAATTAGAATTAGAATTAGAATTAGAATTAGAATAGAGTAGAGTAGAATTAACCAGATTGGAAAAGACCTTTGAGATCATCGAGTCCAACAAATCTAATCAACTAAACCATGGCAACAAGCGCCCCATCAAGTCTCTTCCTAAACACCTCCAGTGATGGTGACTCTACCAGCTCCCCGGGCAGCACATTCCAATGGGCAATCACTCTTTCTATGAAGAACTTCCTCCTAACATCCAGCCTAAAACTCCCCTGGTGCAGCTTGAGACTATGTCAACTTCAGGTAGTTGTAGAGAGTGATAAGTTCACCCCTGAGTCTCCTCTTCTCCAGGCTGAGCAACCCCAGCTCCCTCAGCCTTTCCTCTTAGGGTTTGTGCTCCAAACCCCTCAGAAGCTTTGTCGCCCTTCTCTGGACATGTTCCAGCAAGTCAACATCTTTCCTAAACTGAGGAACCCAGAACTGGACACAGTACTGAAGGTGTGGCCTGACCAGTGCAGAGTACAGGGGCACAATGACTTCCCTGCTCCTGCTGGCCACACTGTTCCTGATACAGTCCAGGATGCCACTGGCCTTCTTGGCCACCTGGGCACCAAAAACATCACTCAGGCAGGTGAGATTTTGACCACAGCGGCCTAGCCCTAACTGATTAGGTGGTTCTGGTGTGTGCTCAGAAAACAGAGATGCACAGATAGATGTCATGGAGATGCCCAACCAACAGCACAGCTAAATGAGACACAGGCCCATCTGTCCCACTGTAGCAGTTTAGGTACGTGCAGGAAACAAGGAAACACAGGCAAGCTATTAGCAGCTTCATATCCCCAAACCTGTTTGGAGCAGGAGGCTGGAAGATGGTGGTAATACAGGTAATGAATTGTAATTGGCTCTGTATACAGGGAAAACCACAGACATTGGTCTGAGGCTATGTAAGAAGCAAGGCCTTTGGCAGCTTATTTTGACAGTGTGTTTTCAAACAGCAATAAAGGGTGAAAACAGCAATAAAGGGTGAAAACAGCTGCCCCTCAGGAGACACGGGGTACCTGGATGTCTGACACCCTGCATCAGTCTGGACTTAAGATATTACTACAGACAAAGGCTGGGACTGCTTGCCAGGACTCAGTTGACATAAATGTCCTCTTTTGCCAGGTCCACTGTCCAGGTCTGAGCTGCACCAAAGTCAGGGAGAAACCCAGTTCCTCTTTTGACATGAATCTGTAATATTCTTGCGTTGAGGACAACATATTCACCATGAGCTGACAATATGCCCTTGTAGCCAAGGATGCCAATATGGTATTCTGGAGAGCATTAAGAAGAGCACGTCCAGCAGGTCAAGGGAGATTATCCTCTACCTCTACTCTGCCCTGGTGAGGCCACATCTGAAGTATTGTGTTCAGTTCTCAGCTTCTCAGTTCAAGAAAGAAAGGGAACTACTGGAGAGGGGATTAGGGGACTGGACCATTTCTCTTACTAGAAGAGTCTGAGAAACCTGGAGTACTTTAGCTTGGACAAGAGCAGACTGAGAAGGGGTCTTATCAATGCTTATACATATCTAAAGAGTGAGTTTCAGCAGCATGAGGCCAGTCTGTTTCATTGATGCCCAGTAGTAGGTAATGGGCACAAACTGGAGTACTGGAAGTCCCATCTGAACACTAGAGAAAACATCTTTACTTTGAAAGTGACAGAGCACTGGAACAGGCTGCCCAGAGAGGCTGTGGAGTCTCCCTCTCTGAAGATACTAAGAAAACCAATGTGGATGGAAGTCCTGGGCAGCCTGCTATAGGTGAACATCCTTCAGCAGAGGGGTTGATCTAGATGATCTCTAGAGGTTCCTTTCAACCACTACCATTCTGTGATTTTGTGATTCTGTCATTCTATGAACACACATTTTTGAACTGGGATCTGAGCACAGAAATTATAATCCTGTCTTTTGTGTAAAAATACACTGTATTTTGTGCCAGTGTGGTACAGTTCTTTCTTGTGGCTATGACATGTTGAACATCCCCATGGCAAGCATTGCAATAAATATTTAGCTCATTCATAGACAGCAGCTGTTTATCTTGGTTGTCGATTTCAAATTTTCTGAAACCTAGGATTCCTCATGCACCAAGTAATAATTATTTCTGTTGTATTTCAAAACACAATCCATCATGAAAATCTCACCATTATGACACAATTTTATTTCCAAATGAGATAAATATCTGATTCCTTCCCTCCTGCTTTCTTCAAAACCATCTGAAATTTCTTTACTTTTGGTAGTGGAAAGCATAGAGAAAAAGAGATAAAATGTTTTATTTGTTTCTCCACAAGCAGGCAACTTCAAAGAGAATTCTTAATCACCATTTGCTCTTCCTGCAAAATAGGTTTTCAGAGAAAAAAATTAACTGGAATAAAGCTTTTTCAAGATGATGTTAAAAATTTATTTCACAAGTAGTAGATGTTCATATAGTCTTTGCAAACACATACATTAAAAAAAAAAAAAACAAGAAAAAAACCCCTGTAAAAACACGGTTACTCTGAAAAGCTTCAGTACTCTACAGTGACAAGTTACTAGCTGTAAATAGTGATTATACCTATCACTATATCATCTAGATATTCTTGTCTGGTTCAGTCTCCTGAGTGCATACAATGAAAAACAAACAATGGGCCTGATTCTCATCAAATCTTTCGAAGCATACATCTACTTCCTTTAAATGACCCTTTTCAAATGAACCAGGGAAAGATCGTCTCTTCTAAATGAAGGGTTATGATAAAGAATTAACATTTAACCTATGAACCTGTGGGGAATATTGTATTCAAGCCTGTTTGAAACATTTCATTTTGGCAAAGTTCATTATCGATGTCCCCCTTTCATAAAAAAATATTGCAACCAATTGACTTTTACTTTTTCATTGGAGATGTTTATCAACTAATTTCCAAGATTAAATCCAGTTGGTCCAATTTTTTAATCCAGTCCAAATTTTTAATAATCGACTGTTTTTTATAATATTCACGGTTTTATTTAAGCCATTAGGTCTTCTGTTCAATCTTCTAAAACAGAAGGATTTGGAAGTATAGGAGAAGTATGCTTAACTATTTGTTCCACCATAACCTTCCCAAGGGTATATGAGAGATGTCAATAGTTCCTTGATAATGTGAAAGCACTCACACTTCACTTTCAGCACCACTCTCAGTTCTAGTCTTTCTTTGCCTATGGCCCCAAGAGCATGTTACTCCATAGATGGATCCTGTGCACACCTAGCATTCCATCAGGATGATACCATCATAGGCATGTTAGGCTGAATTCAGCTTCTAGCTGAGATATGATATAGCTGATGTTGAAAGTGAAAGTGAGATAAACCATATCATGCAGATATAACCATTTTCTGTTCTCATTTGTCCTGCCTGCCTCCCTGTTGCCACCTCTGGCTCTTGCCTCCCAGCTTCCTGCCTGCAGAGGGCAGCACCCTGGCTGCTCCCTGGCAGTAGCTTCTGGCAGTCAATATGAAATGGAAATGTGTCACAGTATGGAATACCTGTGTGACCTAATATTGATTTTACTAGGATTAGCACTGACTCAAGGCACTGTCAAAAAGCAGATTGATGATTGATGCTGTTAACTCTTGGAGAGATCATTTGAAAATGCTTTCTAGCAAATACTCTTTTCAGAAATCACATTGGATTCAGGACTGCGATTACTCTGAAGACTGGTATACAGAGATGACAACAATTTGTGATCCCTTCTGTATTGTTAAGAAGACTAAGGAAGAAGAAGACTGAGGAAAATATATTAACATTTTCAATATATTGATTAAAGAATAGTTGTTTAATTTTGACTAAAACATTGTTTGAAAAAATGATAAAACAAGACAATTTTTACTGGATTTGATTGGTTTCTTAAATAAAATTTTACAATGTCTTCCTAGTATAAATACAAATTTGTAACAGGGAAGTTTGGAAAAAAATATACAGCATTCTCTTATACAGCATTCTCTTTAAACTTCTGTTTAAAATGTGAAGTCTCTAATTAGAAGAACTTTTTAATTCATACTCTATTTTGTAAGTAATGCTAGGAATATAAAAGATTCCTAATGCCAAATTCATCAATGATGTTTCATTTTTTTTTCTGCATTTTAATAAATTCTCATCACAAGTAAAGAATTGCACAATGTATATGAAATACATGGTGGTTTTGTATGCTGTGCATGTTGCTGCAAGAACAAAAAGAGCCTTGTTTAATGGATCACCACTGTTCACAGTCATTGCATAACTCAAATGAGTTAATAATATCTGTTTTATTTCCTGTTTTGTAACTGAAGAAAAGTGAAAAGAGAGGCCAGCAAGTAACCCTAGCTAGCTTAAAACTAAACATCTCTGCTTTTGTAATCACAGCTCTAATAACAACTTGAACTTTCAGGGGTAAGGAGTGAGGTTTAGGTTGTTTATTTTCTGATAAGAAAAATCTGCTGTTGTGAAAATGGTGGCAGTACAATGTCACCAGCATTACTAATGTTAACTTTTACTTATGAAGCATGTGATATTTAACTTGTAAATATTAGTTCAGAAGAAAGAGATACTTAAGTGCTCTGGGCCCTATGCCAGTATTTCTCCCACTGCATACTGAATCATTCCTGAAAATTATACTACTGTGAAGATAACCTGCAAGCTTGAACATTGTTTTCTATGGAGCACCTGCTAACAGATCTGTGCCCTGAAGGCTGGGGTACCTCATTAGAATCATCACCAGAAACGTACATGTAGGAGTCTTCCTGGAAGAGCAAATATTTAAAGACACAAAAGCATACAGAGCCAGTGTGCAGACTGTTGATGAATAAATATTAGAGAAGGGAAGAAGAAATAATAAAATATATTACACATACAAAATCTATATTAGAAACAAAAAGTCAGAAGCAAAAAAGTTAAAAATGCCACTTGTGCAATGACACCAATTCATTCTCTTGCACATTTTTTCCAGGATTAGATATTGACTTTTGTAATTCATTATTTTTGAGAACAAAAAAAAATGGAGTGACTAAAAATATTCATTCATTGATGAATGCATCAAATAATGTAAGATTTTGAAAGAAAGTGGAAATAAAAAAAATCAGTCATTGAACTAGTTCCATTGGCCTTTTCCTATCTGAAACATTTTAGGAAATAAGTTCAAAGGGATCCATTCCCAAAAATATGGAGTAGAGAGGATATGCTGCAGCTTTTTATGTGCCCCTTCTTACCTGGTGCTTGAGATAGAGACTTAAAACAGGGAAGAAAAATTTACATAAGGCAGTGAGAAGACAGTTTCATTCCAAATCTGTTTGTTGCAAAAAAAGATGAAGCCATTAGCTGGCAACTTTAGATGATCTGATCGTCTAAAGAACTAATTTTGCCTAGCTTCCAACAAAACCAATATGACAGTATGACATTTACAAAGGAAGAGGTGGCAACGTGGGTGTGATCAATCACCCTTATCAAAGAGCCACACTAAGACAATATAGGTTATGCTCTTTGTAGTGCCTAATGTCTAAGGAAATCAGAATTCCCTGCTGTGAAGGAGTCCTCAGAGCAAAAGAGATCCTGGTAACTGTAGTTGCAATACATGTTAATTTTCTGTATCTAAATTAACTCACAGACATGTTAGCCACCATTCAAGCACAGTGAATTGAAGTACAGATTTTGTGCTTACTGTTTTCTAATGGTTGGCTGGAGGGCTTCAGAGGAAGGTAAAACAGTGCATACAAGGCAATGTAATTAATGCATGAGGCCAGACAATTAGCTTTCTTAGGCAAATTATATAAACAACAGTGATAAATTTTATAAATTTATATAAAATTTATATAAATTTTATATATAAAAGTTTGTATAATTTTACATATAAAATTTTATATATTATACTATATATATTATATATTGTATTTTATATATAAAATTTATATAAATTTTATAAATTATATAAACAACAGTGATAAATTGTCAAAAAAATAGTTAATGTGAGGGAATATGTGTATATTTTTCCCTTTATATATATGAATATGTATATAATGAATAAATTAATTTAGTGGTTTGGATTATAACATTTCCATGTCTAACCACAACCAAAAGTGCATTGAATTGTCTAAGAATGGATGGCCTACTAAAGTTTCCTATGCCTGTTTAATTTTAGAAAATCATGCAAAAAAATTGTCCAAGCCTCCTTACTTCCAAAATTGAACTTGTACATCTGCACAAGGCATACTAATCATTATTACGTTACCTTTAACAGAGACACCTCCTGTCATTCGTCAATGGCCCACTTGTAATGCAAATTCCTAACTAAGAATATCCCAGATTCTGCTAGGTCTGTCTGTGACTTATTTCAACCACATGTTCCTTCTAAGAGAAATGCTACAAAACACTAACCTAAGGCAACTAACTAGTCACATTTTTACAATGTACAGGATTTTATTTCCAAGTCACAGCAGATTTATTATGGGAAAATCATATAGGAAAACAACACAGTATGATGGCTCTTGAATTCTTAAATTAGGGCAGTATCTTGGACTCTCAACTTCAGTAGCCTAGATTCCTGAAAATATATATTTCTTTACCATTTTTGTCCTAGCCCAAGTAGAGATACAAAAGATATTAATACATTTCTTTATAACAGACCCATGTTGAATGATATTGTATTGCATTTCTGTGTCCCTTCTTTTCTTATGCTTCCCCACCTTTTGTTTTATCTGTCAGCTGTGCTTGTACACTTATAGGATCTCCAGAACAAAAGTGACTTCACTAACTGATAGAACTCTAAAATAGGGAGATATAGCCTTCAAATGTCACCATGATGCAAAACATAATTCATTACTAAGATTAGTGCAAAAGAAAAACTATGTGAAGCACTACATAAGATATTCTTCAGTAAATGTTTCTGATTTCCTAAACTTAATTCAAATATTTCAAGTCAGCTTTAAACAACATAGTTGGTGCTCTCTACAACTACCTGAAGGGAAGTTGTAGACAGGCGCATGTTGGTCTCTTCTCCCAGGCAGCCAGTACCAGAACAAGAGGACACAGTCTCAAGCTGCACCAGGGGAGGTTTAGGTTGGATGTTAGGAAGAAGTTCTATACAGAGAGAGTGATTGCCCATTGGAATGGGCTGCCTGAGGAGGTGGTGGAGTCACCATCATTGGAGGTGTTCAAGAGGAGACTTGATGGGGTGCTTGGTGCCATAGTTTAGTTATTTAGGTGGGTTGGATTGGTTGATGGGTTGGATGTGATGATCTTGAAGGTCTCTTCCAACCTGGTTGTTTATTATTATTATTATCCTCCATCTAGAGTTTCTTGATCATACTGCCTCTCTCAGAGAGCAAGAAATTTTATTGTTTTACTGTTGAGCTGCTGTGACAGAAGGAAAACATTCCTGTTCATCTCAATCTTCTTAAAGCTCATGAAAGATTAGATTGAAACTGGGTGACATGATGCGTATGTGCTTATCGTATTATTCCCTGATCCTAAGTATCTGTCACTTAATTTCTGGACACTACATGATTTACTAACATCTGTGGCCTGATTTGACCACAAGGGAAAAATTTCTAAAGTAACATTTAAGTATTCATTGCATCTCCTGTTTAGCAACATGGTTAGCTAGTAGCAATTTTTCTCCTGCAATTTAATTTACATTGCTCAAAGAGCTACCACTGTATTTGTTATTCTTTACTAGAAGTAATTGGTCCAGAATGTGGCAATTTTCACTTTCCAGCAGCTGAATAAAAATGTCAGTGTTGATTATAAGATATCTTACATTTCCTAATTGTAGAAGCCTTCTTATAAATGTAGATACACACATTTTCATGACAAATTTTAGCTTACGATTCTTCCACACACAATGTGATTGAAGTGATTAAATCTTGCAATCCTTTTGAAATCTGCTGTACACAGCATGCTCAGCTCTTAACACAGCCAAAAGGAGTACACATGACTTTTCATGTGCGCTGCACTAAACTCCAGACCTGTAGCATGTCACTACAGGCAGACTTAATGCTGCCTGGGAAGCTGCTCCATTAGCCTCATATGAAAGATGTCTGCACACTCTAACAGTGAAGATAAAAAAGTCAAGGTACATAGATGTTAGAAAAACATAATTTTATGCACCTTGTGCTTAAATAGAGATGGAACCTGTTGCCCTGAGGCAAAATTTCTGCCCTGTGGCAAAATTTCTGGGTGTTGCAAGCATTTTGTATCAGCCAGGTTTTGGTGACGCCCTGCTCAGTAGCTGGATTTCTGGTCTGCTATTTGAATGTTGCTTCCACCCATGCCTCTGACTTAAGTTCTTGGATATCTCTGCAGGAGCAATGCATCTCTAAATCAAGCACTGCTTTCAGATACAGAGCTACAGTTCCCCTTATTGGATTAAACAACTTGTTTGAGATAGAAAATATTGTAAACCCAAGACTTTATAAGTCTCTGTCAAGGTTCTAATCATCTTGGAAATGTTACCACTTTGTATTGCTGAACACATTCTCATTTTCCAAAGCTTTTATCAGCTAAATGTTTCAACTGTTCTCTGAGGCTGTCAGATATTTGAATTGTACAAATGCTAAAAAATCCAGATTTCCAAGAAGTCACGATTTTCTAAGCTTCTAGTTTCTACGTTATATATTTTTTACCAACTGCTGAAACCATGCCAAAAGTAGATGAAACAGCTGATTAAAAGGGTGAAATTTTAGATTACACTATCTGATTTAGAGTATTCTAAAATGTAGTACAATACTTCTAATGCTCCTGTTTTTATCAGCAAATTGGCTTTAATGGTAGTGGAACTCAAAACCAGTTCAGCCTAACAATTGATGGGATTTAGGTCAGGATCTACTTTTTTGTGTTATTTTAAATTGCCATATATTTTTTCTTAAGAGAGAATCTATAAAGGTAAAACAGTAATTGTAAAAGTAAAATAGCAATTTTACTGAAATATATCCTGTTAAGCAATGCATTTACATTTGAATGCAGAATTAGATTTAACAACAGAAACAATTTACAAGTGTCCATTCAGGCATTTTAAAAACACATTACTGTAGTTTCCCCGAATGATACTGTACATATCAAAAGAAATCATCAGAAGGTATTCAGAAATTCTATTAGCAATACTTGCAATAGTTGGAACAGAAGAGGGTACATGTAGCCTATATATCTTCAGTGAAAGGTTCATGAGTTAGTGTCTATTCAGGGCTGCTAATTCAATAACTAACAAAAGAAAACTACATGAAATTTAGCTAATTATACTTTAAACTTTTCTTGTTTCCCCTTGCCTCTCAGTTAAATAATATCTATCTCCACAAATGTTTTCTGCAGTATTGCTTTAAAATGAGTCTCATATTAGGGGTGTCTAAGCAGCATCCAGTCTGCTGGCTGTATTCTTTCCTCTATTCTAAAAACTTAACTTTTTAAAATTCATGGTCCAATATCATTTGAGTTTATTTCTCTGCTGATCCAAACTTTAGCAAAACAGGAACAAAAGCAGATCAAAGCAATTGCAGAGACCTCTACATCTATAATAAATGCAATTTGGAGTTTTAATTCAAATGAGTCAGTTCCCTGGACCTGGCACCCCACCACGTGTGATTTGAATCTGCTGGAAGAAGCGATCTTTGCCTTGGACCATTATTTTCCCTTTAGAGGTTAGAGTGCATTTGGTGAGCACCTAAATAAGAGTTCTAATGGCATTACCTCTGAAAGGAGTCTCATTTTTGTGTACCAGAATCTCTCTATGAACCAAACTGCTGTGGAGGGCAATCAAGGGATTTGTCCTGGTATTGCATTGCAGCCCCAAACAAAAATGTTAATGTAGACAGAGCCTTTATATTCCAATTTTTATTGTGCTTATGCCTTCCTGGGTTCACTGGGTACTAGTCTGTGATCCAGGCATTCCTCCTTTATCTGTGTCTCTGAGGCAATGAAACATTTATTTTTCTGCAAAATGAAAAAAGTTCAAAAAGCAGTCAGAGCAGAACAGCTGGTGGTTAAAGAAACTTCAGTTAAGTGTGAAATACATCTCCTTATGCAGAAGAAGACATTGAACCCAAGCCTCCCACCTCCACAAACTGATAAACTCATCCCACTCAAATATAATTTTCACCAACAGCTTTTTTGAAACAAGGATATTGACTAGCCTTTCTTATTTTTCAGAGGAACTCTAGTGACCAGGCTAAGGACCACAGGATAATGTAAGTCTCTCCAGTTGGTCCCAGCTGGGTATTGAAGTCAAGAGAGGACCAAAATGAAAGTTGCATCTTCCACACTTCCCACCAGCCAGTCTGAGCTCAGTGCTCTGATCTGATGCCTCCCAGCTACAGGGTAACACTACAGGGTTAGCCACCTGATATATTGTCAAGCTGGGTTTTGTTAAACACAAGTAAATGGATCCAGGACTTTCTAAGCCATGAAACATCACAGTTTATAGCCAGGAAAGCTTGCATTTTAAGAAAAACATCTTTCATGCAGGTAGGAAGCACTTGAAGTCTACAGGAGGTGAAGACTACAAATTTATTTAATATTTTTGAATTCTCTATTTTCAGGAGTGCAAACACAGCAAGTCACTGGAGTAGCGTAACATCTCTGCAGGTGACACCAACTGATCAAAAAGACTGAATAAAAGAACAGTAAGGTTTGTCCAAGAAATACAATTTCAGACCTTACAGTCCTGCTAGGAAATAACACCAGCAAGCCAACTCCTGAAGTCTTCATTCAAATGTTTTCTCAGTTAAGAAAACCAAATGAAGATAAATGAAGTATTTTCTAGAATTAAAAATAAAATAAAATAAAAAGACTGAAAAGGACAGGTATAAGAAAAATAATAGTTGAAAAACGATTAACATTTAGTCCAATACACAGGATCCAAATACAGTTAGCATTGCCATATTGAGAGAGATACAAAAACAAAAGGAAATTTACACACGTAGAGACTTGCAAAGATATTGAGAAACAGCAGAAAAGGCAGTATTTGTTCTTATGCGGTTCTAGAACTCCTCAGTACTTGTGTGCTTTAACAATAGTTGTCATAGATTAGCTTTAGTTGTCATCTGTTGCATAAATGAAAGGAAAACTAGGTCAAGCTGTACTGACAAGTATTAATTGCCATTGTTATCTGTGGGATAAACTCACCTCCTTTTGTCACTTAACTTCACAAAAGCTGCCAGGTTGAATCAGATGATTACTAGTCTGCTTTATTCAGTATCTTGTCTCACTGTGGTTAGCACCAGGTGACTTAGAAAAGGCCAAGAAATTCCAACATTGACAAATATAGAATAAATTGCTGATAGGACATATTTCTTCATATCTTCATGACTTGCTTGTACCTTGGAATATAAGCTTTAAATATCAAGTATACTAGACAGGATTAAAAAAATATTTTTGTAACTATGAATTACAATGTGAAATTTTTTTGCACAAGGAATATTCTGAAATGTGAGTATGATCTGAAACTGAGATGAAGCACTGTATATTGTATTGCTTTGGACTTTGAGTTTAAAAATATACATTCTGGGCTATAATTTATGTTACTGTGTGTTTTCTAAATAATGATAGCTTTTAATAGAACATGATACTAGAAAATGATACTTCTTCATTTTGAAGAACTTATCAAACTTATCAAAGAAAAAGGAAACAACCACACTTCACCTACTTAGTTGTTCATCAGTGTATGTCTTTTCTGCAGGCAGTACCAGATTAAATGCTAACAGTCTGTTTCATTCTGGACTGTTTTCCAACACTGCAATTTTTGTCTTCCTCCTCATTCCAATCTTGTAAATTTGGCACCACATTAAATCAAAATGGGAAACTGATGTTTCCTGCAAGGAAAAACAAAAAAAAAAAAAAAAAAAAGCTTCCTAGGTTGATATTTTTAACTCCATAGCATGAAGTTTTTCTAAACATTGAATATTAGCGCTCACAGCTCTTCTCAAATTTGCAAGCAGACTTTATTCAAGACATTTACATGGGATTAATTCTCATAGTTCATTGCCAACTATGGCTTTACACTGTATAATAATTTAAAAAAAAAAAAAAAAATTGCTATGGTTAAATCCTAGGTCTATATTTTAGAATTATCAAAATATAAAATCTTATAGAAGCTACAGTTCAAGTATTTTGTGTCCTCACTATTGCTTTATAGCCAGATTTTCAAGACAAATTAACTAATTTCAAATCATGTCAATCCAGAGTATGCTATGCCCTAAAAGTGTTTGTAAGACTGCTATTTGTGAGAAAAGTTTACATTTTGTTAGGAGCTAGGGTATCCTTCTTATGACCCTAGAAAGGCCCTTGCCTTATCCAATTCCTTGCCCACAGCGTGGGTTCTGATGGATCTTACTAATCATCTAAAATTTCAGATTGGATGAGGGTCTGAGCAACCCAATCTAGTTAAATATGTTCCTTCTTATTACAGGGGGGCTAGACTAGATGACATTTAAAAGTCCTTTCCAACCAAGAATGTTCTATGAGTCTAAGATTCTTTTATACTATGAGATGTCAGTATACCCACCATAACAAAACGGGCTATGACTGAGACAGAAATCCAGGCAGGTTAAAAAGCATGTCTCATCAAAGTGAAAATCAGGCAAGTTAGCATTAACTTAACCTGGAAGTAGAAGTCTCTTGTCTTGTGGCTCAGTGGCTGGGCTTGGCAGAGCTGTGGGGAGCTGGAGACCAGCCCTGGTGCACAATTGCTGGAACAGGAACTGATGTCCATGTGGGGCTGAAATGGGGTCCTGAGCCTGGGAGGATGGAATGAAGCCCCAGGGAAGCCTGGCAGGGACAAGATGATCCTCAGTGCCCTCAAGGCCCTAAAAGGACATACCGGAGAGCAAGTCTCAACATAGCAAATACTTCTCACCCTGTGTCCCACAAAGAGATGAGCACAGTATCACAGTTGGAAGAGATCGGAAAGGACTTCCTGATATCATTGGGTCCAATCCCACTGCCAAAGCACAATCACTTAGGGTGACTTCTCCCATAACACGAATATTAACATTAAAGCTGGTCAGAAAATTCAGAGAAAATATTTTCCGTTTGGAATTTTTACTTCCTCAAAATGCAAATTTTTCACTAAAATAGTCCAATTGTGATGAAATCCCAATGGAAATTGCCACCAGACAAGCTCTAAAAGTTTTCTTGGTATCCTGCCAGCTCATCTCTATGGTTCCTCAATAAGCCACCTGCTGGGTACCATGACCACAAACTCTGGGTCTTCCAGGGGCTGCAGGACAGACAGACAGGTGGATGTTCCTAGTACCAAAACTCCATCCTTTTTCCTAGTAAATGTGAATATTCCTCAATTTTGATCCAAAGTAGAGGGAGAACAATTTTCCAAATATCAAAATAAGCCACAAAAAGGAACTATAATGTATTCAGCAAATTAAAAAATGAAGGATTACATCAGAAGCTTCTTTTTTTCCATGACTAAAAAAAGAAATTAACAAATACGTATTCTGGTACAGGGTGGGAAAGGGCAGGGGACAGAGGGAGGTGGGAGGAGGGGAGTGGGAGGGGAGATGTTGCATTAATATGTAATTCTTTGCTGTTATTTGGGTATTTGCTTAACCAAATCATACTTCTGTTATTTATTTTTCGCATGAAAGGATGTATAAGTTTTCAGAAAAATGAGAAGCAGTTGTTAAAATCTCTCTGAATTGACATAAATAAACCAATGGGATGTCATGTAATAAATTTTATTATTGCAGCTGAAGAGAGTAAGGAATAATAAAATCCTGTTAGATGGAGAAGAAACTAACGTAGGAGAGAGGTAAAAATGGCTAGCTTTAAAAATACAATCAGAGTAGGCAGAGTTTAACAGCAGAGTTTCTGAGCAGAGCTTAAGGCCACCTGGTCCTTTCACAAGGAGTTGAAGTCGAGTGAGGACATCTGACAATGAGGGAAAGCTGACCGATAGCCTCCAAATCACATGGATTCAAAATAAGGAAAATACTGTCTGGTTTTGAGGGTCTATTCTAAAAATGGCATTTAAGAGAATATGACACAAGGTCATGCACTTAACACTGAGAATTTCTGCTCTGAAATGGAATTTATCAGTTAGAAGTTATAAGAGAATGGTGTTCTGTGGCATCAAGTAATCATGGGATACCTATGATTCAACAGTACACTGCAATAATAAAAAATAAGTCCAGAATTCATCCGCTGATGTGGTCCTGTGGAGATGGAGAACAATTAACGTCATCATACAAAGCTCATGTAGAATGGTGAGTACAATCCTTATCACTTATATTCAGAAAATAAGAGAGCATGCTGGAACAAATACACACACACAAAAAAAAAAAAAAAAAGGAAAAAAAAAGAAGAAAAAAGACAGACAAAAGGAATGGAAATACTATCACTAGAAAAGAAAATAAGCATGTCCAGACATGATCCCCCTCTCCCCGTCCCTCTTGCAGAAGTCTCAGGAAACACCAGAAAAGGAAAAAAGACCTGGGCACCAGGAAGTCTGGTAAACAAAGGGATATGTCCTCCCTTTATGGTAAAAAACATGTGCAATGGCCATGATTCTCCTAAACCAGGCCTATGTCTTTTCCTTTTATAATCATGGCCTGACAAAATCTCATTTCATTGGTTAACTGTTTGCTTGCTTCAGTTGCCCATTTGGCCCAAATTGAATCTTGGTCAAGAGATAAATACAGGCCAGATTTTATACGCTTTGCCATGCCTTGTCTAAGATCTGGGAGAGAAGCCACAAGCCAAAGCCCAAGAAGCCAAGCCTTGCTTGTCCTGCAATTTGGAATCCATGCCATGCTTCAGTTTACCCAGAAAGATGCAAGTACTCTTCTCGGTAACACATCATAAAAGCCTGGGGGCAAACAGATGTGGTGAATGGTGCCACATCCAGCTGGTGGCCAGTCACTAGTGGTGTGCTCCAAGGATCAGTGATGGGCCCTGTGCTCTTTAACATCTTTATTGATGATCTGGATGAGGGCATTGAGTCCATCATCAGTAAATTTGCAGACAACACCAAGCTGGGGGCAGGAGTTGATCTGCTGGAGGGTGAAGGGGCTATGCAGAGGGACCTCGACAGGCTGGACAGATGGGCAGAATCCAACGGCATGAGATTTAACACATCCAAGTGCTGGGTTCTGCACATTGGCCACAACAACCTCATGCAGTGCTACAGGCTGGGGTCAGAGTGGCTGGAGAGCAGCCAGGCAGAGAGGGACCTGGGGGTACTAGTCGATGGTAGGCTGAACATGAGCCTGCAGTGTGCCCAGGCAGCCAAGAGGGCCAATGGCATCCTGGCTTGCATCAAGAACAGTGTGGCCAGCAGGAGCAGGGAGGTCATTCTGCCCCTGTACACTGCACTGGTTAGGCCACACCTCGAGTACTGTGTCCAGTTCTGGGCCCCTCAGTTTAGGAAGGATGTTGACTTGTTGGAACAAGTCCAGAGAAGAGCAACAAAGTTGGTGAGGGGTTTGGAACACAAGCCCTATGAGGAAAGACTGAGGGAGCTGGGGTTGCTCAGCCTGGAGAAGAGGAGACTCAGGGGAGAAGAGGACACAGTCTCAGGCTGCGCCAGGGGAGGTTCAGGTTGATGTTAGGAGGAAGTTCTATACTGAGAGAGTGATTGCCCATTGGAATGGGCTGCCCAGGGAGGTGGTGGAGTCGCCATCATTGGAGGTGTTCAGGAGGAGACTTGATGGGGTACTTGGTGCCATGGGTTAGCTGTTTGGGTGGGTTGGACTGGTTGATGGGTTGGACGCGATGATCTTGAAGTTCTCTTCCAACCTGGTTTGGTTTGTTCTAAATAAAGGTTTATTATCTTGCTGGGCAGAGAAACAGGCTATCTGTCTACGAGGCTTGAAAACCTGGGACAGCCTGTGAGATCCTGGGAATAAGCTTCAAGAGGAGCCACCCACCATCATGCTGAGGCCACCCAGCCATCAAGACAGAATGGCACCCCTGCCAGCAACCGGCACCAGTCTCTTGCCGTGCCAGGTGCACAAGAACATCTTAAAAGCCTTAACAGCTAACATACAGCTGCAGCACCCACCTACTTGAGTGAAACTCCTTGTGAATGAGGAGTTTATTGCCTCCTTTGTTCTTGTCCAGTCTCCCCGCCATGATAAAGTGCCATATTGTGCCAGGAATTCTCTCCCAGTTATTTTTCCAGCTTGCTTTAAATTGTTTAAATTGTTATATGGCCTACATATTGTATATTCCCATTATAAATATATATTCCAACCATACACTGAACTCATTAGTTAGTTTTGGGCAATTTTTCATATCAATAAAAAGTTATTAATGTTTTTACTAATGTAATATTTGTCTTATTATTTTTTCATAATCTATAACATGGCAAGCAGAATAACAAAAGTAGCAGTAGGCTGGGGGGAGGTCAGTTGGCTTTTCTTCAATTTTCAATCTTTTAATATAGGGTTGTTTTTTTAAAATAAATCTTAATTTTAATAAATTTGATTTGTACTTCACATTTTCCTGAAGTAGGAACTGGACTGGACACTAGAAAGTCACTTCCAGTTAAATTTGGATTGACATGGAATTACATTTAAGATTGCAGTCTTGCAGTCTTGTTTTTTTTAATTTTTGTGTTTGAAAAGTTTGATGATTAGGACAATGAAAGGAATATGTTGATCACTTCTAGTAATGCTATAAAAGAAAGAATTGCACTGGTGTAATTGAAAGTGTGTTGTATTTATGTAATAAAGGTTGTGTAAACAGGGCAATAAAGAATAAGATTGCTGCCAGTATCACTGTCAGCCTCATCATTCCAAATCAACATAACTCTGTAAAAACAGAGTTAAAAAGAACTGAAAATAAAGGACAAATTATTTTAATGATAGCAAAGGTCTTAATCAACAATTTGCTTCATTAAACACAGAATGCACCTCAGCCTGACAGAAATTCAAAGCTGATTAAAAACAGGCCAAGTGGTAATTTAAAAATGCTTGTCAAGGAAGAAATCAACTGAAAGTGTAATTCTCAATCCTTTTATATGCATCAGTGGGGTACTAATACATTTGTTCAAAAGCCACTTGACGATGTTCAAGTCAAATGAACTCAAACTGAGTAGAGAGACCACTATTCAGTGAATTTTTAAATTATCGGATGAAAGCAGAACAGTGGAGCTTCTAAGCCTGCCACTCGATGATACAGTACAGAAATTCTGCTGTAAGGTAATGTGACACACTCACACAGGTTGACAAATCCTTTGGACAAATGTGGGTTAGAGTTTCCTAAGGTCATGTCCTAAAGATCCTAGGAAGTTAAAATTTGCCAGTGGATAAGATCTTTGAAATATAAATTTGTTGTCATGGAAGTTGTACAGATATTTCCCCACAGCTCTGTGGCAAATTACTGAAGTTCTAGCAGAGCAGTTAAATTTGCTGTCTTGATCACATACACTCAAATCTGTTTTGAAAATAGATAAATAATTTAAAATTAACTATTTAATGGGAAGCCCTGGAACTATAAATAGGGATATTTGTTTAATCATGCAACCCCTGGAAAGTTTTTCTCAGTCATGTAACAAAGGAATAGGCCATCTTGCTTTCCATTAAGTGGTTCTTCTAGATTTCAACTCCCTCCAACATATTGTTAGACTCACAAGCTCTCAGTCTTTCTCCGACAAGCAAATCTTATCTTTGACAGCTGCAACTGAAAAACTCTTTATGAAAAGCAAAGATCCATCAGAAACGCCACATTCCATAGCCAAATTATTTTTCTAATTATGTGACCAATCCATTGATACTGGGCGCTGAAGTGTCTCTGTAATATTTCTCATCTCATCTCAGTGCAAATATAATCCCATCTGATTAAATAAAAGAGAGGCATGTAGATCTTAGCATTAAAATACAGAAAATATTTTAATATTCTCCACATCTTTTTGATAATGAAAAGGAGAAAAAAAAATGTTCATCTGTCAGCTACCATATTCACAGAACCTATACCTTTTAAATAAAAAGAGATATCTCTCCTTCTGGGAATTTTGACAGTATTTCAACAATGGATGAGGTTGAACAAAGAGAAACAAAGGATCATAAGTTAAAAGCTTATGTTTTGGAAATAGTATAGTAAAGCTTCCTTAATTCTTCTCTATTAAGGACTACCTGTGGTGTGATGTTTTGGAGCCAGGAGGAGAGAGGATGTCATGCACTGTGTCAACAGGAAGACATCCATTTTCCTAGCTTCTTTCTTCCTGCTTGGTAAATATATGCATGTAGTACATTAAAAAAAAAAAAAAAAGAGCCATGAAAACAACAAGTAAAAAGAATAAATGCAAGAGAAGAGATGAAAGAACAGATTTGTTTGGTCGGTTGGTTGGTTTTGTGTTTTTTTCTGAGTGGCTGAGGGAGAAAAAAATTTGAAAAACTAAGCACATAGTTGTTTTTTCCCTAGCAGAAGTATTTAAAAAACAAATATAAATTTTATTATTAGTGTCCAAAAAGTGAAAATTTATCCCACAGCCATATATAAATTAAATTCTTCTCACTGTGAGGTAATGCATACAATTCACATTAAATACATTGGAGACAAGGTTCTACCTACCAAAGGTCTGTATTTATTTCAATATTTCTATCCATGTAAAAGCAGTGTCTGCTGTCTGATTTTTTTTTTTGCCTTCAGACAATGGTGACAGTAGAACGAGCTCCAGAGGCTTCTTGTGTTGTCTCCAGGAGACTACTGCTTCAGTGCTCATTCCCAGTTCACCACTCAGGAAGGAGCTTACACTAGCAGAGTTGCTGGAGACATTGTTTGAGATGATATTTATAGTTTTCAGCAGTCTGCAAAATGTACTATAGGAGAAATTGTAGCCTCACTTATTCTGGGACACAAACTACAATATCTCATGTACCTTCAGCAGTTCTGTACCCAAAAAAACTTTAATGCAAACTGCATCTGAGTTCAGCTTTTCCACAGAAATCCACATTCCCAGTTGTATTTCTTCTAATCCATTTTCCTACCTAACCACTTCTAGTAGAGGCAAGAAAACACTCTTCTTCTGTGCTTTACACACAGGTTACTTGAGTGATTGATAAGAACCATTGTGTTGGGCTTGCAGGCAGAGATAAGACACAGGGAGTATGACTTAATTAGTCTGTATTTTTATTAACTTGCTTTATTTGGAAGCTGTCCACTAATAATTCATGCTACATTGGTCATCAGTCCTTTCTTAACTGTTTGTACATGTAGCTATTATCAGCTTCAGATTTGGTCCCCAGGCTATTCTGGATGCCATTATCAGTCCTTTGATTGAACTCTGAAGACATGAATCTACAGGTCCCAGTGTAGTTCCTACTACATTGTGGCAGTTCCAGTAGGAGTCTTCCTTTTTCTACTCTTTGATGAACTAAGCCTATAGTAAGGCCCTGTTAAACTGCAGCAGGTTGAACCTAGCTCGTGACTCATATACGTGATCTGGCAATCACAGAGGGAAAATCCCACACATATTTCTGTTTTATAGCTCTAAGAGAAAAATTACCTCCCAATTAAAAGAACTCTTTACCATTAAAACCAGCCTTCAGGCATCCCAGACTTCTGGGACCATGGGGAACAAGGTACTGGAACAAAACACCCTTGGTGAAGGAGGTCCTGAATAGGAAGCATTTAAACAAACTGGAGCGGTGTGACTTGTCTCTCTGGAGAAGGCTCAGAAGGTATGTAAATACCTGATGTAAGGGAATGAAAATGAGTGGGCCAGATTTTTCTCAATTGTGCCACTGACAGGACAAGAGAACATGAAAACAAGAAATTCCATCTGAACAAAAGACATTTTTTTCTTTTACTATGAGGATGGTCAAACACTGGAGAAAGTTGTCCAAATATGTTGTGGAGTCACCACAAGTTGGACAAGCTTCTGGACTGTTGGCTCTATGTGATGGTGCTTGAATAGGGGAGTGCACTTCAATGATCTCAAGAGAGAATTTACAACCTCAATGTTTCTGTAAATATGTGAAAATATTACTGTTTTCTTTGTGTTACAAATTGAACCGAGCAAACATTTGTAATGCACACAAACCATTCAAAGAATTTATGCAAAATTTGATCCAGCAATGGTTTCAAATTGGCATGATGAAGTGGTTTTATATAGAAGCCCCTAAGGGAGGACTAATTAGCCTGTTTTTTTTCCTGCCAGAATAACTCTGCTTCTTAAACTAGCACTTCTACAGCCAGTCATTTTTCACTATACTTGACAGAGTAGCTCTGTCTTTCATTTTTGTGACCACTTTTATTGTGTTTTAGGATCACTACCTACCAATTTTACCAGAAATCTCCATGGTGTAAGCAAGGCCAGACTCTGACTTATGAATCTGTTAGTAGATGGTGAAAGGTCTGTATCTCCACTTCAAATGGGAATTTACATCCTCAGAAAGTGAACATTCGCTTGTAAATTACTGGAAGCACTGAATGCAAGTTCTTCAAGTATTAAGCTAAATTATCCATTCTAGAGATGCAAGGCACACAAAAATATAGCTCCAGTATTTATGTTTAAAGGGGAAAAAATAATGGAGATCATGAATTCTTTTATATGTAAAAGAGAAATAGAGTGGAACACGTGCAGTAGTACTTAATTGTGAAATCATTGCTGTCGAGGGTTGAAGGGGAAGGCTGCAAAAGCCTTCCTCCCCCCCTGTAAGTAAAGGGAAGAAAATTGAAAGGGAAAAAAAAAAACCCACAGCCGGATTAGCAAAGGAATGTGCTATATTTACAAAGCAGTTTAGGCAATGCAGGTTTATATACAGAATTTACAATATTTACAATATATACAGAAATATACAACAAAGTGACACAGAAATGAGATTTCCCTCCTCTGCTGAGGAGGGTTCCCCACCCCTGTACCCCCCTTCTCTCCCCTTTTCCCCAGAGAGGGTTAGAAAGAGAGAAAAAGGAATGATTGTTAATTAAAAGCCGTTAGGCAGTTATGTGTTAGAAGAGGCCTTCTCTTTTTCCAAGGTCAGTCTGGCTGAAAGTCCAGAAAGCTGCAAGCTGCGCCAGGAAGGGGAGAAAGTGCAAGACTGCCCACAAGTCTCTGCTGTACTCCAAGTTCAAAGGTGCTTTCTACCAATCTACCAATGAAATTAGTTTAGATCTGTCTTTTGTTTATAAACATTCAGCCACAATGTCCCCTTTCTTAAAGGGACAGCCTCAAATGGTCACAATTGCTTAACTAGTTCCTTCAGCAAACTGGATGCTTTGTTAATGTCATACCAAGTTGGAAGTTTGTTTATTTCTGTCACAATGAATCAAAAGCTGACCAATACTAGATTTTTATTTTTAAGTGTCAGTTAAAGAGTATGTGACTTACATCAATTTTGTAAGAACACACGTGCCTATACCTTGTAAAAGAGAAAGAGGTATGTAAACAGGGAAAATAGGGTTCCAAGCCCTGGAGTCTCTTAAAATAGTTATTTGTGCAAACAGATGGAGTTCTTGTGCAAACTTGGTTGTCCTTATTGAGGCAATGAACTGATTCCCAGATGTAGGCATTTATTAGAATTGGGTCATAAATTGAAATTTCACAAAATTACACAGAATCAAACAGATTAGAACAGACTTTCAAGATCATCAAGTCCAACTGATCACCCAACCCTAGCTAATCAGCCAAACCATGGCACTAAGTGCCTAATCCAGTCCCTTCTTCAACACCTCTGGGATGTTGACCCCATCACCTCCCTGGACAGCTCATCCTAATGGCAAATCACTCTTTCTGTGAAGAACTTTTTTCTGAGATCAAGCCTAAACTTCCCCCTGCACAGTGAGAGACTGTGTCCTCTTGTTCTGGTGCTGGTTGCCTGGGAGAAGAGACTAAACCCCACCTGGCTACAACCTTCCTTCAAGTAGTTGTAGAGAGCAATAAGGTCTCCTCTGAGCCTCCTCTTCTCCAGGCTAAACAACCATAGCTCTCTCAGCCTCTCCTCGTAGGGCTTGTGCTCCAAACCCCTCATCAGCTTTGTTGCCCTTCTCTGGATACTTTCCAGAAACTCAACATCTTTCCTAAACTGAGGGACCCAGAACTAGACACAGGACTCAAGGTGTTACCTAACCAGTGCTGAATACAGGGGCAGAATGACTTCCCTGTACCTGCTGGCCACATTATTTCTGATGCAGGCCAGGATGCCATTGGCCTTCTTGGCCACCTGGGCACACTGCTGGCTCATGTTCAGCCAGCTGTCAACCAGTACCCCCAGGTCCCTTTCTGCCTGGCTGCTCTCCAGCCACTCTGTCCCCAGCCTGTAGCACTGCATGGGATTCTTGTGGCCAATGTATAGAATGCAGCACTTAGATGTGTTAAACCTCGTGCCAATTATTCTGCTACTGTTGTGCTAGCATCTCATTCATGACACTATCACTGAATAAACTTGTTTTGTGGTTTCTATGTGGATTACGGTTACAGGACAGTGATGGTCCAGCTTCCCCTCACCTTCCCTGTTGCTCATGGAAAACAGGTACGGGTCACTGGAGATCGAGGGTGAGGTGATCCTGATGCCAGAGGACACACCATCTGGGGTTTTCCCTGAGGCTAAACCGCCTAAGGTTAAACAGCCTAAGGCAAAGCAGCCTAAGGTTAAACAGCCTTCCCCTGGCATCAGGACCTGCTCCCTCAAAAAAAAAGAGAAGGGTAATTGTGATTGGTGATTCCCTGCTGAGAGGAATGGAGGGCCCCATATGTCGGCCAGACCGATCTCATAGGGAACTCTGTTGTCTCCCAGGAACCCAAGTTAATGATGTTACCAGAAGGCTGCCTAGCCTGGTACAGCCCTCTGACTACTATTCCATACTAGTTATGCAGTTAGGTAATGATGATGTTGCAACCAGAACTCCCAGGGCTATAAAAAATTACTTCAGGGCCCAGGGAGATCTGGTTGAGGGGTCAGGTGCACAAATAATTTTTTCATCAATACCCTTAGTTGCAGGAGGGAACACCATAAGGAGCAGGTCAGCAGCTACAGTTAACAAGTGGCTTAGAGGCTGGTGCAGTCAAAAGAATTTTGGGTTTTTTGATCTTGGAGAACTTTCTACTGCACCAGGTCAGCTGGCAACAGATGGAGTACATCTGTCCCAGAGAAGGGGAAAGGTCAGAGTATACAAGAATGGCCCATCCCCCAAAGGTAAAATGATTCTGGGAAGGGAATTGGCAGGTCTCATCAACAGGGCTTTAAACTAGTTTTGAAGGGGGAAGGGGCTGAATCTAGTCCCCTCAGGCAAGAGTGTCGTGGATTTAGGAAGGGCAGGTCTTGCCTGACCAACCTGATCTCCTATGATCAGGTGACCTGCCTGGTGGATGTGGGGAGGCCTGTGAGTGTAGTCTACCTGGACCTCAGCAAGGCCTTTGACAACATCCCCCATAGCAAACTCCTGGCCAAGCTGTCAGCCCATGGCTTCGACGGGAGCACATTGCATTGGGTTAGGAACTGGCTGGAGGGCTGAGCCCAGAGTGGTGGTGAATGGACCCACATCCAGCTGGCAGCCAGTCACAAGGGGTGTGCTCCAAGGATCAGTGATGGGCCCCATGCTCTCTAACATCTTTATTGATGATCTGGATGAGGGCATTGAGTCCATCATCAGTAAATTTGCTAACGACACCAAGCTAGGGGCAGGTGTTGATCTGCTGGAGGGTAGAGAGGCTCTGCAGAGGGACCTCGACAGGCTGGACAGATGGGCAGAATCCAACAGCATGAGATTTAACACATCCAAGTGCTGGGTTCTGCACATTGGCCACAACAACCCCATGCAGTGCTACAGGCTGGGGTCAGAGTGGCTGGGGAGTGGCCGGGGAGTGGCCAGGTAGAGAGGGACCTGGAGGTACTAGTCAATGGTAGGCTGAACATGAGCCTGCAGAGTACCTAGGCAGTCAAGAGGGCCAATGGCATCCTGGCTTGCATCAAGAACAGTGTGGCCAGCAGGAGCAGGGAGGTCATTCTGCCCCTGTACACTGCACTGGTTAGGCCACACCTCGAGTCCTGTGTCCAGTTCTGGGCCCCTCAGTTTAGGAAGGATGTTGACTTGTTGGAACAAGTCCAGAGAAGAGCAACAAAGTTGGTGAGGGGTTTGGAACACAAGCCCTATAAGGAGAGGCTGAGGGAACTGGGGTTGCTTAGCCATGAGAAGAGGAGACTCAGGGGTGACCTTTTTGCTCTCTACAGCTACCTGAAGGGAGGTTGTAGACAGGCGAATGTTGGTCTCTTCTCCCAGGCAGCCAGTACCAGAACAAGAGGACACAGTCTCAGGCTGCACCAGGGGAAGTTTAGGTTGGATGTTAGGAAGAAGTTCTATACAGAGAGAGTGATTGCCCATTGGAATGGGCTGCCCAGGGAGGTGGTGGAGTCACCATCATTGGAGGTGCTCAGAAGGAGACTTGACAGGGTGCTTGGTGCCATAGTTTAGTTGATTAGGTGGGTTGGATTGGTTGATGGGTTGGATGTGATGATCTTGAAGGTCTCTTCCAACCTGGTTTATTCTATGTATTCTATTCTATTCCTATTCTATTCTTCTGCTTGCTGCTAATGAAATTACCGTGACATTTCTTGGAAATCCCAAACACAGCAGAAGTTTACGTACTGCTTTAAACTGATAAATGGCTTGAACCACTAAGCAAGAAGTCAGTGATCTGACTGAATGGCCCTCTTCCTTTCCAGTCACTTTTTTTGGTACTAATTATTGCTTATTTCCAGTAATGAGGTACTAATGATGTACTCTACTATAAAGGGGTTTCTACTTTCTTCACTCTTTTTGATTGATTTATTTTATGTGAGGCTTATCCAGTGGCTTTTCTTGCTTCTCTGGGTACACATACCTGTGACTGAAAACTTTAAATGTGACAAGATGGTGCCTAAAACCACTTTTTCAAATGTCATTGAAATTTCAGCAGTTGCATTACACCAGTGAGAGCATGGTGCTCACTCTCTCAGCTCACCCTGTATCTTGTGTGATGCCTCTCTTCTCTGTAAGCCAATTTCTAAATTACAGATCTGCCCAGCTGCATATATACTTAAGAATGTTATCAGCTGAAACTCAGATACAAGAGGTAGCAGAGATCTGTCAAGTTTTTGACAGATCAAAATGGTTTTAATGGTTTTGAGCCTTTCTCTGTTCATTGCCTTCACAGGAAGGCATCAGAACACCTTGGGAGTAGGTGAAAGACCACTGTGCCTTTTACCCTTCCATCTGGACCACCAAAGCAGCACCTTATTGACTGCAGGCTTCTGCCTCTGGAGCTCAGTGGGGAGAAATATCATCATTTCAGTAGAGTTATATATGCGCCACAGGTTCAGTGTAATAGTGAAATACTCTCAGATATGTATGGTCAGTTTTTCCGAAGATGGAATTTCCAGCAGGCTGATTGCCTTCCACATTTTTGTCCTCTTAATCATGCTGGCTTCCAGCCTCCACCTGTTATCACCTTATGTAGGCACTTCAAAAATGCAGTGTTGAAAAACAGTTCAATAGGCTAATAAATTTGGCCATATTTAACTTTGAACTTATCTCATTTGACAACATGTTGCAACTAGCAATATGGTGTAATTTGGCTGCAGAGTGTATTGGGTTTGGCTGAGCTGGAGTTAATTCTCTCCAGAGCATCTTGGTAGTGCTGTGTTTTGCAGCACTGTAGCTGAGTGTTGCTAACACAGCAGTGTGTGGCTACTGCTGAGCTGAGCACCCAGACTGTGCTTTTCCAACATTCTCCTGCCCCAATAGTATGCTAAGGGTAGGACAAGATCTCTGGGAGGAATACAGCTGGGTCAGCTGACCCAAAATGACCAAAGGGATATTCTGTGCCATATCATGTTGGCTCAGATATAAAAGTGAAGTGAAAGAAGGAAGTGTGGGGACATAGAATTGTAGAATTGTTAGGGTTGGAAGGGACCTCAAGGATAATCTAGTTCCACCCCCCTGCCATGGACAGGGACCTTTCACACTAGATCAAATTGGACAGACGTTTTAATGGCATCTGTCCTCTGGAGCAACCACTATGTGTATTGAAGCCCTGTTTCCCAGGAGGGACCGAACATAGTTTGCTTGATGTGAAGTAGAAAATAAGATTGCTTCCATGAACGATCTTTGGTTTGGCTTTGCATTTTATTAAATTGCTTCTATCTTGACTCTTGCACTTTTGTTGTATTGTCCTTCTCCCCTGTCCATCTAAGAAGGGGAGTGATGGAGTAGCTTTGGTGGGCATCTGTCCCCAAACCAGGGGCAAAACACCACACAGAGGCACTGAGCTACAGAATTTTACAACAGGTTTAACCTCCCAGTTACTCACCAATTTTTAGACTTCGTTAGTGAAGTTTTACCTACCTCATAGCAGAAAGGTTGCTGTGCACAATGCTGAGCGTAATACCTGATCTTGGATGATCCTTGTTGATGTAACTAAGTTCATCAATGATTCTGAAAGGCAGAATTAGATTTTCTTCCCATTCATACCCTAGGAAACAGTAGTATCACTAACAAAATTAAAATAATTATTTGGAGCACTAGAATAATTTTATTTCTGGGCAGAAAGAACAAAAAAAAAAATAAATCACAGAATCACAGGATGTTAGGGATTGGAAGGGACCTCCAGAGATCAGCTAATCCAACCCCCCTGCCAGAGCAGGGCCATAGAATGTAGCACAGGTCACACAAGAACACATCCAGATGTGTCTTGAAAGCCTCCAAAGAAGGAGACTCCACAACCTCTCCAAGGAGCATGTTCCAGTGCTCTGTGACCCTCACAGTGAAGAAGTTCCTTATTGCAGGTACGTATCTGAAAGGAAAACTTGGCAAGAGTAATTCATATTGTTGGGCACAGTTTACATGTGTGCATATATAGTTGTCTTGTTTTTTACAAAACTCTTTCTTTGTTATATCACAGTCTCCATACAAGATTTTATGCTTTTGTAGCCTACTTCATAAACTTGAATGCAATAGAGTCCTAAAAGTAGATACGTAATAACTTTTCCAGGCTCACGAAGCAAAAAAATGGATAAATATTCAAATGCATTCAACAACTGCAGTTCTCAGGAAAAAAAAAAAACAAACAAACAAAAAACCAACACACCAGTATTAGGTAATATTAGCCACAGGGGGGAAAAAAAGAAAAAAAAAAAAATCATAGCACTCTAATGCCAATATGAAAAAATGTCTTCCAGAGTTTTTCCACAAAGGACCTTCGGCTGACTACAACCTTGACATCAAGTGATAGATGAGCTTCACCAAGGATGACACTGCTATTAAAGTGAAAATGAAAACTTTTTTTTTTTTTTTTTGATGCACTTCAGCTATTAACACTAATAGGAAACCTTGATTTCCAAATGACGACTGCCAGTTACTTAGATTGGGAGGGGAAAGTAACAGAAAAAGTCTGTACTGGATTTCATGTCCTGTAGCAAGGTGTCATAAAAGGGAATCATTAGACCCTTTTGTGACTGGACATCTACTGGTAGAATCAGCTCTGAATGTTACCTGTGCTGTAAGGCCAATCACTTGTCATGAATTAAAAGCACTTAGGAACTGGTAAGTATCTCATCAGACTTTAGTGAAAATAACAGCATATGTAGCAAGACAAAATACCATGCAAATGACAGCTACTGCATTTTGGTTTCACTTCTTCAAAATTATTTGATTTTTTTTTTTTCATTTAATTGTAAGAGTTAAGAAATAGTGCTCAGCTGGCACCTGAGAAGCCCTCTGAATGCAACAGGTTTCTGCTAGGCTGTCAGTCTGATGAAGGCAGCTGTAGGATTTGTCCCTTTAAAACACTTTTTGGATTTCAGTATTGCCCTGATAAATGTTCACTGAAGAGAAAAATTAAGTTATCAAGAATGATGTGCAAATCTGTGTGGGTGGTGGAGGTGTGGTTGTTTAGGCTGGGTGTTGCTGCACAAGCCACACCTGGGATGTCCCAAAAAGGTCCAGCCCAGTGGTGGTCACAGGAAGCCAGGTATTTCATCCCATAATTCCCTGCTCCCCTATAAAACATCAGTGGAGGTTCCTCTCTTCCTCTTTTTTCCCTCACCACTGCCTAGATAAGGGGGTGAGACACCTCCCTTGGGCCTGGCCAGGCCCAAGGGTGAGTTGGGGGGGGGGGGGGGGGGGGAAGTGTGTGTTTGGGTGGGGGTGGGACATTCTTGGATATGTTTTGGGGAGTCTCTCTCTTTTGTCATGGTGCTTGTGGTTTTCTGTAAAACTTTCATTGTTTTTCCATTTAAACTTTCCACCATTTTTTGCAATTAGTTTTTCTGAGTCTTTCTTTTGCTCATGGTGGGAGAATTGGTCTCTCAACCTACCACAGGAGGATAGCTATATGTGCAGAATAAACCAGAAAAACAGTCAAAGAGGAATTCCTTCAAGTAAAAAAATAAAACCAAAACTTATTGAGCTGGCTGAATTGTTGACTCTGTTTTTACTGTGATGTCCCTAAATGCTTTCCATTCCCCTGATATCTCTACCAATCATTTAACTGAGAATTGTCTTGAAATATACTTATCAGCTGACACAACTGTTGCTCAGTGTTTGACAGCTATGTGCTGGACTTCTGGAGATTATGCTGTATGGTTATCTAGCCTACTACCCTAATGAGGAAGGAAAATCAGACAGAACAGCTCACATCACAGCTTTTAAAAGTGGAATATTGATGGGTTATGTGTATTCAAAGGCTCACCCAATATGGCTGTATTGAACATAGATGATTTCAGCTCAACATGAGGAGAAACTTCTTTACAGTGAGGGTGATGGAGCACTGGAATAGGCTGCCCAGGGATGTTGAGGAGTCTCCTTTTCTGAAGCCTTTCAAAACCCACCTGGATGCATTCCTGTTCAGACTACCCTAAGTGATTCTGCTTTGGCAGGAGGGTTGAACCTGATGATCTCTTGAGGTCCCTTCCAATTTCTAATATACTGTGATATTCCTATAGACTTCACAGAAAAATCACAGCACTACAAAGTACAGGAATCTTAAAGCACAGTAAAGAAACAAAATAGTGCAATATCTACTTCTAGTAGCCTTAAATCTTGTTCACCAAGCAGATTAGAGCAGTTAGATGGTCTTGTTACTGTTTCAATGACAAATAGTAAAATGTAAAGCTGCTCTCTGGAGAATGTACGGCGCAGGCATGTTGTATCCTGGGATTATTTTCATGCAGCAGCAGAATCCTTGTTTATCAGTGAGAAAAAAAAAAAAAAAAACTTACACCACCACAGTTCATAATAAAATTACCACACTCTGTAACGAAGATTTCCTCTCGTCTATAATCAGGAGTGAATTTGAAATATATTTTACCTAATTTGAAATTATTTTCTTTTGCAGATTTTATCTTGACTTTCTTTTCATTACTTTTTTCCTTTTTTCTTCCCCCCCCACTCTGTTTCAAAACCACAGCACTACTTTTTTCTGAGGTCAAAGCTCTCAAATTTCATATAAATGTTGATGACAGAGCAATACTCTGATTTCAGTCAAGGTTTAGTAGTGTTCTTGGATTGCAAGAAGAATTTGTATACAAGAACACTGCTAAGGTGCTAATGCAACTAAGACTTGGAAGTGTCACAATTCTGTTTTCCTGTATGTCAATAATATATTCCCTCTTCTTTCCTGTTCCTCATTCAAACAATTTCAGCTGTTGCCCAAAGCAGGCCTACAGCATTCAGAGGCTTTTCACTGATAGTGATAGTCTAATCTAATGAGAATCTGCTTGTTGTGTCTCTGAATGTTCTCTGCAAAGCATATCATCATATATTTTAACATATTAAACACTGAATTCAATACAGAATTATTACCTGCTATCCTGTATTTTCCTAAGCTGCTCAAGATCCAAGTATCTCAGCATTTTAATAAGGTATATTTTTAAACACCTTCTATTGGAGACAAGGAGTCGTGTACAAGGTGCAGTGTTCAAGTGTATTAATTGCCAGTAGGGCAGAGAATATCAGGGAAAATAAAATACTTCTTACCTTCACTTATGCCGATGGAAAAAAATTGAATAAAAAATAATTACAATATTTTTCCTATTATGCCTTTTCCCTATGCCATGTTAAAAGTATGTATAAATAATATATACAAATATATAAGCTATATATAAAAATAATATGAAAATAAATTGCCTGAAATAGTTGGGGTTTTTTAGAAGATTGATACAGTGTTTGAACTTTTTATAAGCTTTGTATATCTTCTCATATCTCTTAGTATTCAATATATTGATTTATTGTTTCCTATATCTGTTACTTATTATACACTACCATGAGTACTCTCCAGATATACATGTCTATATGCAGTTAAAATTCCCAAATATCTCACTGATTCTTTAATTTCAATAGCTTTTTCTAGAGTTTCTTTTTAATTTAGCAGCATTTAATTTTCAAGTGTTTGAGAAAGATTCAGGTTAGTGAATGAACGGCATAAAGTTCCTTGTGATTTGATATCCTGTGAAATTCAATGCTAGCACAAGCCAGGGTAGAAAGTTTTCTAGTAGTTTATATCACCTTCCCATGCTTTCTTCTGCAGTAGGAAACTGATGAGGCAACCCCTGCATCAAGTATGTTAATTTCAGCTTTGTGCAATCACTTTGACCTGCAGGAGGTGAATCATTCAGCCATTTATCTGCTAATCAATTCTGACATCTTCCAAGAACAGGCATAATTAATCACACTTCCCTTGGTTTTGTGTTTTCATAAACAACATTGTTCTGCTGTCAAGATCTCTAGGTTAGATGTACTTGGGAGCATGCCACCTGTGAATCAAAACTTCTTTCTTTCATGACAAAAGATCATGTTGATAAAATGACTCTTTTATTATAACTTAATTATACTATAGCTTTAAGAGGATACCTACTTTAGTTTCCATTGAGGAGTAATAGAATATATTAATTCTTTGGAAAGAAGAAGCACATTTAACAAAAATAATTACAATATTTTTCCTATTATGCCTTCTCCCTATGCCATGTTCAAAGTATGTATAAATAATATTAGATATATAAAAATATAAGCTATACATAAAAATAATATGAAAATAAATTGTCTGAAATAGTTGGATTTTTTTAGAAGATTGGTACAGTGTTTGAACTTTTTATGAGCTTTGTATATCTTCTCATATCTCTTAGTATTCAATATATTCAAACAAATACTTACTCGTTCAGCTGTGTGACCTATCACTAGGCACAGAAATAGATTTTGCCACACTCCTTATTCTTCCATTGATGTTTATTATTCTGTAGTTAGTTTGGATAATGCAGTGTGTTCCTGTGCCTCAATGATACACATCATTGCTCTGGGAATGTTGATCTGCCTTATCTCTTTATTCCAACTTCTGGTTCCAGAAAGCATCACCTGAGATCATAGTAGTATCATAGCATCAGTCAGGGTTGGAAGGGACCACAAGGATCATCTAGTTCCAACCCACCTGCCATGGGCAGGGACACCCCACACTAGATCAGGCTGGACAGAGCCTCATCCAGCCTGCTCTTAAACACCCCCAGGGATGGGGCCTCAACCACCTCCCTGGACAACACATTCCAGGGTTTCACCACTCTGATGGGGAAGAACCTCCTCCTCACATCCAGCCTGAATCTCCCCACCTCCAGCTTCATTCCATTCCCCCTAGTCCTATCACTACTTGAGATCCTGAGAATTCCCTCCCCAGCCTTCCTGTAGGCCCCCTTCAGATACTGGAAGGCCACAATGAGGTCACCTCAGAGCCTTCTCTTCTGCAGACTGAACAGTCCCAACTCCTTCAGTCTGTCCTCATAGGAGAGGTGCTCCAGCCCTCTGATCATCCTTGTGGCCCTCCTCTGGACACCTTCCAGCACCTCCATATCCCTCTTGTAATAGGGGCTCCAGAACTGGACGCAGTACTCCAGGTGGGGTCTCACCAGGGCTGAGTAGAGGGGGAGGATCACCTCCCTCGACCTGCTGGCCACACTTCTCCTGATGCAGCCCAGGATCTGATTGGCTTTGCAGGCTGCAAGTGCACACTAAGAGCTCATGTTGAGCTTTTTGTCCACCAGCACCCCCAAGTCTCTCTTTTTCCTAGTACTCTTTCTCCATATTTGCAATTGCACCTTAGATACATCCAGGTGCACTTTTAGAACATCATGTATCATTTGATGTTGTATGAGGTATACGGATTTCATCACATCCTCTCAGCATGATACATTTCATCCAGTTCCACCCTACCTAAGCTGCTCCTGCTTCACCACCACCATTCCTGCACCCACCCCAGAGCCTGGGGCAAGACCCTTAACCAGCCAAGAGACCACCCAGAGGAGCTCAGCCCCAGCCAGGAGCCCCCAGCCAGCACCCATGGAAGGGATTGGAGCAGTCATCAATGTTGGCCCTAACAACCGGGGGGCCACCAGGCCCCCCAGCCTTTTTTTGTCACCACCACCAGCACCCAGTGTGCACCAAGGGCACTCACCAGGGATGAGAGGAGGATCCTCAGCCCAGATGGGCTCAGCTTGGGGCTGCTGTCCTTCCTGGGGGGGATTAAATAGGGGAGTGGGTAGGCAGGGCAAAGAGTCCTCACCTGGGGTGGGAGGAGACTCCAAGAGAGCCCAGGTGCTCTGGGTTTGAGGAGAAAAAGGGGGAAAATGGGGCAGGAGGGGTGGCAAAGGGGCAGAGTGTGGCAGCAGTGTCACTTGGAAAGAACGGAGATGAAAGTGATATTCATGTATGAATGATTGACTTGTGAGTGCTAGAGGCTTCATCTGACCAGCTCCAGGATGTTCCTCTCCTTTTGGATATTAGATGATTTACTGACAAACCCAAACATGATTCTGATAGGCCAATAGTGAGTTCAATAAACAAACAAACAACCCCCACACAGTCTCTGCTAAGGTGATTGCATAGCTCTCATCTCAGCATACTCTGGATCTCAACCTGGGCAGAGGGTGGGTGGGTTCGGGGTCTGTTTTCCTGCCCATCAGGAAAGAATTCCATGCTGCACCAGGGGAGGTTCAGGCTGGGTGCTAGGAAATATTTCTTCCCAAGAGGCTTCCCAGAGTGGCTGAGGGAGCTGGGGTTGCTTAGCCTGGAGAAGAGGAGGCTCAGGGGTGACCTTCTTGCTCTCTACAACTCCCTGAAGGGAGTTTGTAGCCAGGTGGGGGTTGGTCTCTTCTCCCAGGCAACCAGCACCAGAACAAGAGGACACAGTCTCAAGCTGTGCCAGGGTAGGTTCAGACTGGATGTTAGGAAGAAATTCTTCCCAGACAGAAAGATTGGCCATTGGAATGTGCTGCCCAGGGAGGTAGTGGAGTCACCATCACTGGAAGTGATTAAGAAGAGCCTGGATGAGGCACTTGGTGCCATGGTTTAGTTGATTAGATGGTGCTGGGTGATAGCTTGGACTTGATGATCTCAAAGGTCTCTTCCAACCTGGTTAGTTCAATTCAATTCAATTTCAATATCCCAGATCTGTCTGATCTTCAAAGACTTATGTATATCCTCTCTTACAGTGTGCTACATGGTAGGAAACCCCGAACTGAAGAGAGAATGATGAGAGACAATCAAGCTGGCTCTCTTAAATGTCACTAATGGACTATTTCAGCTGTCAAGCTGAATAGGTCTTGGACTTCCTAGTAACCAGTTTCCTGTATTCCACTGAAACAGACCACTTAAACTCTATGGAGTGGCAAAGTCTGCTATCAAAACTGTGTTAAAGACTTCCTTACAACCTTCAGTAAGAAGGTTGTATGTCAGAGGGTAAAACTACACACATGCAGTCAAGACCTGTGCAGACAAGATGATGCTACCCATACCCAGACATATTTCTCAGTAATGTCTACACATGCCCATATAATTGGAAAAGCTGAAGGCTGGTTTTGCACCTGTGTAAACAAGTATATCATAATCATCTAACAAACTTAACAGTCTAAATCACATTAAGATCTTAGTTGCCAATATGGTCATCCTCTACATCTTTTGGTAGCTGTGCAAATTTGGAAATAAAATCTTCAAAGTTTAAAATTCATACTACTCTAATTAGTATGGGTCCAAGATATTTCAGGATCTTCTCTTGTTTTTCAAAAGAAAGCAGACAGACGTATTTAAGTTGCTTACTTACCAAATGAGTCCTGAAAAGCATGAGCAGTTAGGAAAATACAAATTCCCCAAATCCATTTTATAAATTTACTGAGTATTTACTGAAAACAATAGAAATATGAAGAAAGTAATTGTCAAGCTAATCAGAGGGCTTCGATGTGGTGTTTACTTGTTCTGGAGGAACTTGCTGGAGGAAACTACAAAAAAAGAAAGGGAGAGAAAATTAAACTTCAGAATATCAAAAATCATGGTAGAAACATCAGCTGAAAAGTTAAGCATGATGGATTGAGGATTTTTGATGCAAAGAAAAAAAAAAAAATTGCACCAAAACAACCAGAACAAGCACAGTAGTTGAATATTCTAATTACTATCAACCAACTACAACATCTCTTTATATGGATGCATTTGACACAGTATTCTTTTTGAATTAGGCATTCAAATCAAACCTTCTATTCACAGGAGAGTTCCTTAGTTTTTGAGCTGAAAGGAGTGACACTTTCCAACCCATCAAATGAAGCTGATAGCCTTTTAATCCTGGATCTGGGGAATCCTGGGCTCTGGTCCCTCAGACTTATTCCACCGGCGCCTAGGAAAGATCACACGTTACAGAGCTTGATATATACGTTCTCTTAGCTTGTCCTCTTCTAGTTTTCTTTCTTAGCCTACTAAAAGTCTATTCTGTGTTGCCTGGTTAAAATACTTTCTTAAGAATGCTGGCAACGGTCCAAGCCTTGCAGGGCATTCGGTGCCAGAAGATACCACTTGATATTCTTAAAAGGCTGAGGATATACTAAATCTAGGTCTGAGGACATATTAAATCCAAGACTCCCACTTGCTGTTCAAAAGCTGTAAGCATCAATAACTGCATTTTATAATGAAGAAACAACTCCAGCTTGTTCTCTAAATGAATAGCTATAGCTACAGAACTTCTGGTTTCAAGCCCCAGGGAACAGAGAAATCTGCATGCAGCCTTGCCTCCATTATCTTATTTCCAGAGAAGATGGAATTTCAGAAATAAACCAGGCTTAACATTTACCCTTTGCCTTGTTTCTATGAGTGTCCTTACTCAGAAGTTCCAGCAGTCTTCTCAGGCATGCAACTCTCTTCAGCACTGCAAAAAAAGCTTAGGCATCCAATCCTAAATTTTGGATTCCTTTCACTTTATCACATATTGTACATCTGGTAGGTATATTCATCTAAAGATAGACTACCTTGCCAGATATAATATACACTGAAGTAAATCCTGTTCTCTGTAAATAGCAATGGTGTATTGACTATGTCCACAAAACAGTGTAGCTTGGCAATTTAAATATTGAGCAATTTATTTAACAATGTAACATGAAGAGATCAGCTGCAGAAATAGATTATTCCTGTGCCCTTTGCTTGTAAACAGTTTTAAAGGAAAAATCAACTATTTCAGGAAATGTGATAAAGAGGAGACACAAATCCTGCAGAAATGCTTGAGAAAGCTGTCCCTTTTTTTTATTATGTTCGGCCTATATGTTGCCAGGTAAGGGAGACTGACCAGCTGCATCCACCACTTTGTGGTAGAGGTCTGAATGATGGTAATTCATGAGATCTCATGAAAGGTCATTACAAAAGAAAGCATTGATTGTTAAAAAGAAAAATTAAAAAAAAATCATATCCATGTATGCAAAGACCAAAGGTGTGATTACTGCCAGTAAAATGTCCTTATTTTTACACATTGACTGTGTGACTAGACACATAAATGGGAAGAAAACTACAGGAATCAGCTCCTAATTCAAGTCAATAATAATAGTAATGTGTACAAACTGCAAAAATTCCAATCAATTTCATAAGGATTTAAAACCCTATATAATTTTGAGGATCTATGTTGCAGCAAATGCCTCTTTCTAAATTCTACAATATTCTGTCCAATATGGATTTAATATCTAATTCAGTGTATCCTTGGATTTTCTACATTGCTGTCAATAGTAGTTTTGTCATGGCAGAACTCTGCAGTAAGGAACAAAATCAACACTTCTCCCAAATACATGTCTTCAAAATATAAATCCCAGAAGGGTAATTCTAGCTTGTCTCTGAAATTTAAGCAACTTTCAGATGCAATAGAATCATAGAATCATAGAATCAGTAAGGTTGGAAAAGACCTCAAGAATCATCAAGTCCAACCTGTCACCACAGACCTCATGACTAGTAAACTATGGCACCAAGTGCCACATCCAATCCCCTCTTGAACACCTCCAGGGATGGTGACTCCACCACCTCCCTGGGCGGCACATTCCAATGGCTAGCAACTCTCTCTGTGAAGAATTTTCTCCTCACCTCGAGCCTAAACTTCCCCTGGTGCAGCTTGAGACTGTGTCCTCTTATTCTGGTGCTGGTTATCTGGGAGAAGAGACCAACCCCTTCCTGGCTATAACCTCCTTTCAGGTAGTTGTAGACATCAATAAGATCTCCCCTGAGCCTCCTCTTCTCCAGGCTAAACAATCCCAGCTCCCTCAGCCTCTCCTCGTAGGGCTTGTGCTCAAGGCCTCTCACCAGCCTTGTTGCCCTTCTCTGGACACACTCAAGAGTCTCAATGTCCTTCTTAAACTGAGGGGCCCAGAACTGGACACAGGACTCAAGGTGCGGCCTAACCAGTGCAGAGTACAGGGGCAGAATGACCTCCCTGCTTCTACTGGCCATACTGTTCCTGATACAGGCCAGGAAGCCGTCGGCCTTCTTGGCCACCTGGGCACACTGCTGGCTCATGTTTAGGTGGCTGTCAATCAGCACCTCCAGGTCCCTTTCTGTTCGGCAGTTCTCCAGCCACTCCAACCCCAGCATGTAGCACTGCATGGGGTTGTTGTGGCCAAAGTGCAGCACCTGGCACTTGGACTTGTTCAATGCCATCATGTTGGACTCTGCCCATCTGTCCAGCCAGTCAAGGTCTCT